>NC_090443.1:804776146-805401146 GCF_031143425.1 Pleurodeles waltl | reverse complement strand
GTCATATACCACTAATACAAAACAGTGCTATAAAATTCTGCTAAGCTTTGCTAAGCTCTGTGTCCCCTAACACAATAACCACACTCTGATGGTCATCATGACATAGAAACATTACCCACACAGGATCAGAGCAAACACAACACCTACCTACATACTCAACATGAAGTAGCATGCTTCCAATGTAGGCAAGCACTTCAGAACCCCACATAGGGATATTAAGTGCTATATATATGTTACAATACAGCAGTATATCCTGCAATGAATTGTAGATGGTCTGCCATATAGCCAGTCTACCTCCACCATGTTGTCAACCTTTTCAGCATGTGTGCAATGAAATCCAGAAAGTTGGATGGGCATGTGTAATTAGATGTGGTGTGCATTATAAAATGCACAGCTGAACCTGCCTGTTTCCACATTTCCAAGTCCTTGTCCTTACTTTAATTTGTGCAAGCACAAACTGAATTTGTAATGGAAAATAGGATATTCCCTTTTATGAATTTCTCATACTGTTCTAGTAAAGAAACTAAATGGAAATCGCCACTATTGGTAAATGCGGCAGTTGAGTTATGGCATTGTAGGGCCAGGGTCAGGCTTTGATAATTATTCAATTGCTTTAGAAATAAGCTATATTTGTTTCTAAGCTGATATGACTTCATAAAATCCCATTGTTATGCCATAGATGGCCAGTATTGAAAAATCAGTCTAATTATGCATGTATACAATAAAAAAGGCTTACAGACTAGGGAGTGTCTTCGTGCCTTTTTGGGCCCACATTGGTTCTCCATTTTTTTACTTCATTTTAGCTTCATTTATATTTTACATTTTACACATTTCAGCTGACATTGCTTCTAGCAGAGACATTTCACACCCTTAGGCTTGCATGATTTTATTCCAAAAATATATTGTACATGTCGCTTGTTACCCTTTCTCGACATGTAATCTGTACACTCTGTTCAAGGCTAAGAACACAGTACAAGATATCTTAGTGCTTGCGTTGCCCATTTGGGGACAGCTTCTAATACCTAGACATATCAGTACATCAGAGTTGGTCCTCTAAAAGTGTGGCTTTGATTATGTAAACCATGCACTGATCCAGAGGGTCAAAGGGTCACCTTAGCCGCACCTATCTTGGGCCGAATGCTGTATTCAACATGCAGCCCCTCTGGCGCTGATCCTTCAGTTTGCAAACAAGGACTGCCATCTACACTACAGGCCGATTTCGTGGTTTGTTTCTCCAGGTATGCTGGGCTAAGGCTAACCTCTTAGAGCAAAGGCAGAGGGTCAATTCACTATGTTCTCAGTGTTGGGTTAGGTTAGTGTTAGTTAGGAATATCTAGAAATCATTTGCTGTGGTTGGAGTGTAGTCTCTGATGGTGTGGACAAACTCAGTTCCCGCATTCTGAAGTCTGGTTATCCTAAAATGCAGTCCTATTATTTTTGTAGGAACCGCATAACATGGCGCCGCCAATGTTCATAGGTCAGGTACTTAGTTAATGGGTCTCCTGAATAGTTCTCTTGTGTGCCCAAGGTCCCCTCTTCACCTTAAAATGGAGACGTCCATGGTGTTAGGGATGAAATCCTCCACAGCATTACAGGAAGCATCTATATTTGTCTGGACGTTGTTCAAGCTTGACCCTTACAAAGGATACCCAGTCCTAGTGATTGCCTCTCTGAATTCCATATATTAAAATGGCAAATGCAATTAATATTCCTGCAACGGCAGGCTTGCCGTTACAACACATTCAAATTTACATGGGCTACCTGATGGGGGTGGAGATGTTACCTTAGTGGTTGACGCTCACAATGCTTACGAAAATGTTCACTCATGGATCATCTTTCCTGCAGTCAATGCTAATACAAACACATTCAACACATAGGGGGTGATTCTCACCCTGGCGGGCGGCGGAGGCCGCCCGCCAGAGTTCCCCCCTCCAAAATACCGCTCCGCGTCGCAAGACCGCTGAGGGTATTTTGGGTTTTGCACTGGGCTGGCGGGCGACCGCCAAAAGGCCGCCCGCCAGCCCAGTGCAAAACAGCCTTCCCACTAGGACGCCGGCTCAGAATTGAGCCGGCGGAGTGGGAAGGTGCGATGGGTGCAGTGGCACCCGTCGCGTATTTCAGTGTCTGCTTAGCAGACACTGAAATACAAAGTGGGGCCCTCTTACGGGGGCCCCGCGGCACCCCCTACCGCCATCCTGTTCCTGGCGGGAGACCCGCCAGGAACAGGATGGCGGTAGGGGGTGTCAGAATCCCCATGGCGGCGGAGCACGCTCCGCCGCCATGGAGGATTCACAAGGGCAGCAGAAAACCGGCGGGAGACCGCCGGTTTTCCGCATCTGACCGCGGCCGAACCGCCGCGGTCAGAATGCCCTGCAGGGCACCGCCGGCCTGTCGGCGGTGCTCCCGCCGACCCTGGCCGCCGGGGTCAGAATGACCCCCATAGACTGAATCTAATGCACCAGGTCAATAAAGAGCATATCATGACTTAGAAATACCATTAAAATATTAGGAACATCAAAACTGGTTCCAAGGCACCCTACCACACGCTTTAGACAATGTTAGATTGGGCCCGCTCAGTAATGAGGGGGCCACATGGCCAGTTCTAACCAGCTACATTCCATATTGTAATATTCAACAGCTGGCTGTTGGTGATTTAGGCCCCTTATATAATAAGCTAGTTAGACTGTACAGACATTTAACTCAGTTTGTTAGTGCACCATAATAACTTCCCCAGCATGGGCTGTTCCAACTTTTCAACCACAATTGGCTACACTTGGGATTAGCCAAGTAAATAGTAATGCTATCATGGGTAAAGTATCCAGTGTGAGAAAAGGCTTCTTTTCTCATGATTAGCCCGCACGTTTTGCCTGGCATGTGATGTAGCCTCAAAGTTGTTAGTGCCCAGGGCCCTGCTAACCAGTTTCCCTGGGTTAGATCTCTTTGGCTAAAACTGTTGTGATGTATTGGCACAATTGGCAACACATTTAGCTGTCATTATAAGTCTGTAGTAAATGGTACTTAGGTACCCAGGGCATAGGGTACAAAGCATGCCCCCCTGAGGGCAGCAGCACAGATTGTGCCACCCTCTAGGCCCCTGCATCCAGAAGCATCTACTACTTCCATTGCAGGATGAATGTTCTGATGCTATTCTAAAAGGCACACTCAACATGGCACACAGCATGTGAGCCCTGTTCACTATGCACTGCATGCATTATAGGTAAGTTACCGCTTTTGCATGTGTGGGCATAGATGCATGAGCAATATGCCCCTACTGTGTCCTTGCCAAACCTGGGACATGGTAAATGAACAGGGCAGCCATTTCAGTGCATGTGCTGGATACTGGTCAGTGTGAGTTTCACAGCTACATGATGGCTACCATGGAACTCTGGGTTGTTTGGTATCAAGAAACTCAGAATGATAAATCTAAACTGGTACCAGTATTGGATTTATTCCAAAATGTACCCAGGGATCAACTTAGAGGTGTCTCCTACAAAAGCTAGTTGCCTTGGCATGGTTGCTGGCTGGTTACAACCAGCCTACCACCACCAGACAAGAGTCTGAATCACTGGGGTGGGAGATCCTGCTCTCTGGGGTTCAGAACAAAGCCCTTCCTGGGTGGAGGAGCTAATATCCCCCCCTTAGGAATGTTCACTGCCCTGCTGGCAAACTTCAAAGGTCTTACCATCCTTGAAACTCGACCCCCAGGACTGCCACTAGCAGCAGATGGCTGCTCCCATTGCAAACCTCCACTTTTGGCAGGAGCAACAGCAGGAAAAAAGACAAAGGGTAGGAGGCGTGGTCAGTCCAGGCTTGTACCACCACTTAGGTGTTGCATGCGAGGTGACCTCTCCATTTCATTTTTCTCCATCTTGCATGGAAGGAAAATAGCCAATCAGTATTAGTGAAATGACTTCTGCCCACAGGAAGTGGTCACTTACTGGGTGTAGCCACCTTAGGGTAGATGACCCAGTGGTCACTACTAGGTACCCCCTAAAATGCCCACAAAATACAGTATTTAGTGGGCATCTCTTGACCAAGAAATCAGATTCAAAGGACAAAAGAAGCCCAGCAACAAAAAAGACCCAAGGCTCGAGAACTGAAGTCCTGCTGCACCTAGAAAAAGGTGCCAAACCCTACCTGCTGCACCCAGGACTTGACAATCACTGCTGAGTGGTTGCTTGGACATCGGACTCTACAAACCCCCAGACGACCTTCGCTCTTCAAAAATCACCAAAGATATCCCTCCAGAGTGAGGCATCATTCTACAACACCAAGGAACCAAAGACCCAGTGAAGGCCACTTTGCTGACCAAGGAACCGGGTGCTGCAGCAAGACCAAACTTTGCCCATCAGACCATAAGAATAAAACCTGCCAGTGTGCCAATTTTGGTGGCACTACACCCTCCAGTGGCCAGACCGTGCAATCATCCTAGGTACTGGTCACCTCACCTCAGACTCCCAGAAGGACAGTCCATTCTGGACTGAAAAAGGACCAAGAGAAAGCCCCAGTCGAGGGACTTCAAGAACCACCTGGCCCTCCCACCAGAGTGCCACTGCTGACCTGCAAGCGACCCTCAAAGTGACCTACTTCCTGCTTCCAAGTGCACCTTTGCACACAGCTCCTGGCTCACTGATTCACTCTGCACCCAGTTGCCCTGCACCCTGCACTGAAGGTCCAGCTGTGCCCTAAGGACCCCCCACTCCTTGCGACCTTGACACCCAAAGGGGACACATTGGACTATCCTTTCAGTCCACCTGTGCAGTGCTTTTTCCTAGTGGTCCTCTGCAGTGGCCTGGTATCGGCTCCATCGACTTTCTGCAGCTGCTCCTGCCAGAACCGGGAGTCACCCAAACTTCTCCAGCTGGTCCAGGTACCCATCAATGACCTCAACTCGCCTGTAAAAGGAGACACTGGTAAACAATATATCCTTAGTTGTGACATTTTCCAACACGGTAAAGATTCCACCATTGCTCTCTCACTGCAGGCACCCCTCTTAGTTTCAAACAAACCACTCCAATGTGTAAATCTAAGCCATTGCAAACCTTTAAGTTTGGATGGTGCATTTAAATTTATTCTACCTCTGGTAAATTCTTGCTCTAAATTCCTCTGGGTGTGACCACAGCGATCGCCTGGCGCCTGCACTGTTATTAAAGATTTGCACTTTACATGAGGACATGTGTACTAGCTGCATTCCGAAGGCCCTGCATTTGCCTTCAAGGCTTACAAGGATCCCATGGGAACCCTGGGTGTGGCTGTGCACTATTCATCACCATATCATCCTGAGGGAAATTCGATAGTGGAGAGGAAAAACTGAGAAAAATCCTTAACAGCTAGAGTATTAGGTTTGGGTCGTAGTTGGATCCATCACCTCAATGGAGTCCGGAGAACATTAAATAATATGCCTAGATGAGCTTTGGGTGGCAAAACCCCCTATGAGGTCCTGTTTAGCATCCAGATGTACGTTCCAGATCTTGATGGTCCTGGTGCAGTGGTGGCAGATACACCTATTGACATAAATGAGTGTTTTGCTGTCTTACGGGAACTCCTAGACCTTAAGGGTGAGCAATAAACGTTCTGCCACTGGAGGAGTGAAGGAACAACCAATCCAGTTAGATGCCACAGGTTGAAGATCTAGTTCAAGAGAAGATTGTGATAAAGACGGAATTTGGGCCATTATCCGTGCACCAGTGCCAATCCCTGATATTCAAGATACCAGAACTGTGATGTTGCCACTTCTTGCTGGTTGGAAAGACAAAAACTTTGTTTCAATTGATCAAGTAAAGTTGCATCATGTGGCCCATCCTACACAGTAGACCACACAGACTCCTTGGTAGTTCCCTAACTCCTCTCACTACCGTACAGTAAATACCTCTGTAAAAAGTGAATAACAACAATATTGTTTCCCCCCAGTTGCGGAGGGTAGGGAATGAACTTTGGTTTATTTCTGTTACCACTGCAAATATAAGAAACACATCAGACCTAAGTCTACAATTTTCTACTGTTACTCAAAGCAATTTAGTTGTTTATGATGAACCACGTTTGGAGGTGTCTACCAGTTCTCTTTTATCTGTTGAAGCTCTAGTTTTCACACAGACTGCTTCTGGTTATTTTGTTGACATTGACAACTTCTTTACTAATTCCTCTTACATTTCACTTCATGGTGTTTATGGCTTTTATGATCCGTTCATTGTCCTACTTGTGGAGTACATTTTCATCATTTTCTCTAGTTTTGTGGAATGGATTTGTGACTAATTTCTTCTTGCTTATAAATGGGCATTATCTCACAGAACCCACTGCTGCAGAACTGGTAGATGAGGTGTTGAAACCTCATTCTCCTTCCACAAAGTGCGAAGAGACCTGTCCCTTGTGAACATTGCTGTGATGGAATTGTGTGGCATAAGGTCCCATTTGATATTTTTGGTCCTACAGAGACTTTACAAAATTCCTTCTGTTTTTAAAGTTGCTATGGATGATGTAATAACCCAAGGTGTATGTTCTGATGAATGGGACAGGACATTAAAACAGTTTCTTCAGTGCTCTCTGAGCTTGAATATTATCCTGTATTCAAAAGTGAGGATATGTATATGAATGCTACTAATTATGGTGAATTTTCTGTTACCATCACTATGCTCACCATTACCTAATTAGAGCTAGCACTCCATGTACAGTTTTTAATTATACACAATGGGAACATTGCCAGACTCCACCAGTGGGAAGTCCCAAAACACATTCAGACAGATTTGTTACTTTTCTGGGCATGATACCTCAGATCCTGTTTCCTATTGCTATAAACTAACACCTTCAAAAGCAAGAAAAAAATATTCTGACCCACATAGAATTAATTTACTCAAATTTGTTTGTTTTCCAATTTTGCAATTAAAGGCTATGAATATTGGAAAGAAACAATTAATTTAAAATGTTATTGGGGAACAACAAATTGGTAAGTTCAGGGCATAGATGCCTTATTTAAAGTGTGTTTAATTCCCATACAGATGATTTTTCTGAATGACACAGTGCAGCACACCATGTGCTTGGGTCTAGCAAAAATTAAAGAAATGAATATCACTATTCCCTCAATTGCAAATTTTGAAAATTGGCAAGATTTAGTAAATTACACTGAAGAACAGCTCAATGGCGTGGAACTGAATGGTACATTTAATTCCACACTTTCAGGTCATAATGGGTGGTTATTGTGTCCAGTGGATGCAAATGGTTGTCATGCACATTTTGTAAACTCCTCACAGGGTTTTAAAGCAAGCAAACTAGACCCTTGTGTTGTCCATTTCCAGTACTCAGGGGTGGTCACCACATTTAGCAGGGAAAGTTATTCCAGCAATGGTTATAAAATACAACTTCATCCACAGTAAAAGAACACCTCTCTCTCCTCTCTGTTGACATAGATTTACAGGATTTCTTGTTGGTCCTAGGTCACCACATTCTAAAAGGTTTCTTTATGCCATTTACAACAACATTTGGAATCTAGGATGTCCTGTTTGGGCTCCTTGAGGGGTCTCTCCCAACCCTCTTTAACCAAATTTAAAGGACCCCGGAGAGTGTCCAAATACCATTTCAAGAGGACAGAACCCTACTCCGTTTTGAGGGACAGTAGGCATAGGAGAAGAACATTACATCTTCTCCTAAGTTTATCTGGTAAACCCATTATCATACTTTTCATGGTCTTGTTGAATCTTTCTACAAGGCCGTTACCTTGTGGATGGCTTGGTGTGGTGACCTTATATGTCACCCCACACTCATCCCACATTGCTTTCACGTAGGCAGACATGCCGTTTGTGCCTCGGTCTCAGAGAACCTCCTTAGGAAAGCCCACCCTGGTACAAATACCAAGTAGGGTTCTAGCCACTGCAGCTGCAGTTGCTGTCCTAAGTGGAATAGCTTCTGGATATCTAGTGGCATGATCCACTACCACTAGGATGAACCTATACCCTGAGGTAGGAGGCGAGTCTAGGGGACAAAGTCTACCAATTCCCACCATCTCAAAGTGTGTCCCCACCACTGTAAGTGGTATGAGGGGTGCCTTTGACTTAGCAACTGTCTTGCCACTGACCTGACAGGTGACACAGTAGCTACAAAACTCCTTTATATTTTATGACATCTTGAGCCAATAAACATGGTTGACTAACCTGTTCCAGGTTTTAGCCTGTTCCCTATGTCTAGCTATGGGTATTTCATGGGCTAGGTTATGAAGAAACTTCCTGTATTGTTGGTCGACCACTATTCTCCTGGTTGCTCCTGGTTTAGGGCCCCCTGCTTCACTATACAGAAGTCTCTCCTACCAGTATACCTTATTGGTACCCGTGGCATCTCCTTCCTCTTGTCTGAAAGCCAACTGTCTCAGACCTTCAAGAGTGGGACAAGACTGTTGTCTCTTACTCAAGTCCCCTCTGGAGGACCATAATGTTCTGCCAGGTTCAGGCCAGTTCTTCAGAGCAGTTCCCTCCTCTGCAGAGAACAGGCCCTCCACCTGAGGGTTGGGCTCCTCCTGGAAGAGGTCTTTCTAGTCATTCTCCCTCCTCTCTTGCTGCTAGGGACTTGGCCCACACTTTCAAGATGCACAGTCCCTTGACTCTTCCTTTAGGCCTTTTGTGCTCTGCACATCTTCATGAACCATTCAGTCCCCCCATGTACAGCTTCTCTGCTGCTGGGAGGCGTGGTCAGAGGAGTAGTGCAAGCACAAAGTAGCTTCTCTTTAATGTCACCTGGGCACTCTCGGTGAAGGTCTTCTGTCGCATTGCGTCTACTTCCTTGTTCCCTGGATCTTCCCTGCTACAGATCCCCCCTACCAAGCACAGTCGATTGGGCCACGAAGAAAGTGGAGCTCAAGAAAGGACATCCACAGTTGTCTGACAATGTCCTGGGAGATGGATGGCCTAGAAGAAGAAAGGTTGGAAAGCTAAGAACCAGTGCAACACCCTCGCATTAGTGTCCTTATGTCAGGCCAGCCATATGATGAGAGCATGATCAGTCAGTGATGTAAAAGAAGGCCCCAGAAGATAAAGTTGTAGAGTCTCAATGGCCCATTTGATTGATAACCATTCCTTTTCTATTGTGGGGTAGCATGTTTCACGGAGTAGAAGCTTTCGGCTAATATAAATTACAGGATGAAGATGGCCAAAGGCGTCAGCCTGAGACAAAACAGTCCCTAGCCCCTGATTAGAGGCATCTGACTGAAAGTATGAATGATTTTTTCCAATCCAGTCATATCAGAACTGGATTGTTACAAAGGGCTGTCCCAAGCTAGTCAAAACACTCTCTTTGATGAGGCGTCAGATTAGTGTTTTTGTTTGGTTGAGTGTTCTTTAGTAGATCCGTCAAAGGGGAAGCCCTTTCTGAGAAATTTAGTCTTACCCATCTATAGTAGCCTACTAATCCTAGAAAATGTCTTATCCCCTTTCTGTTGGTGGGGTATGGTAGGTCTCTGACAGCCAGCACTTTATTCACTTGGGAACTTATTTTCCCTCCATGTATGTGGTACCTCAAATACTTGATGGAATTAATGGATAGGTTGCATTTTGTGTTGTTTGCCATGAAACCTGCTCTTGGAAGGGTCAAGAGTACTACCTCTAAATGTTCTAAATGCTGGTCCCGAGTCGGACTGTAAATGACAGTGCCATCTAGGCATGCAGCTGTGTGTTGCTGGTGTGTTCTCAGCAGGGTGTTCATCAACCGTTGAAAGGTTGCAGGGGCTCCATGGAGGCCAAATGGTAAAGACTTGAGGGTGTAGAGAAAGTGTGTTCTCCTTTGCTTGTGGGGAGAGAGGTATTGGCCAATACCCTTTTGTGAGGTCCAAGCTGCTGAGATATTTGGCAGTTCCCAGCCTTTCAATGAGATCGTCTACTCGTGGCATTGGATATGTGTCTTTTTAGAGATGTGTTTAGTTGACGAAAGTCTATGCAAAGCCATACAGTTCCATTGGGTTTTGGAACTAGCACAACAGGAGAGCACCAGGGGCTGTTCAAGGATTTGATTATGTCCCTTTCCACCATGTTAGATACTTTCCTCTCTTCAGCTCTTCGTCTGGTCTCTGGTATTCTATAAGCACAGAGGAGTACTATTTTCCCTGCTTCTGTCTGGATATTATGTTCAGCTAACTTTGTTCTCCCTGGTATCTATAAAAATACATGTTGACTTTGGTTGCTTGGCCTTGGATTTGCTCTTTTTGTCTATTTGACAGTGTGGGGCCCATCACTATTTATTTTCCTAGAGCATGTCCCTCAAGAGGGGGAAAGGTGATGTCAATAGGATGGGTGTCAGTTGCAAATAATGACAGATCATGCCAGCCCTGCTCCTTTTCCACCATGTTAGATACTTTCCTCTCTTCAGCTCTTCATCTGGTCTCTAGTATTCTATGAGCACAGAGGCGTACTATTTTCCCTGCTTCTGTCTGGATATTATGTTCAGCTAACTTTGTTCTCCCTGGTATCTATAAAAATACATCTTGACTTTGGTTGCTTGGGCCTTGGATTTGCTCTTTTTGTCTATTTGACAGTGTGAGGCCCATCACTATTTATTTTACCAGAGCATGTCTCTTAAGAGGGGGGAAATGTGATGTCAATAGGATGGGTGCCAGTTGCAAATAAAGACATGTGGACAGGTTTCTGGACTTCCTCCCCCTCATCATCCCACCTTTTCAGGAGGTTGATATGGTACATCTGGCCTTTCTCTAGTGCATGGGGTATGGCTAGACAGTAGGTCACAGGCATAATTTGTCCGGTTACTGTGAATGGGCCTTGCCATTGTGCAAGTAGTTTGTTGTCTGAGGATGGGAGCAAATCCAGGACTTTGGCCCTCATTACGAACATGGTGGTCCGTTCCGCTACGCTGGAGGTGGCGGTAGAAACCGCCAAAAGAGGAGTGGTCCGGACCGCCAAATAATGATCCAAATGAAACACACGTATCTCGCGAACCACCCACCGGCAGGAGAGGAGTCCCGCTGACGACGGCAGAGTCCGCCCACAGGCTGTCGGAAAGGCCCAACCCGCCCATCAAATAATGAACCACCATTCTGCCGCCAGTTCCGGGGCGGGAACCACCACCACACAAAGCCAGGTGGAAATTAACCAAATATAAGGAACCACGTACTGGAGTCCCACAGAACGTGCTGCAGCAGCCATGGATAGAGAGCTGCAGATCATGCCAGCCCTGCTCCTTGCCATATACCTACACGACCGAGACCGCCCACGAAGACGACAACGGTAAGTACCACAACCTATGACACAAGGGAGGAAAGGGCACAGTTACATACCCACCCACTCCACCCATCAGGCAATGCCCCCCCAACCCTTCGCAGCAGCACAAGTCATACACCCCACATCAAGTGGTACATACCCGACCCACGGCTAATGCAACTTGACCATAGTATATAAAAAAGCCCCATATCCATAAAAACGTAAAACAAATCACCAGGTGTAACGGCGTGCAGCCCAAACACAGGCCACACAGAAAATTTAATAAGAAGCTCAATGAGCCAAACAGTGCAAACAGGGCCAATGGCCAGACCGTAATATCCCAATTGTCATGGGCCACAACGGACCCCACCTGACTCCCACAAGTGCTGGGTACTCCACATAACAGGGCACCATATCGGGATCCAGGCACCTCACGGAAGGGGGGCAGGGATTTTCGATGGGGATGGGCCTTTGACTTTCTTGTGGAGGGTGGAGGAGGGTGGGCTTCTCCTTTGAAGGGGGTGGGGGCTGTTTGGCTCGGGTGGAGCTGGATGGCCTAGGCTCTGTACGGGCCTTCTTCTTTTCTGGGGAAGGGGCACGGGAATGTGAAGGGTGGACCGGGGTGGGCTGTGATGTGGAAGGAGCGGAAATGGCAAGGAGGTGGGCACGTCTAGGGACAAGACGGGTAAGCCAGTGGGTTGGAAGAGGTCAGCACAGGAGAGAACAAGTTTTTGGGGAGCAATTGGGGTGGGCGTGGATGAGGGCGTGGGAGTGAAGACAGAGGGCGTGGATGTATGGGGTGTAGGGGTGCATATAGTGGGTGCAGGTGACTGCTCAGTATGCTGTGGTGTGGTGGATGTCTGATGGGTGCCTTTGTGTGTCTTGGGAGGTGGGGGGCGGACACAGTGGGAGAAGACAGACAGCTAGTTTGGATGTATGTTGTGTGGGTGTCTGCAAGTCTGGTGAGTGTGCTGCATGTGTCAACTACAGTAGAGGTGGTGAGTGCAGGTGTGGTGTATGGGGTGCATGTATGGCTGTCTGCGATTGTGGTAAGTGCAGGAAGAGGAGCAGTAACAGTGAGTGAAGGTGCAGTGCATGAGGGTGTGGATGTAGAGGGGACAGACAGGGAGGCGGAAGAGTTGGGCACATTGGGGGAAGTGGACGTTGTTGTGTGTGCAGGTGTCTGTTGGCTGTGTGAATGCTTGTGGTGGGAGGTGTGGTGCTTGTGTTTTGAAATGTGCTTCTTGTATGTTGATGTGCCTGTCAGCGGGTCTGATTGTATGCTTTGGACGGGTGAAGGGAGTGGGGTGCTGGAAGTGGTAGAGGTGGTTGGAGGGATTGACGGAATGGCCAGGGAAATGGGCTGCCGTCCGAGAGGAGGCCAGAGCCTGAAAAGATCTCTGTAGGGCAGACACAGCACAGTGAATGCCATCCAGATAGGTCTGCTGCCCCTCTGATGCTAGCCCCTGGATGGCATTGACGATGATTGTCTGCCCTACAGAGATGGTTCTCAGGAGACCAATAGCCTCCTCGGTGAGGGGAGGAGGTGCCTGGGGCGAAGGAGACTCCCACCTTTCTGTGTGAGCGGGCACGGGCAACTTAGTGGGGAGCAGAAGGGAGAGCGGTGATGGTATGGGGTGGCGGAAGATCTCACGGTAGTGGTGTGTGCACTAGGGTCTGCCACCGCCGGGGGACCCCCATCGGAGGAGGTCTCAGAGTCACTACCTCCTGTGGTAGTAGCCTCCCCGTGGAAGTCCCCTCTCCCTCCCACCCACTGGTCCCCTGGGCGCCCGTTGTCTCTGCCTCGGAGGATCCATGGGCCGCTGCCTCCCCACGTCCCGGTGCCTCAGCTCCCTCGCCTGATGTTGATGCTGTACCAAACCAACACAAGAGATCAGGGATGGGGAGACAAAACAGGAGAGACACTTGTAAATAGTTGAATGCAGATGCAGAATGGCCAGACATACACCCACCTAGCAAACACACCCAACAGGCAGCACCGTACACTATGCCTATGGCCATGCCCCTGACTACTGACCATAATCCTGCTCTACACCCATCCCCTGAAATACTTTTGGAGCTGAGGTAGGTGAAACCTGACAGGGACCCCCTTACACCCTTTGGGGAACATACAGTAGATGGACACCAGTCAAATTCCCTGCCTCTAAGCAGCATGAACCCTATTGCATACCAGACATCCTTCCAGACTGAAGTATGGTCAATGAGTACTCACCCCCTTGTGACTGCTGTGCAGCCTTCAAGCACCCATCCAGATCTGGGTACGCCACCGCCAGGATCCGTCGCATGAGGGGGTCAGTGCCCGACGGGCACCCCTTCCACGTTGGGAGGACTTCCCCAGCTGGGCCTCACTGATCTTTCATGCCCATCGCCGCAGATCCTCCCACCTCTTTCGACAGTGGGTGCTCCACCGGTTGTAGACCCCGAGGGTCCACACCTCCTTGGCGATGGCATGCCAATGTGCCCTCTTCTGGTGGGCGCTGACCTAGAAGGGCGACACAGAAATGGAACACAGAGGTCAGGCACTTCCCGATAGGAACAGCTGGCAAATTGTCCAACATGGGATGGACAGTACTCTCAGACATACAGGACAGTCGCATGCAGCATTCCATGCACGATGTCCCACGCAGGCTCAGAGGAGCACACATGTGTCCAATCAAAACCATCCATTAAACACACAGTGCCCTCCAAACCCAGACTCACCTGTACCTCTGGCCATCCGTAGAGTTTGCCGTACAGGGGCAGGACCCCGTCCACTAGCTTCTCCAGTTCTTCCTGGGTGAAGGCCGGGCCGTTTCCCCTGTACCACGTGGCACATCCATAGCCAGAGGCAGGCCACAGCAGTACACAGAGTGGAGTACCTGTCCGCACAAGATTAGGGAGTCAAGTGATCAAACGATGATGAACGCGCATACGTTCCCTGGCGGTATGCACCGTCACCGCCAGCGGCGATCATGATACGGCAGGATTCACCATTGGCATCCATGTTAGCCAATGAGGGTGCGAACAGCGGTCAACACTGCCTTACACTGTGACGTCAACCGCTAGCGGTATGAGGTCACTTCCACAATGAAGGGGCAGATCTACAGTGGGCAGCCATTTTGCCATCACCTAGGGATCTAGAATTTCCTACTACTCACAATGCAGGGCCTACTAGCCACATGAAGCACCTAGGCCTCTGTCCATTCCATATAGTAACACACATGAATTACTCTGTTCCCTCCTAGTGATGTACATGTACATCTGTCAGGTAGCAGTTACTGTCGAGACACTACAATGAACAATGCAGTGCAGAAATGATGAGAAGTGTGCCTATGTATGTGTCTTCATCACTCCTTTTTGTAACCCCTCGTAGGTACCGACCCTTGTGGTGAGGAAGGGCACCGTCGGTGTACAGACCACTTGTGGATATGGGGACCATGGTGGAGCGTCAGATCATAATCACTTACAGACTCACACGTGCAACTATTCAGGACCTTTGTGCATTACTGGATCCTGCACTAACTCTGGGAAATCGTAATCAGCATGCCATACCAACTGAGGTACAGGTGCTCTCTGCACTCCATTTCCTGGCCACAGGCTCATTTCAAGTGACAGTGGGCATGGGTGCTGGTTTCTCACAGCCAATGTTCAGCCAGGTACTGACAAGATTTTTGAATGCATTTGTACAACATCTGCAATCCTATGTGCGGTTTCCCCACAGTACTGACCTCCCTGCCATCAAGTCTGACTTCTATGCCTTTGCAAACATTCCCCATGTCATAGGTGCCATCGATGGCACACACATACCGATCATCCCCCCAAGAGTGAGTGAACAGGTGTACATAAACAGGAAGAACTTTCACTCCATGAACATACAATTGGTATGTACGGCAGACCAGTACATTTCACATGTGAATGCCATGTTTCCATGTTCAGCCCATGATTCCTTTGTGTTGAGGAATAGTAGTGTGCCACAGAAGATGGAACAACTACAAGAGGACAGAGGGTGGATCATAGGTAAGTTTGCCTGTCACTAACTGACACATTGCCGAAAACCAGCCTGTCTCACTAAGGAACATAACAATGACGAGCCTGTATTGAACCATTTTGTAGGTGATTCTGGCTATCCAAACTTGCGTTGGCTCCTGACACCAGTGAGGAATCCCAGGAGGGATGCAGAGAGGAAATACAATGAGGCCCATGGATGTACCAGGAGGGTAATAGAGAGTACTATAGGTCTCCTGAAGGCTAGATTCCGGTGCCTACATATATCTGGGGGTTCCCTGGCCTATGGGCCTGATAAGGTGTGTAGAGTAGTGGTGGCCTGCTGCATGCTGCACAACGTGGCAGTGAGACATTCTCTTGGAAGTGGAGGGTGCTATAGGTCCTGATCAGCTACCTCAGAGAGGTGAGGAGAGTGATGGTGAGGTTGAGGAAGGGGAAGATGTCAATTCCAGGAACCAACTGATACAACTCTACTTCCAATAACTGTGTGGGACTTAAGCCCTTCATTGGGGTTAGTGATTAATACTGTCAGTGTGCTCTGTCATATAGTGGGGGTTGGTCATGATAGGCGATACATCCATCACGTCTGCATGGTACTGACAGAAAATATATGTATTCCCTCCTTGCCACCATTTGGGCACACAGTACCACCCTCAAGCACAAATTGACAATAAAGTTGTTCTCTGCCAGTTGCATCCATACTCCACTTTGTTTACAATTTAAGACAGGGGACAGTGTTACAGGTGTGAAATGTGTTTTATTGGTAGAATTGAGTGAATTGTGCTATATACAGTGATGGGAGTCGTAAGGGTTGGGGGTCCTCAAAACCAACTTGGTGGCAGCCCTGTTGGATGGTTTTGATGGGTCCCTTTTGTCGAACAGTACTTCATATTGCCCCCAGCTAAGTGTTGTTGGTGAATGGGTGGGATGGTTGCTTTGCATTAGTAGCAGAGTCAATTGTTGGGGGCAGGGGGGGCTTGTTCTTAGCTGGGTTTCCAGTGCCATATCTTGGCCTAAGATTATGCTTGGGCGCCTGCTGTGGAGCTTCTTGGGGTGGCATGGTTAGCCCTTGGGTTTCCTGGGAGGGTATTTCCTGGAATGTTTCTGCTGCTTGGGTCATCAGATGCTGGTTGTCCAGGGCTGTTGTGGGGGCCTCTTGTCTGGTGTGGGTGTCAAACTGTTTTTTTTAACCAACTGCAGCAGTGCTCCAGCAATGATGGCCATTGTGGCTTTGTGCTCTTTCCACTGCTCCATGGCCTGTTGGTGTTGTTGCTGCTGCATCCCCTTGCTCCAGGGTGGACACAATCTGTGCCAACCTGTCTTGGGTATGTTGGTAGGCCCCCAATGCCTCTGAAATAATGTCCTGGGCTACTGCATCCATCCTGTGGGCTCCCCCCTGGCCCACTGGGACACTTGAACTTGCCCTAATCCCCTGTGCCTGTGTCCCCTGCACAAGTCTCGACGTGCCACTTGTACTGGGGCCCTCGCCTTCCTGCATGTTGGGAGTGGGATACTGTGGCCTCTGTAGCTGTGTTCCACCAGTATGTGCCCTGGGTACACTGGTGTGGGTACGCCTGCCCTGGCCTGCTGCCCTTGACTGGGTGTTAGGGGTGACAGTGGTTTCCTGGGTGGGGCTGCCAAGACTGTGTGAGGGTCCTGCCTGCCCATCAGTGTCCAGGGATCCTTCGCCAAGGTCTTGTGAGGTGCTGCTGTCTCTCTGGAGGGCAGTGGCACTCCTTGTCCCGTCTGTTAGGGTTGCATGGGTGGTGGTGCCTGTTGGGGGACATAGACATGTCTGTTACATATGGATGTAGGTTTGAGGTGTACAGGTGTGTGCTATTTTGTGCTGGTGTTCATTTCAGTTGCCTTCCAAGGTGCCTTTGTGAGGTTGACATAGCATTTAGCACCAGTTATGGGGTTGCATTGGGGTGGGGGGTATTGTTCCTTTGTGGGTACGTGCAGGGGTGGGTGGCTGTGCACAGTGGGAGTGATGTGGGCCTGTTAGTGGGTTGTAGGTCATGCAGGGTGGTGGATGTGGTGGGTAATGGCTGGGTGAGGTGTAGGTCCAGGTGGGTGTGGGTGGGGTGGTGCATGCATTGCAGCTGTGGTGTATATGCAGTAATTGTAGATGACTTACCCGAATCCATTCCTCCAGTGAGTCCAGTGAGTCCTTCTGGGTGCAGGATGGCGAGTACCTTCTCCTCCCAGTCGGTGTAGTCTGGTGGTGTTGGTGGCGGCCCTCCCCCAGTCTTCTGCACTGCAATGTGGTGCCTAGAAGCCATGGCCTTGACCTTCCCCCTCAGGCCATTCCATCTCTTCCGGATGTTGTCCCTGGTGCGTGGATGGTGTCCCACTGCATTCACCCTGTTCACAATGGTCTGCTACAGCTCCAGTTTCCGGGTGATGGGTGTGTGCTGCACCTCGGCCCTGAATATTTGTGGCTCCACCTTCAGGATCTCATACACTATGGTCCCTAGCTCCCTTTCCGTGTAGCATGGATTTTTGGGGGGGGACATGGTGAGTTTGGTGGATGGCGTAGGGACTGGGGACGGGGTAAGGGTGCTTGTCTGTGGGTCGATGTGTGTCTCCTGTATGCTGGTGTTCGCTGTCTGGCTCTGGTGCTCTCCGTCTTCTTGTCCTGGTTTCATTGCAAGGAATTGTGGGGTGTGACTAGGGGTGTTTTATGGGGTTCTGGATGTGTGTCAGGTGTGTAGGTCATACACCTATCCAATGTGTGCACTTCTTGCTGTTAAGTCCACTTGTTGTCCGTGGCGGTCGGCATTGCCAATGGTCGTCTGGCCTCCACTGTCTGCCGAGGTGATTTGTGCATCATTATTTGGAGGGCGGGATGTGTGTGTGCTTGGCGGTGGCGGGGTGGGGTGGGCCGGCATTCCCGCCGACAGAGTCATGGCGGGTGTGGTGGTCTGGGAATATTTGGTGGGGTTGGGTTTTTTGTTCATTATATGGCAGGTTTCCATTCACCACCAACAGCGGGATTCTGTTCACCGCCGACACGGCAGTCAGCGGTCTTTCCCGCCATGTTCATAATAACCACCTTTATCTCCCACCTGTAACTACTGCACCTTACTGTTCTGGTCGTACGCCAACTTTTGTTTTTCCTGTGCTTTTTCCATGTGGGTCCTAACATCCTCCCATAGGGTAGATATTCTTTCCTTGAGCTTTCGAGTATCTTACAACAGTTCTTTTCCTTTATCTTCCTTTGCCTCTTACTGCTCAGCCACCATGTCTAGGAGAGTTCGAGGTTGCCTCCAAAGACTAACTCAAAAGGACTGTGTCCCGTGGTAGATTGTGTATGGGACCAAAAATTGTACAAAACCAAGGGCAATTTGTTATCTCAATCTCGACCAGAGTCAGAGATCAGTTTTTTTTTAGTACAGTCTTGCTAGATTTATTGTAGCTTTTCACCAGACTGTCTGTTTGGGGATGATATACTGAGGTCCTGATCTGTTTTATTTCTAGCAAGTGACATATTTGGGACATTAGTTGTGACATGAAATGAGTGCTCTGGTCCTTAAGGACTTCCTTAGGAAACACTACATGAGAGAAAAACTCTACCATGGCCTGACCAACTGTTTTAGTAGTCATAGTGGACAAGGCTATTACTTTGGGGTATCTTGTGGCATAATCGACTAGGACTAATGTATACTGGTAATCCCAAGCAGAAGCCATCAAGTGTCCAACCAAATCAACCCCAAGCAGAAGCCATCAAGTGTCCAACCAAATCCATCCGCACTCGGGAAAAGGTTATGTCTATAAAGGTAAAGGTCTCAACGGTACTTTGACAGCAGGAGGGGGTTGACCACTTGGAAACAGGGACAAGTATTACAAAACTTACATATTTTGGAAAATACACCGGCCAATAGAAGCATTGAACAAATATTCTTTGGTTTTCTCCATCCCATAATGACCCCCTCCAGCCTGACTATGTGCTGAATGGAGCACTTGTTGTCGAAATGTTCAGAGTACTAGGAGCTGGGTGATCGTTTCCCTCCTTTTTTTACATTTCCATACAACAACCCTTTTTTTTTATTCTATAGAACATTCCTACCTGTCCATTCTCGTCAGTTACTGCACTTGCCCAGGCCTGTTGCAGAGTGGGGTCTTCTCTCTGGGTAGCTCAGAAACTACCGGGTTTTGTGTCTATGCCGGCTGCTGGGGAAGAAACAGGGGTTGAATTTGTCTCACTTGGAAGAAAATATTTCCTATTGTGCTTGTGTTTTTTTCTATGTGTTAGATGTCTCTTTCCCTAACCCCCACTTATTGTTTCTGTTTGGAAAGGCACATCTCTTAAACAGTCCTGGTGGCTCTCCGACCATCCAGCTGCATCCAACAACAGGGGAAAGTTTGCATAATCTGTGTCTGGGATAATCTCTTACAATACGTTTGGAATATCCCCTACCTTTATGTATTCATGCTGCCTTTTTTAATTGTTACTTCTGCCACTAGATAAATTTTTCTGTTCCCATTAACATATGTTATGATTACCATGTCTCCTTTCTGCCATTGTTGTGGTAGTAAATGCTCTGCGCTAATCACGCTGTGTCTGCAAGTGGAGTCTACTAACACAGAAGTAGTGTGTGTATTGAATTCTATTCATTTCATATATTTGGGTGTACTACCTCCTGCCCACAAGATCCTGCCTCATGAATATCCCACCTCCATGGGTTCTGGAGCCTGTGCCTTATGTGGGCAGTTCCACCCTATGTGACTCCATTCGGCACACTGAAAACACTGACTTGTATTCCTTCTCTGGGTGTCTTGGTATCGGGCGCATCTCTCATACATTTGGGGGTGACTTTGGGAATGGTACATTTTCCCAACTCGGTGTTGTGAGGGAATATTCCCATGCATGGAAAATTCTAAAGTCGGGTGACCGATGGAAGGCACAAGCTAAGTCGATGGCTAATGGGACAGTGACATATGGGTGTTGTCTATTCCAATTCCTAGTGGGACCAGGAAGGGACTCTACGAACTGTTCTAGTAGGACTTTTTTCTCTATTTCCTCTTTTTGTGGACTCTTTAGGTTTCAACCACTTCATTCTTAGATCTTGGATGCGATGGAGCAGGGCTCAAGGATTATCTTAGTTATTCCATTTCTGTTTCTAAAATTTGGTGATGTAGTGTTCACTATCATAACCTAATCCTTGTCAGATTGCTCTTTTTACTTGCATATAGGAAGTGGTTCCATCAAGTTTGGCTGCCGATAGGCCATTTAGAGTTCCTCTGTGAAAAGAGGGACTACATACTGACACCAACGTTCTTGAGGCCAAGTGGCAGAAGTGGCTTCCCTCTCAAAGTCTGTAAAAAAGGAATCAAGGTCCTCTGCAGATTTATATTTTTGCCTCACTGAAGTTGATACGTTTGGATGGACCTTTGTACTAGAAAATATTCTCAGTCAACATCAGTATAGCCATCTCATGTACCAGTCGATTATTAGCAAGAACCGAGGCTTGGGATTTAAGTGCTGTCTGTAGGTTCTCTCAATCCTGTTGGGTGGCTTTGGCTTCTCCTTCCACTACTAACTGTAAGTGCTTTTGACCCTTGGCTAGCTGTTTGATCTCATTGTCTAAGGTCATGGTCGGTTCCATAGCTATACCCCTTCTTTTTGGTTAAATCCCACTTATGACACCACTGTGACCTGGTCAGGATAAAGTAATTCTGGGGAAGGGGCTCTGTACAGGGTTAAGGCAGAACAGACTAAGGTAAGTCTCAGATAGTTTTATTTATTTATTTATTATCAAGCCTTATCTTTTGCCTCTCAAAGTATTCAATTACTGTATCCGGTGTTTGCTTCATACCATCTTTTGTTTCTTTATTCTCCTTTTCTTTACTTTAGGGGTGGGACCACGGGTCCTTCCATGCTTCCTTTCATCAGGATGCAGTGGATAGCCAGGTTCCGTCAGGAATGTGGTGGGGCATCTGGTTCCTGGGTGGCCTCCGGGTGTGCAGGCTCCAACGACTTCACAGGTCCATGTCTCCCTTCCTCCTACTCCTTGTCACGCCTCCTCGGGTTGCTCTCGTCGTCTTGAGGGAAGTCCTCTCCTCCTTCTTCTCCGGTCGCATCTTCCTCCTTCTCCACTTCTCTGATGACCTTCCTGAACCACTCACATCCCCTGGATACGCCAGCTCTGCTGCTGGGAGGTGTGGTTGGAGCAGTTGTACGAACGGCACGTAGCTTCTCTTTCGTGCCCCGGGACACTATTGGTGAAGGTCTTCTGTCCCAGTGGCGTCTACTTCCTTGTTACGTGGATCTTCCCTGCTACACATGGGATGAGACTTTGTTACATTGTTGGAGTCTACTGTCTCATGCACTTCATTTGGAAGGATCTGGCTTGGGGAAACTCCTGGATATCCCCAAGCTCTAAGTGCCATGATCAGCTCTTCCTTTGATGTAGTATTCCCAGGATAGTTTTTATCTCCCTGCACATAGCTATCATATGTGTGATCTTGAGAGTGGGCATGATAGCCAGGTCAGTTCCTTTGTGCTCCATCTTTGAAGACTTTTTGTAGGAAAAATAACCCTATTCACTACCAATGCTTTCTCTTCTAGAGAGCAAGTCCCTTTGGACTTTTTAGAACTTGGCAAAATTAGACTTTTTTTTCTTTGATGACTCTGTCAGTTCATTATAAGTGATTATCAACTTCTTAACTATATAGTACAGCTAAACACAAGTTCCGGATCCCACCGTCTGGCACCAATGTGAGGATCTGGGTGTACTATATGCTAGAGCTAGGTAGCCTAATTGTGAAGTACACTTGCAGAGATCCCTTTGGGAAACAACAGTCTTATTTACTTAACTTCTAGCTCAGCTGTGGGTAGCTGTGGCTGCGAGCAGTAAGGAACATTGTGTAAGCATTTAGCAGCACCATATAACAGAATAAGAGTATCACACACTAATAAAAAGACACAACAACAATTTATAGAAATCAAGCTTATTTTTATTAATTTTTGGAGCTCTTGATCATCGAAATCGGCCAGAGGGTTCCAGAGTTACAGATTTTAGAACTTTTAAATACTTTTAAATGCAACCACAGACAAGCAATGGTAAACATAAAGGTGGTCATTATGACAATGGCGGTGACTGTTAAAGTGGCGGTAACACCGCCAACAGGATGGTGGTAATTACCGCCAGATTATGACCATGGCGGTGATACCTCCCATTGACAGCCAATGTACCACACCAACTTCCAGGGTGTTAACACCGCTGACCATGGGGGCAGCCATCATCAGTAAGGTGGAAGACAAGGTACCGCCCACCATATTATGACATACCAAACCACCACGATTCCCGGGGCGGTACCAACACCATCAAAAGCCTGGCAGAAACAGAGCACGAAGGTGAAAGACTCTATCAGAGACACAGAGAAGATCAACACCGCCATGGAACCGGAACTTCAAGTCTTCCCGATGCTCCTCTGCGTCAGGCTCCACCTGGAACACCAACGCTGACGAAGACGACAACGGTGAGTACAGCCACCTAGCACACAAGGGAGGGAGGGAGGAAAAGGAGAGTGACACACACGCATAATGCAAGGACAACATTTAGCCAGAACTGATAGTGTAATTTGATGCCAACAGCCACCATATTGTCCATGTGACAAGAGAAATTTGAGTAAATATTCAGAAAGGGCCAATGACCAGTCCAAAGTACAAAAGGTCCACATGGCCACAGGGCACAGTCCAAGCCCCAACTTGTTCCCTGACGAAATCTGCACTACACTGTGCAGAGGCATCATGTTGGAAATGGCCAGGCACCTCAGGGGGAAGAGGGGTTGGGGGCACCTCAGCTGAAGTGGGGAACGTGCCCACTGGTTTTGGAGAGGGCTCATACCCATTTGTCTTTGCTGGGGAGTGCAAGGTCACAGTCTCTGAGGTGGGGAACTTGCCCACTGGTCCTGGAGGGGGCTCTATGCCCATTTCCCTTTGCTGTGGAGTGCAAGGCCACAGTCTCTGAAGTGGGGAACTTGCCCACTGGTCCTGGAGGGGTCTCCATGCCCATTTCCCTTTGCTGGGGAGTGCAAGGTCACAGTCTCTGAGGTGGGGGACTTGCCCACTGGTTCAGGAGGGGGCTCCTTGTACAACAGTCCCTGGAGGGTGGCCTGCATGCTCTCTGCTGGAGGTGAGGACTGCTGTGTCCCAGCTGGAGGTGTGGACTGCTGTGTCCCAGCTGGAGGTGAGGGCTTCTTGCCCACTGCTGTAGGAGGGGAAACCCTGGCAGCCTCTGTTGGAGGTGAGGGCTTCTTGCTCACCGCTTTTGGAGGGGAAACCCTGCCAGCCTCTGCTGGAGGTGAGGGCTCCTTGCCCACTGCTGTTTGAGGGGGAAACCCTGTCAGCCTCTGCCGGAGGTGAGGGCTCCTTGCCCATTGCTGTCCAAGGGGGCCTCTTGCCTCTCTTAGTTGGTGGAGTAGGAACCTTCCATTTCTTGGGTGGTGGAGTGGGATCCTTCCCTCTCTTGGGTGGTGGAGTGTGATCCTTCTCTTTCTTGGCTAGTGGAGTGGGATCCTTCCCTTTCTTGCCTCCATGACTAGGAGGTGCCTCCACTTTCCCAGTGGACTGTTTGACAGAGGTGCTGGGCTGGGCCGTTGTGACCCTGCTCTTACGGGCAGGAGGGGGGGCTGAGGGGGAGGGAAGAGGTCAAGTTGGGCAAGGAAAAGCTTCTTAGGGACAGTGGGGTGGGATGAGGGAGGAGGGACGGGAGTGAGGTTGAGGGAGTGGTAGTTGGAGGTGTATGTCTGCTGGACTTGGGTGCAGGTGCATGGGCAGTGTGCTGATGTGAGGTGGATGGCTGTTGGAAGTTTGAGTGTGTGCGTTTGTGTCTCTTAGGAGGGGGCAGACAGGGTGAGAGAGGACAAAGGGGACGCGTGGATGGATGTTGTGGAGGTGTCTGCAAGTGAGGTGTGTGCTACTTTGTGTGGTGATGGTGGTGGTGGCTGTTGATGCAGTGCATGCAGGTGTGAGTGAGGATGTGACAGTGAGGAAGAAGGAGAAGGAAGGGGAGACAGTGGAGGCAATGGATGTTGTTGTGTGTGTAACTGTGTGTGAGTGCTTGTGGCCTGAAGTGTGCTTCCTATGTTTGTCTGTGCCATTCTTGTGTGATGTTTTGTGTGCATGCTTGTCTGTATGTGTACATGGGATGAGTTGAGGTTGAGGAGATTGGGACTGGGAAGTAGTAGTTGGAGGGAGGATGGTAGGAACAAAGACAATGGCTGCCATCAGAGAGGAGGCCATAGCCTGGAACGATCTCTGCCGGGCCGCCAATCCACAGTAAATGCCCTCTAGGAATGCATTGCATTGTTGCATCTGGGATGCCAGCCCCTGGATGGCATTCACAATGTTTGCCTTCCCTACAGAGATGGATCTCGGAAGGTCAATAGCCTCCTCACTCAGGGCAGCAGGGCTGACTGGGGAGGGCCTGAGGTGCCTGGGGCGAAGGAGATGGCCACCATCCTCGGTGAACGGGCACGGACAACTCGGTGAGGGGCTACTGGGAGGGTGGTGCTGGTATGGAGGGGCGGCTGTACCTGTAGCTGAGGTGGTCCCAGAGGTGTCTGCCACCACCAGGGAGCTTCCATCAGAGGGGGAATCAGAGTCAGTGTTGTCACCTCCTATCTCTGCCGTGGTGCTCCCCTTGCCCTCCGTCCCACTGGTTCCCTCGGCGTCGGTGGACACTGCCTCCTGGGTCCAGTGGGATGCAGCTCCATCTGTCGCCGGTGCCCCTGCTCCTCCGCCAGATGATGCTAATGCACACATGCACAGGATGACAGAAGAAAAAAGGGGAGAGAGAGAGAAAGGGAGCACTGGGTCAATTACAGTACCAACACCACAGATGGCATACACATTACTGTCACACACATGGATCAGGATTGAGCACCATGCATCGCACTGGCATTCCATTGGCTGGGTACCACAGCAAGATGCGAGCTAAACCCCGCCCACTGCATCCCTCCTGGGAGTCACTACGCCCTGTCTGACTTGGAATGCAACCTAGCTAGGATACTAGATTTTGCAATACAACCATTACCCTTGAGCTGGATCACGCTGCAATGTCTGACCTGGCATTAAGGGGCACCCACTAACTGACACCCACCACCAGGATCCCATGCCACCTACCAATTATAGTTGTAACGCCCACTGTACTCACCCCCTTGTGGATGCTGCGATGCCCTCAAGCACCCATCCAGCTCTGGGTAGGCCACCACCAGCATGCGGGCCATCAGGGGGGTCAGGTTCCGATGGGCACCCCGCCCTTGTTGGAAGGCCATCCCCAACTGGGCTTCTGCAGTCTTCCGGGGCCAGCATCTCAGGTCGTCCCATCTTTTCCTACAGTGGGTGCTCCGCCTGCTGTAAACCCCCAGGGTCCACACGTCCTTGGTGATGGCACTTGGTGTGGTCTCTTCTTCTGATGGGCTCTGACCTGCAGAGGAAACACAGACAGGATGACACCATTACACATACAATCCAGCATGTCACACATGTGGCCCACAAGTACATTTCCAGCTCCATTGACCCACACCACCCAACGTCCACCATGTACACTACCACCAGACATACCCCCCCAAATAACACAATGCTTGCACACACATCTCCATGCAACCTTGTCACATGCATTGTGCCCAAGGTGTACTCACCTTTTGGGCTGGAGGCCCATACAGCTGTTCATACTGGGATAGGACCCCATCCACCAAGCGTTCCAACTCCTCCAAAGTGAAGGCAGGGGCCCTTTCCCCAGTCACACGGGCCATGGCAGGATCCAGCATCACACCCAGTGTAGGTGTTGTCCTGTGGAAAGTCAGGAATCGAGTAAGGATTTAGATAGAAAATGGCGGTCACGTCCACTGCGGTGTACACCATCACTGCCACCGCTTATCCCCATTGGCCACTGTACTCCATAGAGCCCCATATTAGCTGATGAGGAATTGCATGGCGGTGCAAGACCGCCTTCTGCCATGATGCACAACGTCGGCGGAGTTACCTCACTTACACCTGTCCCTAGATACATGACAGGCAGTCGCCATATCATGGTGGTGGACTTCATTCAGATAATCCATAACTGCGTCATTGCTACAATTTGCTCATACATTGACATTCCCATTGTCCCATCACATCAATGCTCAATGTGCACTGAGGAGGTGGTTCCATTGTTCAAATTGTGACACCCTACTCACTCTTGTGTCCCTTAGATACCTACCACTGTGGATGAATAGGAGGAGGAGACAAGACACCATGTACAGACCCCTTGTGGACTTGGCTACACTGGAGGACAGGCACCTAGTACTGACACATAGACTTGACAGGACCACAATCACAGAGTTGTGTACTCAATTGGAGCCTGATCTGATATCAGCTATCCGTCATCCCACTGGGATCCCCCTTCTTGTGCAGGTTCTATCAGCGCTCCATTTCCTGGCCACTGATTCTTTCCAAGTGACAGTGGGCTTGGCAGCAGGAATGTTCTCAGTCATGCTGGCAAGGGTTTTGTCTGCCTCGGTCAAACACATGTGCAGCTACATTGCTTTCCCCCAGGTGGAAGATTTGGCCACTGTGAAGGTAGGATTCTATGCAATAGGACATATACGAAATATTATTGGAGCGATTGACGGTACACATGTTGCGTTTATCGTCCCCCGCCAGAATGAACAGGTGTTCAGGAATCAGAAGAGTTTCCACTCACTCAATGTGCAAATGGTGTGCCTGGTGGACCAGTACATCTCCCACGTCACTGCTACGTATCCTGGGTCGGTGCATGACGCCTTCGTCCTGAGGAACAGCAGCATCCCAAATGTGATGGCCCAACTACAGAGGCACAGGGTGTGGCTAATTGGTGAGCCTGAATCCCCACCCATTGTATGTTGGTGTATGCCTTCTGGTGTTAACACCATACCATTGTCTAAGGCTAATGTTTGTCCCTCAATACTTGCTTGTGACACTGGCTACCCAAACCTATTGTGGCTCCTGACCCCTGGGAGGAATGCCAGGGCAGGGACTGAGAATCGTTATAATGTTGCATTTGGGCAAACCAGGAGAATTATTGAAAGGACCTTCGGCCTCCATGAAGGGCAGGTTCAGATGTCTCCACCTAACAGGTGGATCCCAGTGCTACTCACCCAAAAAGGTCTGTCAGATAGTAGTGGCATGCTGCATGTTGCACAACCTGGCCCTCAGATGACATGTGCCTTATCTGCAGGAGGAGGAGACTGGAAATGCCCCTGTGGAAGCAGAGGACCCTGTGGACAGTGAGGATGAGCAGGCAGAGGATGAGGATGTGGATAACAGAACATCAGTTATGCGTCATTACATCCAATGACACACAGGTGAGACAGTGGAACTGACCATTCCTCTGATTATTGATGTTTTCTGTGTGGCTGTAGCTGGATGGCGTTCACTTCCTTTGCATCTCTACTTACTTTCACCTATGGTTTCTCATTTTGCAGATGTTGGTGATATAACAACTGTGTACTGATGTGATGACTACAGACAGCTACAGGTCATTCATTGTATGCTATCACTGTGTTCAGATCATTTGCACATGATGTGACTGTTTCCATAAATGCACATTTTCATCACATAAAACACTATTACTGAAGATGTGTTCAAGGGTGTTTATTGTAGTGCAAATAATTGACGGAAAAGTGCAATGGAATGGGGTGATGGTTGAGGAAAGTCCAGAGTATTGTTCCAGTCTGTTTGTAGCACAGGTCCAGTGTCCAAGGGGCCATAGGGAGAGGAGCAAAGACAGTTCAAAGTGGACAAGGTGACAGGGTGGGACACAAGGGGGACATTCAGGAGGGTCTCATTTCCTGGTGGTGGTCTTGGTCTTGGCAAGTGTCTCTGGCTTCTGTCTGGGTCGCAGGGAAAGTTGGTGGGTGGTTCACCTTCTGAAGGGGCATGGGTGCTGGTGGTCTGTGGGTCCTGTGGCAGGGACTCCTGCCCACTAGCTGCAGCGGAAGTGGTGGGCTGGTCAGTAGACTGGCTTGTGGTAGGGGCCCGCTGGTGTGCTATCCATTACCTCATGATGTTGCCATATCTGCCAGCACCCCTGCTATGGAGAACATGGTGGTGCTGAGGGCCTGCAAATCCTCCCTGATCTTCTGATGGTGTTCCTCCTGCAGCCGCTTGTTCTCCTGCATGTTGGTAAGGATCTGGCCCATCTTGTCCTGGGATTGTTGGTAGGCCCCCAGGACGTTAGTGAGTGCCTCCTGGAGAGTCGGTTCCCTGGGCCTGTCCTCCACTTGGCGCACAGTGGTCCTCCCAGTGTCCCTGTTCCCCTGTGCCTGTGTCCCCTGAACGGTGTGCCCACTGACCCCAGGTCCCTGATTGTCTTGGGGGTGAGGTGTGGACTGGGGTCCCTGTACAGGTGGGCACACTGCTGATTGACGTGTCCTGGGGACAGAGGTGTGGGGACATTGGGTGGGTGCTGTGGTGTTGGATACGGATGGGGCAGGCTCTGTGGTGGACTGTAAGTGGACTGGGGTGGTCGACTGACCAGTGGTCCCTGATGGGCCAGGTATTTCATCCAGATCCTGAAGTCCAGAGTTACTTTCATCACTGGGGGCTGTCAGGAGGTCCAAGTTCTCGGGATCTGCACGATGCTGAATATGGGTCCCACTTCCAGGCAACACCAAAGTCAGATGCTGTAATAGCGCTGAACTTTCGAGTGGCCCAGCCGGGGGAAGGGTTAATCGGGAAGGAACAGCAAGGAGGGAGATCTGAAAAGGAAAGGGTTAATATGGAATATGCCAAAAAGACATTAACTATAAAGAGTTCACTATCCATCAATGATCTCGCTAATTCCTATGAATGTCTTTCAACAAAGAACAATCTTACCTAAGAATGTATTTTTAAAAATTAAAGTCTGCACCACTCTTAGTCCAGAAATCCAGAAAACAGTAAGTTGAATCATTCCACCAAAATACCTCTCTTCATATTCATTAAATAAAGATATCATAGATTCCTCAATATCTCTCATACAGGAGAAACACAAATATTTGTATTTTTCTTTCAGCAGACAAGGTTTGTCCAAACACAATGTCACATTTGTTTTTGTATATTAATTAGTACAAACAATGCTATAATACAACGGAATTGAAATGAATGCTTTCAAATCCTTCAAACAATCTAAACACTCTTTCAAAGCGAAACATCTATTAGCATGTAAGTTTCTTTCAAAAAGAAAATGCCCCCAGAGAATATTGTTTGCTTTAAATTCACCATGAAATCAAAATCCGAAGGACACACTGTTGCTAAGCTACATTCTCGTAGCGTTTCATTAAAGCAAATAAACCTTGAGTTCACGGAAAGGGCAGGTATGCCAAAAAGGGAATTCCTCACCGCTGCGAGCCGGCCGCTCGCTAAATAACAAGACAGGTTTCTGAGAAATAAAGTCAGCTTCTTGCACCGGACCCAAAAGGAAATTCCTTACCGCCGCGAGCCGGCCGCTCGTGAAATGAAAGACAGGTTTTTTCAGGAAAACCTGTCAGCTGCTTACTTGGGACCCGTTCTTCATAGACGCTCAAAATAGGAAGCGTTGGTTGAACGGGTGTGGCAGGTATTTATAGCCTGACCACACCCAAACATAATTAGTATCAAAGGAGGCTGGGATTTGAAGTTCCCCCTGACTTCCTGATTCTTCGATGACGGCGATGCTCGATGTGCCAAAGATGCAAGATGTTCATTTCACTGTTCTTGAACAATGATACCACCAGTGGCCTAATCTTTTAAGAAAATGACTTTTACCATACAAAATGTGTTGTTTCATGGCAATGGTGGCTGCAACATGAGAACAGTTGCACCCACGCGTTACCACGGTCCTGACAGTGCATCTTCTGTTAGGGGACTGTATAGTCGTGGCACCTCCTCTATGCTGAGATTGGCTGGGGCACCTGTGGGGATGTAGGTGATGTGTTATGCTTCATGTCTGTGACATATTGTACATCCCTAGCTTCCCCTCTATTGTTGCTGTAGCCCTGCCTCCTTTGTTTGTGTATGGTGATGTATTGTGGGTGTACATGCAGGGCTAGGAGGGCTGTCCATGCATTGGTATAGCATGCAGGCCTTGGGATTAGTCAGATGTGTAGGTGCAGTGTGTGGGATAGAGTGGAGTGATGGGAGTGAGGGTGAGGGGGTGTGATGGCATACAGGTATGGGGGGTGATAGGTAGTAAATATTGAATCACCAGTGTCCAGTCCTCCAGCAACTCCAGTGAGTCCCTCAGAATGCAGTATTGCCAAGATCTGCTCCTCCCATGCTGTCAGCTGTGGGGGAGGAGGTGGGGGTCCACCACCAGTCCTCTGGATGGTGAGCTGGTGCCTTGCTGCTATGGAATGTACTTTCCCCGTAGGTCATTCCACCTCTTCCTGATGTCATACCTTGTTCTTGGATTCTGTCCCACGTGGTTCACCCTGGCCACGATTCTCCTCCATAGCTTCATCTTCCTGGCAATGGATATTTGCTGTATCTGTGCTTCAAACAGCTGTTGCTCTACCCTGACTATTTCCTCCACCATGACCCGCAACTCCTCATCAGTGAAATGGGGGTGCCTTAGTGAGGACATGGGTGTTGTGTGGGGTGTGCTGTGCAGAGGGTGTTGAGTGACGTGGTGGGTGTGGGATGTGGGGTGCGTGACGGATGGATGGGTGTTTGTGGGGTGTGTGTGTGTAATTGTCTCAGTGGTCTTTGTGTTAGTCTTGTGATTATTGTTGTTCATAAAGGGTTGGTTGTAATGTGGGTGTGTGTTTTCTAGTGCTATGGGTGGGTGGGTGTGGTGTGTGTATCAGTGTCAGGTGTGTGATTTTTGTTTAGGCCAATGTTGTGTTGTTTTTTATTGGGGTGGCCATTCTGAGCCCGCCAGAGGGTACCGCCAGTGGTTTACTGCCATTGAATGTTCACCGTGGTGATTCGTGGGTCATAATGTGGTGTGCGTTGTTTTGTTGGCATAATGGTATGGGTGTTCGTACCAACACTTTACCACTGACCTTTGGGCTGGCGGATTTGTGTATGTGGCCGTATTCTGTCAGTTTGGCGTGTGTGTGTCATAATATGGCAAACTGATATTCACCACTGCGACGGTATGTTGGCGGCCGTCACCGCGGCGGTAAGCGGCATTTACCGCCAATGTCATAATGAGGGTCAAAGTTTTAAAACTTTTGAAAAGTTTGAAAAAGTTAGTTGGAGGATTTCGGCCTGGCTTTGGTGGCCAAATCTGGCAGGGATGAGGTCTAGGGTAACAGTAAAGACACTTTGCACAGTGCCCTGGCCACCAGAGTGATCTTAAAGCAAATTCCCAACTTTAGCACAAGACCGTCATAGGAAACAAAGGAGTTATTCTGATACTGAGGGATAAAGGGAAAAATGCACACAATGATGCTATGGTAGGGGTGGGGTCGACGGGGGTGTCTCTCTGGTGGTTCCTCGGTCACGGGTGACAAGGGGCAAACCTGGCCAGATGGATCGATGTCCCTGTAAGTCCTCTTTGTTGCAGTGGTAACACAGCTGTGGCTGTACCACTGGAGAAGATACACTGCGGTTGGAGCCAAAAACTTTGGTAGGTGCTTGGGACCTTGTAGTCCTACAAATCTGGTCTCTGCCTACTCTCCCCGGTCTGGCAGACTCAGCAGCAGACTTTGACTATCTTGCATTCCTATGTTGGTATGCTCAGTAAATGGTAGTAGGGAAGCTTCCACGGGGGCTAAAACTTTGTTGAGTTGGGCTCTTTCTGCTCTTGAGTCCTAGTTGCGGGTTCCAGGGGACCAGCCACCTGATCCTTGGAGTCACTGGAGTTGGTGAAGGTTGGAAATCAAGTATTCCCAATCTCAAGAGCAACAGTCAGGGTCCCATCTCACCTGCCCAAAAGTGCAGCAGGTGCAGTCCTCTTGGCGTTGCAGTCTCTCTTTGTGCAATCAAAGGCCAGCAGGACAAGCCTTCTTTGGTCCTCTCTCCTTATCCAAATGTGAACTAAAAATAAGGGTGCCAAGGGTGACCATTTTATTCCTGAAATTTGCCTCAAGGTTACCACACGGTCACTAGCCAATGGGCTACTGGGTCCCCTCCTGTCTACTGATGAAGTTCCTGTGATGTACGGCATCTGGCTGTCCCAGTGTGCCCCATTCTTGCCCCTTCCAAGATGGCACAATCCTTCCTTGGTTATGAGGAGCAAGGTAGCCCACCCTCAGGGTGTGGCTATCTTTGGGGTATGAGCCCACTGGAAAATCGGTTCTAATGCTTGTGTCCCCCTCTTGTCCCTGTCTCTTAGATGTCTGCAGGAACAAAAGGCATCCTGCTCAGGAGGTTTGTTGCCAGCGACCCTTCAAAGCCTGCTTCACATTTGAAGCACGCCTTTTTGCTCAACACCCTTTCCAGCCTTCCTGGGGATGATGTCACATTTCGTTCCTGGACTAATGCTTTTGTTCCCGGGCCTGGGAGTTGTTCACATGTCTTCCCATCTAGTCTGAAACTCATCTATGTGTGAATGGCCTTTGTGAGGCCAACCTACTAGCCGGAGTGCAGGGTAGCAACTTTCTAAACATTCTAAAATCGGGTTTAATTTTTTCCATTATCCTTACTTGACCTGGTTAGGTGGTTCTATTCAGAAGTTAGAAACGTTTAAGTGTAACCCGTTTAATCTTTTGTTAGCCAATAGGGCTCCTAACCTTCCCCAGCAAAACAACAATTTGGAAATGTGTTGCTGGAAAGATGTATTAAAATATATGTCTGACTTTAGTATATATTTCTCCCTGACACAGGACTTGGAAGGCCTGCTTTAGGGGAGTCTGACATATATACTTAAGGCAGAGGTCTTCAAACTTTTTGATGCCAGGACCCCCTCTTAAAATATTTTAGCTGTATGGACCCCCTTGTGATAAAAAATTCTAGAACCTGGTACTCCTAATCATAACAACAATAATAAACGTCCCCATTTCCCACAGCAAATCATTTTTACTGTGAGGAAATAATATTAAACAATGTTTAGCAAACCAAAGGCCAGTGAGTGTGGGGGCGTGGTCAAGGGTGTACAAAGGTACTCATTTATGAGGATTTGGCATAGGACAGTGCCACAAGTCTTCTTGCTACACTGCCCCATGCCAGTACAAAAGGGCAGGAATGCATCGTATTTATGAAATACAGTGCATTTCTGTCCTTTCCCCCTGTGCTGGCGCACAATTGTTGCCTAGCGCCAATATAGGCAAGTTTGTATTTGTGCAGGAAGGGGCACCTTCATGCAAAAAAACAATCTAAAGAGGCATTGTACCTCTTTCTACATGTGCAGCACATAGCAACACACATGGAAATAGAAAAAAAGAAGGAGAAATTAAAACATTTCTCCTCATTATGCCTGCTCTTGGGAGGCATAAGGTTTTGGCACTGCTCCAGTTTACATGATTTTGTAAATCTGGGGCAGCGTCAAAATCCATGCGTGTTGCATGGGAACACCCACCACTACTCCCATGGAACTCCTCCTCGACGCAAAGTAAGGCAATGCAGCAGCTTGCGCTGCTTTGCCTTTCTCCATATCTACAACGCCATTCAAAGCCACTCAGGAAGGCTTTGCGTCACCTCATAGGTATGACTGAGAGGCTTGTGCCACTGGAGCATCAAAAAAAGTGATGCTCCAGCAGCGCAAGCCTCTCATAAATAAACCCAAAATATTCTCTACGTTTTTTTTAGGTCTTTCACTGTCAGGTAGCTACATATAAAATAACAGCCAGCTTAAATGAAAAATAAATAAAAGAAAGTTATTACTCATTTGTAAATGCACTGTAGTGCATTATGAAACCTCTATTAGTTAATGCACTGCAGAGGTCTGCGTGTAACCAGAGAGCGACAGAACTAAATCTTGGTTAGTGCAGTAGAGAATAGTAACTTGTGTATTTTTAGTGCCATGAGGTCACAGCCTGTGACAGAAAGTACTGAATATGTGAGGCATTATTTTATACTTGCATTGCACACAGTATAAGATAGGCCACTACAAAAAGGTTTGAGATAAAACTGTGGTTCCAAAATGTAGATTTCAGTAATACGAGAGCATATGCAATACCTTTTTTTTTTTTTAATAGCTGTCCCTTCAACACCTCCAGGTGAAGTAAGCACTGTGGAAATACAATTACAATTAAAAGCAGGCACTTCACATCGCAGTTGTTAACTCTTTGCACTACCCTCAAAAAGAATAAATATTTGTCGTCCCATAGCTTTGAGTGATTCGATCATATAAAGCTGCTCCCAAGCACTCTTTACATTTGCAGATGAGCTCGTAGAGCACATTTGCATTTCATTCAGGAAGCAGACGCCCTGGGAATGACTCCTTAGCTGTCTGTGCAGCTTTCACAGCACAGGAGACTCAAAGTTCAGCTGAGGCATTTTGAGGATCAGCTGGGGGAATGCGCGACCCCCTTTCCAGGACTCCACGGCCCCCCTGGGGGTCGCGACCCCCAGATTGAAGACCTCTGACTTAAGGGAAATAGTTCCTTTGCCATTAGGTGTAATGACAAATTTGAGTTAGTGTGGCACACTGCCCTTTCAGTCTGCAGTGGCAGGCTGAGGTGTCTTTCAAGTTTTGCACATGCGGGATGGCACAAAAAGTGCTGCAGTTCTGTGTGGACACTCTACCGTACATGACCTGGGTACCTGGGTACCATATACTAGAGAATATAAGTAAGGCAGTGCGTGCCAACTGGGGATAGCCAATCAAACATACTTTGTATTGGGTTAAAACAGTGGAGTAATGATTGGGTAGACAAATGTCAGTTTTTGACATTGTCCCATTATAGCCCAACTCTAAGTGAACTTTGTGTCTGTCCATGGACCTAAACCTCTGAAAATTATTTTGTTAGGGCGGCACCAGGTCTCCTTTGATAGCAGTGGTATAACCTTTTTTCGTCAAGGTAGCAATCCTTATAAAAACGTAAATAAATATGTGGCCTGATTCACAAAGGTAAACATAGACTTTTGGTCTAAACTTAGACCAAAAGTCTAAGTTTAGGACTTTGGGAATTCACAAAGGCCATTCACAAGTACTATCTTTACATCTGTACTCAGGATGGAGATCTGCCCTGAGTGCGGATGTAAAGATAGTCCTCGTACATGCCCTTTGTGAATTCCCAAAGTCATAAGCTTAGACTATTTGTCTAAATATAGACCATAAGTCTAAGTTTACCTTTGAGAATAGGTCCCATTGTTTTTACCTGAAATAGTGCAGCATAAATTTAGTACTAATGGCACTCTATTTTCAACAATTTACAGCCACATCATCCAGCTGGCTCTAGTGGCCCTTTCCGTAGGACTCAATGGCCTATACTCACTTCTTTAATGTCTCCCTCCCAATGCTGAAAGAAGAAGATTACATGTTCCTTCTTTTTGGAATTCTATTGCATAGCATGTTAAGTGAGTAAATGCAATTTATGCAGCATGTTCTGCAGCATTATTATACAGCAATACCTTTAGGCCAGTTTTCCATCATTCAGTATTGATACGAAGTATTGATACTTCAGTATTGATACAAAGTGTCATAGTGCACTTGAAAATGTGCAAAAGCCTTACAATAAAAAGTACACCTCTTTTAATTTGACAACTATCCTTTAACATCGGTATTCTAGGGCTATGGTCAGTTTTTGCCAGTGTTGCCTGCTAGCCTTTCGGTAATTCATGTTTGGTCATGATTTTTTGATTTTGTTTGGGAAGCTGCCAGTTGTTTGTCAATCTTATAAATACATTGGCTGAAGCAAAAATCCTTTTTGGTCTCAAAAAAGCGCACATCACCACATAGTACGTCCTGGTACTGAAGGGAACTACTGTGTGAGTGTGTGTGTGTGTGTGTAGATGTGCTCATCTTGAAAGGGCAGCTGCCATAGCTCACAGTGAAGTCAACCAATGGCTGAATTAGGTTGACACATTGCTCCTTGATGCATGCTTGCGTGGGTTGGAGAAAAATGTGAATGACAACCATATACAAATGGATGAAGTGTGACTGAAAACCCCTATAAGTAACTATCATGCACATACATTTAGTACAACCAAAAGGTCTTGGCTAACACCGACCTAAAAAGCCAATTGTTCTGCTACTGAGAGCCAGCCTTTTGCCTTTGAGAAAGAAGGAAAAAATGATAGAAATTAAGAAACAAGGCAAGAAACAAGGCACAAAATAAAGAAAAAAAGAAGGCAGGTAGGAAAGAAAGAAGGAAAAAATGCAAGAAAGAATGAAAGCACAAATGCAAAAAAGAAAAAGAATGAAAGCAGGAAAGCAGGCAACAAGGTAGGAAGAAAAGAAGGGGAGAAAGAAGGAAAGATGGAAAGAATGAACAAAATATAGAAAGAAAGAAGGGCTGATCAAAAGAATGATGGAAAGGAAAGAAAGAAAGAAAGAAAGAAAGAAAGAAAGAAAGAAAGAAAGAAAGAAAGAAAATAAAGAAAGAAAGTCTGAAAGATAAAAAGAATGAAAGAACGAAAGAAAGCTTGAAACAAAAAAGAATGAAAGACTGAGGAAACAAGGAAAATAAGAAAGAATGTAATAAAGAAGGGAAGCCAGAAAGAATGAAAGAAGGGATAAAAAGAAGGTGAAAGAAAAGGAAGAATAAAGGAAGGGAAGAAAAAAGAAAGGATAGAAAGAATGAAGAAATGAAAGAGAAAGCAAGAAAGAAACAAAGAAAGTAAGAAGACAAGAAGGAAAGAAGAAAAGAAAGAAACAAGGAAACATAGAAAGAAAGAAGGAAAGAAAGAAACAAGAAAAAGCCAGTCATTCTGCTATTGGCAGCCAGTCCCATGCCTTTGAGAAAGAAAGAAAGGAAGTATAAAGGAGGCAGGCAAGAAAGAAAGTGAAAACGAAAAATCAGGAATGAAGGAAAGAAGTAAAGTAAGAAAAAATGAAAAAATGCATAGAAAGATGGAAAGAAGGAACAAAGGAAGGAAAGAAAGAAGGAAGGAGAGCAAATATGGAACGAAAGAAGGAAAGATGTCAATTAAGAAGGAAAAAGAAAAAAGAAAGGAAGGCAAGAAGGCAAAAAAGAAGAAACGAAAGAAAGAAAGCAAAAACGAAAGCAAAATGAAAAGAAGGAAGAAAAGCGAGAAAGAATGCAAGAAAGAAGAATAAGGAACAAAGAAAAAGAAAGAAGTAAAGAAAGAAGGAAATAAATTTAAAAAAGGGTTAGAAGTCCTGCAAATTAAACATGATAAAGGCTGCTTTTCTTCCTTTGCAAAGTTTATTAAAGTACCATTGGTGAAATTGAGTCCGGAATGAGCATGTTTTAAAGAATTGTCCGCTTATGAATTCATGTGTATAATATGGAAGCTTTTGGTTTGTGTAATGCAGGTCTGCACAATATCACAAGCTAGTTGTGGAATAACAGGACATTTTCCTGATGGGTTTCAAATACAGCAGTCTACACCACAGTGGTTTAGGGGACCTCCCGATCTCCCTGTGTAATAAGCTGTAACACTGTTCTGCAACAGAACAAAGAAATTATACCCAGATGAGACCTAAATTAATTCCCTAGCCAACTCAGGTTTATGTATCACAATATGAAAGTACACAAGTTAGCTGCAAATGCATTTCAGGGATGCTTCTGTACAACTGGAAACAACGTTTTTTTCTTCCACTTCTAATGATCGCACCATTCAGTTTGTGAGTTGACCAGAACCAGAGAGGGGAGTAGAAGAATAATGCATTTGAGTCTAATTACTGAGGTGCATAGCAAAAAGAGAATAACTTAATACAGAACAGTTTCAAATTTACACAATCTGTTATACTGTTAAATACAAGCAGGCAGATAAACAAACAAAAAATTCAAAGCAATAGGTCTTGCATTTGAAAGAGTTAGAGCTATTGACTTTGTAAATGACAATGTCTTTTACCTATGTGTTTTGATTTGGAGTGTAGTGTATGTATGCCAGGTGCCACAGCAACCCTCCCAGGCCTGTCGCTGCAGGAGGGAGGGCACAACAAGACCGCCATCTTGAGAGTGTTTTTGCGTCATTCCTACAGACTGGCTGTGATACCACAGAGATGCAGCTCGTTCTAGTGTGTTTACCTAAACGTTTATAGCACCAAACAAGCCACAAAGAAGCACCTTCATGGCATTTAACACGGAGAATGAGGGAGTCAAAAGAGTTATGAGCAAAAAAAAGATGCAGCCATATATTTCTCTGTGTTAAACTTTTAAAGGGATTATTCCTCTACAGGTCCACTACCAGCCTAACTTTTAAAAACATTGACTGAATACAAAGAAAAGAGGCAACTTAACTGAACAGGAGGCTTCCAATGTGTGCAGATTGGTGAAACAGGGCATCAGTGGGAGATGGGCTGATAGGATAGGTTCCAGAGGTGCGGCATCTGTGACCTTGGTCAGTGTTTTAATTGGTAATACGGAAGGTCTGGTACTCTGTATTCATTTAAAGCACTGCCTTTGGTTAATAGTCTCATGACAGCCCTCAGTTCACAACTGGACTCTGTAGAACAGATATGTGTACCTAAATCTCCTGGGCCTAGACAGTGCCTTTTCAGTGCATACATGTGTACACTGGCTGATGATTTTGAAGTGAGGATTATCTCAGTTGGGGTGGCTACTCAAAATTTGAAGTCTTGGCCTTGCCATCTGGTCCACTCAGAGTAGAATGGGAAGCCTGAGTTTGGCGATAGAGTGTTTTTTTCCGCCTAGACCAGTGGTGCCCAGTAAGGCTCCTACAGGGATGATTCATTGGCATTTTTCCGTGCTATGAAAAGGATTCAAATGTATGTTTTTCTTCGGAATCCAAGGTAGGTCCAGAACCATGTCAGAGTTTCTTGATACCCAAATAAGATAAATTGGGTAAAAATAATTTATATGCAACTTATTTATACAGTGCTTACCCTGCAAGCCTGGCATGGATCCTGCCTTCCCAGTCCTTCAATGGACATACTTGTTCTATAGTGACATACAATAAAGTGTTTTAATAACCTCAATGTATATCTATAATATGTACACAGCACATAAATACCGCAACATGAAAATTAAATAAAAAAGCTGCTGTGCAGTGAACTACTTCCTGTGTCACCTTGTGTTTTATAAATAGGCCACTCACTCTGTCAGCTCGTGAGGTCACTGATGTCTCCCCTCTCTGAGCGAGGAGAATGACGACAGAGGCCTAAAGCAAGCATTTCCAGCAAGTAGAAAAATCCAGTGTTCAAAATATTTGAAAAGAAAATACTTTAGGCCCATATGAATCATGAAGTGAAACGTTACCCTGTCCCAACATGCTATGAAGCAGCCATGGCTTTGCTGCCTGAGCCGCAGATGACTGTTTCAGAATTCAAAGACATGCAGTTAGCAAACTAGGCCAAATGTCTGTGTACAGAAGCACACAAAGATTGTCTGACCAAAAATCACCTGCTTCATTTTAAATGGCAGGTTATAATTACAGAAGCAAAACAGTAACATAAATATTCACAGGGGTAGGGTGCACTGGCCTGCCACCCGGCCTGGAGTCATGGCTCCCCCAGTTATGTTCTACGCTTGTGTGTGTTTTTTTTTCAGACACAAGGGGACACATTCACTTAGAAAACCTACAGTCTTAAGTTTACTCCTACATTAAGGAGGAGATGTTCAATTTTGATTTTGGAATTCTCGAAGAATTCATTTAATTATCCTGGGAGCCTAAAACAGTCACAGCTTTTTGGAAGTACTCACAATCATAAGCAGCTACACATACATAATTGCTCATGGAAAACAATTTCATATGAGAAAACAGTATTACTAAAGCCATTTACCTTTTCTAACTTCCCCCCCATTTTGTACTGGGAAAGAGTTTTTTCCAGTGGAGAAGCCACATTTCCTACCACAAATTTTAGGGATGTTTCCCCTCATTTGTTATTGAGAAATGATTTACTCTTGTCTGTAACAGCAGTAAGTATCTAAACTTTTTCAGGCTGAGAATGTTTGTGAGTACTTACTAATTAATACATTTGTCAGTGTGCACAAACTCTCTATGGCATCCCCGTCGTGGAATGCACACTCCACACCCATGAGAGCAGATTTACCCCAACCTAATGTTACATGATACAGGTGTTATATAATGTGTGTATAAATTGAGTTATAAGCTCAAATTCATATTCCACTTTTGTAAGTCAAGCCATTTACACCAGTAAGTTGAACCTATACATGCAAATGACTGTGAATCAGACAATGAGTTCTAAGGGGTACATAAGCCCAACTTCCAGCTTCCCGGGAAATCATTTGACAAGTAAATCTCATGGTGCCCAATTAGGTGCTGGGAAAAGGTTTGCATTCAGAATATACCTGCAGGCCAGAATGTGGACATTGGTCCAGCCAAGGGTGGCCACTGTCCACATCACTGCAGTGGCACTAGATACAGCAGTGGTGGTGCCTTGTGTTATATCATGTTGAAGCTTGGTCCCCTTTCCAGTTTTGACACAGTTTGGTTGTGTGGCACTACTGTAAATGAAAAATCACACAGACCTTTTCCAGCTAGCAAGCAGCTCTGTGTGAATTGTAGTATTGAATACAATATTCAGAGACATGGTGAGGCGCATTCCGCTCCATCAATTTTAGCTTGTCTGTGCCATTACAGGCACAGAGAATTAATTTGACCTAGCTATTCAATGGACGTTCTGTTTGAACAGCAGGGCCAGGGAGCAGAGCAACTTTCAGCTCCTCTGGCAAAATAGAATTGTGCCAATGGTGCAGTCCTCAAATAGGGTTTTATGGTAAATTGGCAATAATTTCACCTAAGTGCTAGGTGACTCAATAAGGCACCTTCCTTACACCACGGGGTTAGACCATAAACTTTCTGAAGGGGAACTCGTGCGTCCTCAAATGGAACAAATATAAAGCACACACCATTGGTGTACTTCTGGTGTGTAGTCATGAACACACAATGAGAATAAGCTAAGACATTCATGTCCCTCTCAGGCAGTGACTCAGCTCTGACCTCTCTTAAAGTCAAAGAAGATGTCCAGAAATAGTCTAGTCATGTGACAGGAATATTTGTGTGTACTGAAGATGCCGCTAACATCTTCTCTGAAACAGATCAATGTTAAGGTGATGCTGAGAGTGGATGTGTCCAAATCTGTGAAGCATAAACAGCTGTTGCACCAGACACAAATTCTTGGTGCCTCACAAGTCATAAATAGGAATCATGTATTACTTTAGAGAAAATATTAAATCCCGTGTTTTAAACCTGGACTGCATCATGTATACGTAGTGCAGTTGTAAAGATGCATTCCTCTTCATAACCCTATTGTTGTGTGGCCATTTTAGTTATAGCTCCATGCACGTTATCTTAACATACCAGGCCTGCCACTGTGCACTTTGACCTAGATATATTTTATTCAGCTTCGCTTTATTATTATTACAATAGCCACTTTGGTCTTGCTTTATTTTCTCTCTAACTGTTTTTGCCTAGGCTAGCACTCTGTTCTTAAACAAGACATTCTTGCTCACTCTGTGCTTCTTCCAAGGCTGCAGTAAAATAGGATGCCGGTGAACGTGGTGTAGATTTTTGTCTCTGACATTCATAGAAAACACACATCCTTACATAGGGACATTTTCTCTGAACATCAGCTGTTTTAAGATAAAAACACTTCCCTGTCCCTTACACGTTAGAGGGAGATTCCAGCCAGAGAACCACAACTGTATGCTGATTGTTGAATGCTTCGCTACAGCTGCTTATGCAGACTTCAGGCCTTTGCTCAGGTATGGGGTATGATGTCTTCCCAGGGGAACCTGAAGGGCAGAATTAGAGCTTAACACGCTGTGCTCTGTTATAGCCTAGGTAGGAATTAGTCCATTGACTCTAGTGACAATATGGCAGCATTATGTCTGTGCTTTACTCTCCTTGTCACAATTTTAATCTTGTCATGCTGTATCGTCCTGATTATTGCAGCCCATGCTTTGCTATCTAAGATGCAGTCACTTTATTAAAAACATTATTGAAACATATACTGCCTCTGTTTGTCATTGTGTATGTGAGACCAATGTAATCGAGAGAAACGGATGGGACCTGAGCGACCATGGTTTCCCTGAGAAATCAATTATGTAATGCGCTCGGCTGCCCAATCATCCCTGCCTTTGGGTAGAGAAGAGGCACTGCTAGTTAGCCGGAGCAAAACCTGAATTGGAGCGACAGGCGTCACCTGTAGTGAGTCAGACTCAGTCTTGCACACCGCAGGCGATCCTTCAGCTCGAAATCCAGTAGTCTTATAAGAATAATGAGAGCTTACGTGACATGGCGCCGCCAACGTCTGGTCAGGCTCAGATTTTCGGGTCCTCCTGAGTATCTCTGTCTCACTATATACAAAGACACCTCAGTACTATATACTGAGACGTCCGTGGAATTGAGGGTTTCCTCCTCAGCTAAATAGGGAACACTTATCTGATGCTTGAGGTTGTTTCAAGCTTGAACCCTAAAAGTAAAATCCCCATTCAGTATGCTAATCTCTGAACAAATCTACCATCTAATATGGCGAATCCACAACAGGTAGCAATTGCAGTCAATATGAGACAACCTCTGACTGCACATTTATTGGCAAATGGCCTAATGCCCCGGGGGGTCCAGTCACATTTGTGGCGGTCGCACATGCAGCTTATAGAACAGAAGTTTTTTATTCTTGGGTCACATTTCCAGCAGTTGATGGGAACACAAGCACATTTCATCACTATGAACTTGCAAATGTACCTAGACAATACAGAGCATACGCATATTTAGAAATACCTTTATCTTATCAAGAACATAATAATTGTCTTGATGGGCCCTACCCCACACAATTTTACCAGTTAGGTTAGGTCCTCTACGTAATGATGGTCCTACCTGGCCTTTATTGGCCACTTATACACCTCACCCTGCAGTAGCAAACTTAACAGTAGCTGAAGTCCGTCGCTTATATACTGAGCTGACGGCAATATACAGACATCTAGTACAATTTGTAATGTAAACATTGAGTACAAACCTAGCATGTGCTGCTCAGCGCAACCACATGCAGCAACGCAGGCATTAATCCTGCGACTGTACATTCGATTATGGGTAAAGTACCCGCCAAATGAGAAGAAATTCAATTTTGGCTAGCTCAAAAAATAAATGCACTGGAAGCAGTATTTCTCCATAGAGGACTTCAGGATGAACATAGAATTCTGACAATGTGCTTGCCATTTGGGATGGTCCAACAGTAGATAACTGTGATACATGGGGCACTGTATTTGCTGCACACGGTACACCAACACTTGCCAACTTAGTGGAAGTGTTGAAACAAATTCAAAATGAATTCGGGGCTGCCCCGGCCCTAGACTTGGGGATGCAATTAATGGGCAACTTTATCACAGTATCCTCAATTATTTTAAGTAACCTTAAAGGGGAAGCGGTCGCACTAGCGGTGCGCATGCGGCTCCGGGATGTTCCTCAACAGGATCAAGAACGCGAGCTGCCAAAGATTATCACAGAGACCTATTCTAGTATTGGTCGAGATAGTCCAGGTGCCAGGCCAACTAAACCACAATTTCCGGGCAAATCTAATAAAGATTTTTTCAAGCAAGCTCCTGAGGGTAACAAGAAACACTGGGATAAAAAACAACAGACCCAGAACAGTATAATCTCCAAAATAGAGATAATATAAAAACACTGATAGATTTCAATATACTGATACACACCAATCTCGTTCCTTTCAGGACTCATCTGAAAAACGCAGTGAGAGAGGTGGGCGGTCAGAGCGTAGAACAGAGTATGTGAAACCGAGATAGGAATCACAACGCTCAACAGAGGTTTCTGTTAAAAAGAAGGAGAAATCGCCCTAACAAAAACCCCAATTTAAAAAGAAAAAGGTGGCAGCAGTTGCAATTTGACATGCCTCTCAAGAAGAGGGTCCTCTTAAAGAACAGAAAGTGGGCACTAGCACTGCTACACAGCACGGCAGAGGTCACAATAGTTCGTCTGAGTCTTCTAGAGCATCTGGAGGTGAAAGCAACTGATGACTTTCTGCAAGTAAAAACTGCGGACATGCGTGTCTCCACACCTGATAGGGCGTATAAAATAACGCTACAGTTAGGAGACATTGAACGCACAATAGACACAATCTTTTTGGATCGCGTGATAAATATATATGATGTTTTGTTGGTCGAACAAGATTGGCTACCTGAGTTTGTCGGTACCTGACCATATGGGGAAGATGTTATTAAACATTCTTTCTTGCTCCTTGTTCCGGAGGAACTCGCTGAATCCTACGCCATCGATTGGGCATTGGCACAGGCACCTGAGTTATATCGCAACCACGTAGGATGGGATAAAGATTCTCCCTACCATGTAATTCCCATTAAAAATCAACCCCAATCTCAACCTCAATATCCAATAAAACATGATGCAAAAGTACCCGTGAGAGAAATTCTCCCACAATTGGAGAACCAGGGTGTAATTGAACCCTGCGTCTCCCCAATGAATAATCCTTTATTCCCAGTAGCTAAACCGGACCATTCATATCGAATAGTCTTAGACTACAGACATTTAACTAGTCATACACGCATATATGCGATACAAAACTCACATAGCACAACACTGATGAACAATATAGTGCGCAAAAAATACAAACCAACACTGGATATTTCCAATGGTTTCTTCTACCAGAATATAGCGCCTGAGAGTAGAGACTTAACAAGTTTCAGTGCTCTAGGCTCTCAAAAAAAGTTCTGTCATTTACCCCAGGGGTACAAGAACAGTCCAGCTTATGTGACTGCAATTCTGCACAACATTGACCCTGAAGCATTGTCCTATGTAGATGATATCTATCTCACGGATGATGAATTGCTACAACATTTAAGATGGGTAGCCCGCATTGTGGTGGGATTTGCTGAATTTGGCTATAAATTCAACTTAAAAAAAACAAAAATAGCCTTACTCAGCGTCCTGTTTTTGAGATATGAGCTATTGACTGAAGGAAAGAGCCTAACGCCACAATTCTTGGAAAAATGCGCACAATTATAACCTCCAAATACGATTAAAAAACTCCAATCTCTATTGTGCTTCCTAACTTTTGGCAGAATTTACATTCCAGATTATGCAGCACGCATAAAACCTTTATAAGACTTATAAGTCCTGACTTTTCAAGTAAATTTTGGACAGTCGAACACACACGCATTCTCAGAGACCTGCAGACAGACATGCTTGCAGCACAACATTTACACAAAAGGGACAATAAAACACACTTGGTCATCAGAGTAATTGCTGGTGCCATTGGTTTCACCTATGTAACCTTTAATGAGGGTGAGACCGTCCCGATTGCATACAAATCACATTTGTACTCAGCAGCAGAACAACGTTTTGCTGCCACTGAGAAAATACTCAATGCTGTACACATGGCTGTCATTAAAAAAAGACCACTAGCTCAGGGAAAATGCATTATTGTCATCTCACCAATCCCAGCCCCTGAGGCTGTCACAAAAGCCAGTGTCCCTAACGCTAAGGCATTACATCCACGTTGGATACAATGGGCTACATCTTTGACAGCCACTGATGTAGACTACATTTTTTACCCAAAATTACAAACTCAATAATTTTTGCAATCTAAACTAGAATACCAAGTTCCTGCAAACACACTGCCTATTGATCATTATCAAAGAGTCATGTACACCGATGGCTCTGCGCAACCTGCAATTGGCACAAAGCATCAATACTCTGCTGCTTGCGCAGTCACAAGTGGCTACATGGAGGATAATACATTTTGTCCCCAACACACATTCACGCAAACCCTAGGGGATTGCACAGCACAACTAGCAGAGCTAAAAGCTCTGGTGATGGCACTGAAACATACAGATCCTGAAGAGCTAACGCTGATTGTTTGTGATTCATATTATTGTGTCCAGTCATTCAATGAATACCTGCATAACTGGTGCCAGTATGGGTTCAGAGATTCTAAAGGCAACACCATTAAACACAGAGTTCTGTGGGGAAAGGTAGCGGATCTGAAGGAAATGCTACCAAACGTCCATGTTGTACACACACTTGGACACCAGCGCATTGGAATACACGTTGCTGGGAATACACTGGCTGATGAAGCCACAAAGTCAGCAGTCGCTACGATCACTGTTGCTGCAGTAACCCGTTTAAGTGCTAAACCGGGCAAAGACTTATGGGCTGCCGTGAAAGTTACTGTTGATGGTACGCCCCATCCAAAAGCATTGCCTGCTAAATATTCCTACTGAATGGGAGGCTGCCTAAATGCTGAGGTTAAAATACCAGGCATAGGGGTGCGAGATAGTCCCAAACAAGATGTAAGACTAGAGTTGATTAAAGCAGCATATGAGGGGGTAGCATCTGCCCATGCTGGTGTGGCGGCTACAATATCATTGCTACAAGCCCATTATTGGTGCCCAGGCCTATACAAAGAAGCTACGCAGTATGTCCTTTGTTGTGACATCTGCAAACAAATTAAAGTTTCCACTGCTAAGCGCCCACCGCAGACACACCTCCTAATTTCACACAAACCTTTTCAATGTGTGTACTTGGACCATTGCGGTCCCCTGACACCGGATAGTGCATACAAATATATTCTAGTCGCTGTTGACTCCTGCTCCAGATTTCTATGGGTGTGGCCACAATGCTTGGCTGACACTCAGACTGTTATTAAAGATTTGTGAGTCTTTATCAGTACATATGCAGTTGCGGCTTTCCACTCGGACCAGGGCCCTGCTTTTGCCTCAAGGGCATTCAGGAATACCATGGCTTTGTTGGGGGTCCAACTCTAATACTCATCTCCATTTCATTCCGAAGGAAATAGTGTCATGGAACGATTGAACTGTGATTTAAAGCAATCCTTAGCAGTCCGAGTCTTAAGTGCGGGTGGTTGTTGGCTACCTGTAGGGAGTCCAGAGAGCACTTACTAATCTGCCTAGAAGGTCCCTGGGGGGGTCGTACTTCATATGAGTGCCTGTTTGAAACTCAAATGTATGTTCCAGATCTTGATGGTCCTGGCATGGAGGGGGCAGAAACACCTTTTGACATAAATGATCATGTCACTGTCTTACAGAAATTACAACAGTTCTGTGACGACAACTCTTCTGCCAGTGTTGCCTCCACAGGAATTAAGGATGTACCTGTAATGCCTACTGGCTGGATTCCTAGAGTGGGGGATCTAGTATGTGAAAAGGTTGCTGTGAAAAAGGAATTTGGTCCTTTTTATCGTGCACCAGTCCCAGTCTTGAGAATACACAGTACCAGAACTGTCATTCTGCCACCGTTGGCAGGTGCCAAAGAAAATCGTTTTGTCTCCATCGACAATGCAAACTACACCATGTGGCCGATCCTGCACAGCCAACCAAAAGGAACAGCCAGTAGTTCCCGAATCCCTCTTGCTACTGGTCAAGAAGTTCCTCTACAAGTTGTAAGCAGCAACACTGACACCTCTCCGAGCTTGGGGAGGGTGGAAAATGATCTTGCATTAGTTCCACTGACATCAAATAATACAGAAATAATTGATTGAGTTGACACAACTTCAACACAGACGGATGGTGGTATTTATTCTGTGCCACTGCAGGAAACACCATCACCACCTACTAACAGGGCTCCAGTTTTTGCACAAACTGCTTCTGGATACTTTGCCGACATCAACGATGACGTTTCGGATTCATTCACCTCTTCGACACCTGAACTGTCAAAAACACGTAAGCTGATAACTTGGCTTAAAACAACTTATTTTATTCTTCCATGGAGCTATCTGTGGCTTTCCTTGACTGCTGAGTCGTATTATTTTAAATTGCCACCAACACAAATTGACGCCTATTATTAACAAATATGAAATGTATATATATTCAGATTCCTTTCCCAGTTGACTATAGCGGGCTATGAGTATTGGCTGAAGTCGATTGACTTAAAAAGTGTGTGGGGAACTAGACATTGGCTAATAGGGGGGAAGGAAGCTTTATTTAGAGCATGCCTGATACCTGTTCTAATGATATTTTTAAATGAAACTGTACAACAAACCACTTGTTTAGGCTTAGCAAAGATTAAGGAATTGAACATGCTCAGTATTCCTACACCTGCACAATTGTATAAATGGCAAAAACTTATAAATGCAACTGAAGATCAGCTTGATGAATGGGTCCAGAATGGCACGTTTAATGTTTGACTGTCACGCCCCAGCGGGTGGTTATTGTGGCCAATAGACACCAATGGGTGTCATAAATGTTTTATAAATTCCTCTGGGGTTTTAGAACTAGTAGGCCGGACCCTCGCTATATATCATCCGAACATGCGGATATAGTAACAACATACAGTGTAGTGAAACTATGCCAGCAATGGTTGCAGAGTTCCTCACTGGATGCAGTTAGGGATCACCTCAGTCTCCTGTCTAATAATACTGACTTACAGGACTTCCTGTTAGGCCACAGAAAACAACAGAGAAAGCGCTTCTTATATGAAGTATATAATGAAATATGGAAACTTTCACAACAAGAAGCTGCTGCCCGGTTGAGGCAAATAGATCAGGAAAACTTACAGAAGGCATTAGCTGTTGTAGATAATGGGTATTAATACCCTGTCCGACCAGATATACACCTTAAATAACATTGTCTCTTCTGCTATAGACATAATACAAACAGATATATCTTCATTACACCATGGACAGAGTCAACTAAGGTCCATTATTCAGTTGGGTTGGACACTCCAAACACTGAAGGCAGGTCGCGTTCCCTGCGAACATGTCAGCGCAAGGGAAATATGTTCTACTTTTAATTTAACGCAACAACAACAACTAATGGCTAAGAAGGAAGCGACTTATGCCATGCTAATCATCGAAAAGTTAGATAAATTGCCTTTTACTGTGGCTGAAATACATTCTGCTGAGTGGTTAATACACGGGGTCATTATTCTGCCTATTTCTACACTTCAATTCACCTCCTGTTTAAAACACATTCCGGTAAGCAGATATGAAAAGATGGGAGATAGTTACATCCATGAGGTGTAGGAGCTACCCTTCTCGTACAAATGTCTCAATGGCATGAAAGAAGTCTTTCTTAGCGGTAGTGAATGCAAGACTTCTGTCAGCCATTCGATGGTTTGTAAACAGCTGTCCTTGCATGGGGCGTGTAACGCATCTAGAGCGAACTTAGCTTGTTCTCTGAAGGGAGTTCCAGTCCCCTTGATTAGACTAACGTTCCAGGTGCTTTCAAACGGCAGTTATGTTCTCCTCAATGGTGAAACTGTTGTGGGATGCGAGCCGGAATAGTTTATGTTGTTTCAGTCTCTAAGATTGTTACATGCTGCGGGAACGTACTTTTTCCTCCCACTAAAATAAAAGTGGTAGCTGATATTTGGCCTCGTATTGCTACTTCTAATGTGAATTTTGACAAGTTGAGCAGACTCAAGACTTTACTGTTTCAAAAACATGTGGCTCTCACATCTGCACGCGAGACCTACGCACTTCAGGTGGTAAGGTCGTCAGCAGAGATACAGTCCCTTTTAAGTACCAACTTTCCGAGACACTTTGGTGAACTCGTGGGACAAATATTTAATGCATCCAGTACTAATGGAATCTCAAATTTCTTTAAGGCTGTTGGTTCTGGTTTCGGACACACCTTCTCCTCCATATTCAGTTTAATACCATCAGCAATCCACTCAATATTCTCCAGTATTTTGGGGGATGTTCAATAATTTTGGCTATAATAGTTGGCGTTTTACTGTTGTTATTTTTTATGCGCAATGGCTGTCCCGCCGCAACAAGTAGGAATGAAAGCGGTCCCATCAGCACAGCTGTGTCGTGAAAGCATGATGCAGTATTTTGTAGCAACACTCCTGGAGCAATTGGAGTGTGACTGTTCTCTGTCATTCAGACCTTCAGTCTTGCAGTGTGTGCAGCCCGTGTTTCGGTGCCCCTGGTGCTCTTTCGAACATGAACTGGAAGTTAACCTTTCTACGCAGAGTAGCATCCCCTGTTTCCAGCTGACATACAAAATCCTGAGGAACCACATGGTATCATATACAAAACAATGACAAGACATGACTTCAGGACAAGGAACGGACCAAGAGACAGACACAAGATATTATCTTCCCAGCGTTTGTTTTGCACACTTTTGCCTTCTGCATGGCGTCATCTGAAGCTGTGGTATTCTTTCCGCTGGGTTCTGAAAGTTCTCACTAACTGGAATAGTGGTGGTCTGGGCTCAGGGTATTAGTTCAGTGATGGCCAGTCTCTTCCATGCAGTGATGATGTAGATGTGATATATCATTCAAAGGCTCAGGTGATGTCACCCTGGATTATGAAAGGCCAAGCTAGTCCCTCTGGGAATCAAACATTTAATCCTTGCTGCCACACATACCTTTGCTGATGACACATTAGGCCTGTGGGCTACCTTAGCCATATTCAGGCTACCTTCACTCAAATGCCGGGACCTCAAATTTCAAATATTTGCAATGTAAACAAAATAGGTGATGCAATTATGTAAAAAACCCACTTGATGTACACCATTTTAATTGTCTAGGGTATTAACACTATGGCCCTGTGCGAGCCATATTATAATAACCTATTTGTGTTATGCCAGTGACAAATCTGGACTCGTCATAGCATCTGTTTGTAGTCTTTGTTTGCATCTTATACAAAAAAGTCAGTCACCACAACACATTTGGGTTACATAAGTAGAAGCAGTGGCTGGTCCTGGTGGCCACAGTTTGTTAAACAACAGTTCCTCTGTTTAAAACATCTCCTGCCTATGGAGTCTTTACTGTTATTGTCCAGGACTGACTTTAAGATGTAGTCCTTGGGGTGTGAACCAATATAAACAAACACACGTATATTCGTATAGACACAGGGAGGCGTGGTGAAGCACTGAGAGGAACACAAGTAGAAACATGAGTGAGAAAAGGGCCACTTGATGGGGTCAGAAAAATATTTTCTTGACATTAATTTTCCATGTACTTGGTAACCATAGCAATCACAACAATCAGAAATAATGCATAGAGTTTACGTCAAATCATGCAGTGGAGTGGTTACATGAGGCGGGGGTTGAAAGAGGAGAGTAGGTTAAACATTACTGGAATGTGACAGGCAATGCGTGGGTCATTATATACAGGAGGACAGAGGGTGATGGGGAAGTGCTCTGCACCTGTGACAGCGACTGTGGAGGTTATTCAAGGTGGGGCCTCTTCAAACAGGAAGCAGTGCTATTCGAGTGCTGTTTTAGACAGCGCTTCTGAAAGTGGCATCTGCAAGGTCACAGTAGCTGTGAGGGGACTGTCAAAGCCATGTCACCAGTGAATTCTGGGGGGAGGAAGTGATGGTGTTTGCTCCACTTTTGTGCCATATGATACACTACTCCTCTCACTGTGGCACCCTTGTGTTAGCTTATTTGAGCTACAGGGTTAGAAAAATGACTGCCTGTACTAACTAAACTCTATCTGAAGAGGCCCAATTTACATCCAAAGGCTACATGTTTTTTGCTAAGAAGCTTGAGGCCGTGAAGTGCTTGGGTCTGGAGTCATGACTCCTTTTCCACCATTTTAGAGACAACACCTTTCACCATCTTCTTGTCTAGAACTAAACTATGTGCTTGGTTGGTGACCCTCTGGAGGTTATGAAGAGCATGTGCTCTCACCTAGTGTTAGCTCTACTCAAGTCAGTTGGTTAATGCACCCTCTGCAGAGGTCTTGACCGAACGAGAATGTCACAGATTACAATCCTGACATAGCTTTTTCACCTCTTCATCTCTGCAAGCTCGATGTAAATGAATTATAGCAATTTTGTTAAGAATGGCAGCTGTTTTGCAGCACTATGAAATGGCAGAACCTGTATTACCAAGCACTGCTTTAAAAAAAATGAGTTATTCCCAAACTGCCCCAAAACACACCAGACAAAGACCCCTAGGGGAGAGGATATGGCATAAGGGCCACAGCTGCCAACTTTGGAGCTGGGGAACATGGTTCAAGTCTCAGCGCCGGCTCAACATCCTGTGTTTTTGGGCAAATTACTTAATCTCTCCTTGCTGCCAAAAATGAATGTGCAATGTAACCCGTGCTCATGTAATGCATAGTAATATCTTTGTATCAAGTTCACACTATATAAAACTGCAAAAAAATAAATAAATAAAAAATACCCCATAGACATTGCAAAGAAACAGCAAGGTGCACGAAAACAAGTTAGAGGAAGAAACAACATACCGCCATGAGCGCAAAGCAGTGAGGCAAAAGAAAAAATAGTGAGCCACACTAAGGTACAAATGCCCAATCGTGCAATAATTTATGTAACAGGGCCAGTCTCCAAGGCAGTAACAAAAGGGCCTTAAGATGGGACAAACGTAAAGCATTTACCAACAACATCAAGGGATTTTTGAAAGGCAGGCCCAGGAACAAATGAAAGTAATGGGCATGAGATGGGCGTGGTCAAAGCCCACAGAATAGATTACAATGTGTTGAGAAGAGTAGCGCTTGTGCATTGCTATGATCTTCCTAAAAAGGACACTTCAAATAAATTTACAGCAGCATTGGCAGGAGTCAGGAACTGATAAATCGTGGAATGTGGCCTGTGGCCACATCAGTTAGGAAGGTCCTGCTTTCCCCTCAAGCAACACTAAAGTAATTAGAAAGTGAAAACAACAAAAACACTGGCACTGAAGGGAACACACTGGTGTGCAGATGTACTCATTGTGAAAGATCAAAATGCAGTCACTCAAAGTGAAGTTAACCACTCATTGTAATAGCCTGACCTACTGCCTCATCCTGTGTGTTGCAGTGTTAGGAAGCAAAATGTTAATGACACAACATCAGACCAATGGATGAAGAGAGGTGGCTGAAAGCCCCTTTAAGTATATTGTACACATTACTTTAGTAAAATCAAAAGGTCTCTGCTAACTCCAGACCCAAGAAGTGGGTCAGGTACTCCCACAAAGAGGCACCTAAAAATGTAAGACAACATACTAAGCATAGTTCAAATGTTTGTTTCTGTTAAGTTTTGTCCATCTAAAAAAAATGCTTTCAAAACATATGAATCTGATATAAATTGCCTTCAACAACAAAATGAAATGGTTAAATGGTAAATAAAAACATCATGTAAGTAAGCATTAGCAATGCCAATAGGTTTCGGTTTAATGGGTTTGGGTTTAATGAACTAACACATGCACATTTGAGTGAGAAGTAGTGCCTTACGCAGGTTGAAGCAAGCAATTCAGTGGAGGCGAAGGGATACACTCAAACAGCAAGTAGCATTAGGTAAAGAGGAATACTCCATTGGGCTGAGCCAATACGTAATTGACTAAGCCTCAAGCCAAAGAGAGAATGGGACTGGTTGAAGAAAAGCTACGGTGAAAGAGAAATATCCAAAGCCCAATCCATGTATATTGCTAGCAATAGGAATGATGAACATCTAGACTGTCGAAACCCAGACCTAAAAAAGGATAACAATGATATTAGTCCACTACAAGATTATCTACCTCTGCCACATGTTCTAGGCACAACTGTTATTGGATTTCTTCACCCCTTGTTACTTGTTTGATCAAACCTAGAAGTACTGCTAAAACCAAATGAGCCTCAATACATTTAGTTTTTGCTTCTTGCCAAAGATGAATCACGAAAGCACTAAGGGCCTCATTAGGAGTGTGGCGGTCCAAAGACCGCCACACTTGAGGTGACAGTCAGACTGCTGCACCCTAGGCGGTTGGATCACCACATTACAACCCTGGCATGCAGACCTGCCAGGGGACTACCGTCACCGCCAGGAACATCATTCACAATGGGCTGACAGCAATCTGAGTTGTACTCAGCCAAGTCGGCGCTGAACTCTGCGCTGCGTGGCTGATTACAACTCAGCTTTCTGTCAGTGTTTCCATTGCGGTCACCCTGCCATGGAAAGGCTGGCAGAAAGTCACTACCAGGTGCCAGAAGCGGCCCATGGCATGGACAGTGCAGGCGCCCCCTGCCCAGAGACATTGGAATGCACACTGTCTGATTTGCAGACAGTGTGCATTCCGATGGTGCTGGTGTGCTACGGTATTGGCCTTGGTTCCCTTGAGGGAGCTGAGTCCAATATCGTAGCACTGTTCCCGACTATCAGCCCAGCGGGAACGCGTTATACAATGTTCCCCCCGGTCAACCTGGTGGGAACATTGCAATACACTTGGGGGGGACACCACTGGTATGACGGTGGCCTCCTCCCCATGCGTTTATCGGTTGGCTCAACCGACCACCAAACTCGTAATGAGGCCCTAAGACAGATCAAGTAAAGGTACAGAAGGACTGGATCCATGTCAGATTTTCAAGATGAACTTTCACTTGGTAAATGGCTACCACTTAACATTAATTGGATGTGATTGTATCCTATTTAGATAACCAACAAAATTGAGCATGGATCTGGACCCATATTGCAAATCGCGGACTTTAGAGGTATTAGCACCACCTAGAAAGAGCTTCAAACATTTTCAAAGTCTCAATACAGTGTGCAGGCCATTTTCAGATTTCAGGGAGGTGCTTTGCACTTCACGGGCAACATTTATTCTGTACTTTTGAAGTAGAAAAAATGTATTTTAGAAAATCAAAATGTATGGTATGTTATTGATTGTGATATGATCTACTTTTAAAAAACATGTCTATGGAAGTCAAGGTTATTTAATGGGATTCGGGATATGAGAGCCCAAGGTGTATTTGTAGTTATTTTCAACATGGCTGGGATGAAAGTTAGGATGCACCTCCAAGAAAAGGCTGGCCTAGTACTGGGGAATGTTAACTTCACCTTTGGACACTTTTTAGACAAATGATTATCTCAAAGTTGAGTCCGTTGAGCTCTCAATGAACGTTAAGGCTCTATGAAGGGAGAAGGTGTTGTAGGTGCCTGAGTCCAGATGAAGATAATGCCATTTGTGAAAAAAATCCTGCAAGTATTGCTTTTACAGGTTAAAAGCAACATAACAGCTCCATTTTGAGTCTGCTGGAGCTTGGTGAAGGGGTACTGGTGGAGGCTAACCTATAAGGCATGAACATAATCAAGTCTAGAAGTGAAATGTGGGTTTCAATAGAGAAAGCTGGTAAATACTGGATTGGAAACTGCCTTTGTCTGTGAAAAGAGTTTGAGAGACTGGTCAAAGAGGACTACAAATTTGAATAGGGATGTGATCCGTGGCTTTGTGTGTGGGGGGTGGTAGGGAGTGAAGATACACTGTATGTTGTTGGAGATTGTCATCAATTTCTGTTTTGAAGAGTTTTGTTTTTAGCAGAGCAAGGTTAGCGATCAACCAGTATTCATCAGAAGCCTTTGAGTGTGGGGCAGGCTTTGTCAACAGGGGGATGACAATAGCATTTTTCAGATCAGTAGGCAAAACACATTCACTAATGTATTTAATAATGATTCTGGTGATTTTAATACATTAAATTAAAGTTATTTTTGCTGTCAACATCTCTGCATTTTGGTTAACCACAAAAGTAGGCGGTGAGTTGACATATGAGTATTGCATCTAGTCTTGACTTATTGGTCAATGACCTAAGGTTCAAAGATAGGTGAGGAACAGAACTTTGATACAGTAGAGAACAAAACAATGATTATTGACTGGTCTTTCTGCTTAAGATGAAACAACAAGGCCTCTCTTTTTTATTGAATAAGCATATTGCTAAATTATTGAAGGGAGCCTGAGTTGGGGCCACTTTATGTGTTCCGAATTCTGATTTGACTGTGGTGAAAAAAGTGTTATCCAAGTAAGATCAATTGGTTACCTTTTCCCAGCCGTATTGCTACAGAAGTGCAGATGTGACATGACCAGAGAGCTTTTTTATTAGTGCCTTTATTTTTCAGTTTACTAAATTTCCTTCAACTGGATTCTGTGGTCATGGTCTTCCTTTTTAAATCAAACCCTTTACATGTTGAGCGTAAAGGAGAATGTCTTTTTTGGAGCTGGCAAACTTTGTCAGAGCCAGAAAATCGAAAGTGTCTGCTAGCTGTCTACAGAAGAAATTGAGATCCCTTCAACAGAGCATGTCTGATTTTTAAATTTTAATTTTCCACACTTAGACCAGCACCAGGAAAGTAAAAATTAACTGTATTTGAAACTGATCCATTAATACCATGGGAAGAATAGCAATACCATCTAGTACAACTTGCCAGTCCTTAGACATGGCCAGGCCCAACGGATGACCTTTGTACTATTTGGCAGCACTGCATAAACCACTATCCTGAAGATGCTTATAGCTCTTGCATAGTGCCTTAGAGAACGTATACCCCTGTACACCAAAGGGAATGTCAAACTCACCCAGTAGCATGATGTCTAAGTGGTGAATCTTTAGCTTTGCATTCAACTCCACATGGTTATTGGTGAAGGACCGTTCATGTATGATAATTATATTAGTACATTTTTCAGTAGATTACACTCTGCTCCACCTGATGTAGTAAGGTAGAGAGATGGTGGGGTGAAAATCTTGGGAAAGCTCCCTGAATGACTGCCAACCCTGCCTCTCAGCTGTTAGTTATATTTAAGCACTTAAGTTCATTGTGAGAACATTCTCATTAAAACTTGAGTATGTCTTTCTGGATCTTTCCCTTTTTTCTGGGACTACCTTGGTTTCAATGATAGTTTCAATAACAAGTATTACATTTGTATGTTTCTTACAAACAAATCACAGACATTATTTTATACACCAGGAAATATTTATTGACTGCAGATATGGAAAGCAATAATGGCCAGATTTAGAGTTTGGAGGAGGGGTACTTAGTTACAAACTTAATGAATATACTGTCCGCCTTATAGCACATACATTATACATTAATACACTTGTCATAATGTGAAAGGGATATCCATTATGTTTGTGATGGTGTACTTATCATGCAGACTCTAACTCAGGCCCTAAGACATAGTCAATATAAAAGTTGAATTTAGATTCAAAATATCACCCAGTTGTTGAAGCTAAATTAGTTGAACCCTGTGAATGTGAGGGAGATAGCAGGCATCAGTATGGCAGTGCAACAACCACCAACTGTCTCTGATGGCCCAGAAGAAGACCCTGGCCCTAGCGAATCTCTGAGGTTTCACGGGGACTCTGAGCTTGGTATAACGTAAGATTATGTTCCATCAGAAGATAAACTTCAACAAAGAGGAAATTATGGCAATTTATTAATCTATTCAGAGAATATCCTTGGATGTGGAATGATGAGATCTGTCTTACATGTCCTTGAGGCAGAAGGAGTCCCAGGAGTCTCAACTCGGGCCTGTCACTCTTCCAGGCATGAGCGGATGGATCACACTCCCTTCCCACCACCATTCTTGACCCATGCCATATAACAGATGTATAGGAGTTTGATAGCATCCCATTCTAAAAGTTCAGGTTTTGGGTGGCTGCTGTTGAGGAAGCAGACATCCCACCTTTAGATTGTAGGGACCATTGTACATGATCTAGTCATGTGATTGGCAGTCAGGAGGGAATCCCAGAAGCTTGGCAGAGGATTTCTACTAGATGCTTCATCCAAGGTTAAAACTAAGACTACAAATTCTTTCCAGCAATACTTATGTATAAAATAATAAAGATTTATCTGACTGTCAAATTATTTGATACTTTTACAATTCATTTTCTAATTGAATATTTGTTTTTATTATTATTTCTTATTTTATTTATTATTTAATCTGTCACAAATATATATTTCATACCTTAACTTATCACATTACAAGCCAATTCTAAGTACAAATAAACACATTAGAAATATCCCCCCACGTATACATGTTATTCTGCTCTTAAATAATATCTAATAACAAATAATGTTAACATTTAGTATATTAATTAAATTGCCTCACAATTCTGTGTTGCACACGATCTTCTGGAATGTTGTAACACAAATTTCAACTGAAACAATGTTTCCTATGCTCCTAAGGCTGTGCCTTTGCCAATACATTTTAAAAGAATCCAGCACTGGTAAAGCCAATAGCGGAGGCCACTATGGAATAGGAGAAGGGCAGCAGGGCAGGGAGAAAAGATGGGCAAAGTGGGTACAAAGAGGCACATAAAATGCTGTGGTACTACATCTAGGGCATCACCAAACTTGTGTTGGAGTGTGTCTTTTTAAAATCAATATTAATATGAAAAACTTGCAATATATTGTGTGATGAAGCTGCATAGAAAATGTGTTAACATAGAAAATAATGCACACGTTTGAAATGTGCCCACGGGGATTGGCTACCAATGTATACGAAGACTAATGAAAAGGCTTATTAATTCTGAATTATTATGCAATAAATGTTTGAATTTGTATTAGTATATCATAATTAGAGTTATGTGTTAGTAGTTTGCTTTATTAAACCAGAGGGCCTTGGCTTAGCGAGGGTTTGGGCCTAGCTGCCTGGGCCGCATATTGAAATGTATTTTCTAACATGTAATGTGCTGTTTTCCTGAAGGACATGAAGCTGTATTTTTCCAGGAGTTGTGTGTGTGTAGTCGTAGTAAATTCTTTCTCATGAGAACCAGCTTGCTCAAGGCGACGTTCTTGCTAGATGCAACAGTGTAATTTGAAACAGGTGCAAGGTTAACCGTACTAGGAGAAGACAATGAAGACACTGACTAGAGCGCAAAGTGTAACATTCTCTACCTGACATTCCAACCGTTGAAGACGTCAATAACATGGACCAATCCGCGACATGAGAACTGCAAATTGTGGAAAATTCTAGCAGGTGCTTACTGAATTATTGGATAGAGATAATAATGCACCAAACTTCATCCAATGAGGAATTAGGGAATAGTTAGACAGTTTTTATTTAACCGCGTGACCCAAGAAGAAACGCGCTCACTTCACTCCAATTCACTCCATTTCGCCATCTGCATGTGTCATTCCTATTGCTCTAGCGTTTTCCTGAGTTTATTCTGAGTACTTTGAAACCATCCTATACCCCATTTTTGCCTGATGCTAACTTCTCCTCTATCTGAGGAAAGTAATCCGTTCTGTAGATATGCTATTTTGAGACTCTTCCCCGTCCCAGCTCTGCTGATGGTGAATCGACTGGTGTCCTGAGGACGAATACTGACACTGTTTGCTGATCTGTTGGATTGGTAACTATCCGATGCAAATTGTAATTGCCTGTTTGCCTTTCCTTTCTAGGTACCAACTGCTATTTTGATAGAGGCCTTAGTTTAGATGTTTTCTAAATTCGTGTTCACTAAAATGTTTTGCATGAAGCCCAACATGCTAATGCTAATTTGAGGTTAGTTAAGGCGTTCACTAATATCTTGTGCAAATAGACAAATGACTGAGTTATTGCTTTGTTGATTCATGTACTAATGAGACTCTGCTAAGTTGATTCATATAAATGATGTGCCTAGATGGTGAATGAATATGGCTGATGCATTGATTAAGTCGCGCTTTGATTACTGATTGGATTGTTTTGGCGTGGTTTATTGCTAATGAGATTAACAGACATGATTGTTAGAATGAAAGGGAGAGGTAGGGTGGGAGAGGTTCAAGGCTGTGGGACAATGTGCAGGGCATCAAAGTGCAGGTCTAATCTTAAAATCCAGTGCCTAGGTCACTGGGGCAGAGTGGTGACGGAGGCTGGCAAGTGAGAGATGGAGTGCAGGACGCTCAGGGAGCAGGGAAAAAGCGCACTCTTGAACAAAAAGAAAGAGCAGGACATGCACTCTCATGAAGTGCTCGTGAAAAAAATAGAAAGTAGTTTCATGACGTTAGCAGTGGATAAATACACTTTATCACATTAAAAAGCAAGTGTAAAGAAGACATGCTCCAGGGTCGGACAAATACAATAGTGAGGAAAGATATCTAATAAAGAAAAAAAGGGGCTGACCTAAAGTCTACTTTGTGTAGTATTGTATACAATGCTAGTAGCAACGGTCAGCTCTCAAGGTGTCTGAGCGAACTGACAGGGAGAAGCAAAAGCGATAAACTTTAATTGTAAAGAGATAACTTAGTGTGTTTATAAATGTAGATTGCCAGCTAGTAAGGAATTTCAATCAACCTAAGGAATTTTTTGCAGGTTTCTGGTCCTCTGTGTTCTTTACCTCTGGTATGATCTGAGGCCTCCTGGCCATCCACTCAGTAACTACATAGTCAAGGGAAAGTATTGGTTTACTTCCTTCTCATTCCAGCTTCGAATGAGGACTACCAGCTGTTAATATTTCTGAATGATTTTTGTAATAGTTTATGTTTAGTAATCTCCAATGTGTATCGTGTTGAACCTTTATAATGTTTGTAAATCTAAAGATTTAGTAAGGTGTATAAGTTATTAATGAAACATTTCTGTTCTCCCTCTGGCCTTTATCATCCCTCCAAATGAAAATATTTCAATCAACCTCATCACTCGCCTTTTTGCTTCTAACGACATTTCTCTGATGCTTCTTTGCCATCATTGAGACTTCACTAACAATATTTCTTTTTATGACCTTACATGTTATCATAATGTTTTCATTGAAACATGACCTATTCTCTCACACTCCCCTTTCTGCACCTCCCCAAATTATAACTTCCTTCATAAAACATACACGTTAGAGGTATAGCTGCCACCTTTAAACATGACCTCTTCTGCTCAATTTCCAGTCCTGAGACTTTTTTTTTCTTTGAATGTCTTGACATATCATTCTTGACCTCCATTAACTATTTACTCATTATTGTACTTTGCTGCCAAACAACATCTTATGTCTGTGAACAGATCTCTGAGTTTGTAACAAATGCTTCTCATCATAAGAAAAACAATGCTTTAGATGTTTTCAAGATCCAGTTACAACACTCCTCTAATACTTTGCTTGTCTCATCAGCCTGTTATCGTTATTAACTCTAAACAACAAATTTATCTTCATTTAAACCCTTCCTCTTTTTTTGCGAATCAATCGCCTGTCAAAATCAACACCATTGATTTTTCGAACCATTTCTTGACTCCTTCCTTCGATCTCGTTTCCTTTTCGTCTTCAAAAATCTCCACTGTCTCATTCCCGGATCTCAGTGACAATCTTACATTGACTTCCACATGAGAGCTTCTCACACAAATATCAAGAACTCCATTATCTCTTTCCTACCACAGGAGGTTCCCATTATCAAAGTTTTTTTCCTAAAGGTTACCATGTCTCACTCTTGAAAATTGTAGAGTAAGTCATACCTAAGGCAGGCGTAAGGCACAACTACACACAGGAAAAACTCAGAGAATCAGGTTTCTTGTGAAAAGGTTTGTGAATCACGTTACTCACTTGCAAAACTTTGTGACTCAGGTCCGAAACACATAACTCTAGTATCCCAAGAAGAAAGATAGAACAAGTTTGTGTAACTTGGAAAAATGGCAGAAACAATCGACCTTGGACCTCCACCTTGCTCTAAAAGCCAACTGATTACAAAAAGGACAACTTTAGAGCTAAATTCCTTACCCTTCATAATGAGATCATTTTGGCTGCCAATCTCCAGCAAAATTCTTTTCAGTTGTACAGAGCTGCCTCATCCCTCTTCTGGCTCGTCTTAGGCAATTTTCCAAATGTAAAGATCAAGAGCTAAATCACATGTTATTGAACAAATATGAAAAGGGATTAAATTATCCTCCTCATTCTTCATGTTCTCTTTCCACACTTCTTGTTACCTCAACACACCTAAGAGGGCCACCTTCTCATTGCTTTCACATAACAACTTCCTCATCCTCTGACCTAACATAAAACCTTGCTCACACTCTTAAATATTCTATGAAACAACTCATGGCCCACCACCATCAGTTACATCTTTCTATACTTGTCATTCTAAGGTCACTTTTCTTTAGACCTCAAATCCTGCCAAATTGGACCATTACTGAAAAAACTTTCCCTCTTCTGGACTTAAACCAAATACTGCCCTATTATTGAACTTTCACAGGTAGGCAATCGTATTTGATATTTGTATCTACCCAACTACATAAACATATCAACTCCCATATCATTTCTGGCATTCTCTATGTATGTAGCTTTCAACCATGATGTAGGACTGAGACTGCTACTATTCTAGTCTTTGATGAAACAATCTCCATAAATGATAATGGATACACCCTGATGTGGTGGTCAGTGGCGGCTGCCACTGAATGGGGGTGGAGGGGAAGGATGGGGTGGGACAGGGGGGTTAAAAAACTAAAAAAATAAAAATAAAAAACTCATTTACCTTCTTGGGGAGATGCGTTTGTCTCCCCTGCATCCTGTCCTCTTCCCGGCAGCACACAGGCTCCCACCCGATCACGACGTTGCTGTCACCGGCTTGACAGCAGCGTTGTGATTGGTCTGAGTGGCCTACTTCGTTGCTCAGACTGGGAATAAGAGCCTGTGCATTTTCTCCACTCGGCTGTGCAATACAGCCGGGTAGAGAACATCCAAAGTGCGCATGTATGTTTGGCCAGCCAAACAGACATAAAAACTGTAAACTTCGCACTTGTATAGTGCACTACTCACCCGTTAGGGTCTCAAGGCACAGTATGCATACCGCTGTGGAACCCCTCCTGGCTTTTCCCTGTGAGGCACCCACTCCTGGGCAACCCCCAGGGTGAAGCCAGGCATCCAATCGCTGTCAGGGCCCTTGTGGAGATTAAGCAAGCTATTGCCCAGAGTTACAGATTGGGACCAATTAATTAGATTAGGCACCGAGGCGAGAATTATCTGGTCCAAGGGAATTGAGCCCAAGACCCGCTGACTTGAACCTTGTCCAGGGCCAGATCTCTGCATCAGGGTCTGCCGCTCTAACCACTGTGCCACACTTCTCCACTAAATGTGTGCTTTATAGTGCACATACCCCCTCCTCCAGCCCTCACCTGCCCCCTCCAGCCCAGTCCCACCCCGCCCCCTTACTCCTAGGAAAAATACAATTATAAGAACATAGTGTTATTATTTTATTTTTCTTTGTACAAAAATCCAGCGCGGCGACGCTCCTTTGGCCTTAGTGGAGGAGCTGCCCCTGGTAGTGGTGCAGAGTGAGGGGTGAATTTAAGGAATCTGTGACTCCCTAAGAACGTTCAGAGGGACTCTGGCCCCTTCAGAGGGAAAGGGAGGCCTGCAGCCCAGTTCAAATCTTTGAATGCTGTCAGGCAGTCATTTACTCTACACTAGAATGACTACTCAACACAACACTTAAAGGACATTAAAAATACATCATAAGATTGACATTTAGAACATAAAACAATAATGTTAAGGAGGCCATACCACAGCGTAACAGCAATTTTAACATAGCAGTCCTAACCATAAACTAGACCTCTTCTTTGTAACAAAGCCACCTACATATACCATACAACAGTATATTCAACAAATCGTCTGTCCCAAAGCAAAATGTCATGTAATCTCGGCAATTTTTAATCTCATGAGACCTGAACAGTGTCAACAACATATTCCTTTGCTGATCATCTGTTTTTTTTTAAACAAAATGTCATAACAAGTACAACGTTTTCTAGCCCCGCCTCAGAAACATCCACAATGACATATTGCACTTCCATGTGGATCACGTTTTCCTTTGTAAGCATGTAATTGGAGTGTGTCAAACTTAAACCGGACATGCCCTGTATGTCAATTTCTTCTCATCTTAGCAGGATCCTCATGCCATGATTGTCTTTACAATTTACTTGACAGCAAGTAGTTTCTCCTAATGTTAAGGGAACCGCTGTGACTTTCTATATCAATAGCTATTCCTAATCAACAAACCAGTGGATGTCTTCACAAGCTCAGGGTAACACCACAGATCTATTTCGCCATTCTACATCAGTATAGACTCCATATCGTAAACCATTTGCATTTCCTGTTGCCCTCTAATCTTGTTGTGGTGCAAAGGGCCTTTCTATGTGAGCCACCCTAAGTAATCTGATTCACAACATGTTTTCTTGCAGTGTGGTTGGGTGAGATGTACAGTTTAAGCCTAATTCAAGCCTCAGCACTGATAGTGGAGTTCTTGCGTCCATCTGCCGAGAGATCTCAGGAATATGTTTTATTGTCTTTGAATCTTAGTGGTTTTGATTTATCCCCTGATTTTGACCCCATACATGCTAATAGGCACTGCTTTCGCTCTATAGACCTCTAGAACTGAGCTCAAGGAATCTTCCTAGTTCTCTCACCCTAGCACCACACCTACATTTTGACTCACTATGCCCACTGATTTACTTTTTGAGGAGCCCAGTTAAGGCTGTGATTGATGCTCATGCTGATATAAGCAAAACTACCCAACTTCTCAAGAAAGCTGGTAGCCTTTATCACACAGGAATTTTTCGATGATCTTCTGGAAACATTGGGGGTCATTACAACCTCGGCGGTCTTTTAGCAAGACCGCCGAGGGACCGCTGTGCGGAAGACCGCCAGTAGTGGCGGTTTGCCGCTCGGCGTATTATGACCGTTGGCTGCCCTCTGTCGTTTTTCCGCCGGAGAGCCGCCAACAGCCATACTGGCGGGCGGCGGGGAAGTGGAGGTTGCTCCACCTCCACTGCCACGCCAACAGAACACCGCCCAGCTAATCACGTCCTGTGATTCTGCCCGGCGGTGTTCTGTTGGCGGTGTGGTGTCTGCGGAGCTGCCCCCATGGCTCCCATCCCCTCACGGCGGATCGACGGAACAGGTGAGTCGATTGTCCGTTAGGGGAGGGGGGTGGGGGGTGTTGTGTGTTGTGTGGGTGCATGGGGGTGTGCGTCTGTGTATGTAGGGGTGTGTGTGAGTGCATGTATGCTTGCTGGGGTGTTGCTTGTTTTGGGAATGAGTGCGTGTATGTCTGTAGGTATGACTGTATGGATGTGTGCGTGTATGTTTGAATGTGGGTGTGGGAGACCCCTATCAGTGCCAGGGAAGGAATTCCCTGGCACTGATAGTGCTTACCGCCATGGATTTCATGGCGGTTCCTACCGCTGGAAATCCACGGCGGTAAGCCAGGTCAAAATACCGGCCGCGGTATTGTGACGGCTGCCGGGCTGAAGACCCAGGTCTCCAGCCCAGCAGTCGTCTCCTCCCTGGCGGGCGGAACGGAGAAGCAGCGGATGACCATGGCGGTAACCGCCATGGTCATAATACTAAAAAAAAGACCGCCAGCCTGTTGGCGGTCTTACCGCCGCTTTAACACCGTCCGCCAGGGTTGTAATGACCCCCATTAACTTTTGTTTAATTACAGTATAACAATGCAACCTCTTCTTAGAAGTAATTGTTTCAGAACTTCGCAGAAGAACTGCTGTAAAATTAGTGAGGCACAGGAACAGTACTGTCACTTTATAAAATGGGTGCATCTCATCATGGATGCTAGGCGTTTACGTTCACAGTGTCACAACTTCTCAGCAGAGAAGCTTTTATCAGTGGAACATTGCTACGTCTTCTCACCTGGATTATTGCACTTTTAATGCTGCATTATGGAAACGCCTGAGGAGGGCTGCCATACTCTTTATGACAAAATAGTTAAAGGCTGCTTGTGGTTTCTGTAAAGAGACCAATAATCGAATGAGCATTGGGTGTACAGAGAACAAGCTCAGTTGATGGATAATGGTAGGGTGTCCACATAGCAGCAAAGAGCAATCTTTTCTCATCCACAGACGAGTTCAAGTACGGGCCTCAGCAACGCAAGCTTCCCCCCCCCTCCAAGTCTCTGAAGACACACTTCTGAAGGTGCACACAGTCTCTGTGCTTAGAGTACACTAGCAGGGTGCCATTTTGTCCTGAAAGCGCCTAACATGTCTGTGCTTGAAGTACATAAAACATGGATCCGAGTCTCCAGCCAAATGCACAAGTTGCTTTGCAACAAATCCGTGCCACCTCGACAGATTCATACCAGAACAGCCTATACTCTTCGGAACCTGGACGGTGCCCAAAACGCATAGCGAATCCCTGCGCATTTAGACTGCTGAGCTTGAAGTTGAAGATCCTTGTCCGTGTGTACACTGTTGTCCCCAGAAGGAACAATTCTGAGCCAGTGGCGTAACAAAGTCGACCCCCCCCGCAGCTCGTGCAGTGCGGGGGCCCCTGAGCTCCAGGGGGCCCTTAAGCACAGTACCCTGGTCTGCAAACTCCTGTGTAAGTTCGGAAGGGGGTCCTCCCTGTCCTTGGCTTGGGGACTCAAGTTTTGTTACACCACTGATCTGAGCACAGGGATCGCGTGGTACTTTTATAAGTGTCTCATACAAAATGACACTTGAGACAAATTGGTGGCTTCTTGCAAGGTCCCTTACGATAGCATGAGATTCAAGCCATGAATTTTTTATTATTAGGCACAGTAAGGGCTCATTTATTATCACCTTCAGTATATTGGTAGCAACGTGATTATTACACCCAATCAATGTTGAAAAGTTCAGTATTTGGCCAAAGTCTTACAAAGTGGCTGCCTTGCTCAAGAACTTCTGATAATGCAAAATAATTCTTGCAGGCGTGGAGTCCTGTGCACATGCACCTGGGCAGAGCGAGGCTTCTCTTCCCAAAGTGCCCCACACAATGGCAACACTAGCACCTTCCTCAGTGGGAATGCCACAAGAGTGCACATGAGCCCCAAATGGGCCACTGAGGCCCTCATGATGCAAACAAAACAGGTACAGCACAGACTTTAGAAGGTGCACTATATGCGCCAGAACGATACTACTAATTCAGTGACTAAATATGCTGGCATTATGAAATCTTGACTGTATTAAATATTACGTTCATATATTTGTTTCCAAATTGAGTAGGCACCATTACAAAGATTAAATAAAAACAGCACCACTTGTTGGTTCCGTTTAGTTTATGTAGGGCAGCTTTATAACTATTAAAAAGAAAAGACAGCATCTGCTGTAAAACCTAGGCCCATATTTATACTTTTTTACGCAAACCTGCGCCAGCGCAGGTTTGCGTCAAAAAGTTTAATGCCAGCTACCGCCATTCCAACGCTCCAGCCGGGCATCATATTTAAGGAATTACAGTGGTCGGCGCTGCAGCCTGGTTAGCGTCAAAATAAATGACTCTAACCAGGCACCAGAGGCGTAGGGAAGACTGGGGGTTGTGTGTCAAAGAATGGTGAAAGTCAGGTTAGAGTAAAAAAAATAACTCTAACCTGACTAGCGTAATTTTTTTAGGCACAACCCCCATGGAAATGACTCCTGTCTTAGCATAGACAGGAGGCATGCCCCCATGCCCAATGGTCATGCCCAGGGGACTTCTGTCCCCTGGGCATGGCTATAGGGCACAGTGGCATGTAGGGGGGCCCAAGTTAGGCCCCCCATGCCACCTAAAAATAAATATATATACTTACCTCTACTTACTGTAGATGGGTCCCCCCATCCACGGGTGTCCTCCAGGGGTGGGTGAGGGTAGCAGGTGGTGTCCCTGGGGGCAGGGAAGGACACCTGTGGACTGCTTCCATGGTCGGAGACCATGGAAATGAGCCCACAGGTCCCTTAACGCCTGCCCTGACCCAGGTGTTAAAAAACGGCGCAAATCCGGGAGGACGCCATTTTTTAAGGCCCGTCTCCTCGTCCTGTGTGTCAAAATGACGCGGAGGATAAGTGAGGCGCACATGCCTTAGAGTAATTTTTTGCACGAGAACTCCTACCTTGCATGACATTAGTGCAAGGTGGGTTTTCACGTACAAAAACTTACTCAAACTCCATAACTTCGGCGCTGGACAGGTCTAGCGTCAAAGTATAAATATGGAGTTAGGTTTGCGCTGAATTTGCGTAAAATAAAATTATGCAAATCCTGCGCAAACAGAGTATGAATATGGGTCTTAGTTTCTATCTCTCTTGGAGCAGGCATCATTTGTCCAGTCAAAAGATAGAAGTGGATCTTTTGGATTTTACATGCTGATTGCTTACATCTCAGTGCCAATGTCAAAGGGTCTGATTTAGAGTCTAGAAGACAGGGTACTAGTTACAAATGCGATGGAGTACCCTATATGTCAAATCCACGGCCGGGTGCATCATTTTGAGTCGGGCGGATTGTTGGCATTATGTTGACAGTGCCCCTGTTGGCTCCTTTAATGGAACACTTCCTTTTCTTCTGGCCATCAGCGGAAGGGCGTTACACCACCCGTCCTTTTTAGGTTGGACGTTGTAAAGTCTTTTTTCGTTCCGTCCATTAACACCAGGAAAAACTTGTGGTTTGGGAGAAGGAAAACAGTAATGACCTCCACTCCCTGGGAGGAAACTCCCATGGTGTGAGGCCATTCAGTTTTGCTTTTCAAAAACAAACTCCCGCTTCGGGAGTTGCTTTTTGAACAATAAACAAAACCTTTGAAAAGCTTGACGGCCAGCCATCATGCCCACTGGAATGTCCATCAGACCTTTCCTACATTGACAGGAACCGCCATAATTGTGGTTCCTGTCAATGAGGAAAGTTTTCCACAGAGCCAGCCCACAACACTAAATTTGACAGGCAGATGTCCTTTGGAATGGTGGAGTTATTGTCCTCCTCTAACCCGGGGAGTAAACTCGATCCACTAAACTCATTCACTAGAGTGACTATTAACATCTGCCTAGTCTTCCATTCACAACTGCTACTCAAAACAACGGATAAACATTTGTGTTGTATGGTAGCTCACATTTTTATCAAACTGAGTCCAGTACTACCTCTCTCCTCCTTTTAGAGTGCTTCCACCGCACATTCAAAATGTTACACCTGCCCCCCCTCGACAGCCCATGAGGTGGTCAAAGAGAAGCAAAAGGATATCCTTCAAACTACTGTTGTAGCCACGCTCTGAGCATCCGTGAGGTGACGAGTACTGGAATGAAGAAAGTGTGTTACTAAGATGGGGCATATGGCACAGAAGATTCTGAATGTTTAGGATTATCAGAGGTGACAAATCCCAAAGTATTCTCTGTGCAAACATGAAAAAGACATCAGCGTGCTATGTGCCCTTGCCGAGTCAGAAGTAGGCATCTGGACAAACAGACAGAACGTGTTATCCAAGGCACCATCATGTAGTAGTGCGGTTCCCCACATCACAGCTCACCCACGAAAGACAGAGAGTCCACAAGAAGTCGAGCTCTAGGTTCAATTTAAAATTCCGGAATAGGACAGGCACCAGCTGCATATTAAGACTGCAAGGACAGAACCACTGACTCACAGTCCTCCTGAGACCAGTATTGTAAAAGGGAAATAAAACATTTGAGACCAGCATTGTACATGGGTGAAGAACAACATTAACTAAACCCGGAATATATGATCCTCTCCTTCGTCTTGTAACTAATCTGTTCCCTCCCTTATCCTGTGCTTTCTTGTCCTTTGGGGGAGGATTTGAGAGGGAGCACGTGGCAAGGTAAGGTGCCTATGACAGCATTGATAGTGCTTGTTTTCTGAATTCCTCATTACTTCTGGAAGGTTAAGCATTGAGATAATCTAAGAGACATTAGACCTCATAAGAGCCTCCTTAATCCCAATGAGGTAGGTAACAGGAGTTACTTGGCCCCTTCAGATTACAAGTTGTGTTGTTTCAGATGGGGGTTTCCCTGTGAAACATGTGTAACACCAGGGAGACATACAGGAATCTGCACAGTAACACTGAATCCCTCATGCTATTACCCTCAACTTGTAGTCCCCGTCATTTTCCCAACCCAGAATTAACTAAATCCCTGGTAAAGGTAATTCAGCTGGTGGAGAAATAATGGAGATTATTCCAGGTCACTAGTAAGGGGAGGCCCATTGAGTCACTTTTTAATGTGAATGGTGGTCTAGATGTTGTGAGATACTATGCTATAATGACGAAACCTACAAGCACAAATTTCTTGTCTGTCCAGTTTTGTCACCAGAGCCAAATAAAGTGACCGTTACGGTGTTTTTGCTTCCAGTGATGTCACACTCCTCCACTGTGGGAAATTTGGAACTTTGTCCATGCATCTGCACGTGTATGACCCTAAACATCTCTAACCTTTTCGCATCATTAATCAGGGGCACTTATTACTACCCCCAAATGTGTCACAACAGGTTATTGATTGGCTTGCCTTATTCCTCTTTGGTCGTACATAAATTGCTCAATCAGCTTTTCCAGATTATAGGAAATCCATGTTTTTGCATGGTTTCCTCATTTTATTCAAGGTCAAGGTCAAGGTCAAGGCATGTTTTGACCTCTGGAGCAGCTTCCAATAACCCTGTTGTAGATATCCTAAAAATGTATACAAATGTTTTTCATAGTTGCACACAGTTAATCTGGGAGGATGTAGGGGTGAGAGAAACATTTCCCCACATATATCAATTAGCCTAAACTGTTTTTCTAACTTTTCTTGGGAAAACTTCTACAACCTTCCAGTTTGCAAGATGTAGCAACATGAGTATGATGAATTAAACAGAGCATTACATATTGATTAGCTGCACTCATTACCAATGTTTTACAAACTATCATATTGCCTGCCTGAACCTCAGCAATAACATTAAAAAAGTGACAATCCCTTTTCCCTTACTGAGCCCTTTGTGACTTTCACCTAACGGAACCATTCCACACCTAGTAGTTCCTTGACCTACAGTGAACAAGTGCGGTGCTTCACGCCGTTGGCTGGGTGATGAGCTGCCGTAATGGGACAAACTGCCTTCTTTACACCCAGGTTATATTCCCTGGTCAATGAAAGCAGTATATTTTGTCTTTGGTTAGGAAGGATATCTCAGTAATAGCAAACTACTCTGTGGATTTGGATATAAGAGTAGACTGGCCTTAGACAGAGTTTGGAGACATCTGAAGAGGGACAAATGGGAATCTAGGTGTTTAGATCTTGACTTGCAATAGTAGTATGAAATATTTTTCAACTAATCACATTTGTGAAACCATGACTGTGTCATTTTACTGCAAGTATTAGGTGGGTAAACCGTAGGATTCTTTGTTAGATTTGGCAGTTGTTGTCAATTAAAGACTCAGGGGCTGATTACTAGTTTGCAAGTTCTTTGGATGCCGTATTGGCGGTGGCGGGCCGGACACCAGTCTGGCAGAGCGCACTGCCTTATTATGAGTTTGGCGGTCGTAACCACAGAAGACCACAAGCGGTCCGCCACCACCGCCAGGCAGCTCAGACCGCCAAAGTAACAAGCAAGCACAAACAGGCCAGCGGAGACAATGTTTCTGCCGGACCCATTACGAGGATGCACACCCCCAGTGTGACAGTGGCAGTCCAACCACCATGTACAAGCTGGTGGAAGGGGACAGTTTAAAGGGAGACAGTCACCTGCAGGCAGCCTCACACATCCGGAGCTGCCATGAAGGTCTTCGCAAACGACATGCCACTGCTCCTGCTCATCCAGAGACAATGAAATCAATGTTGATGTACACAAACTGCACAATGTAAGTACACACACCTACCTGTATCATTAACACTTAAAAACTGCATGTAGCACAGGCAAACACCTCATGGGTGGGGCGTCACGGGCAGCAGCTACACGTTTTATACAATACACACTCACTGACACACAGCAACACAGACACATACACACTCACAATACACACACTTTGGCCAGCACACACACACAGCACGGCAACACCACACCAATACACATGGCCACACAGCTCAGCCACAGGGACACTGAAGGCTACACAACATTGTCATACACAGTAACAACAACACACCTACAGCACACATGCAAATACAACTCACATCCAACACTGGCCAAGGAGACACCTGCAGCACACATCTCAATCTCTGTGGCAGGGAACACAAGCAACACCACCAGTAAACAACCCTGCAATGGACATACACAACACACACATCACACCACAATTGAAGCACAATGCCACATACAAAACACAGAGAGACAAATACAACAGGAACAACTATACCTACGTAATGGAATGGGGCACACTGGGACACACAGGGAAGGAGACTGTACCAGGACATATCACACTCCCAACAGGACCCTCCATCAACATGTCCATAGGAAATGTCCCTACATGGGTCACAGGGACAAACAATACTAAAAACATTTGTCATGCACAGCATCACAGCAAGTCACTCCATGTCGGCTACAGTCATGGGACATAATTCTTATCAATGGACATTCCCCACTTACCAAGGGAAAGTAGTTTGCTACACCTGCAGGCATTTAGTCATATAACCCATTTCACATCTATGCTGGTCACAAATACATCACAGACTGCAGTGAGGCACAAGCATCAATCATACACTGAAGGTCACTTGCTTCTGGGTGGCTGATGTCTGCATACACATTGCCCAGATATATAGCAGTGATCCCTCACCCACATAAAGTTTGTCTGTGACATTCAGAGGAACTGATCTGTGGGTTGGAAATCACACCCATCCCAGCTACAAATAGTACATGATTGTTCGATGCACACAGCCATTTGTGGTTCCTGCAGTGGAAGTCGCTTGGGGTTTCGCAACAGGTTTGTACTAGGTTCCAGGTTCAGAAGGCAAGGTACCCCAGTTTGATACACATCACATGTCAACACAAACAATCTCCCATCAACTGTGTGAAACATGGCTCAGCCCTCATTGTCGGGGAAACAGTCAGTACCCCACGCATTCATCTGGCAATGGAACAGGCAGGGATTTGCTGCATACTCATCTCATTGTGGCTTCTGTGAGGCCCTCAAATGCCCATCCATCTCCAGGTAGGTCACTGCAGAATGCGGGCCATTAGGGGTGTCATGGTCCGATGGGCACCCTGTCCATGTTGGGAGGACAGCCCCAGCTGGGCCTCCACAATCTTCCAGACCCAGCATCTCAGGTCTTTCAACCTCTTTCAAAAGTGGGTGCTCTGCTAGCTGTGGACCCTCAGGGTCTGCACTTTTTTGGCAATGGTTCTCCAGGTATCCTTCTTCTGATGGGTGTTGACCTGCTTGAATGCATATGACAACACAAGAAATGTAAAAAATATACCATCCAAAATGGAAGTCACATACATGTCTGTACTCTAAGCTACACACATCTTGTTTTGCTCAGACTGGCAAGGTGTGGCACATACCTGTCACTGAGTACAGGGAAATGACAACAACCATTTCCTAATCAGCAGACCAACCCACCACACTGCTCAGGCCCTCCACTGACCAGGTAGGCCAACTGACATCGTATGGGATATGCCCAAACAATCAGAGTGTGCTCAGAAGCACAATGGGACACATGACAACTCTGTGGCTTCTGAGAGGTGGATTGCATAGGCACAAAGGTTTCAATTCACTACACTCTGTGAGAATGATTATCCACCAACATTTACTCCAGCCTAGTGCAAGGATCCAAGAACTAAACCCACCCATGGGTAACGAAGAAGGGACTGGCATGCTGGGTACAGGAGGCTCCTAACCTGTCCATGTGGACTCACAGATGCATACTCATTCAACCTCAGTGTGTGGGGTAATATACCATCCACCATGTTACACAGAACATGCTTATGGAAATATGTGTCAATCGTACAGTGATGGCATCCCACAAACAAAGACGTGTTTTTTCATTCTCAGCCATGTAACACAATAATTTGGCCAGAAATCATGGGTTTACAGGATTCATCCCACTGCCTGCACTGTGAGACTGACATGTATGCTATACAGAGTGGTTCACATGACAGGATGTCGGGCGAGACAGGTAGTAGCACACAGTGTCACAGTTGCATAGTCAAAATGACTCAACTCATTCCTAAACTTGGACTCATACAGTGAGATACATTTAAGAAACACTGGTCTTTGCCGGATGAGCTGCCAGAACCTGCATGAAAATCGATTCCTATCTATTCCATGCATGAGAGAACATCATGTAGCCAACAGCCATTTACCATGTGATGTGTATGTGGCAACCGGAAGGGAAGAGTAATCCTACATATGCCTCCAAAATGACAGGTTAGCACATCCAGATATGGTCTGAAGCTCAGTGGAAACCTACACACGGCTCACCCATACAACATGCCTATGTTGCCCATGCTGTCATGAATGTACATGTGCTCTCACATTGTTGACATCCATGTGTCAAATGTTGTATGGGCGTGGCTGAGGAGTAACCTCACCTAGTTCAGTGCATCTCACATAAGGAAAAACATGGTACACTCAAAACACACACACACAAGTCAGATGCCTCAACATCTGGCACTGATCCAACTAACACGCATAATAAGTCTCCCATTGACGCCACACATATGGCACCCTCATGGCCCTGACTTTACATACTGGTACCATGACCTCAATCTAGCCTGAGAGGAGTAGAAATAAGGTGAAGTACAGGGAATAATTGTGTACATAAGGCACTTACCTGCTCCTCTGGTGTACAATAAAGCTGTCCATACAGGGATAGGACCTCCTCCACTAGCTTCTCTAGCTCCTCTGGGGAGAAGGCTGGGGCCCTATCACCTGCTGGACGTAATATGACTGCTCCCAGAGGTGGTACACAGCAGCTCAGGTAGTGGAGGTCTTTCTGGCAGCAGTATCAGGAGTCAAGTGAGGGATGTCGCAGAGCATGGGGGTCACGTCCGCCACGTATGCATCTGTCACCGTCAGCGGGCACAGCCATTGGCCCAAGATCGCCATTGGCAATGTTAGCCTATGGCAGCATCTGCCTGTAGCATCCACCTATCACCATGATGACTTCCACCGACGATCGAGGACGGTTCACAGTGTCCAGTGGAGGAGGTCAAGCAGCCGCCATTTTAGGTACATACCATGTGGTTTATGGCCAAACACGATGCATCACAAGTACAAAAATGCTGTTATTGCTAGCAGTAAGTGCTTTTATTGTCCTAGCATGTTGGTCCTTCGACTTGTACACCCTTTTGGGCAAAAGCTACGCACATATGGCTACTTTTTTCTGGGATAGAGTCCCCTTCTGACAAATTATGTTACGTGACATCAACTTACAGTCCGAGTGGCAAGACTCATGCACAAATAGTTGCTGTACATGTAGATGATGTGTGTACAGTTGTGGTAATTCAAGGGGGAAACATGTTCTGTGTGATTGACAGTGGTGATGTGTACTGTGTATCATGTCCTCAACTTCTGAAGTGCCTTGTCACAGTTTGCGAATGACATGCATATATGTTTGCTGCAAAGGACAAATTGAATGAGCCTACACTCAATTCTTGTCCCACATAGATACCCAGGGAGGGGAAGAATCAGACATCCTTCTGTGTACCGTCCACTGGCAGACCTTCAGGCCATGGAAGACAGACACATCATCCAGGTCTACCGCCTGAAGAGGCAAACAATTGTGGATCTCTGTCTGTCGTCAGTTAGAACCAGGTCTGATACCTGCCATTCATCATCCAAATAGCAACCCACCCATCATGCAGTGGCACTATCTGCTTGGCTGTCCCAGCCTATGTTCAGTCGAGTGTTGAAGGATCTACTCTCATCAATGTTGAAACATCTGACAGCTACATCCGATTCTCTCAGCGTGAGGATTTTGCCTATGTGAATGCTGATTTCTATGGTTTGGCACACATCCCACATGTGGTGGGAGCCACTGATGGTACTCATGTAGCCTTGGTTCTACACCCTGGCAATTAACAAGTCTATTAGAACAGGAACAATTTCCATTCCATCAATGTCCAGGTTGTTTTGTTTGGCAGACCTCTACCAAACAAAGTCCTGGTTCAGTCTATGATGCCTTCATCATGCTGAACAGCGTGATTCCACAGCTGATGTCACAACTGTACCCAGAGAGAGCCTGCCTGGTTGGTAATTCACATATGTCATGATTTTCAAGCAATGTCTGTTGCAATTAAAATGATGTGAGGGACTCATAGTTGCACATATGTCGCATTCCCTTACAGGGGTCTCTGAAAACCCAAACCAACCCTGGTTGTTGACACTGGTGAGGAACCCAACTATGCCAGGGGAATTCAGCTTCAATGATGCCCATAGAAGAACACAGTGTGTCGTGAAGTGGGCTTTTGGGCTCCTGAAAGCCAGATATTGGTGTCTTGACCAGACTGGTGGAGCCCTCCTCTACTCACCCAAAAATGATTGCAAGATCATTGTGGCCTGCGGCATGCTCTACAGCATTACACTACATAGGAATATATCCCATATATATCAAATGAAGGGGAGATAGCAGTGCCACCGGGTGAGCCCCCTGAAATGCCAAGTGAGGATGACAGTGATGAAGTGGAAGGTGAAGACTTGCGGGCAGATATCAACAATCACTACTTCACTTGAGTGTAAGTATGTCATGTAATGTGATTTCTGTGACTGTCTGGGGAAGAGTAGGGGTCAGGATGTATAGAGTGGGTTAATGTCCCATTAAAGACAGGGCATCTCATGCTATGCAGTATACAGCCAAGCTTTGCTGCCTAAGTCAGACTAGGACATGTAACTACCTTTACAATCTGCCTTGTTTGTGTCAGTCTCATTGCAATGTGAGTGGATTTACAGCACTTTGTGATGTGGTGAGGGTTTTATGTATGATTTTTCATGCCTTAACTCCCCATATTCTAATTTTTCACCCAGGTCTCTTCATCATGCCATCCTTATGTGGGCATTTCAGACCTGTGCCATTGGCAGGTAGCTGTAGCTATACTGACATGTGAAGTGGACATGGATTGATCCGGGTAATGTTGGTCACATATTTGGGTGTATGGGACCTGTGTCAAAGGAGCATGGACAGTGGGTGGTGGGAGATCGAAATGACTGAATACACTTGTGAGTTGTGGTGTGATGGGACAATTGTTTCATGTGTGTGACCATGTGGCCTTGCTACATGTCATCCAGTGAAATCCATGCATTCTCCCTTCACATTGTATTTACAGTGATCCTGTATGACCTTTTTGTGGCTGTCAATGTATTTCCACATAGCAGGCCAGAGTGCTTGTGCCACAACACTGACACAGGTTAGCATCATATCACCGGATGCTTGGTCATTTTAATAGGATGGACCTAGAATCAGGAAATGTTGTACTACCCTCTGGCTGTACCCTGGTGTACATAGAGTTGGCAGACCTGGTTTGGTATGCGATGGGGCTTAATCTGGTGACAACATCCACTAATTTGTTGGCCTATTCTATGGGACAAGGTGTAACAAAGCACATTCTACTGTGGTCTGGGGGATGGGATGGTCCCTTTGGGATATGTGGCCTGACTCAGTGTGGTTCAGACGTTCTTGGTTATGGCAGTCCAGACCTTTTAACCACCTATGTGCAGCACAGTGCCATAACTTTTTTGGTGTAACCAGACCCTTGTGACATTGTGTTGCTAGTCAGCCTCAGCATGACACTACCTGAGAACTCTCTCTCCTTCCATTGCCATCTTATTCCTTCCTCATGTTCATTACATGGGTTAAACATTTGACATTTTAGAAATTAAAAAAAAAGGGTTAGCAAGCACTATTTTGTGATAGGTGTGTTTATTTACATATGTACATGGAATAATTATGGAACTAAAAAAAAAAATACGGTGACGTGATCAGTCACGGTGGATGTAATCAATAGAGCGGATGCCACAACACTTGAAGTCCAAAGTCAAGTGCCCTACTACCATGGCAAATGGAAAGTGGTAAAAGACCAGTCAACAAAGTGGATCTGTGGCAGACAAAGGAGTTCCATCAGGAAGAGGTCACTTCCTGCCACTGGTTGTAGTCTTGCAATCCGCACACGCTGGAGTCTTGGGTAGACGTCCCGCTTGCAGGGGTTCAGTAGCTACAGAGGAAAGGGGTGTCAGAGGTGGGTGCTTCCCCTGACAGGGTCTCCCTGCCGCAGATGTTGAAGGGTCTGGTGTTGCTGGGGCACAGGAAGGGGTATGTTGTTCAGGGTCCCTTATCACAGTACTGCTGATCTCCTTGAACACCCCTTTTAGGGAGGCCAAGATGGTGTTGCAGGCCTCTCACTTTTCCATGGCTTCCCGATGGAAGTCCCTTGACAGATGCTTCATCTCCCTGAGTTTGCTGAGTACCTGGCCCATCATGCCTTTAGATTGCTGGTATGCTCCCAAGACTTGGCTGATGGTGTCCTGGCCAAGAACATCACCAGCAGCCTGATGCTGCAGCCCCACACCATCCCTCCCAAGCACCCTACCCCCAAATGCCTGCGCCCTTTCACTGGTTCCAGGTCCTTCGTTGTCACAGTTGGCTTGCTGTGACTCAGGAATCCGGACTGGGGGTATAAGATGCTAGTGATCTCCTCCGGACACAGGTTTGGGGGCGACTGGCCAAATAGTGGGACGCTTCTGGAGGGTAATGATTCGAAGAGTCACCTACTGTTCATTGGTCAACATGTTTCTGCCACTAACTAGAGCCAAAGGAGGTCTGGGGGCATTTGTCAGGGCATAGGATCCCTAGATTCATGCACTAACGAGTCATGTGCAAAAAGAAGGAAAAAGGGCCTACCTCAGAAGGAGGTGGCAAAATTAGGATAATGCGAAGGGCCTACCTGTGGATCACTTAACCACAAAGGCCTGCAGATGGAAAAGAACGGATGTTCGAATAAGACATACAGACTACATGTGCTACACAGCAAGTGTTTAGTGGGCAGAAACATGTTGGCCAGTGAAGTGTTGGTGACCCTTCAAGCCATTACCCTCTAGAAGCGTCTCACCATTTCTTTATCTCACCAACAGTCACCGCAAATAAAGGAGCAATATAACACACGTGACTGATTAGGTGATTTAATATTTTCTGTAGTACAACTGGATCCCACTATTAACCAGATAATCTTTATCTCTGCACTCCCTCCAAGTTATTTTAATGGCGAGGTTGAGTCAGTCCAGGTGGTACTATCCTACCTGGATGGGGCTAGGTGGTCAAATGATGAAGCATGACACTACATAGTGTGTGAGACCACCTAGTCCATAAAGAGAAATTCCCCTCCTGACAATCACATTCAGCACACGAACAAGTCCCGAAGTTCGAGATACACAGAGGGTCCAGGGCAGATTAACTTTACTTGGTACCCACATACACACCCCATACTCCTTGTGTAGTTGGTTCTCCAAGTACTACACACAGTATACATGGATCATCCTCTGAGGTGAGTACCCTTTCATTGAAAGTTAACCTGCAAGAATATTTGAGCATAGGCAGAATGGACCTCTGCTTTGAATTGGGTAGACCTAACCTCCTGACTTAGCAATCATGTGACTCCCTGTTCCTCATGCACTTGTTATGTGTCAGACCCCCAGGTGAGACTAGACTGGTAGTTGAAGTTAGGGATCCTCCTGTGTATTGTAGCCATTTGACTCCATGTGTCACACACACCATACAGTTGCGATCCTTTCTAGGTGAATACAGTTCAATGGCTGAGTAGAAGTGGAAGGCCCATTATGGCAGAGAACACTGTGTTGGCTGAGTGGGGTAACACTACTAGGCCAGAGGAAATGAAGTGCTGCTTAGCCAACTAATAACTGCTTGTCTACACGTGAGAATGTTTAAAATCCTAAAACTATGTTTCAAGTTTCAAGTACATTTTCCTTTGTATTTCTGGTGCCAGGCACACACAGAAAACATGTTCAAGTGTTCTTGCTTGTAGTCACAAAGACGACAGGATTGAGACTGCAGCTGAAATTTTCAAGAAGGGGCAATGTCTTCAGTCTACATCATACCAAAGCGAAATAGCATGAATTGATGTTTCAGAACTTGAGAAAAGTACATTTATAGATATCCCTGGGCCCGTAAAGTTTTACATGATGATAGTACAGACCAGCCATACCGAGTAGCAACATTTGCTATGCGGTTGAACTCCACTCCCCAAGTTCATGGCCCATGCTTCTTGCACACCTAGATCCTTGATTGCATGATTTGAATGTAAATGTAAATTAGCACTTGTATAGCACACTACTCACCCGTTAGGGTCTCAAGGCGCTGTACTCATACCGCTATGGAACCCCTCCTGGCTTTTCCCTGTGAGGCACCCACTCCTGAGCACCTCCAGGGTGAAGCCAAGCATCCAAGTGCTGTTGGGGCCGTTGTGGAGATTAAGCAAGCTATTGCCCAGAGTTGCAGAGTGGGACCCATGAATTAGATTAGGCAACGAGGCGAGAATTATCTGGTCAAGGGGAATTGAGCCCAAGACCTGCTGAAGCGGGACTTGAACCCTGGTCTTGAGCCAGATCTCTGCTTCAGGGTCTGCTGCTCTAACCATTGAGCCACACTTCTCCTGGGGAATAATTACCCCATGAGCCTTTTACATTACTAGGCTCTTGTTCCTTGATTTCCAACCAGCATAGGTTGCTGATAGAGCTGACCTCTGCGTCTTGAAGTCTCCAGCAAAGTTTTTTGTAAGCACACTTGCACTGGAATGCTAGGTTTTCAACCCAAATTCTAAACACAACTGTGCTGGTGAAGCTGAGTTTGGAATCTGGAACAGTTTTATAAACCTACATTTGAATTTGGTTGGAGGAGGCTATTTCCTTGCCCCTCAGTAACTGCTGGCATTAAGTGCACCGACATTACGGAAAGAAAATGGTTAAGTGAAGAACAGCTCAGTTTTAATTTTACTAACTTAAACCCATAGATGAGGGACTGTGTTTTTGCTTATGGGGCAGCAAGCTGTGGTTTAAAAGTCATTTGATGATCCACTATAAGTTCCAAATATTTATATGAACGTACTACCTCCACCCGATTTCCTTCAATAAACCATGCACATGATTTGAAATTCGAATCAACCGGCCAGACTACCTTGGTTTTATTCAAATGTAGTTCATATAGCTAATAGGAGCATCCATATTGCCCTGCAAGTCGAATGGTGTTTGGCTAAGTAATTCAATATCTTCTGCATATTGTAGCCATTCTTTTGCTTCAGAGGCCAGAATGGGCGGATGGCTGTTTTCAAGTGAAACCACACCAGCTAAGTCTGCAAGATATAAGGTAAACAACGTTGGGCTAGGACACATCCTTGTTTGAGGCCATTAGCTGTTTGAACTCTATTAGTAACTTGACCACCCTCTCCGATTTTTATTTGTGCCTAGGTTTCTTAATGTAGTTCAATGATTGCTCCCAGTAGGCTGTTGGGAAGACCCCCAATCTTCCAGTTTTTGCCATGTCGAGCTCTGGGAATGTTGTCGAAGGCCGACATGAGATCGATGAAACAAGCAAATGTAGTGCTGTCAGCCCCTGTCCTACACCCATTATACACAGATGAGCTTCCCCCAGGTGAGTCTAGTTCACATGTGAGATGGCAGATTGTGTTCTCCGGACAGCTGGAGACTGGGCTGAAGATTGGGGTGCCAGTGAAGGTGTCCAAAGATGAGCAGTGAGCATGCATGCCAATACATTTAGGTGCAATATTTTAGTGTTGTGACTTATCTGATGCCTATCCCCCAATTATTCTTGTCAAGCCCTCAGGATGAATTATGGCCAAGACCATCTCCTCTCATAATGTGAGTTGTAAGGGAGAAGGTGGGGGGCCACCGCTAATGGAACGGACCTTGCCCCTGAGGTTGTTCGGCCTTTTCCTGATGTCCCTTGTGCGCGGGGCCTACAGCATTCACTCTGTCAACGATCCTTTGCCACATTTCCATTTTCCATGCAATAGTAGTTTGCTGGACTAACTGTGGCTGTACTCTAATGATTTCATCCACTATGACTTTTAACTCATCTTCAGTGAAACGGGAACTTTTCTTTTGTGACGTGGTGGTGTTAATAATAGATGGGTGGGTGCAGGAAAAATGTACAGGTAACGGGGAGTAAATACAGTAGGGAGGTACGGATGGATGTGATAGAGGTGTGTTAAGGGTGTTGGGTGTATGGTTGGTGTAAATTGGAGGGGTGAATATTCTAGGGGATTTTAAGTTTTGGGAATTTCACGCTATCTTGTGGGGTCTTGCTGTGAAAATGCAAAGGATTGTGGTGTGTGAAGGGGTGTGTTTTATAGTGTGCTTTGTAGATGTGTTAGGTGTGGGAATGTGTGTCAGCTGTGCTGTTTTCAAATACATCCAATGTGGTGTTGTGAATTACTGTGGTGACCGCTAACTGCCGTGGTTCAGTCTGCCATTGGAAGACATCCATAACTGAATCACCATTGCGACTTTTGACTTGTAATAGGTTCAGTGGTTGGTGGCCAGGCTGGCGGTGCTGGTGGTCGGGCCACCTATTTCTCGCCCACACGAGTCCTGGCTGTGTTGTTTTTTTGGCTGGCTTTTGGTGGTCCTGGCTGCGTGACTCATAATACAGAGGTCTGTAGGACCGTCAAAATGGCAGTTTTGTTGCAGCAGCCACTATGGCAGTCTGGCAGTCTGACCGCCAAACTTGTAATGAGGTCCTCAGTTTGCAATATAAATAAACCTTGCATTAGTGCTGTCTCAGAGAGAACTGCTAGCAATAGAAAATGAACAAACCACTGCTTCCAAATTTCCTTCTACCTGATAGAGGACAGAGGAGTTATATGCTGTACTACAAAAATACTGCAATAGAAAAATGTGATGAAAAATGTCAGAGGCTAAAATATTGATTTTCTTTACTTACAATGTAAAGTCCAAATATATTTAAAGCAAAAATTTTGAAATTCAATAATGTAATAAGTACAAAAATAGCTAACAGAAAAATATCTACTACAAACATATAATACTATAAAGAATAACATAGATCTTCAAAATAGCTATTTAATAAACATAGTATAGAGAAATATCCAAAATATAATGCAAAATGTACTTCTACTTAATACTATGCAAACTTAGAATAAAGTGCAATAATGAAAATATATGTATTTAAAAATATATACAATATAAAATGTTATTATATGTATGATATAAAATAATTTAAAAATACATGTTCCATATTGTAAAATAATACTTTTAAGAAATACATTTGTCTTAAATAAATATATACATTTTAATATAATTTAATTTTACCTTACAATATAAATTACGTCAAGTATTGTTCAATAAGTATGCATAAAAATAAAATTTGAAAGAAGTACAATAAACTGTATTACTTTATTTAAAATAAAAACACCAATAATATGAAAATATATGAATATAACAAAACAGTGTCAACGAATCATACTCTTCACCTGTCAACTTAGGTGCTTGGGTGGTGGACAGGCGTCCACTAATACATTTGTGCCAGATCTTTTCTGCCGCAAGGATAATGCCAGCACTGTTCAGTAAAAAGTATTTTTCTTACATGGCCAATTGTTCAAGTCTTTTGACCAATCAAGCAGGGCCTTTATCAAAACAAAGACTTGCGTAAACAAAACAAGGTTTACTTGCTGATAGATGCCATAAGGAAACAAGATACCAGACTTCACAAAGCAATTCCTCAGTAAAAATACTTACATATTTTTAAAAGCAAAGAAGATTGCAAACAATAAGGTTTTCACTTAGATTTGGACCCTGTTTTGCAACATGACAGTCACACTTTTTGTCACTGTACTAGATCTTTAATGTAATAAAACTACTGCTGGCACACAGAAATAGCTGTGGCTATGTGTATGAAAGTGAGAAAGGGATTTTAAATGTGTAATTTGTATTTCAGCATAAAAACATTTGCTATCATTACAAGTAGGTCAGGGTGTGAGATAAAATATATTTTACAGTTATTTTTTGAAGAAAATGCATTCATGTATAACCTACTTTCATTTTAACTCAAATCCTAGTAAAATACATGACGTTCAAACCGAATGTAAAACATAAGTACACAAATTAGTGTAAAAATGTACATTTAAAACTTAAACTTCACATTTAATTGTACCTTTTTCTTATAATTTAATTACAATTGAAACATAAATACAACAAATTAAAAATTGACAGTAAAATGTTACCCTCCCAAGCCCCCAGTAAGCCACTTAATCCATAATGTAAACATACACAGAACATTACACAACCCAAAAGACTTTAGCCACAACATTTTTATTTGATAAATATGTAAAATAAAAAAGTTGAAACATTTGATTTTATTTCATAAAATGAATAAAAATGCCAATGAAATACTACCCAAAATAAGGACCCCCAATAAGCACCCTTTTAAAATCTTCAAAACAACCAAAGCCATAATTGCATTTAACCCCTTCGAAAGCCTTACCTGCTCTTTCTGCAAATAAACTGCACAACCTGTAGTGTAAATACACCTTAATTTAACATTTCAAAATAAATGGACCCCAACTTTTAGAACCAAGTTAACAATATGTAATATTTACATACAATGTATAATTAATGTTTATAAATATTTAAAATAAAACTATAATTCATTGAAATATTTTAACCATATACTCAGAAAAAAGAAAATGTAAGAACAAACAATTAACATAACAAACAATAACAAATATAAAAACAACTATTTATTAACAAGAATATATTGCTAACATTGAAAATGAAGTACATAATGTACATCAACAATAAACATATTAAATACCACACTATGGAGGTAATTCCTACCCTGGCGGTCCGAGACCGCCATGGTAGGGTACCGCGGATGCACCGCCAACAGGCTGGCGGTGCATCCAGGGCAATTCTGACCGCGGCGGTACAGCCGCGGTCAGAAACGCAAAACCGGCGGTGTACTGCCGGTTTTCCGCTGGCCAGGGGAATCCTCCATGGCGGCGCAGCTTGCTGCGCCGCCATGGGGATTCCGACCCCCATACCGCCATCCTGTTCCTGGCGGTTTTGGCCGCCAGGAACAGGATGGCGGTATGGGGTGTCGTGGGGCCCCTGGGGGCCCCACCATGATTTTCAGTGTCTGCTAGGCAGACACTGAAAATCGCGACAGGTGCTACTGCACCCGTCGCACGCCTTCAACTCCGCCGGCTCCAGTCAGAGCCGGCTTCCTCGTTGAAGGCGCTTTCCCGCTGGGCTGGCGGGCGGCCTTCTGGCGCCACTGTCGATGAGCAGCATCTGGCAGCGGAAGCCAACTTCAGGCTGGCGGAAGCCAATGTTCTGCCCACCATATCCCTAGTCACCACACTGCCAGGCTATCCATTGCGGGCTGGCAGCCACGAAAAACTTGGTGGAAACAGAAAGTACAAAAGGACACACCCACCTCCAGGCACAGAGACGCCTCTGCGGCCGCCATGGCAGATGAACAGCTAGTCTTCCCAGTGTTGTATTTCACTATACACCTCCAGGGCCACCAACAATGATGAAGACGACAACCGTAAGTACGCCAAACACAGAGGGGAGGAAATGGCAGTGATACAATCCCACACATAACACACATTCCTCACTCAGACAGCTAAGGCCACACAGAGGCACACACAATATACGTCAATGGCAAGTAACCAATACACACACCAAGCCAAGCTGCTACATGCCAGGCATACAGCACAATGCACACTAACATCACCAATACACCCCATAACCACACAACGACAACTAGACCACAAACACCTTAACGCAGTCATAGACAGGAATGTTGTGCAACACCACACGTACCTACACCATGAACTCTTTGTAGCAATGACACATAATCATTAGCTGTGAACACACATCCAAACAATGATAAAGATAACACAACATGTACAACCAACAATCAAGGAGATCCACACATGCAGCACCATCCACACGGACGCACACAACACCCCATACAATCACACAAGCAAGCAGTAACACACATCACAACACCCCCATGGCCCAAACCATCTACCAGCGCATGCAACAACACAGACACAATCCATACACAGACCTCACATTCCTTTGCACACAGATATCACACCATCATGTAGAAGGAAACCAGGAGAAGCATCTCAGCATCACAACCACAGCAATGTGGGCAGTGGCAGTCAATAACAAATTAATTAAATAAACTATATACAAAATGTGCCAATGGCAAGTCCAATGTCCAGAAATGCAGGACACGTTGTCCATGAATCATGGCCCCAACTTGACTCCTGACAGCAAATAGGCCTCCACGTCATAGGGCATCAATGGGACAGGCAGACACTTCAGGTGTGAGGGTAGTGGGGGAGGCTTGGATGTGGAAGGTGCACATTTTGGTTTGAGCTTAGAAGGGGTGACTCCGGCACTGGGAGGGGTGGATTTCTTGCTGGGTGGAGGAGCAGGGTAAACACCAGTGGGGGCACCGGAGGAATGGGAGGTGGAATGTCCTAAGAGGAGCAGAGGACAGGGCGTTTACAGGGAAAACAGGGTGTGAGAGGAGTAGGGAAGAGGTCAAGGGCGGCAAGGAAAACTTTCTTAGGTACACAGGGTCGGTCACATGATTGAGGGTTGGGAGTGAAGGTAGAGGGGTTGCTTGTCTGACATGTTGGTGTGCTGCACGTGGATGCTGGTGTGTGCAATGTCTGTATGTGTGTGGTGGCTGAATGTTGGGTAGCTGAGTGTGTGCGTGTGCATTCATTGAGAGGAGGGGGCAGAGATGCCGGGAGAGGGAATTGGAGGTGTGCGAGTGAATGTTGCGGTGATGTGAGCAAGTGAGGTGGATGTGCTGCAGGAGGCAGAGACTGTAGTTGTGGTGAGTGCGGATGTGGTGTGTGGGGTGTGTGTCTGTGAGTCTGATGTTGTGGTGATTGAGTGTATTACAGGAATGGTAGCAGGACCAATGTGTGATGATGAAGTGCTGGCAGGTGTGAGTGGAGATGTGACTGCAAGGGAGGAGGTGGTGGGGGAAGTGTCTGTTGTTTTGTCTGCAGATGTATGTTGTGTGTGTGCATGCCTGTGGGAACGTTTGTGATGCTTATGACTGCCTTTGTGCACCATTTCTGTTGTAGTGGATGTATGCTGGTATGTAGGTGTGCTTTGGACGGGTGTAGGGAGAGCGGTTGTGGATTGGGAACAGGTAGATGGAGGGGGGCGGAAGATGAAGGAACACTGGCTGCCGTCAATGAGGAGGCCAGAGCCTGAAAAGATATCTATAGGCCAGACTAGGCACCATGAATTCCTTCCAGGAACGTATTGGACTGCTGCATCTAGGATGCCAGTCCATGGATGGCATTCAGGATCGTTGCCTGCCCCACAGAGAGTGACCTCAGGAGGTCAATAGCAACCTCATTGAGGGCAGCAGGGCTGACTGGGGCAGAGGCAGAGGTGCCTGTGGCGAAATAGACGCCCACCCTCCTGAGTGAGTTGGCATGGGCAACTGGGTGGGGTGCTGCAGGAAGCGCAGTGCTGGTAATGGGGGTGGCAGACAAGGATGGTGCTGGGGTGGTCCCGGATGACTACGCCACCACCAGGGAGCCACCATCGGAGGAGGAATCTGAATCAGATGTGTTGGTAGCTCCAGTCTCCCCCATGGTGCTCCCTTTGCCCTCTGTCCCACTGGTACCCTCGGCTTCACTGGTGTCCACCTCCTGGGACCTGTGGGCTGCTGCATCCCCACTCACCTGTGCCCTTCCTCCTTTGCCAGATGATGCTAATGCACACATAGACAGAGGTGGAGAGAGAGAAGGAGGGTGGGATGAACAGAAAGGGAGGAAATTATGTTAACCCACACATCCACTTCACATACAAGCAATACAGATTACAGCCCCTGCTGGGGAAACAAGAGACCATTCAGCAATCATATACTATTGGGTCATGCAAGCGATACCCAAACTCACCTCATCCCTGCAGCCTAAACACCTGAATGAAGACCACTACATGGCTATCAACTGCATAAATGACCTATCCAACAAACCAGCCCAGGACCATACCCATCCACATGTCATCCATTACAGGATGATACAAATCTGACCACAGAGGGACTGGAACACTAACTAACTGACAGGAATGTGTGGAGTACATGTGCTACAGAGCGTCCATTGAAGTAGCAAGTTAAACAATTGCAATGTTCATGTAACATGCTTGTCATTACTCATAAACAGTGCCTAAATGACCACCTTGTACTACAACAGTACAGACAGAGTTGGAGGATGCAGCCAGTGACATCATTGCATACGAGAGCGCCCCATACCTACAGGTGAACTTGTGTCACAGTACCACCACCTCTTCTCCTGCATGGCTCAACATAGCTAATGTAACCCACTCCTACATGATGGGTGTGACAACCAGGACTGTTCATTCTCTAAATCACATCTGAACACATCAATTCCTAATCCAGTGAGGGTCACAGTACACAACCATGCAGTAGTCACCTGACAGTCAACACTTACCCCCCTTGTGGCTGCTGTGCTTCCTTCAAGCGCCCATCCAACTCTGAGTACATCACCACCAGTATGCGGGCCATTAGGGGGGTAAGGGCCGACAGGCATCCCTCCCACGTTGGGAGGCCATCCTCAGCTGGGCCTCCGCGGTCTTCCGGGCCCAGTGCCTTAGCTCCTTCCACTGCTTCCTGCGGTGGGTGCTCCGCCAGCTATGGACCCCCAGGGTCCGCACTTCCTTGGCGATGGCTCTCCATAACCCTTTCTTCTAGTGGGCACTAACCTGCATGCAAAACATTCAGAAAAGGGATGACATGATGTTAATTACAACAATACAGCAGCAACACACAACAAACAGGGACCATGCACACTACCAATATTCCACACATATCCTGTTTATGCTAAACACCTGATCAGTTAAGACATGTCAATGTGCACACACATACATCGTCAAACACCACCCGACATGTGGGCCAAAGGACGTTCTACTGACCTGTTGTCCTGGAGCACCGTACAACCAATCATACAGGGGTAGGACCCCTTCCACCAGTTTCTCCAGTTCCTCCATAGTGAAGGCTGGGGCCCTATCCTCTGCAGTGCATGCCATAGTTGCTCCAAGTGACAGGACACAGCAGCACATGAAGTGGAGGTCTTTCTTGCCCGAAAGCCAGGAGTCAAGTGAGATGGCCCATACAAAATAGCAGTTACGACTGCAGCGGTCATGACCGTCACTGCCGGCGGTGATCGTCATTGGTCCCAGTCTCTCATAGCCGTCAATGTAAACCAATGGGGAATTGCACGGCGATTCAGACTGCCTTCCGCCATGACGACGGAACAAGGTCACTTCCAGCTGTACAATGCATGTCGGACAGCCAGATGTCATATTGGTCTGTGACATTACTGTCCAGGGTTGACACTGCGTAATTACCTGCATGTCATCACAAATAGATACATCAGGTTACACATTGTGGATAATGACACATGTAGTGAGTGTCTTGTGACATCACCTTATTTGTCACTACAGTTGTCAGCATATATGATCAGTATAGTGGAACACATGGAAGGTGCATGTGTACATGCCCTTATACATCCATTGCCACAGGGATTATGTGCCATCATGTGGTTAGGATTGGAGTGTGGAGTAAAGTGTCTTCGCACAACATGACAGCCAACTTGCATTAATTACACTTTGTGACTGCCGTATGTCATACTTGGTGCCCTACATTGTAAGTAGTTCCCAGATTGTTGTTTGTGTCCCCGCACAGATATCGCCACAATGGAGTGAATAGGAATGCACCAGTTTACCGGCCACTCGTAGATCTTGATGCCATGGAAGAGCGCCACATCATCAAGACCTATCGACTGAACCGTTTGGGCATCAGGGAATTGGTTGCCCAGTTGAAGCCAGACCTCCTGCCGGGTTTGAGAAATCCCCATGCCATTCCGCCCACAGTCAAGGTGTTGTCAGTCCTGTATTTTCTGGCCAGTGGCTCTTTTCAGGTTACAGTGGGGCTGGCTGCAGGGTTTTCACAGCCCCAGTTCAGTAAGGTGTTGCAGGATGTGCTGGATGCCCTACTCAAGCATGTGCACAGGTACATTAGGGTCCCACAACGTCCTGAATTGCCCACCGTAAAAGCAGCTTTCTACTACATAGCAAATGTCCCAAATGTAATTGGGGCTATTGATGGGACTCAATTTGCCTTGGTACTTCCGAGTACCAATGAACAGGTCTACAGAAACAGGGAGAGTACTTATTCACTCAGTGTACAAGTGGTGTGTCTTGCAGACAAGTACATAACACAAGCGAACACAAAATTCCCAGGATCAGTACATGAGTCCTACGTCCTGAGGAACAGAAGTGTCCCTGCAATGATGTTCCAGCTACAGGGAGAAAGGGACTGGCTCATAGGTATGTGTACTGCCCTCCATGTCAGATGTTGGTACCCCTCACAACAAAGTCAGCACTCTACCTAGCATTGTTACCTATGGTCATGTTCCTTTTCCACACAGGTGACTCCGGATACCCCACCCTGCCCTGGGTCCTGACACCTTTGAGACATCCAACTACAGGAGGGGAGAACAGGTACAATGAGGCATTGGCCGGACGAGACGAGTGATTGAGCAGACTTTCGGTCTCTTGAAAGCTAGATTTTGTTGCCTTGATGTGTCTGGTGGTGCCCTACAATACCGATCAGGGAAAGTCTGAAAGATCATTGTTGCATGCTGCATGCTCCATAATCTGGCCCTCAGAAGGCACATCCCACTGTTGGAGGAGGGAGACATTGATGCAGCAGCAGTGTTTGCGGCTGGTGACTTTGATGCTGAGGGGGAGGCAGATGAGGATGAGGCACATGACAACAGGACTGACCTGATCCGTCACTACTTTAAATGATGTACAGGTATGTGTTAATTGTATGTCATCTTCACATGGAAGATGTATTGCTGAAGTCAGTCACTAGCCAGTATTGCATGCATCAAGGTGTGTGTGTGGGGACTACAGCCTTCCATCTTGAGGTTTGAGCTTGAAGGGTAGTAGACTTACCATGAGGGGTAGTGGCAATGCACTGCTACTAAGTTCCTGTGTGGAATGCTGGTGCCATTGTATTACAGCCTTATTTTTGTACCAAAGTTTTAGCGTCCTCATTCTACCTGGGGATATGTTAGGGAGAATTATCAGTCATGTCCTGCTGTGTAGGCATGGCATGCTGCATTGTCACCTGCTATGTGGCAAGTACCTGTTCCTGACCACACAGGGAGGTGAACAATAGAGGATCTTACCCATGTGACAACTTTCCTGTCCCACACTTGTGTGACTGCCTATGCAGACCCTTACATATGTGGTATCATAGCTGTTGGGCCTGTCAGCCTGTGTATGTGTTCAAATGCTGTGGATGTATGTATTGTTTTCATGCCTCACAACTTTGTGCCTGATTCCATTTCATTTCCCCTCTTCAGGTCACATCTCTGTCTGCAAGCTGATTTCGGTATTGTCTGTTGCCATCATTGACACTGGAAATCATTACAATTTGGATTTACTTACACACCTGCCTGGGTGTTCCACTACATCTGTTACTTCAACATTGTTGTGGTGCTGATATGTGTATTTATTTGCTGCTTGGAAACAGGATTGTCACTACATACAATGAAGAGACGTGTCCATGACTTGTGTGAATTTGTGTTTATTAAGTGTATGACATCACAGTCCGAGGAGTGGGGTATTGGTGTGGGTGCTGATCAGAGTGGGTGGCACAGCTGTTTGTCTCACAGGTCCTGAATCCATTTGCCCAGTATGCTATGTACTTGGGATTAGACAGCCAACAGGGTGTAACAGTGGCACACAAGGGTAACAGTTCAGAAGAAGGCTCACTTCCTGGTGGGGGGATTGGTCTTGGCCTGAGGTCCTGCAGGATATCTGGATGGGTGACCTCTTTTGCAGGGGGTCCCTCAGCTGCAGGGGTAGGCGTGCTGGTGGCCTGTGGGTCCTCCTGCTCTACCTAAATTCCAGTAGCAGGTGCTGATTTTGTTGCCAGTGGTGTTGTCTGATTACTGGATGTGGCCTGCTGTTGGGTTGAGGATGTCCGCAGGATGTTGTTCAATTCCTTGAACTTCCCTAATATGGAGACCATGGGGGCATTGAGTGCCTGCCACAGCTGCCTGCCCTCCTGGTGGTATTCCCCCTGCAGCCTTTGCGTATCCTGCAAAGTGGTGAGTATCTTGCCCATCTTGTCCTGGGTTGGCTTGTGGGCTCCCAAGACTCTGGAGACGGCCTCCTGGCCAGTTGTGTCTTGTACCAGCCTTGTCCCACAATTGCCCTTCCAGTGGCCCTTGCCCCCTGTGCCTGTACCCCTGGTGCAGTGTGCCCCCTCCCACTGACACCAGGACTGTCATTGCCTTGGGGATTGCACCATTGACTCTGGCCCCTGTCCTGTGGGGCACACTGTTGTTTGATGTGACTTTGGGACACAGGTATGGGAAGGTGGGCTCTGCTGTACATTGACTGCCACAGGGGAGGTGGTTTCAGTTGTGGGCAGGGTGATGCTGGTGGTGGTGGACTGACCACTCATGCCTGAAGGGCCAGGTTCGTCGTCCATATCCATACTTCCAGGGGAGTCCTCCCCTTTGGACCTGCTTCCAGGCCTGGGCTCTCTGTGACTGGGCTCCTCTGCTGTGTGTCAGTATTTGGGAGAACTGTGTAATGAGACATTTTGAGTCATGTGATCGTATTGTAGCAGTGACACACATGGTTGTATGCCATCATTAACTGGATTTTCAGGGCAGTAATGGTATTGACAGTTAGCAGTCCACTGCTTGTGTTCCCATCGGTGGAATGTTACAATGGGCCTATTTTGGAGGCTAGTTCATGTTTGCCTTGCTGTGGTCATTGCCATGTACTGATGTGTATTCCTCATACTTACTGGTGATGGGGAGTGACATGGTTTAAGGTGCAATTGCAGTGATGTGATGTGGATGTATCAGTCATACAAGGGTAGGGAGTGTTGCATTATGTTAGATGTGGTACTAGCTGCAGTGTGGGATATCCATGTACTAGGCAGACTTGTGTGGGAATGGTGTCAGTAGGGTGCTGTGGCATGCAAGGGTGGGTATTGGGTCCATAGTGGGTTTGTGCACGTTAGAGTGGTGTGAGGGGTGGGAGGGTGGTGGGGGGGTACATGCTGTGCACGGGGACATGTTGGCGGGGGAGTACAGTAGACTTACCAGTGTCCAGTCCAGTAGGTATTCCCGTCAGCCCTTCTGGATATAGTATGGCCAGGACCTTCTCCTTCCAAGGTGACATTTCTGGGGGGTCCGGTGGGGTCCTACCACCTGTCCTCATAACGGTGATTTGGTGCCTGGAAGCCATGGCCCGTACCTTCCCCTAAGGCCGTTCCACCTCTTCCTAATGTCCTCCCTTGTGGGTGGATGGTTCCCCACTGCATTCACCCTGATGACTATCCTCTGCCATAGGTCGTTCTTCCGGGCTATCGATGTCTGCTGGACCTGTGGTCCAAATAGTTTCATCACCCATTACCCGGAGCTCCTCTTCTGTAAATCGTGGGTTTTTTGGTGGTGCCATGGTGGTTGTGCTGTGGGTAAGGGTGTTTGTTGTGCAGGGATTCTGGGTGTGCTGTTGATGTGAGTTTGTGTAGTGGTATGTGTGTGTGCTCTGTGGTGTTTGTGTGCAGTGGTGTGTTGTGTGATGCATCTTCAGTGTGATGGTGCCTGTGGTATCTAGGTGCAGTACCTCCTTTCAGTGTGCTCTTGCCTTGCTTTGTCAGAGCTTCTGGTCGCAAAGGGTTCTGGGTATGTGTGGAGGTGTGTTTTGTAGTGCTGTGGACATGTGTGTGTATGTCTCTCAGGTGTTGGGTAATGGTATTGTCCAGTGTGGTGCAGTTTTCTGGTGGTGGTACCTTTTTTCCCAGCAGCGGTTCTGACCGCCAATGGATTGCAACCGTATTGGGTCCGCAGTGCTGATTTGTGAATCGTTATTTGGCGGCCAAAATAGTTGGTGGAGCAGCCGCCTCCTACACGCCGTTGTTTGGGCTGACGGTGTTGTTTTTTGGGTGTATTTTGGGCGGTGTTATGTGGGTGACGCTTGCACAGTGGTCTTCGGTGATGACCGCCAAATTCAAAATGACCACCTCAGTCTTGTTCATGTTTGTCCATTGAACGTTACCCTTACAGGATGAGGGTGCAGAAGGTTCAGATACAGGGGGATACAGGGTTTGATGTGTCCTTCTGGAAAATAACAACAGTGAAAACTGGACAGTCTTTGAACCAACCCATGTAAAACATATCCGCTAGGTCTGGGGAATGGAGAAGGTCCTGCAGGCACACAGAGATGGAGCTGCTGCAGAAGGAGATTAGGGCATAGATGCAACTGGGGATTTTGGTACATGCCTGGAATGGGGCTGTTATGATGTTTATTGCACTTGCACCCATAGCTGTTGTTCAAACAGTCTTTCCCAAATGTTTAGAGCACCAGGGAAAAAGCTGCAGAGCCTTTTCTGAAGGCGAGGCACATACATTTTTTTCACTCAACAGCAAGTGGACAGTATGTCATGCCAAGCCAACAATGTTGTAATATTCCCAGTACACAGCTTAACACTTTATGCTGTTCTGAGCGTCTGACTACAAAGTGCAAGGTTATTGTGGGCTTATGAAAAAGATGAACGCTACTTAAGCTTGAACTGTTGTAGATTTTCATCCTCCAGAAAGTCCATATGTATACCTTTCTTTTGCCTAGCATTGACTGCTAATTCTTTCCTAACCTCGTCTTATCACCAGTTAGGCTGCATGCCGAAGCTCCAGTCTACTGCACTCCATTGATTTATACATTTTTTTAGTTTTGTATAAAACTTGACATTGTATTTTGTAATTTTTTGATCATTCACATTTCTTTTGCCTTTTTAATTATATTAGTTTGGAAATGTTCATATTGAATAATCTGTTTCTTGTAATGTGTTATTGGTATTGCACATGTCCTCAACCTAATGTGCTACAAGTACACTCAGGACATTTCCAGTTTGAAAGCCAGAAGGGCCTAGACAACTCAGAAATGTATCACTGTCTCTAAACTATTGACCAATAGATGCTGGGATATCATTTAAACTTAACTCTTGCAAATGATAAATTCAAATGTGTGGAAAATGGAAAAACTATCAACCCAGCACTATCTGCCCCCAATTTAGGTGCTGGATAAATAAACCTATTGAAAGCCCATATGATGCCTGAAAACCTACACAGATGAGCAATGGTGCACTTGCTACCTACAGTAGGAGTCAGGTAAAACAGGGAAAGGGGCTGAGAGAGAGAAACACTGGACTGAACCTCACTCTCTGACAAGGGATAATCTCAGTCAATAATAGCCCAACTCTATCTTGATATTACAGAGACAAGCTTTAGTGCACCAGCAGTTCTCGGAGTGGCTGTTGTTTGATGAGTCATTTGCCAACCTCGAATTCAACTGAACATGTCTTATTCTTTTGCTTGTCCTGTCCCTAGAGGATTTCTTTTTCATCATTGCTTGTAATTGGCTGAGTTGTATCTTTCTACAGGTGATGTCACAGTAGTGTTTTTGTGTTATTTTCCCCTTTAAGACTTTGAAACTAATTAAGAGTTTGGCGGATGGGATAGCCTGTCCACCAAACTCCTGACAGGGTGTCTGCCACTGTAGTGGCGACCACCCCACTGGACCTATTAGGTGTTTCCCGCTAGACTAAGGTTTCCGCCCGTCAGTCTAGCGGGAAACAGGCAGCAGCATTTTCTCTGGCTCGAAATCGAGCTTGCAGAAATGCTGTCACCTGCAGGGTGACACACACATCGTTGACAACCTTTTAGAGTAGGGCTTATCCAAAGGTAACTTTTGAACATGTTGATAGCTCCATATTATACGTCAATCTTTGCATTAGTCGTGTTAGCCATTGTCTTATCTGCTGTTTCACAATGTTTTGTTCTCAAATCCCTAGGATTTTAGCCTATTCACATTTGAAAAGATCACCAGGAGTGGCATAATGCTCATGTTGGGATGGATATGAGATGGTCGCCAAGCAGGTTAGTTCCCCACAAAAATGCCATGGTTTACTTGACAGCAAAAAGCAATGTTTTAAAAAAAAGACATCAATTTCTCTCAATGTTGCTTAGATTGAGGGCACCGCTTTTCATCACCTTTCATGGGATCTGCTTTTTAAATGCATTTTACCCACCATTCCTTCCTTTTTCCTGTCTTAACTGCCAGGGGATATCTCATCTCCTTACACCATTGCTTCTATCGATGATTTATCATTTTTTCTGTATCACCAGAGGTAGTCTTTCGAAATTACTTAAATTGATAATTTACAATTTTTTCTCTATCGCCTTAGGTAATCTTTCACCGCTTTGTAGCACTAACCTCTCATGTTAAATAAAACAGACCCGCCATACACATCTCTACCTTCAAAACCACTTCACTCTGAGGTGAGCTCACCCCTTTTTTATACTAAACTATCAGAAATCTTTGGATACTATTGTTATCTGTCTTCAAGAAAAATGAAGACATGAGACAAGAACAATGATGAATCTGTTTCCTAGAAGCCCACTTTCTCTTAATCTTTCGGGGATTTAGTGATCAGTTCTTCATTGAATGTCTGGGCTTTGTGTTGTACCCCACACTTTCATTTTCTAAATGAATGATTGAATATCTTGACAATTATCATAAGTGAATCACTGCAGGAAGAAGCCCTGGCAAATCACTCACTATGCTGTGGGAACTTTTTTAAATCCCCTTCCACTCTCAGTGTGTTAAAGCTACTTTATTGAGGAGAGTGTTTATTTGCCAATATAGACCCTGCTGTGTTTGACAGATTTAGAGAGAGAGCACAATTACTAAAAAAAAGAAAGGGATGAACAAAATATAACCAGATTAAATATAAATATTTCATTCACATGGGTCAAATAAATCCACACATCTATTCTCAAAATTTGATTCACGATTTGTGGAAATGTATCCATGATTTGATTCTGAACTGAGAAGTTGATTTCCAGTTTCTTGGCACGTTTTGGGTTTCTTTAGAATCAGATAGGGGAAGTCACTTCAACAATGAAGTAGTTAAATTACTATGTGCAGCCTTAAACAATGAGCAAAAGTTACATTATAGTTACCACCCTGAAGCATCAGGACTGGTGGAACAGACGAATGATACCTTGAAATCAAAAATGGCGAAAAGTGTGCGTCCACAAATCTGAAATGGCCGGACGCACTACCTTTATTTCTGATGACAATAAGACCGCACCTGACAGGAAGACAGGATTTTCACCGCATGAGATCCTCATGGGCAACACAATGAGGTTGCCAGCGGTTCCTGCAAGTGCTCTTGTGAACATAACAGATGATATGGTGTTGGACTACTGTAGGGGTCTGGCTGATGTGGTTTGCTCTTTCTCTCATCAGGTGTAAGTCACCACACTGCAACCGTCTTAAGATCAAGGACACAACCTGAGAGCTGGTGACTGGGTTGTGATCAGAAAACACATGAGGAAGATGTGTTTGGAGCTTCGGTGGAAAGGCCCTTTCCAGATCACTACCACAGCTGTGAAGTGCGCTGGAGTTCCAAGCTGGATTCATGCAAGCCATATGAGAAAAGTGGCCTGTCCTCTGGACAATGAAGAAGAGTTGTTGAGAGTACCAACAACGACCAGGCCAACCTCAGAGCTGGAAAGGGGAGAAAGAGAAACTGAGACTGGATCTGAGCACATTGAGAATGGTTCAGCCACTCCTGTAAGAGATGAAGGAGGGGAAAGTGGCAGTGAGCCAAATTCAATTGAGGCAGCAGGAGAATCTAGTCAGAGGAGGGCTCTCCCAGAAGTAGATGATTTTGAGAGACAAACAGAGCAAACACCAGACCCGAGGGGGAAGGGGTTGAGGCAGATCAAAGCCAATGTGGTCTGACTCATCCTGAACCAGTTGCAGGTCCATCAAGAGAGAATCCTGCAGAGCAACAAGAAGTTTCAAGTTCAACACTGGAAAGAGCATTGGCAAAGAGTCCACTGAAAAGAGACAAGTGGCCGGAGTCACAGGCAAAGAGAAAGGAAACAGTTACAGTGACGACTATTGAGGAGGAAGTAGATGCAACAAGGAAAGAAAACTTGAGTGAAGTAGAGTTAAACGAAGGTCGAAAGTTGAAAAGAAAGAGCATAGCAAGTTGAAGGTATGCAGGTCCTGAATGGGCCTATGTAACAACAAGTGATGGCAAAGAGAGTTTTTGTCTTTTTGTTTTGATCGAGACATTCCAGGTCAATATTTTGGCACTTGAAAGAAACCAGTGAACTTAACTGTGGAAACTACAAGCTAAGAAAAGTACAAAGAAAAGAGACTATTGAAAGTAACCAGAAAGACTTTTGATAATCTGATTTGACAAGCTTCTAAACCGATTTTGACAACCTTATCGATTTTGACAGAGGGTTCTGGAAGTAAGACTGAAAGCTGTGAATAATTGCTGAAAGAAGATTGAAGATTTTGTTTTTGATTTTTGCTGCATAGCTGTTAAGCTTTCTCTCCTACTTTATGATTCTTTACTGATCATGAGTAACCCTAGCCTGCAAGGTAGGAAGAATAGGTGCTGTAAATACTTGAGTATTGGTTTGGCGATTATATGCATGAGATTTTGCCTGGTATTGATTGTGGGATTAACTGTTCTTGACAAGAGTAAGGTCAACCATACATCAGCTTTAGAGACAACTACTGCACTCACAGAAATAGAGAAGTTTAGGTTAGATGAGAATTATCTGCACGTAGACAATGCACAAGGAAAACTTTTCTCTAATGTTTTCTATTCCTCTTTGAGTGAGTATGTTGAGACGATGGATGCGAGAAATTGCTATGTGTGCACGCAGATTCCTTCATCAGTCGTAGAAGGAGTTACCTATCATAGTTTGCCCCTCATGTATGGGATAAGTTGTAGTCTGTTTCTAAAAAGATTTTATAACCAGTACATCCAGTATTTCTAGCCCAACTATTACATTGTGTTTTCGTTTGTCCCCATAATTAAGTACCTGAGTAGAGTAGCTAAGCAGAACGCTATAGAGCTAGTGAGAGGATTCTTTGAGCCTAGATTAACATCTGGCACGGATATGCGCACAAAAATAACCTGACATGCTTACATACACCATTAGAAAAGAGCTTCTTAGATCAGACCGATGACAGAAGAAAGGCATTGAAGGAGAAGTTAGAAAAGCATTTAGAGAAAAGGACTTTTCGAAATGATTATGCATTTAGTGAAATAAAAACACAAGGGAGGTTAGCTTTAGATGCGCAACACATAGGGAAGCTTTGTGTATATAGGCCTAAAACTAGTACTGACACTTTGTTTGTGGGAACAAGTGAATGTAGACATGTGTTTTTGTTTCAGAGTAAATGGAAATTTATTTTGGACGGGCAGTATCCAGCGACTCCTGGTATATATTACATTTGTGGACCTAATGCTTATTAGCGTCTTCCAAGAGGATGGTATGGCACATGTTACTTGGGGATAGTTTTCCCAAAGATATTTCAACTTTAGGACTTGGAAAGATTACCAAAAATGACTGAGTTACTGTCAGAGTCACCAGATCCTCGGGGTCTGTGCACGTTTCCAACACGTCCACCACTGAACAGCTCCAAGACTCTGATAGATAAATCACAGAGGCTAGGAGATTTCAAGAGGGGAAGAGGGGATTAGGAAGGGAACAGCTGGGAAGGAGACCTGTAGTAAGAAAAAGGTTAAAACACAATATGAAAATTACATCTCATGAAATCAATACTAGACTATGACTCTAAGACTAGTCATTCTGAAAACATGAACAATCTAAGAATTAGGCTTAAAATGACTAAGGTTCAAGATGCCGGATACCTGTAAGGGAATCAAGATGGATTAAATAAAACTTTCAAATTCAAGTACTTTCCTTTACATGAGAATCAGGAAAACATTCTGAATAAGTTCTAAACCAGTCATATGAATCCTTTTTTGAGAATGCATACTAGGACCTTGCAATTTTGCATCTAGAAACTCTGGTATTCTGTGTTCTCTTGAAATGTTTCAACACGAATTGCGCACATTGCAGATTTTCATATATATAGTAAACACCATAAAAGGATTGTGCACCATGAATAACACAATATGGATTCTGGAAACAAATCACACAACTTGTCAACTCGAATATTAACTAATAAATGTCTTAGAATAAATGGTATACAATGAACAACATGAATTAAGCTTGAAGAGAGAATCGTGCGTGTTGCCGATTCTAGTGCCACCATGTAAAATGTCAAGAAATAACAGCGCGCAATGAATAACAAGATTAAAGCACCATGAAACGAATCGCGCGTCTTTTGCCGATTCTTAAGCCACCATGTAAATGTCAAGAAATGGTATTGCGCAATGAATAACAAAGTCAAATTATTATGAAACGAATCACGCGTCTTTTGCTGATTCTTAAGCCACCATGTAAATGTCAAGAAATGGTAGCGCGCAATGAATAACAAAGTCAAATCATCATGAAACGAATCACGCGTCTTGCCGATTCGCATGCCACCATACAAATGTCAAGAAATGGTAGCGCGCAATGAATAACAAGATTAAATCAGCATGAAATGAATTGCGCGTCTTGCCGATTCGTAAGCCACCCTGTAAATGTCAAGAAATGGTAGCACGCAAAGTAATCTGTTAATCATTAAAGAATTAGGCCAAGAATATGAAAGTTCTCAATAACGCCGTCGGGAGGTCAGCCCAACCTCTGTCTTACCGCCGAGAACAAGGATCACCAATGAAGAATGAAGGGCAGAGGCCTGGAAGATCAAATAGGCCACCGGGACAGGAGCTCAGGAAGTAGCTGCTGCTCTGCACCGGGACCTCTGAATAGTGAGCACTTGGAGCTGGGCTGGCTCCCTTTTATAGAGTCTTGGTCCAGCCCATAACTACACCCAGGCATGCTGCAGGGAAAGTCTCTGGAAAGCCCTGGAAAGGGACTACACCCTAACACACTCTGAAAGCCTGCAGCAATACATTGCAAATGAACAGTATTTGTAAATACATTAAAAATAAGTCTTCAGGATTAAACTCTGCAATGCAAAAGGTTAAACAACAACATATCAGCACAATTCATTAATTAAGTTGTTTTGAGAGTGCTGGGTTTTTGCATTCTAGTCGCCAATAGAGCACGCACTGCCCTGGTGTTGACAGTTACATCACCCTAAACAAAAGAAAGAGTCTCCTTCTAGCATAGTAGGAGATATATTTGGAGCAATGATTCCTTAAGTAGGAGTTTTTCTGAACTCTATAAAGATTTGAAAGTTATCTACTATAGTGGATAACATGTTGACAAATTTTTCAGGAGCCATGATCCGAATGTATACAGAAATGACTGTTGTAAGATCTATGACTCTTCAGAACCGCATTGTGTTAGACATTCTTTTAGCAAAATATGGTGGAGTTAGCAAAATGCTCAATTTGAAGCATTGCTGCTCATATATCCCTGATAATAGCAAAGAAAATAGAAAATTACTTACTAATCTGACTAATGAAAGTGCTGATTTGAAAGAGCTGAAAGAACCAGGTGTTTGGGAGAAAGTTGGCAAAGGATTTGCTTCAATGGGAAATTAGCTCAGCGACATTGTGAAAGGAATAATATTGCAGTTAATACAAGGAGTGTTGATTATTGTGGTCTTCCCAATTGGAGCATGGGAAGTATGTAAATTTTATTATGTGATTAAATCAAAGAAAATGAAAAATTATCAGAGGAGTGAAGAGATAAAAATGGAGAATTTGTTTAGGGAAAATTCGTGGAGGGAACGAAGATTAAAAGGGATAGACATGACAAATCTTAGCTGAAGCAGAAAGTTTGTGTGGGAAGATGTAGATGTGATGACATTTAGTCATCAGAGGAGGGATTCTTAACGCTGAACTTTTACTAATGACTAATCACGAAGTGTACTTATTAACAGCTTATTAATGTAAAATGTATATCTTATGTTTGGATTATTGTAGTAGCATGTCATATTAAAGGTCATGTATTCTGTACTTGCTTTATTAATCATAGGCCTTAATTTAGCGAAGCCTTTGGCCTAGTTACACGGCCTCATGTCAAGCTGCATTGCTTAGGTGAATTATAAAATGGCTGCTTAAAAGAATTAAATCGTGATTTTTCATTGCATGGACCAAATGACAGTAACTAGAATTCTTTCCCATGAGAACTGCTTGCTAGAATATGTTGTACTAGCTAAGGATACATTGTATAATTTAGTGTGTGTGAAGACGACGTTCCAAGGAGCAGATAGTGGATGCACTGACTGGAGTATAAGCTGATACATATTTGTTACCTGACGAGCCTAACGATGGGAACAGGAGAAGATGAGCCTATCATTAACATGTGAACAGTGGTCTAGTAAATTCTTAGATTTGGGGTCCTACTTTCATCGTACCAAACATAAACGTATGATTCTTTGACCAATAGCAACATGGGAAGTAGTTTTAGGGAATCTAACTTAACCAAACTGCACCAAGAGGAGAGAGGCCATTCTCTCCATTTCTTCTTGAGCGTTTAAATATCACTCTTTCCGAACTGCATGAAGAAACTTTGCTTTCCTGAACTTTATTGCTGAATTCCAATGCCCTGCTGACCGAACAGATGTCCACTTGACAAAGACTATCACAGCTTGCTGAACCATACTGAGGCAAGGTATAAAATGATGTTACTGATTGCTATGTTTATTTGGTTTTGTCCCTAGGTACCAACCGCTAATTTTGATAGAGCCATATTTAGATGTTTTTCCAAATTTGTGTTGACTAAAACTGTTTTGCCTGAAGCCCAAACATTCTATTGTAATCAGAAGGTTAGTTAGGTTACTCACAGATGATGCTTGATACATGTAACAACAGTTGATGTCCTTTTCTTTGCTGAATCTAAATGTATGCCATTTCTCTTGCACACTTATTCTTGCTACTGATTTGTACTGTAACCTTAGACTGTGTAGTGGTCCAAGACTCAATTAAATTGTGATTCTTTAGAAGATGTGGGCGTGTCAGTATTGTTTCTGTATGCTTATCATTTGATCTGGAGACTAAGTTGCGTGATATTAGCATTGTTGATATAGAGAAATAGGCATTCTAGCTTTTAAATAAAGGTGTGGTTATTCATGACCGAAAGGTCACGGTGAGTGGAAATTACTGACTCCTAAGATTATTGATGTTATTGATTGTCATTGCTATTGATTTGTATTGGTACTGAGCCTTATGGTGGGAACTACTCTAAGCGCAGTCAAAAGGTCCATTGAACCTCTAACGCTTCCCCTTATAAATTAATGTAAATTAACCAAGTAAGGTCAGGCACGCTAACAACACTCCCGCTCTCTTGATCTCACTCTTGCAGACTTTTTCATCTTCCTGTCTCCTTTTGTCATTGTTCTCCTATCTTTCTTTTCAACCTTCATTTTTTATTTTTATACCTTTATCTCTTGTGCGCTGAGCCAACATATGATAAGAAAAAAATAAATTCAGACCCACTTGGCCCACATATTAGGTACTGAGAACATGATTTGGGGCTCCATATTCTATATATTGTATGGAAGAGGCGTATTGTTTGGTTAGTGGTGGGTGGGTAAAGTTGTCTATGGAACACAGACCTTTGCTCTGAATGTATATGAAAGAAACAGAGACTGAGACTCATATGAGACTCTGAGAAATCAACAATTACCGCTGCCCTCCTGTCTTAATTATCTCTCAACATTTGATGAATGCTCTTAGAAATGGGGTCTCTAGTTGACAGTGGTTTGCACCCTGTCCAAGTAGGGACCCTCACTCTAGTCAGGGTAAGGGAACCACACAGCTAAGATAACCCCCGCTCACCCCCTTGGTACCTTGGCATGAGCAGTCAGGCTTATCTCAGAGGCAATGTGCAAAGTATTTGTACACACACACACACACACACACATACACACAGTAACACAGGGAAAACACCACAAAAGTACTCTACACAAATTTAGAAAAATAGCCAATATTTATCTGAGTAAAACAAGACCAAAATGACAAAAATCCAACATACACAAGTAAAGTTTTTAAAAATTTAAATGAGCCTTAATCCATTGAAATCAATGATTGTATCGTTTTAGCACAAAGGGCCAGATGTACGAAGCAGTTTTCAAGTCACAAGTGGCAAATCGGCCCGTTTGCGACTTGAAAAATGCTATTTAGGATGTACAAAGCCCAAACTGTGATTCGGTAAGTTGAGACCGAATCGATGTTTGGGTTTTGCGATTCGGTATTAGAAAGGGGGTATTAGAAAGGGGCATGACAAGGGTATCCCTTCCTAATACCAAATCCAGATGGCATGTATGATTGTTTTGTGACTGCGAATGCGGTTGCAAAAAAATCGCAGTTAGCACCAGTTTCAGACTGGTGCTAACACATTCGCAAATGGGAAGGGGTCCCCAGGGGATCCCTTTCCCTTTGTGAATGGTAGCGAAAATATTTTTTCAAAGCAGGCAGTGGTCTCATGGACCTCTGCCTGATCTGAAAAAAAGAAAAGAAAACTTTTCATTTTTGATTTTGAAATGCATCCTTTAAGGAAAACGGGCTACATTTTTTAAAAAAACTGCTTAATTTAAAGGCAGTCACAGACATGGTGGTCTGCTGTCTCCAGCAGGCCACCATCCCTGTGAGGGCGGCCATTCCCAATGGAGTCGCAAATTGCAACCTACCCCATGACTATTAATGAGGTAGGTAATTTGCGACCCCATTGGGAATCGCAAACGGTGTCATTGACACTGTTGTACATTAGGTTTTGCGATTCGCAAATTGTGAGTCGTGCTGACTCGCAATTTGTGAGTCCAAAACCTGAGTTTTGTACATGTGGCCCAAAGTACCTGGGATGTGTGAAAAGCATTGATGATGCGACAGGTGAAGTGAGGCACCAAAAAGCAAAGTGATGCGTTGGTTCCTTACTGCTCAGGGAGATGATGCGTTGATTCTTTTCTTGCAGGAGAGGTGATGCGTTGGTTACTTACTGGCAGGGGAGGAGATGCGTTGATTCTTTCTTTGCAGGAAATGCGATGTGTTGATTCCCGGACACACAGCCTCAGTTCCTTACTGCGATGTGGGATCAATGAGAAATTGATGCCCTGGGGACGAAGCATGGAAAATCCAGACGCGCTGTGTTGATGGTGCAGCAGGGAGACAGGCACTGTGTCTAATCTCCAGCCGCAGGACAGGCGCTGGATTTTATTCAGGTTACCCGCTTACACTTCCAAGGGCCCAAGAACTGGAGTTGGCACCACTTGGGAAGTCAGGACTCTCAGCAAGAGAGCCCAGGCACTGGCAGATGATGTATTCGATGTCCCTGAGACTTCTTAACTGGAGGCAAGCTGAGTTCACCCCCTTGGAGAACCTTGGAAAGCAGGATGTAGAAATCAAACCTCAATCCTTTCACTCCAAGGACAGAAGCAGCTAGCAGCAGGTCAGAATGACAAAGCAACAGGTAGAGTGGCAGTCCCTCCTACAGCATTCAGCTCTTCTTCCTGGCAGAATGTCCTCAGTCCAGAAGTGTTCTAACTTTGTTGAGTTAGAGGTCAAGTACTTATACCTATTTCTGCCTTTGAAGTAGGCAAGCTTCAAAGAAATGTCTTTGTAGTGCACAAGACCCTGCCTTTCCTACCCTGACCCCACTCCGAGGGGGTGGAGACTGCTTTGTGTAAGGACAGGCACACAGCTATTCAGTTGTAAGTGTCAGCTCCTCCCACCACTCTAGCTAAGGAAGACCTATCATGATATGTAGGGCACACCTCAGCTCCTTTTGTTTGACTCACTAGAGTGAATTCACAAAGAGCCCAACTGTCATACTGACCCAGGCATGTTTTCCACAGACAGGCAGAGGCACATGATGGTTTAGCAAGAAAATGCTCACTTTCTAAAAGTGGCATTTTCAAACTTACAATTTAAAAACCAACTTCACCAAAATATGTGTTTTTAAATTGTGAATTCAGAGACCAAACTTCAAATCTCTATCTGCTCCCACTGGGAAATTATACTTAAAAGTTATTTCAAGGCAATCCCCATGTTACCCTATGGGAGAAATAGTCTTTGCAACAGTGAAAAACAAAGTTTGCCATATTTCACTATCAGGAAATGTAAACCATACCAGTATATGTCCTATCTTCTAATTGCACTGCACCCTGCCCATGGGGCTGCCTTGGGTGTACTTAGGGATGACCTACATGTAGTAAAAGGCACCAGGTCGAAATGGCAGTTTATAACTGCACACACAGTCACACTTGATGGCAGGCCTGAGATATGTTTACAGGGCCACTCAAGTGGGTGGCACAATCAGTGCTGCAGGCCCACTAGTAGCATTTGATTTATAGACCCTGGGCACACTTAGGCCCTCATTATGACAATGCCGCCATGCTGACTGCCGCCAACATACCACCGGCGTGGCGGAATACCGCTACCCATATTATGACACACACATAGCAATCCGTCACTATAGAGACACACACACACAAGTCCGCCAGCCTACAAGTCAGTGATAAACTGGTTGTAGCAAAACCCACACTGTTACACCAACAAAACTACGCCCACAGCATTATGACCCACGAATCACTGTGGTGGACATACAACCGTGGTAAACCATTGGCGGTACATACCGCCACGCTCAAAATACACACACACATACAAAACAACACCACATTGGACAATTCAAACTACACACACCTGACACACATACACAAACCACACCCACAAACCCACGTCACTATAAAACACACATCCACACTACCCACAACCCCTTCCGACTAAAGAAATTGCCAACTGAGAGAGATAGACCAAGAGCACCCACAGAACCAGAGCCATAGAACACCATTATCCACATACCTTCCACGCACTTAACAGCACACCCCTCCAAACATCACCCCACACACCCTCACCCACACTACACCCATGGTATCACAAAGACACCCCAGGTTCTCAGAGGAGGAGCTAAGGGTCATGGTGGAAGAAATCATCAGGGTAGAGCCACAGGTATTCGGATCACAGGTGCAGCAGACATCCATCGCTAGGAAGATGGAGCTATGGCCGAGAATCGTGGACAGGGTCAAAGCTGTGGGACAGCACCCCAGAACAAGGGATGACATCAGGAAGAGGTGGAACGACCTATGGAGGAAGGTGCGTTCTGTGGTAGCAAGACACCAAATTGCAGTACAGAGGACTGGTGGTGGAACCCCACCTCCTCCCCCACAACTAACAACATGGAAGAAGCAAGTTTTGGCAATCATGCATCCTGGGGGCCTGGCAAGAGTAGCAGGAGGACTGGACTCTGTTAAGTCACATCTTTATTACTACCTGCAAGCTATCACATTCCACCACCCGTACCCTCCCCCATCACTCCACCACCTCACATACACCCCACCATCACAACCCACCCATCCCAATACCAAGCCCTGCATGTAACACTAATGCACAGACCCCCGTCACAGACCTGCATGGACGCCCATCACTAAAGCATACACACTAAAGACAATCACCTAGCCCACCAAATGACTACTCACACAAGTCAAAGCTGCCAGGGCAATAACAACCATAGAGGGCAACACACCCATGTGCAAGATGTCAGATGCAGAAACAATAACATTGCATCAACATCCAGTCCCCCCCAGAAGAGGCCCACAGTGATGACAGCAGCTCTGGACGCTTGGATCTGGATGACCAACCTGGCCCATCAGGGAATTCCGAACAGTCGGATACCCAGGCACAGCCCCATACCACCACAGATCCTCCCCCCTCAGGAAACACCATCACAGCACCCACCCAGCGGGCCCATACCTCTGTTCCTTGGACACGTCAATCAGCAGTATGTCCCCCACTACAGACACCCCAGGACACCCCACAAACACAGGATGATCAGGGACCTGGGGTCAGTGGCAGTGGGCACGCGGTTCAGGGGACAGAGGCACAGGACAACAGAGAAGCTGGGAGGACTGCTGTGCGACAGGGGTAGGACATGTCCAGGGAACCGACTCTTCAGGAGGCACTTGCAGGGATCCTGGGAGGATAACACCATTCCCAGGAGACGATGGGCCAGATACTGGACAAGTTGCAGGAGACCCAGTGGCTGCAGGAGGGACAGTACCTGGGGATCAGGGAGTACCCGAAGGACATCCACACCAACCTGGTCACCACTGCAGGGGTGCTGGCAAACATGGCCAACACCATGAGGGAGGCAGTGGCACACAAACGGGCCCCTGACACTATCCACACCGATGAACAGCCCTCCACCTCCACTGCTGCTAGTGGACAGAAGGCCCCGCCACAGGACCAACAGGCCACCAGCACCCCTCTCCCTGCAGAAGGAGAACCACCCCACAAATGGTCCCTGCGATCTAGGCAGAAGCCAGAGACTATTGCCAACACCCCTGCCAGGAAATAAGACTCTCCTGAATGTCACCCTTGTGTCCCACTCTGTCACCCTGTCCACCTTGAACTGCCATTGCTCCCCTTCCTATGTCCCTTGGACAATGCACCTGTGATACAAATAGACTGGACTCTAACCTGGACTTTCCTGCGCCATCACCCCAGCCCATTGCAATACCCCCTCCACCTATTAGCACTTAAATAAACACCCTTAGAAAAAAAACAAGTATGGAGTCTGCCAAATGATTGAACTATGTATTTGTTTAACAAGCTGTAAACATTGCAATTCAACTGTACAGTAATATATACATAGGTATGACCAGTAGTTGGCTGCAGGCAACACACCAGGGGCCAGAGTGGGGCACAAATATCTGCAAATAGAGATGCCAAAGGGTACAGTAAGTGGCCATAGAAGTGGGAAAATTAGCCTGCCAGTGACAATGTCAAACACAAAACTGTCAATGTAAAGTGAAGTTACAGTGTCTTACCTGTGTGTCACTGGAAATATTGTAGTATTATTGCAGTTCTGTTGTCCTCATCCTCATCCTCAGTCTCCTCATCTTCACTGTCCACAGGATCCACTGCTGCCACATGGCCATCTCCAGCCTCGTCCTCCTGCAGAAAAGGCACCTGGACAAGGCAAGGTTATGCAACATGCAGCATGCTACGATGATCTGGCAGACCTTCTTGGATGAGTAGTACAGGGATCAACCTGTTAGATGGAGGCAACGAAACCTGGTGTTTAGGAGGCCAAAGGTCCTCTCGATAGTCCTTCTTGTCCGCCCATTTGCCTCATTGTAACGTTCCTCTGCCCTTGTCCTGGGATTCCACACATGGGTCAGTAGCCATGAGATGTTGGGGTAACCAGAGTCACCTGCAAATATAGAGGGACAACTGTTAGCCACACAATAACCCTTAGGGCCCACACCATAACCATACACCAACATCCACTGGGTGGGAACCAGGGCTCACCTATTAGCCACACCCTGTGCCTCTGGAGTTGAGCCATCACACATGGGATGCTGCCAATCCTCAGGATAAAGGCATCATGCACAGACCCAGGATACTTTGCATTGACATGGGAGATGTACTGGTCCGCCAGGCACACTATCTGCACATTCATGGAGTGAAAGCTCTTTCTATTCCCGAACACCTGTTCATTTCTCCGGGGGTGGACAAATGCAATATGTGTACCATCAATAGCCCCAATAATGTTGGGGATATGTCCCATTGCATAGAAGTCAGCTTTCACTGTGGCCAAATCTTCAACCTGTGGGAATACGATGTAGCTGTGCATGTGTTTTAGCAGGGCAGACAACACTCTGGTCAGCACTATTGAGAACATTGGCTGTGACATTCCTGCTGCCAATCCCACTGTAGAAGAGGGGGGATCCCGGTGGGGTGAAGGATAGCAGATATCAGGTCAGGCTCCAATTGGGCACACAGTTCTGTGATTGTGGCCCTGTCAAGTCTGTATGTGAGGATAATGTGCCTGTCCTCCATTGTTGCCAAGTCCACCAGGGATCTGTACGCGGGCGGATGTCTCCATCTCCTATTCATCCTCAGCGGTTGTAATCTAGGGGGCAAAATGGTGAGCAGCTGGTCAGTATACCATATTTCCAAACACTACACTGCATTGCATGTTGCACTTTAACTGAATATTGTTGTTTAGGCCCAAATGGTGCATATGTGCACTGTGACACAGTTTGGTGCCATGGCCTGCCCCACCCCTGATATGGCGTTCGCCTGTCCTGAATAGAGGGACATGTGGAAATGAGGTAATTCTGCTGATGTTGTGGGCCGTGGCAGGAGGCAGTCGAGTACCGCCGTGCAACTCCTCATTGGTTATTACTGGCCCCTATGGGGTACAGTGGCCAATGGTGATGCACGCTGGCGGTGATGGTATGCACCATTTTCTATCTGTTCACTCACTTGCTATCTGACCTTCAACAGGAGAGTACCTACACTGCAAGTGCTGCTGTGACCTGTGTCTGGAACCGACCATGGCTCGAGTCACTGGGGAAAGGGCCCCTGCCTTCACCGCTGCAGAGCTGGAGAGACTAGTGGATGGGGTCCTACCCCAGTACCGAATGCTGTATGGGCCTCCAGACCAATAGATAAATACACTGTGGGCACGATGCATGGGGCATGAATGCATGGAGTGCTGTGTGTGAGGGCCCCGTGTAAGGGGGGATTGATGGAAGGGTCCTGGGCAGCATGCTGCATGTATGGTGGGCAATGTCTGTGCGTCAGGGGATGTGAGGGCTATGGTGGGACAGGAGTGTAACATGCAGGGTGGTCTGACTGATACCTTTGTTCATGTGTATTTTTCTGCAGGTCAGCACCCCTCAGAAAAAGGGTATATGGCGTGCCCCCGGGGGTCTATGGCAGGCGGAGTACCCACTGTCAGAAACGGTGGGAGGACTTGAGACGCTGGGGAAGGAAGACCTCGGAGCCCCAGCTGGGGATGGCCTCCCAACGAGGAAGGGGTGCCCGTCGAACCCTGCCCCCCCGATGGCCCGCAAACTGGTGGTGCTATATCCAGAGCTGGATGGGCGCTTGAGAGCATCACAGCAGCCACAAAGGGGTGTGTATAGTTTCACAATATACTACTTGCGTGAGGTGGGGTGGCATCCGGGTGGAGGGTGTGGGCCTGTGGGTGCCCCTAGGCCTGGTCGGACATTGAAGGGTAGATCCCATGTTGGGCAGGGTATGATGTGAACAACCTCCAACCTAGCTAGTAGGCATCCACTACTGGGCAGGGCTCTGTGGGTCTCAGGTATGCTGCTACTGGCATTTGGTGTCCCTATCCATGGGCTGGTGTCTAGCATTGTGACTGTTAGTGCATTGCTTAGTGTGTAGGGCTGTTCCCTGTGTGTGAGTGTGTTGTGTACGCCAACAGTGGTGTTGGTGCTACCATTGACCAAGTGTATCCTTTGTCTCTTCCCCCCTTTTTGTTTTGTCATACTGTCCTTCTGTGCATTAGCATCATCTGGCGGAGGAGCAGAGGCACCGGCGACGGAGGGACCTGCATCCCACATGGCCTAGGAGGCCGAATCCACCGACGGTGAAGGCACCAGTGGGACGGAGGGTGAGGGGAGCACCACGGCGGAGACTGGAGGGGACAGTTCTGACAGTGATACCTTTTCCAATGGAAGCTCCCTGGTGGTGGCGGACACCTCTGTGGCCACCCTAACTACAGGTACAGCTGCCACCCCGTACCAGCACCGCCCTCCAGCAGCACCTCAGCGAGTTTCCCGTGCCAGCTCACCCAGGAGGGTGGGCATCTCCTTCGCCCCAGGCACCTCAGGCCCTGCCCCAATCAGCCCTGCTGCCCTGAGTGAGGAGGCTATTGACCTCCTGCGATCCATCTCTGTTGGGCAGTCAACCATTGTGAATGCCATCCAGGGGCTGGCAGCCGATTTACAACAAACAATTGTATTGGAGGGCATTTACTCTGGCTTGGCGGCCCAACAGAGACCAATTCAGGGTTTGCCCTCCTCTCTGATGGCAGCCATTGTCCCTGTTTCTAGCCTCCCCTCCAACTTTCTCTACCCAGTCCCATTCCCCTCAACCCCAACCTATCCCAAGCACACAGGCAGACCAGCATGCACACAGGACAACACACAGGAGTGGCTCAGGCAAACACAAGCACCACAGGCACTCACACAAACACCATCCAGAATCAGACATACCAACATCCACTGCCTCCATTGTGGCCCCCTCCTACTCGTCATCCACCTCCCTCCCAGTTTCATCTCCACTCACACCTGCATGCACTACATCCTCATCCACTACCTCCATCACCAGCATGCCTATCACTACACACCCCTCACTGGCAGTCACCACCCCCGCATCCATGCACACATCCCCTGTGTCCTCTCCCACTGTGTCTGTGCCCCCTCCTCCCACAGTACACAAAGGCAAGCACTCAGACCCCCAACAGCCATCCACCTCACAACAGCATCCAGCCCATGCCCCTGCACCCAAACACAGCAGACTGACACCTCCTACAACCACTTCCTCTTCTTCCACTCCCAAACCTTCACCCTCTTCCCACCCCAATGTCCCTAACAAGCTTTTCCTCGTCACCGTTGATCTCTTCCCTACCCCTCCCCCCGTCCTTCACATCGGGCCAGGGTGGTCAGAACCCACGCGAGCACCTCAACCACACAGTCCACGGCCACAGTAGTGTCCACAGCTACTGCTGGTGGGAGAGGATCCTGGGAACCAGCGTGTGCCAACACCGGGTGCATCAAGGAAGGGCAAGGAGGCACCACCAGCTGGGAAAGCGAAGGGCGAGGAGGCACCACCAGCTGGTAAAGCAAAGGTCAAGGAGGCACCACCAGCTGGGAAAGCTAAGGGCAAGGAGGCACAACCAGCTGGGAAAGCTAAGGGTAAGGAGCAATCGCCGGCTGCTAACAGGAAGGTCAAGGGGCCTGCACCTGCAGGCAGGAAGGACAGGAGGCCTGTTGCTGGGACTCATTCTGAGCCCCCACCACCAACCATGGTGGTTCAGCCGTTCGAGGCTGCAGGGGAAGGGCTGGAGCCTCCCCCCACCAATGCCAGCACCGCCACCAGCATCGCCACTAGCACCACTGCCAGCATCAGCAGACCCATTGGCAGCCGGCTGAAGCTGCAGGGGATGGGCTGCAGCCTCCCCCCACCACTGCCAGCACCGCCACCAGCATCGCCACCAGCACCACTGCCAGCAGCAGCCCCAGTGGGCAACCGTCCGAGGCTGCAGGGGATGGGCTGGATCCTCCCCCCACCACTGCCAGCACCGCCACGAGCACCACTGCCAACAGCATCAGCCCCAGTGGGCAGCCATCCGAGGCTGCAAGGGATGGGCTGGAGCCTCCCCCCACCAATGCCAGCCCCAACACCAGCCCGCCACTGCCACCACTGAGCAGCCATCACCGCCGGCAGGCAGTGCAGAGTCCTGCATCCATGGGCTGTGGTGTGAGACTGTGAACTTGGACTCCCCAAGATCTGCCCCCTCCAGAACCAGTGGAAGAAGCCATCCACTCACTCCATCCTTCCCAGAATGAAGCACACTGGGCACAAGGCCCTCTCCAGAACCAGTGGAAGAAGCCATCCACTCACCCCATCCCTTCCAGGATGAAGCACACTGGGCACAAGGCCCCCTCCAGAACCAGTGGAGAAGCCATCCACTAGAAAGACTGTGGCTTTGCACTCCCCAGGACATCGCACAGGGCATGTAGCTCCCTCCAGGACCAGAGGCGTTGTACCATCTTCCGTCTGAGGCGCCCCCCCATTTGCCATCCCCCTGAGGTGCCTGTGTATTTTCGACCTGATGCCCCTGCAGTGTTCTCTCTGTGTTGTTGCAGGGGTGAGGTTGGGCCTTGGCCTATGTGATGTGGCCCTGTGGCCCACGGACATTGAGGACTGGGCGGTGTCCCAACATTTGTACATATGTACATAAGTTTGTATTTTGATACACTTATTACTGTTATTTTATCGTATTACACTCACTTTTTAAACTTAATTTTGTCCTTGCATTATTCCTGAGGGGTACGGGATGTATATGTAATGTTACTGCATCTGGTTATGTGTATGGTGTTGGGGGTGAGGGTGTTGCATGTGTGTGTCACTCTCTTTTTCTTCCCCCCTCCCTTGTGTGCTAGGTGGCAGTACTCACTGTGGTCATCTTAGCCGGCGTTGGTAGTCATAGTGCAGGAGAAGGTAGACGAACATTAGAAAAATGTGCAACTCGGGCTCCAGGGTGTCGTGGTTGTTCCCTGATTCTCCAGAGGTGAGTCCTTTGACTTCTGTGTTTTGTTTCCACCGTGCTTTTGATGTCATTGGTACCGCTCCGGAAAAGGTGGTGGAGAGGTGTGTCATATTACTGTGGGCGGTACATTGTCTTCCGCTTGGCTGTTGGCGGTTACCGCTGTGGTGCTTGTTGATACCGCCGTGGCGGTCGATGTATTAAAGTGGCTGTCTGTTTCGGTGGTGTCCCCCGCGGTCATAATACCATTTTTGTTGGCGCCGGCCTGTTGGCTGTATTGCCGCCGCTTTATCACCGACCGCCAGGGTTGTAAGGAGGACCATAGTGTCCTTTACTAGGCTCTTACTAGTAAATCAAATATGACAATTATGGATAAATCATTCACCAATACATGTTAGACAGATAGCACATGCAGTTTCGCACTTGTTATCAGCGGTAAAGTACCTAGGGTCCTAAAGCCAACAAAAAACAGGTTGGAAAAACTAGGAGGAAGAAGGCAAAATGTTTGGATAACCCTGCAAAAAGGGCCAGATCCAACAAACACCATGCTTTACCTGGACTTCAGTGCTTTTATTAGGAAAGTACTCATCAGAAAAAGACAACATACTTTGGATGTGTGGGTTTGGACCCCTGGTTGAAGACAGAATGCATGGAGTAACCTAAGGTTCTGTGGTTTGAGGGGGTCTGCAGTAATCGGGGTCCAGCTCAGTGCAAGACATTTAGGGCCAGGTGTATCAAGATTTTGCTTTGCGAATTTTAAGAAAACGCTATTTCCGGCACGCAAAATGTGATGTATCAAAATTGCGAGTCGGAAATAGGGATTTCTTAAAAATCGCTAATGCAATTTGCAGGGTCCAAATACCGAATCGCAAACAAAATTGCGATTCAGTATTTGAAAATCGCAAATTGCGAAAACGGTTACCCGGCACAGCCTGATGACATAACAAGCAGGAAGTGAGTTAGCCCATGCTGTTTCCAGGTACCACACCCACAGGAGCAGTCAGAGAGTCACAGACCAGCCCTAGGGAGCAAGGGTAGGTCGCTCCCCCTGCCGCTGCAGCTCCTCCAGCTCCTCCAGCCCAGGTTCCTGAGACCTCCTAGCAAGCCCATCTACCTCGCAGTAAGTACCCCCCCCACCGCCCAGCCCCTCGCCCTGCCCCGCGCTACTCTCCTCCTCTCCTGCTTCTTTTCTTCTTCTCTGTTCTTCCTCTGCGCTCTTCTTCTGTAGTCTTCTTCTGTACTCTTCTTTCCCTCCTGCTCCCCGTCTTCTGTCTTCATCTGTGTGCTTCTCTCTCTCTCCTTTGCACCGCGACCTGCATGTGCCTCTTCTTCTCTGCCCCTCTTCTTGGCTCTTCCCTCTGCTGCTCGTCGCTCCTCTTCTTCTTCACCTTCTGTATTTTTCTGTCTTCTGCGCTCCTCTTCTTCTTTACCTTCTTCTGTGGTCTTCTGTCTTCTGTTCTTCGGCTCCTCTTCTTCTTTACCTTCTTCTGTGTTCTTGTCTTCTGCGCTCTTCTTCTTTACCTTCCTCTGTGTTCTTCTGTCTTCTGATCTTCGGCTCCTCTTCTGCTCCTCTTCTTCTTTTACCTGCTTCTTGGTTCTTCCCGCGCCCGTCCTCCTGCTCCTGTCTCGTCTCTCTCCCTCACTTGCCTTCCCCTCTGTATCACCCCTATCTACCTATCTCTCTATCTGTCCTGCTCACTTGCCACCTCCTCTGTAACCACCCCTATCTTCCTACCCTTTCACTCTACCTCTCACCCTCACCCACCTCCACCTCTACAACCCCTCTCCCCATCTTCCCAACCTTCCTCCTAACTCTCTCCCTAAACTCTTCCTAAACTCACCCCCCACCACCCTTAACCCTCTCCCCATCTCTTCTCCCCTCTACCTGTCCCCCCTCCCTCCGCTTTCCCGCCGCCACCTCCTGCACGCCCCTGCCCCCCCAGCTCCCATTCGTCGCCCCACTCCCGTCCCCAGCTGACCCCTCCCCCCCTCCTCCCTCTTATGGCGGCCGCGGGCGCGTCTGCGCCCGTCCGCGCCTGGCCCGCGCCCAGCGCCACAACCCCTGGTCCTCAGCACTCCCAAACCCCGCTGCACCGCTACGACCCCACCACCCTCCACGCCCTCAACCCAGGGCGCTCCAGCACCTGCTTCCAAGCTAACCCGAAACGTACCCATGGACCTTTTGCATGTCACTCCTGCAAACGTATCTTCCACCACGAAACTACCACGACCACCAGCCCACGCGCCATCAACCACCTCAAATGCATCCTGGTCAACGCTCGATCCGTCCACAAGCACGCCGTTGAACTCTGGGACCTCCTGAACTCCACAGCACCAGTCGTCGCCTTCATCACGGAGACCTGGATGAACGCCTCTTCGGCCCCCGACATCGCCATAGCCATCCCCGAAGGCTACAAGATTTCCAGGAAAGACCGCACCAACCAAGTAGGAGGAGGAATCGCCATCGTCTTCAAAGACTCCATCAGCGTCACCACCTCCACCGAAGACACCCCCCTCGCCGCCGAGCACCTGCACTTCCAGATCCGCACTGACCCCAGGACCACCCTCAGAGGATCACTCATCTACCGGACCGCGCACCCTCTTCAGCGACTCCATCACCGACTTCATCTCCCCGCACGCCCTCGCCAGACTACATCCTCCTCGGCGACCTCAACTTCCATCTAGAACAGAACAACGACCCCAACACCACAGCCCTGCTCGACAACCTCGCCAACCTCGGCCTCAAGCAACTGGTGAACACCCCCACCCACATCAGCGGACACACGCTTGACCCCATCTTCTCCGCCAGCAAACACGTTTCCTTCAGCCACGCCTCCGCTCTACACTGGACCGACCACAGCTGTGTCCACTTCACCTTCCGACGCGAGACCCGCCACCTCCGCACTCAACCCATCCCTCTTCAACATTGGAACAAAATCCCTGAAGAACATCTTTTCTCCACGCTCATCGACAACCAACCTACCTTCACCGCCGACCCTAACGACGCAGCCCTCAGCCTCACGAACTGGATCACCAACTGCGCAGACAATCTTGCTCCCCTCAGACGCCTTCCAAGACAGGCCAACACCAAAAAGCCTCTCTGGTTCTCTGACACCCTTAAGGAATCAAAGAAAACCTGTCACGCCCTCGAGAAAGCCTGGCGTAAGGACCACACCGCTGACAACATGACCGCCCTCAAGAACGCTACCCGCGAACACCACCACCTGATCCGCGTAGCCAAAAGGAATTTCTTCACTGATAGACTGGACAAAAACAGCCACAACAGCAGAGAACTCTTCAGCATCGTAAAAGAGTTCTCCAACCCCAACGCCAACGCCAGCGCCATCACGCCCTCACAAGACCAGTGCAACTCCCTCGCCACCTTCTTCCATCGTAAGATTACCAACCTTCACGACAGCTTCGGACACCAGACCCAGCCGACCAACACTGAACCCACACCCCCAGCCATCACCCTCAACGCCTGGACCCACATCAACACAGAAGAAACCAAAACCACCATGAACTCAATCCACTCCGGCGCCCCCTCGGACCCCTGCCCACACTTCATCTTCAATAAAGCCGACGACATCATCGCCCCGCACCTCCAGACCATCATCAACTCCTCTTTTTCGTCTGCTACCTTCCCCGAAAGCTGGAAACACGCCGAAGTCAACGCCCTACTAAAGAAACCTACGGCTGACCCAAGCGACCAGAAGAACTTCCGCCCCATCTCGCTCCTCCCCTTCCCTGCCAAAGTCATAGAGAAGACCGTCAACAAGCAGCTTACCAACTTCCTTGAAGACAACAACCTTCTCGACCCCTCACAATCCGGATTCCGAGCCAACCACAGCACTGAAACCGCCCTCATCTCAGTCACAGACGACATCAGAACCCTGATGGACAACGGTGAAACAGTCGCCCTCATCCTCCTCGACCTCTCGGCTGCCTTTGACACCATCTGTCACCGCACCCTAATAACCCGCCTCCGCTCCACCGGGATCCAAGGCCAGGCCCTGGACTGGATCGCCTCCTTCCTCTCCAACCGCTCTCAAAGAGTCTACCTCCCACCTTTTCGCTCAGACCCCACCGAGATCATCTGCGGCGTCCCTCAAGGCTCCTCGCTCAGCCCGACACTCTTCAATGTCTACATGAGCCCCCTCGCCGACATCGTACGCAAGCACAGCATCATCATCACCTCCTACGCCGACGACACTCAACTTATACTCTCCCTCACCAAGGACCCCGCCAGCGCAAAGACCAACCTACAAGATGGTATGAAGGACGTCGCAGATTGGATGAGGCTCAGCCGTATGAAACTGAACTCAGACAAAACGGAAGTCCTCATCCTCGGCAACACCCCGACCGCATGGGACGACTCCTGGTGGCCCACGGCCCTTGGCACCGCACCGACCCCCTCAGACCACGCTCGCAACCTCGGCTTCATCTTGGACCCTCTTCTCACCATGACCAAACAAGTCAACGCTGTGTCCTCCTCCTGCTTCCTCACCCTCCGCATGCTCCGTAAGATCTTCCGCTGGATCCCCGCCGACACCAGAAAGACCGTGACCCATGCCCTCGTCACTAGCCGCCTGGACTACGGCAACACCCTTTATGCTGGGACCACCGCAAAACTCCAGAAACGTCTGCAACGCATTCAAAACGCCTCCGCCCGCCTCATCCTCGACATACCCCGCAACAGCCACATCTCCGCCCACCTGAGACACCTGCATTGGCTCCCCGTCAGCAAAAAAATCACCTTCCGACTTCTCACCCACGCACACAAAGCCCTCCACAACAAGGGACCAGAATACCTCAACCGACGCCTCAGCTTCTACACCACCACCCGTCTTCTCCGCTCCACCAGCCTCGCTCTCGCCACCGTCCCTCGAATCCGCCGCTCCACAGCGGGTGGGAGGTCCTTCTCCTACCTGGCGGCCAAGACTTGGAACACCCTCCCCACCAGCCTCAGGACCACCCAGGACCACTCCGTATTCCGGAGACTCCTCAAGACCTGGCTCTTCGAGCAGCAGTAACCCCTTCCCCCTAGCGCCTTGAGACCCGCACGGGTGAGTAGCGCGCTTTATAAATGTTAATGATTTGATTTGATTTGATTTGGGAGCAAGCCAGGACCTAACAACAACATGGCCAATGCTGGCAATGGGAAGGAGAAGGGAGAGAGGAAGAGGAAGCTGAAATTCAGTGAGCAAGAATTGGAGGTGCTCACTGAGGAGGTGGTCAGGAGCCATGACCGGCTCTTTGGGAAGAGCTCACTCCAGGTACCAGAGATTGAGAAGCGGAAACTTTGGGCTGACATCCAGGCCAAAATCTGCGCAGTGGGGAATGCGCAGCACTGAGTGGAAGAGGTACGCAAGAGGTGGTACGACCTGTGTTCCCATGCCAAGGAGAGGGTGGCCAGCAGGCTAAAGGAGGCAAGGAGCACAGGAGGCGAACAATCAACCCAGACACCCTCCACCCCCATGGAAGACCTGGTGGAGTCCACACTGCTTCCAGAAGCTGTCAGTGGGGTCACTGACATTGACACTTCCGGCTCACCCAGCACCAGCAAAGGTAAGTCCAATAATGATGTGTATCCCCATATGTGCATGTACAAATGCCTCTTAGGAAATAGCATTTAGTGCAAAGCATTGTGATAAATAGTCCATTCCACATCTTACATGCGGCACAACAATGCCTTATGGGAGTGGTAGTTCAAAACCCTGAGCTGAAAATTGCACATAGATAGCAATTAAGTATACAGACACACCGAAGAACAACACACACAATTCACAGTGATACGATGTAAGTGTACATTTATTACCATTGTGCAACATTTGGTGATACATTCATAAATGGCATGCTGCACATTGTCGTTGCAGATGGCTCAGGCCCAGCAGCAGCAGAATGTGCCAATGTGGGGGATGCAGAAACGCTGCCACAGTCCGACTCTAACACCACTGAGTCATTGTGTATAGCATCAATCAGACGCAGGGCAAGGGTGTTACCTCTTCACGAGTTGAACCTGGACTCCGATGAAATGCCGGATGAAGGCCACATGCCATCCCCAGAAGCTAGATCCACCAGAAGGCAGCAGTCCCTACCCCAGCGTCACTCAACTCCTCGCAGGAGGCCTCACGATTCAGGCACACAGCACACAGATGAAGGCGAGGGCCCATCAATATTTGGTGGCCTTGAAGCGTCCATGCTCAAAGTGCAGCACCTGCAATGCAAAAACATGAGGGCAATGCACAGGCAGTTGCAGTCACACAATGCCAACATGGGAGGACTGCACAAGCAGTTGGAGTCCCTGAATGCAAACATCTGCAAGCTGCATGAGGGACAGCAAACAGCTGCAGATAACACCAAGAAACTGACAAATGCCATTAGTGACTCTGTACTGAGATCAGGCATGAGCATGTGAGCCACCACAGGCGCGAACGGCAATTCATGGGAATGTTCAATGGCTTTTGCAGATCTGTAAATCATCTTGCTACATCAACTGCCCTGATATCATGGCGTGCTGTGGCCGCACAGGTGGAGGCAGCACTTAGCAGTATGGACGTTGCACAGGGATTGGTGCAAATAACGAACGTTCTGGATGCTATGCTGACAGCACGCAGTGCTCCACCCAGCGAACTAGGTGTTGGGGATACTGAGGAGTCATCTAGCTTCAGCAGTCTTGCAGTCCCCGTGATGGATCCTAGGCGTTGCAGTGCCAGGCATAGTACTGCCTGTGAGTCTGATACAAGAGGTGCCGGCGAGGCCACTGCACACTCAAGTGGAATGCGTGGTCGTAAGAAGTGACATTGAGGGCTACAGGGGACTACCTTCATATGTAGCAATACAGTAAAACTATGATGATAATAGTGTGACACTGTTAATTGCTCATGCCTACCTATTGTGCATTGCTTTGTCCTAGTGACACATATGTTACCTGAAGTCAAGGTAATAAAGGTGCTAACAACCGGAATACATGTCAGTGAGGTGGTGTTGTCATTACTTACATCTGAAATGGTTGTGCGTGATGTCAGCATGCCTTTGCCTGCCCTATGCTGCACTGGTCCTGTCTGCTGGCTGTAGGGGTGGTATTGGATCGTCATCCTCATCTGAGTCTGTCTCCTGGTAGCTATATTGTGCAAGATTGCACATGCGGCCACTATTCTACAGGTCCTGTCCGGGCTGTAATGTAGTGCCCCTCCACTTTTGTGGATGCACCGGAAGCGACTCTTCAGCAGGCCAAAGGTGCGCTCCACCACATTGCGGGTTGCCCTGTGTGCTGAATTGTAGATCTGCTCTCCTGGTGTTGCAAAATTTAGGTAGGCGTCATCATGTAGGTGCGCACTGCGTAGGCACTGTCTCCTGGAAGTAACAGAGGGTATAATCAGTAGCTGTGCCATCTGACGTCACACTGCCATCAATGCAACATTGTAAATTTGGAAAGTACCTAGTAGATATCCTTCACCAAATTCCCCAGCTAGCAGTCTTGTGTGTATCCCGCTGTGGTGAAAGATGTACGAATCATGTGTGCTCCATGGGTACCTGGCCACAAGATCAGTTATGATGTAGGAGGCATTGCATATCACCTGTATGTTCGTTGAATGTTGTTTTTTACGGTTGCGGTACACATACTCTGTGGTCAGTGGTGGACAGATTGCAACATGTGTCCCATCTATGGCACCTAGGACATGGGGGAACTGTGCTATCTGGTAGAAATCGATTTTTGTCTGCTTTATTTCCTGTGGGGTGTGGGGGAATCTGATGTACTGGTGTATCCTGCTCAGCATGGCAGTTAGAAATGCATTGAAAAATCTAGAGAGAGCACTCTGTGATACCTCTTCAGCTGCTTCTATGACCCCTTGATAGCTCCCTTAGGCAAGTAGGTGCAGGGAGCATAATACCTGCACATGGGTGGGTATGCTATTGGTCCTGTGTGTTGTGCGCTGCAGTATGGGTTGCAGCTCAGCTATCAGGTCAAGTATCATGACTGAGCTCAACCTGTACTTATCAAAAATGTCCTCCTCAGTCTGGTCAAAAAGGGTAATGCGCACTCTGAAAATGCGCTCCTGTCTCCTCCTCTCTCTCCTCAAACCTGCCAAGATCCTCATTCTCCTCACCATGACGTAGAGTGCAGCCATTGTGGAAAAGAGGCTGAGGCATTCTGGGTCTCTTTATATAGGTTGCACCTGGTTACCAGATGGTTTCAATCCGTGGTAAATTGCATGTGCAAAAGGCCATTCTGCGAATATTCGCAATTTGCGAATTTTTGATGCATCGCATTGCGACATGGTTTTGCGTGTTGCAATCTGCATATCGCAATTTGCGACAAGAAATACTGATTCTGTATTTGCGAGTCGCTATTTGAGCTCGAAATTTGCGAAATGCAAATAGTGATTAGTTTTTTCATGTCGTAAATTGCGATACACAGATTGCGACATGTAAAACCATGTTGCTTCGCAAAAAAATCGCAATTTTTGCGATTCCTTGTTTTTGGCCTGCGAATGCCTTTCATACACCGCAAAACACGTATTTGCATTTGCAAACGGCCGATTTCTGCGATTCCCACCGTTTGCGAATGCAAAAACGTTTGATACATCTGGCCCTTAATTACCTATTAGATACCCACATGTCCACTATTGGCAGAAGATCAGTGATACGGTGGGTGCTCTACCACTGCAGACGAAATATCGACCAATAAACATATTACTTCCACAATATAGACGTTACTACCACATACCAATCGTGTACATGTTGTGAAGTAAACATTAGTAAATATGAACTTATCTTGACAAAGTAGCCGTATGCGATATAGTGGTTTAGATATTTTTTTAGGTCTTTATTTGGTTCGTGATATAGTTACGTAGATATTTTTGTAGGTCGATACTTTTTTACTATTGGCATTTCGACCACGATACCGTTACATACAACCAAGGTGGACGTAAGTGCTTTTCGTGGGACTGTAGGCTGCGTTCCCAGTCCTACATGAAACAGCAGGCCTGTATTTTATACACATGACGCTTGCGAGGGAATGTGGAACTTGAAGACTAATTAGTGCTTTGGTGAGTATAAAACAGAATTAGTCATATACTAAGCCTCCAAATATAGGTAGTACATGTGTTTTTTTAAATATTTTTAAACCGTTACATTTACTAAATAGAAGCAGCAAGTGATCCTCCTGTTTTATTGCATTTTAGTCTCTCTCAGGCTCGCCTGCTGGCTCGTCGCAGACGTCAGCCTCTTCATCTCGGCCTGGTTTTTTGTGGGAAGCAGCGGACCTGCTTTGAATACAATTCATTACTCAGTGCGCTGAGCCTCTGGGGTTTCAAGCCTCTACCTCCGCACCACGATGTTTTTCAGCTGCAGCACTCTCTGTTCCAGCAAGTAATCTCCTCGGACCCTCAGCGCCGTGCTCGGTGTGGGGCGTTCTCGCAAGTGGTGCCGACGGCGAACATCTTTTGTGGAAGAGTCCTTGTTGTGTAACAATTAGCTGCCCTTCATGCTGGATGCTTTTCGTACTTGGAGGGTACAGCATGCGTGGGCTCTCACACAAAAAGCAGAGAGTTCAGCTCTAATAAAAATCTGACCCCACAGTCAGGTGTAATGTGTAGGCCTTGATTCCGAGTTGATCGGATGAGCAGGTGCTATTTATCACATCCATAAAATAAAACTCCTTAGGGGTGAGAATTTATCTGATGCAGTAAATAGTACCTTTTCGGGGTTTAGGGGCATACCAATGGGGATTTCTATGCTTAACGCACAAAAATCTGCATGTGATGTTAAATATTTTATTGTTTCCCTCTGTTAAATTCCGGCGGGCGTGACATGCTGAAATGTAACAAAGGTTGAGGTATTTAATGCACCCGGGAATTATTGGGTGCAGTAAATACCTCCCAACTAGGAATTCCGTATCCCTGAACAGAGCAGAGTCACACAAAAAAACACAAAAAAACACGCACACACACACACACACGAACGCGAGTCCCCACCAAACTTCAGTCACTGACACTCTTCACAGTGAATGGGTATTATGGATATGGGTGCAAAGAAGCTGTCAGGAGGCGCACTGAAAGTGCCCCACAAAATGGTGGTGCACCGCCATTGTGCACCCTGAGGGTAGCCCTCCCAGGGGATGAAAGGGAGTCCGAAGGACCCCTTAGGCATCCCCTTGGAGGCGGGCGTAGTCACTCTATACGCCAACCTGCAAGGAGATCTCCAATCCCTTTTGAAAGTGCAGGTGGCTGCTGCCTGCATTATGAAACACAGGGCGGCTTTGAAGCAGGTGGTTTGTATTTCACTTGAATGAGCTGCCCGGGGCAGCGCAAGTTTGCGACTGACCTGAAGGCAGTGCTTTCAACATAATAGGGCACACATTCCCTGTTTGCGCACTGTACACCTGTTTGAATTTCTGCGGTACTACAAAGAGGAAAAATGTGCATTTGTGATAGGGCCCCTGATATGTTTGCCTTGTGGGAAGGCTTATAAACCAACACAGTGAGTCTGAGTTGGTTATGGTGGCAAGCCAGTGATGAAGGTTATAGGCCTGACTGTTTATAATGAAAGGTTTCGACTGAGGCAGTAGGCCTGACTTAAGCGTATGTTAAAGTCAAGAGGCATTTAAGGATCGATTGTTATTACTTTCTTTTAAAGCCTGCATCTAGGTATTTTATTACATGGAATCTCACAGATTAGAATAGTAGACAAGGGTGTTGGTGCTGTATACCCCCATCTGGCAAACTGTGAGTACAGAAGATTTGTACTTGTAGACCTTCTTTGAAGAGATAGTATTTTTCTTTGCTAACTGTAATTTTGTATAGTTTGTAATTGTCTGACTCCATAGCTATTGGTTGCCTTGTAAGAAATCTTACGCTCAGTACAGGAGGCCTCAGTAGGCTATAGCGACAAACCAATGAATAATAGCTACTGTTCTGATTGTTTCATTAGGAAAAATATTTCTTTTTTCATAGATCTGTTGATTCATGAAAGGTTATGATAAATGTGTTAGGCCTGGCATAATGATTGCGAAAAGCATATGTTATAATCAATAGGCACTTAAAGTTTGATAGTTATTTCTCTGCATTAAAGCATACAAATAGGCATTTTGATTCATGCAGTGTCATAGATTACCTTGAAGGGACTGATTTTGGTGTTGATTAGTGCCTCTGACACATCCTAGGGAGAGATGATTTGCACTGTAATAATTCTTGCTAGAATCTCTTCCCAGATGTCTGCCCAAATCTTGCAATAAAAATCATTAAATAATACATCATCTATATATATATATATATATATATATATATATATATATATATATCCATATAGATTCATAGAGGGCCTTTGGGACAGCTCTATCATTGGTCTGTCTGTGTGTCACTGATGCTCTGCTTCCATCCATGACAGTGAACTGCATGGGGTAATAGTTCAGTCCACTTCAGCCATATGCTGGTTTTCCCTGAAAATAATGACATTTCCAATTACATGTGCACATCCACCTGAAAATGAAGGTCAGATGTACTAATATTGGGAATAAAGATTTCCAAATTGTGTTATTTCCTGCAAATCACAATTAGGAAATCACTAATCCTAATGAATGAACATTTTTTGTTTAAAATAGTGATTCATAGTGGGACGAAAATCAACTTACTGCATGAGTGAGGTATATTGCAGTTTGTGACCCATTAGGAATGGTAGCCATTACAGGCATTCTTCCTTGCTAAGTTCAGCAGACCACCTTGTCTGTGATTGGGTTTAAATAAAGCAACCTTTTTTTTAATACAGCCTGTTTTCCTTAAAGAAAATGGAATGCATTTAAAAAATAATTGGGAGCACCACCTGCTCTTAATTTTTTTCTAACATTCTCCAAAGGGGAAGTGGTCTCTTGGGCCCTCCATCCCGTTTACAAATGGGTTACCATCTATTTTGAGTTGTGGATAAAATAGTAATGTTTTATTAATGCATTTTGGCTGCCAAAAATGAATGCATACCACTACGATTCTGTATATGGAAAGGATGCCCTAAACATGCGCCTTCTGAATACCAAATCGCAAACCCAAATTGCAATTCTGTAGTTTGGTGTTTTACATTACAAAAAGAACATTTTCTGCAAATTGTGCTGTTTGCGACCACAAAAATGTTTCGTACATCCTGTCCTTCGTGCACCACAGTATCAGGGCTGGTTGTAAAGACCTTTAGTTTTGATTTTTTTCTTCTATAGCTCCCCCATTTATTTATTTGCTTCTCTTTTTTGTTCAATATTTCTCAAGAGGATACAACAGCTGTCCAGGCACTGTTAACGGTGGCTGGCTTGACACTCATTTCATCTGCAGTGCACCACATCCACTTGGTCACTTCCTCTAAACCCGAAGACCATTTTGAAATGCTGATGTCCATATTGTATCATTGTTTTACTGTTTGAAGATGACCAACAAGTTGATTCTAAATGTGCCGGCAATGCTTGAACTTAACGATAAACTATTTATAATACTTTTGCAAGACAGACATCTGCTACTATGTTCTTGCATATACTGTGGTGTTTGTGTGTGTTTATTGTGGTTGTATAAGAGGGTGAATGCAAGACTGAGTCAGTGGAAGGATGAATGAATGCATGAATGAGGGACAAAGTCCATGTTTGAGAACTTTTTGAGTGCCTAAACCCATCAATGAAACCAAAGGCACTCTCATTTATAACCTGTTGCCGATGCTTGTTTAATCTGCCAAGAGTTGGTTGTTAAACATACTAATATAAAGATGCCTAAAGTGTATTTAAACTGGTGTGCCATTCAGTTGCTGCCCACAGTGGCCTTCACAGTGGCACACGCACACAAAATTACCTCAATATATTATGGTTAATTATGTTGCAGAAATTGCATATTTTTGCTTGTCGTAGGAAAGATGCAGAGGGGCTCTGGCAACACATAGACTTAGAACTACAACGATATGCTAGCATGATTTTAGATAGACCCTTTTATTTTAAATTTAATATGAAGTGCGTTCAATCTTTATCTAGAGGGGTTCCATGGACAAATTACTTTCCACAACATTAACCGATTTCGCGAATTTGTACTATCTTTCACAATGGCGACTTTTATAGCATTAGCATCCTCGGCTTTTGTGTGTGTTCCCTGCCAACCTGAAATTTCTCAAGAAATCAAACATGCCTCTGTTCCTACATGCCAGTCCGCCAGATCACTCGCAATGATCTAAGCGTTCCCTTCCTGCACGTCCAAGGCCGCCTCAGGTGGGAGCTGGAACATGCTGAGACACTGATTTTGCTTCTTGTTACTGCAACATCAGTTTGCTAAATTTCACATCCTGCCTTGCAGCTTTGCAGGTGTTTTCCTCTTTAAAATACTACGTAATCTCATCCGCGTGAATTGTGAATTAATGTATTGGGGGAGGTGTGCATCTCTAGGGTTGTGACGCATGGAGCCTTGCATTGAAAGGCACGTCATGCACGAGGCGGCATGTATATCCTCCGAGCAGATCAAGTGGAAAATTACCAGCACTGGAAAACTGACACGAGCAGATTATTCTTAAAATGAATTCCATAAACGTGTGCAAGGGAGACCGGAAGCTGGTATGGAAATGAGAGGCATTCTAAGGTGCATGTATATTGCAGCATTCACCGTTCTTGTTTCTCTTTGACGGGCATATAAATATATAAATATATATAAATATTTATTTAACAAAAATAAAGGTTAGAGGGACGTTATAGTTAGGCTCACATTTCAAAAGTACAAAACCATAGAAATTCAGTTATAGTTAGAGTTATCTCAAGTGCCGTAATTTGTGTGATAATTAGCAGTGCATGTCGAGGAAGCGAAGTATAGTTACCTTAGGGCACGATTTATAGTTACTTAAGATAAATCTAACTATAACTGGTGAAGTTCTGTGGTTTTGTACATCTAAAATGTGAACTAACTATAATGTTCCTGTAACTTTAGTTTTTTAAAGTGAATTTCTATGTTTTTCTAAGTCTATTTCCTATCTATAACATCCCTGTAACCTTTTTTTTTTCAGTGAATTTAAAAGTTTTTTTTAATGCATAGTCATTTTCATTACTACACGTTAATCCAAACACTGGCGCGCACGGCCAGGTCTGTGAGGGGGTACATCAGGGTGTTAGTGGGTCTGTGAGTGGGTGTGTGAGGGTCTGAGTGGGGCTGTGAGTGGGTGCACTAGGTTCTGAGTGGGTTTGTGAGTGGGTGTGTGATTGCCTGAGTGGGTCTGTGAGTGGCTGCGTAAGGGTCTGAGTGGATGTGTGAGTGGGAGAAGGAGATTGAAAGAGAGAGAGAGATAGTGAGTGAGAGGGAGAGAGATAGAAAGTTTTTTAGGCTTTGGAGGATGATATACTTAGAATGGGATATTTCTGTGCAAATTGTAAAGAAAAATTTATTTGCCAACTAAAAAGAGCAAGATCACCTTTCATTATGAGCCTTAAACATTTCAATTGAAAAAAATAAAGGAGGGAATTCACCAGGGTTACACCTGAACCCGAACCCTTAACGCTCAGTGAAAGGTCTGCAACCTCCATACTTGGGCTATTGATAAAAAAAAAACGTTTTTTAGCCCATTCTCAGCTATCTATGACCGCAGGGGGAGCCTCAAGGACTCCCCCGCTGTCCCTGTTTATTTTGTTTTTATGATGTTTGGCCATTTATGGGCTATCTGGGACCATGGGGGGAGCCTCAAGGCCTCCCCTGTGGTTCCATTGCTCCAGCAACCAAGGAGCTGCTTTAAGGAGCAGCTCTGTGGTTGCCGGAGCAAAGCTTTCATTTCTGTTCCCTGCACGCATACCTGCCTGTTTGGCAGGTCTTGCTATCAGAAAGCAAAGCTGCAACCAAGTCACAACAAACAGCTATGTCCCGGGGCTGGGCACCCTGGAACATAGCAGGAGTTGGCCCTGGGGGTGGCGATTCCCATCCCATCAACGGCTCCTTGAGTTGGGCAGCGCAGCCCCACTCCAGCAAGTATATCCCTGGGAAAGTGGTGGTCCCCAAGGTTTCAGGGGGTCTGAAAAGGACTCCCTTTCTATTTTTTCAGGTTGACCCGGGAGGTGGTGGTCCCTGGGGATGCGGTGGGAGGCCGACGGGCCTCACCCACACCAAGAATTCATTTAGCCCCGGGGAGGTGGTAGACCATGGGGTGCAAAGGGACCAGGCCCCCCACTCCTATTAAAGAATGCCCCCGGGACTTGGCCCACCTGGGCGTTTAAATAAGATGAAGGGGGGGCCCGCTTTGTTTTTTAAACATTTTTTTACCAGGTCAGTGGATCCGCTGTGGATCCGGCATAAATTTAAAAAAATGCTTTTTAGCCCTGGGGTTTAGGTGTCCCACTGGGAAGCCACCGCAAGAGCTAAGGAGCTACAGTATTTATATCCTGGCCCCTTTTCTTTTTTTTAAAACTTTTTTTCTAGAACTCAGCTGCAGAGTCCAAAGATGGCTGGCAACCCTTTCTGGTTGAAGTATTGACAGCCAATGAGATCTCAGCATGAGATCGGGAGGGGTTGCGAATCCGTCACATCCCTATATATACAAATATTTTTTCCCCTTAATTTCTCAAAAACTACTGAACAGATTTACACCAAAACAAAAAAAAGGTGGCTTTCTGGATCAGGACCCATCTTTCTGCCACATTTTGTTTTAATTCCGTCCAGTAGTTTTGGCGCTATCGCTGTTTAATTTTTCCTATTGCAAAATGAATGGGGAAAAAAGCCCCCACCCAGATGGATCACTCCGAAACTTTTCAGATAGCAGCTCCAGGGAGCATTGTACTTTCTTGGAAAATTTCGTTAAGATTCGTCAAGCAGGGCCAAACTCATTAGCAAAACAAAAATCACTCTTTCTATAGAAACGTGGTCTTAACTATAACTACTTAGTGGCGACCGCCACTAGGTAATAGATGTTGGAAAGTGGACCACTTGTAAGGGCAGGCTACTACCTACACCTAGCAATAGGCCACAAACCCCCACTTAGGTCCAGTTAGGTCTCAATAAATTAAATCCAGCACAACCCCTGGTAGCTTGGCAACGAGCGACAAGGCTCAACTTAGGAGACAAGTGCGTAAAGCATTTAAAAATCACAAAACAGTAAATAAGTAAAACACAAAACACAATAAAAATCCAACACCAATTTATAAAATAGATTATATTTTTATCTTTAAAATGACACCAAAATGATTAAAATCATCGTAAAAGGAGAACCGGAGATATGATTTTTTAAAGACTTAGGCCCTCATTATGACCCGGTTGATGTGGCGGTATCACCGTCAACAGGTTGGCGGTGTATACTGCCACATTATGATTGTGGATACCTGCCACCTCTCCACTCATACCGCCATGCTGGTATGAACCGGAAGGTCCACATATGACTGCCGGTGGTAATGTGAGCCGGCCTACCACCTTGGTTTTCACGGTGGTAGCACCGCCACAAAAACCATGGCGGTAGGGCTACTGGTGACAGGGAATTCCTTCCCTGTCACCGGTAGAAGGCTCCCCCACCCCCCCCAGCAATCACCGAACCCCCCACCCCTCACACCTCCTTAAGTCATGGCACCCGCCCAACCCCCTACCACCCCTGGAGTCACTCCCCAGCCCCCTCCCAGCAATCATGCACAAACACACCCACACACACCACACATACATCCATTCACCCACAATCATACATACACGCATTCACTCACACATACTCACATGCATACACACTGACATGCAGACAGGCACTCATTGTAACATACACACATTTACTCACATGCATACAACCCCGCATGTACCACAACACTCACAGATGCATTCACACACGCACACACACTTTCATACGAACACGCAGACACCACACACTCACACACAAGCTGCTCCAAATGTCCTTCCTTGCCTTTGAAGACCAGTTTGGCTGCTCTCCCCCCATCCTATTTCACCATCTGCTGAGGCAGATCTTCTCCCCCAGGCACATCCTTTGTGTTCAGCCCAGGCCACTTCACACCTCATCAAGGCAGCCTGGCTGCCAGAGGGTGGCCAATCAGTGAAGAGCTCTACAGAGCTGAAGTTGGCAACTTTCAGGTAAAGTTTTAAAGCTCTTTACCCAAACAAGTTATATTTTATCCAACAGTGGCAAGTTGTGGGATTTATTATAACAATTAATGTGATACCAAACTCAAGGTATCTGTCACTTATGGGAACTTTGTTAATTTAAATAAAGTCTCTCAATTTTAGCCTATTAAGGCCATTCACTACAGTGAGGGAAAAACACATTTGGCTGTTTTATCTAACCAGGACTTATAAAACAATTTGTATAAGGTCCCTGCTTATAGTTACATGGCATCCAACCCTAGGGGCACAAAGGGCACACCTTACGTATGACTTATATGTAAAAATAAGGTAGTTTAAGACTTTGGAAGTACTTTTAATTCCAAAGTCAAATTTGATTATAACTTTAGTTTGAAAGCAGCAAGCAAGGCAGGCCTGCCTTTAAAATGACACTGGGCACCTCTGCAGTGCACCTATTGGGGCACTACCTATGCTGGGGTCCCTGAACCTACAAGCCCTACCATATACTAGGAACTTATAGGTAGGTTGACATAGCCAATTATAATTAGCCTAATTTACATACTCATTTTATACAGAGCACAGGCCATGGGACCGATTAGCAGTACCCATGACATCATCAGAGTTAGGAAAACACCAGCAAAAAGTGAAAAATGGGGGCCAAAAGTTAGGGGGCCTCTTCAATCAGCCCTGTTTTCTCACTATATATATGTGTGTGTATATATGGACATATATATATATATCTATATATATATATATATATATATATATATCACAAAAATTGTTTGCGGGATTGCTTCAAAGGAAAAAAGCCCGCACTCCAGGATAATGCTTTCAGACGATTTGTCAGTTGAAAGCATTATTCTGGAGTGCAGGCTTTTTTCCTTTGATCCAATCCAGCAAAGGATTTGTTGTTCAATTAGTAGCGGGTCCTGCTCCCGCTGGCCCGGCACCAACCCGTTGGTGGGTGAGATCGGGGGAATGCATGATGATTGCAGTATATGTATATATATATATATATATATATATATATATATATATATATATATATATATGTATGCTTGTCAGCTTTCTGGGTGGCCTTCACTCCATGCGGTGGTGTGTTTCCTCACAGCAGGTCAACACTGTATTATATTGTCTTTTCCAAATCCGTATGTATTAAAATGAAGGCACGCACTCGCAAGTGCTCTGAAAAGTTGTTTATTTAACCACACAATCACTGCTGCATAACATCCAACGTGATTCTGGTTCGGTCATCAAGACCTTGATCATGGATATAGATGGCCCTGTCCTACACAGCTGTTCATTACAAATAGTCTTTTTTTCCTTTTCTTGTCTTTTTGTGACAAACCTCCCAAAAGCATGAACAAAAATTGATTTTTACATGTTTATAGTAAACCTTCATTTCTTTTCCAAAGTGAATCAACCACAATAAAATACCAATAAAACACATTATTAAAACAAAAAACACTTTTTAACTATGATGCAAAATGTGTCAACTCATTGTCCTAATGTCCTTGTAATTTATGTAGTCTTACATGGCAAAACTGCATTTTCAGAAAAATTCTACGTTATCACCAATCATGAAACAATCTTAGTTTTTTTTCTCCTTTCTGGGCAAGCCATTCAATTTTTAACTTTTGAATCCTCATGCTGCTGTTTCTTTTTACCCTATCACAATGAATTGTGGTTCTGGAAGTTCAAAGTTACTTTGAGCAGCAACTATGTGGCTTAATTAGCCATTGAAAAACACATTTTGTTATGCTTATTGACAGTTCAAAATTACAAGTAATACATTGCTTAATTTATTGTTCCCTTAGTCCCAGACATTATATTTTGTGCAAGTCATCCTTCCTGGGGTTCAAATTTCCCCACCATATCACTTATCAATTTATGAACACCAACATCTTTCTCTATATTATTTATGAATCCTCCTAAGTTATTTTACTCCACAAACCTCCTGTGTTCAACCTTATTGATCTTGCTCAGTTTTTAAACTACGCATTTAGATTTGATTAATGATGTTGTGCTCAAATTCTGTTCCGCTCATGGTGTTATGTTGTCGCCATGCAACATATATTTTGGATGCAGATGACTGACACACTGTTGATTCCATTTTACACATTGCTCCATCATGTTAATTAGCCTCAATGTTATGTCTAATTAACAGTTGTGGACATCATCCCAGATGAGTGTGCAGTTCTTCATCCTGGTTCAAGCTCTACGGGGCCAGTGTTCTTAAAGAAAGGATATGCCTTGATTCCTTTTGTCATAGTTGTCTCATTCTGTCATCACCTCTTTCTGATTTCACGATCTGATCGATAGCATAATATCTCATGTCTTCCCACTGACTGTTGTGTATTTGCTACATATGTTTTGTAATGGCATTGCTTCTGTCCTTATCGATGGTTGCTCTAACATGTTCCAATATTCTTTTTTTAGTTTCACAAATAGTGCTTCCAAAGTATTTGAGCTGACATGGGCATTCAAGCACATGAATGGTGTATTTACGTTTACAGGTTATATGTTTAAGTATTTTCCGTTTTTGACCACTGTCTGTCTCATATTCCTATTTCTTATCCCAATTTTGCGTGAACATTTCCAAAATCCTTTACTGTCAATTCATGTTGTTTGTTTACTTATATGATGACTATGTAGCAGTTTGTCTTTTAAATTTGCTGCCCTTCTAAATATGATTTCAGGATGGTCTCCTATTAATTTGTTCAAAGTGGGACCCAGCTTTAAAATTCCCCAATGTTTAGTGATGATCCTGCAAACTTCCTGGCAATCCAGTCAAGTAGGAGCTGAGAAAAAAAGGGGGGTTAAAAAAACATGCATTTCCCATGTTAATTCCCATTGGAGATTTGAACACAACTACAGCCCAAACCACTGGACAGAATTACACCAAATTTAGCAAAAAGCTAGCTGTTGGTACACAGATTGTGCTTTGGGTTATTTCGTGTAAATCCATTCAGTAGTTTTTGAGATATTAAAAAACATCCAAATTTGTATATCTCTGGCCACGACAACTTTGCAAATAATGACAAGCTCGAGCAGGGAAATGCAGACCTCTGATTGTCTGCCAACACTTCAACCAGGAAGTATTGGCAGCCATCTTGAGACTCGGCTTCACCACCTCCCGGGGCATCTAAGTAAGTGAAAGCCAGGGTGGCCACCAGGCCCCCCGCAGCCACAGGGACTGCCACCTCTGCGGGGCTTTAAACAACTACAATGTGGGGGGCACGTGGCCCCCCACAGCCCTAGGGGGCACCAACTCCATGGGGCTTTAAACAAATACAATGAAGGGGGTCCGCACGGCCCCCACGCAACCCTGGGGACTACCACCTCCCCGGGGCTTTAAACAAATACAATGTGGAGGAGCCGCAGCAGAGGGGACCACCACCATCCTAGGGCTACAATAAAAGAATGAAGGGGATCCGTTGCTGACTTTTTAAAGCAGCTCCCTGCTTGCAAGAGCCATGCTGGCTCCCACAGGATGTGGGGAGCTGGCTAGGACAGACGGGGTCTTGAGGTTCCCCCGCTGTCCTGTCACACTCTCCCTCTCTCTTTCATCCCATAAAGAGATGGATGGGAGGTAGAGCGAGAGAGATTTTCATTGTAGTGGTCTCTACATAAAATGACTTCAAAGACTAAGACTATCAAGCTGTTTGGTATGAATGTTATACTTATGTTGTGTTATACTCACTTCTGGCCTAATGTTCAAGGTCTTGTGCTGTCACTCAGTAGGCTGAAGGTTCAAATCCTGGTATCACTTGGCTGTGCGTTTGTTAATTTACTAGTATTGTGAAATGTTAATCCTTTCTAGTGATGGAGCATTCAAGTTTCTATCCAATCACATGCGTGGGTTGACTGTCATAGGTATGTCTGGAAGCATCAAATCAACAAGTCACCCATGGCCTAGAGGTTAAATTCACAGGCCCTTACACAGAAAGGTGAGGGTTCTACTCCAGGTGTGCCCCTGGTCATTCTCCTTCATTCAGTTTTTCAAACTTCAAAAGCTTAAGGTTCATACGAAAGGTGATCGCACTTACACTTATCTTTTTAATTTGTCCAGAAATATCTTATTCTAAGTATATCATTCATCAAAGTCTAAAAACCTCTGTCTCCCCCTCTCACTCTCTTTCTCTCTCTCTCTCAATTTGTTTCTTTCAATCTCTTACCCCCACTCACAACTCCAATCAGACCCTCACGCACCCACTCACAGACCCACTCAGACACTCACACACACACTCACAGACCCAGATAGCCACTCTCACAGCCACTTTCATACCCAGATACACCCTCACAAATCTATTCTCACAAACAGAAAGACAGGCCGTGTGCTGAGCGGGGCTGGGTGGATATAGGAGGTTGGCCATGTGGGCACCCCCTGCCGTGCATGGCCTTTAGCCATGCGTGGTGGTGGTTGAATTAATATATAGTAATGAAAATTACTTTATGTTTAAAAAACATACAAATTCACTGGAAAAAACAAAGGTTACAAGGATGTTATAGTTAGGCTCACATTTTACACGTACAAAACCAGTGAAATTCAGCAGTTATAGTTACCTCTACTAGTTATAACTTGCTCACCCATTATGCACTGCTTATGACCTCACATATTACATCACTCATGACATGGTCAGTGACATCCTTGTAACCGTTGTTTTTTCAGTGAACATACATATATATGTATAATTTTTTTTTGTGTTTTTACAAATTCTGCATTAATGTAACACTCCATCATTTTCAAATGCCTTTTTTGCCTGATTTGTTTCTAATGAAGTTAACATTTGCAGGTTGCCCCTCCCTTCATTCCTATTGTTATGAATAAGCAACTGCCATCATAGACATTTTCAGAAACAAAAATGCATAGGATTCTCAATAACTACCAAATAATGGCCCTCATTATGTCATTGGTGGTAGAAACCGCCTACCGCCGTGGCGATGGCAGCCAAAAGACCATCGCAGCGGCTATCAGCTGTCTGCTGTATTATGACCAGAGCCGGATTTCCGCCAGAAGGATGGCGGAAATCCAGCTCTGGCCATGCCGGCGGATGGCGGTAAGGTGGTGCTGCTGCCAGCAGCAGCGCCACACCAGTAGACCGCCGCCAGCCGTATAATGACCCATAATATGGTCTGGCAGTGTTCTGCTGGCGGACGCTGCTGCTGGTAGCACCGCCCCTTCCCGTCTCCTGCCGGAGGACCCCCTAAACACAGGTAAGTGGGTGCTCCGATGGGGGGTGGTGAGGGGTGGGTGTTGTGTGTGTGTTTGTGGGTGTGTGTGAATGTTTGTGCGTGCGTGTATACAGGTGTGTGTTCCGTGTTGAATGGGTGTGCATGTATGGATGTGTGAGTGCGTGCATGTTGTGTTGTGTGAATGGGTGTCTGCATGTATGTAGGAAGGTGTGTGCGAATGTGTGTGTGAAAGGATGTATGCATGCGTGGATGAATGTGGGTATTGGTGTGTGCATGCGTGAGTGCGTGTGTGAAGGGAGGGGTGTGAATGAAGGGGGGTTTGTAGAGGAAGGGGGTGGGGGGAATCTGGGGAGGGGTGTGGGGATGGGGAAGACCTCTATCAGTGACAGGGAAGGGATTCCCTGTCACTGATAGTGCCTAGCACCATGGTTTTTGTGGCGGTAAGGAAGCCATGAAAACCATGGCGGTAGGCGGGGTCATTATCCCGTAGGCGGTACAGTGACGGCCGCCGGGCTGGAAATTGATATCTCCAGCCCGGCTGCTGTTACCGTTGTGGCAGTCGGTGTGGTACATTGGTGGTTTGTCATAACTTTGTGGAAAGTACCACCAGCCTGTTGGCAGTACTTTCCACCATATTACCGCCGACCGCCAGGGTCATAATGAGGGCCATTGTGTCTTATAAGGCCTGACTTGGGGATACTGGATTTGCTCTGTATTCTTTTTATCTTTGCAAAATCCCTTCTGCCAGGCTGGAGCCTTTAAACTGAATTCCCACCATCACTGTTCATTGCCTTGTGGGCACAGCTATGGCAGCTATTTTGAGCAAGGGAATAGATGGAGGACAAGACCAGTGGCATAACATAGGCCCCAACCCTTCTTGGGTTGCCAAACCCTTCAGGTCCCTAATTCAGCCCAAGGCCTATGAAAATCTGTGAGATAAGGTTCAGGGGCTTCACTAAAAATTACACATTGGGCCTCTGGACAAAGCCTCAAAAAATGGCCAGTATCAGTGGGTAGTTTAGACATGGACATGGTAAGGGGCCCTGGCTTTTATCCAGGGACCACTTGCCAAAGCAATGTCCAGTGACAGCCACAAACTAGGTTAGGGTTTATAAAGAATAGTTTTGAATTAGGGATTGGGGCAGAAGAGCTATTGCTGCATAGCTAACCATATCTGGCAAAATGTATCCAGTGCAAAAGACTAACTGAGTGTGAGAAAACAGGGCTGATTGAAGGGGCCCCCTAACTTTTTACCCCAATTTCTCACTTTTTGCTGGTGTTTTCCTGACTCTGACGATGCCCTGGGTACTGCTAACCAGTCCCAGGGCCTGTGCTCTGTGTAAAATGAGAATGCAAATTAGGCTAATTATAATTGGCTATGTCAACCTACCTATAAGTTCCTATCATATGGTAGGGCATGTAGGGTTAGGGACCCCAGCATAGGTGGAGCACCCATAGGCGCACTGCTGAGGTGCCCAGGGTCATTTTAAAGGCAGGCCTGCCTTGCTGGCTCCTTGCAAACTAAAGGAGTTATGCAAATTCGACTTTGGAATTAAAAGTACTTCCAAAGTCTTAAACTACCTTATTTGTACATATAAGTCACCCCTAAGGTGTGTCCTAAGTGCCCCTAGGGTTGGGTGCCATGTAACTATAAGCAGGGACATTATAACATTTGTTTTATAAGCCCTGGTGAGGTAAAGTAGCCAAATTATTTTTTTCCTCACTGTAGTGAATGGCCTCCATAGGCTAAAAGGGAGAGACTTTAGTTAAATTGACAAAGTCCCCATAAGAGACAGATACCTCGAGTTTGGTATCAAATGAGTTGTTATAATAAATCCCACAACTTGTCATTATTGGATTTAATATAACTAGTTCAGGTGAAGAGATTTAAAACTTCTCTGATTGGCCAGCCTCTGGCAGCCTGGCCACGCTGCCTTGATGAGGTGTGACATGGCCTAGGCTGAACACAATGATATGCCAAGGGGAGGGTGATCTGCCTCAGCAGATGGTGAAACAGGATGGGGAGAGAGCAGCCAAACTGGTCTTCAAAGGCTGTAAAGGACATTTGGAGCATCTGAGGACCTCCCCCATTTCCTGCAACCCCAGACAATTAGGTGCCCTCTTGATAAGATTAGGAGAGGGCAGGAGAGAGGTGTGTTTAGGATTTTTAGCCACACCAGTGGGTGGACTCAGCCAGATCTAACCTCCAAAAATGAGTTTCAGCCATGTTGGATTTTTGAAGAATGTTGGTCCCAGGGATTGATTTTTGCCACACTTCCCAGGAAGTGGTCATGCAAGGGGGAAGTGGCTTGCCTGTGATTAGACAGTCGGGCACCCTTGCTTTTCACCCCAGGAGAAAGGATAAATATAGCAGAGCTGCACCTACACCTCAGATCCCTACAAGGAACAAGACAAAGAAGAAGAGGGACTGCACCGCTGGACCCTTGACCTGCTCCTGGACACTGCACTCTGAAAGACTGCACCAGCTGCACACTTGGGCTTCACCACTAAAAGGACTTTGTCTGGCTTCTACTGCTTCAAGAAGGGACTCCCTGTTTGCTACAGGTACAAATGAGCTTCCCAGAGTCCCCTGCATCATGTCTTGCAAGCAGAAACCAGCTGACCAGTGCCCATTGGCCATTTGAGGATTCTGACCAAGTGCATTCTGGGAATTGTAGTCCTGACTCCCAAGAAGCACATCAGAGCTTCTGGAACCTTGTTTCAAGTTGTGGACTCTTCAAGGAACCAAAAAGGACCCCTGGAAGAAGATCGAGAAGTTTGGAGACGTTTGGAGCAACTCCCTAAGTAGAAGAGGTGCATTGTGGGAGTTGTCGTCCCAGACCCTACAAGGCAAATCAGATCCTTTGAACCCTTGGATGGTGCTGTGGACCACTTTGTTGAATCAAGAAACACTTCTGAAAGTAAGTGTAACAGTGTTACCTTATGGGTGGCCTGAAATGTGGACTTTGTACCTGTCCAGTGTGACCTTTTCTAACCCGTTGAGCGTTAGTTGCTTCTATGCACTAGAAAATATTAATTCTTTAAAAATTCATATCTCCTGTTTCCATTATCCGATTTTAATCATTTTGGTGTCATTTGAAAGATAGAAATAAAATGGTTCTTTATAAATTGCTGTGGGACTTTTATTACATTTTGTGTTTTACTAATTTACTGTTTTGTGATTTTTAAATGCTTAACACATTTGTCTCCTAAGTTAAGCCTTGTCGCTCGTTGCGAAGCTACCAAGGGTTGAGCTGTGTTTAATTTATTGAGACCTAACTGGTCCAAAGTGGGGGTTAGTGCCCTATTGCTAGGTGTAGATACTTATCTGCCCTTACCAATAATCCACTTTCCAACACTGAGCATCAGTAGCGACTCCACTACTCCGCTGCCAGAAAAATGTAAGACAAAGCTTAAAGTCAGCTTGCATCTTAATCTGTTTTACTCATGTTGACAATACTAATACTAACACTGCAGCAGAAGCCTTTTTGTCCTCTGGCTTCATTGAATAATGCTAAGCCTGGTCCCACAGACGGTAGGGACACTTGCAGACCAGACCTGATTTGTAAAACATTGAGCAATTCTCGTGCCACAAGAGTATTTTATACTACATCAGGATAGAATTGACAGAACTGGGGATGGTGTGTCAGTCATACACAAAAACTTAACATCAAAAGGTCTTAAAATGACTTTTTATTGTCTATCAATAGAAATTAAATAAGCATTATTAACTCAACTCTGACAATACTCCACTTCTTTTACAACCCATCTGGCAATACCATACATAACTTTAGTGGAGAAATTAAACTATTTACCAATAGCTCCAAACACCCTAGACAACACTTTTCCTTTAAACTTTAGTTTACATTTGGGAGACTCAAAGGATGAATCCTTATTTTATGTTGTCATACCCACTGAATAATAACATTATTCAACTAAGTATAACTTCTGCACACTCCATTCTGAATCTCCACATTGCAAAAAAAAGGGGTAGTAAAGATCTATGAGAAAATAAGTTGTTGGTTGAGTATGATGTTAATCCTACTCTAGCAATAGCCACAGTCCCTCTCATGGTGATCACAAAAGTCACTAAATTAACCTGTCCTTAACCCTATGGTACCATGGCACAAAAACAGTCAAGCTTTACTTAGAGGCAATGTGTAAAGTATTTATGCAGCACTCAAACAGTAATAAAGTGAAAACACAGCACAAGAAGCATCCACACCAATTTCGAAATATACAGTAACTTTTAATAAACACTTTGGCATTAAAATGACAAAAATCCAATTAGCAGAACCGAAGTTATGAATTTAAAGTTAAGGCAAAATATAGCACCTAAAAGATCAAAGCACCAACCATGGACACCTACTCATACAAGACCGGGTCAAAGTAGTAACATATGGTGATCGTGACGAAGCACAGGTTTGATAAAGGAAGTAGTTTGTGGCTGATTGGCGCTTACCTTCGAACTGAGAAAACATTTCAACAATGCATTGTCTGAGAAGGTAAAGTTCAGCGGGGCAAAGCTGCAGGTGGTGTCTGAGGAGGAGGAGGTGTCATCATATGGGAGCCCCTGGATGAAGTTGAGGTGAAGATTTGTTCGAACTTAGGGCCTGATTTTTGTCTAAATACCATTATCTCCTATGGGGTTTAGATCTAAATCCCATTATTTCCCAAGGGGTTTAGATTTCGTTGGACGGAATATCTGTCACCGTTGTGATGGAGTAACCTAAACACCAATATCTAAATCAGGCCCTTAGTCTCTTTTTTTGGAAGCTGAAAATCTCTAGCGGGCGAGGTTTGAGGCTGGAGCCACTGAGAGTTCCACAAGGCCAGATACCCCTTTGGCAAAGAGTTGCAGGTTGGTCCCGGCCTCCTCTCAGTTCTCAGTGCAGTTTTTAGCCAAAACGTTTCTAAGTACCAAGCTCTGGATTAGGCTATCTAGGCAGCAAGTTCTACAGGACTAGATAGGCACCAATTGGGGAGTTAGGACTCACTTAAGATGGGTGCAGGTGTGGGTTCAAGGTGGGTGGAGTCTTTTCTGTCCCTGAGGCTCTGATTAGGAGGCCAGCCAACTAGCCTTTGGAGTCACTCTCATAGTCTTGTGTTCAGGGCTCAAGCAGCAGGACACACCTCTGAGAGGTCAAGACAGGCTCCAGGCAGCAGAGCAGCCCTTCCAGGTGAAGCAAAGCAGTCCTCTGAAGTACACAGCAGGCTTCAGCAGCAGGCAATCCTCTGAGAGTCCTTCTACAGGTCCAGAAAGTGAACTGAAGAGTGTGTCAGGGCGTCTTATTTTCATACATGGTGTCTTTTTTGAAGTAGGAGAAGTTTCCAGAGATTTATCTTTGAAGTGCCTGAAGTTTCCTGAGTCTCTTGCCCTGGATCTATGCTGGCTGCATGAAAAAATGCAGACTTGACATCTTGTTTGTGTGAAGCCAGGATAAAGCCTATTCAGTTGCAGGGTGGGCTGTGCCCAGCTCCACCGCCCCCAAAGGTACTAAGGAAATTAACACTGGAAACACAACTTTTTTTAACACCCTTCTATAAAAACACACACACATATATATATATATATATATATATATATATATATATATATATATATAGAGAGAGAGAGAGAGAGAGACAGAGAGAGAGAGCGAAAGAGAGAGATATGGTATATCACTTTACTAGGGACTTATAAGTAAATTAAATATACCAATCAGGTGTAAGTCAATTTTATAATTTTTTAGGGTGTGAGCATAAGCACGTTATCACTAGTTAACAGTGGTAAAATGAGTGCACAGCAAATCCTCATTCAGAAACATAGAGGCAAAAGGCAACACGTTTGGGGGAAGGCCACTCTAGGGCTGACGGGTCTAACAAGATCCCCTGGATGGGACACATCATTCTGCTGTTTCCTTATCACTTTACTTTTTTATAAGAAAATTATGGCCTCTGATCAACCACAGAGACCCAAGCAATGAGCCAGGAACCGAAAGAACACCTACTTCTATGCTAGCCTCAAAAGTAAAAAACTGCTTATAGTCCATCACTCTGATGCAAGACTTCAGAAAGCTCACACAATAATACAGTGACACCATTTTATGAATCATGGACATAATGGATGCCAAAAAATTAAAATGTAAAAGCAGTTCCATCTTAAGGATCCTTGGGTTCCAGGCAAGGCATATTTTGGGACCTCTACTTCAATAAAACGTGGAATTTATTACCTCTTTTCAGTTAATTCAATCCTTGATTATGTCAAACAATCTTTAAGTTATACATTAATGTTTCAAAATGGGGGAACAAGAAACTGCCTTGTGTTTGCTAGCCAAATAGTACAAAAGTAAAGCACAAAAATAAAGCATTTATTTTTGCTCTTGGAAATATATTTTGGGGCTTGCAACAACAATATGTTATTCAGTGTCTAATAAGCCTGTACTCCCCTTGGTAGGAAAGACATGAAAAGGTAACCATAGTAAATATTTAGTCGACTCCTGTATAATGTTAAAATAAGACATGGGCACATAGTGCCTGAAAATGTAGTTTTAATTTCCATATATTCTTAATAGAAAAAAATTTGCCTTCACAACTGGCATCCTCGCTGCAACAGTGAAAATCACAGTTAAGCCCTGAGGACTGTCACCATTTCATTGGGTGGAATCTGCACCCTCTGCCTTCTCTCTCCTCTCCTCTTTTTATTTTGGGTGAAGATGGCAAGGAAGAGAGTGAGTGGTGGTATAGAGAGAGTTAGAAAAAGAGAGGTGAAGTAGAGAGATATATAAAGAAAGAAAGGGGCAGAGAGAGAGAGTCGAGGTAGAGAGGGTGGTCTGAAACAGAGGAGTATATTCTGAAAGAGAGAGAGATAGAGGAGGTGATGACAGGTAGAGAAAACAAAGGTAGTGGCGGAAGTAGAGAAAGAATTAAAGTAGTGAAAGAAGTGAGGCAGAGTGAAGAGAGGGAGAGAGGGAAGAGGTAGAGTGGTAAGTAGCACGCAAATGGTGAGCTAAGTTGAGAAGTTAGGTTGTGAGGGATAAGGAGAGGTGGGGTAAAGATGAAGTAGCAAGAGGGTTGTAAGGTAAAAGGGTAATTGGGGAAGACAGTGGTGAGATAGTGAGTGATGAGTTAGAAAAAGGGGTGACAGATGTATGCAAACGTGTGATATAGAGAGATGGACAGCTGAGGTAAAGAGAGATAAATCTGAGAAAGAGACAAAGTAGATAGAGTTAGGCAGGTGAAACAGGAGCAATGAGGTGCAAAGAGATGGTTGAGGTGGAGAGAGAGCTGAGAGAAACATACAGAGAGAGGGTATGTAGATGAAGTTGAAGAGAGATGTTTGGTGGAGTGGGGTTCTCAGTCAAATATTGGTTTACGAAATAAGACTCTTCAGGGTAGAAATCCCTGCGTCTCAGGCATATGTACCTTCGATGTAATTTGAGATTAACCAGGAGCTGCACATCTATTAAATAGTAATCACAAATACAAATATTATTTTTAGTCAATGATGAGAGTGGTGTGAATTCAAAAGCGGTATTTATCAGTTGCTTTAATTGCTCATTCTTTATTGAAATCAGCATATAATGTCATCGATATCAATCAATAGTTAATAAATCACATTAATCGATTGAGATTAGAATAACAGCATTAAGCTCATTCCAAGAAGGAAATAATCCCTAATATAAGTTTAAGAATGGATTTGGGGAAGACGAGAAAAGGTGGCGGTCAGTTAGAACTCATCAAGAGCTCCAAATAGTGAGGTTAAAGCATAAAGCTTCAGAGTCACGCATCAGTTATCAATCAAAGAAGAGCTTCCCATAAAGCGATATTCAAGAAACTTAGTAGAGTCTCAGAGCACCATAGATTCAGGCAAAAGGCTGTGTGGCAAGGAATGAGGCTGGAGAAAGTCTCCTAACCTACTCTAGGAACAATCACTAAGAAAAACAACATATCTAGACTTTTGCACCATGTTTCTTCTCCTTCCTCTCATCAGCCAATCAGTATTCGGTGTCTTCATGGAAACAGGATGGTTTTGTTGTCATCTCATGGCAAAAACTATAGTCCTCAGACAGCAATGTTTAAGTGAATCATTTTCATCAAATACTTTGTATAAGTCCACAAAGGCTCTCATCATTTACTTTCCTTAAGAAAGCTGCAGTTTCATAGTTAAACTTTTACACCATCTTACTAAAACACAAGCTACCTATTTATTCCTTACAATAAGTCATTGTATGATTAGAAACAATTTACAGAGTTAAATAAAACATTCTGATACATTATTGTGTTCTATGAAATATGCCTCTGGATAGGTCATTCACAACATGTCAGCTTGTCAGAAATGTAGCTACTCCCATTCTTCACCTAGGACAGTTTTTCAGAAAATATAGTTTTGATTATTTAAATCTGATACATGTATATGTGACAGGCTTCTTCTTTCACTTGAATTAAAACTACATTGTTTTTCGCTTAAGGCCTGCCTGTTAATTCTGCATGTTATTTCATTCATTTTCAATATCTTAAAAAGTGTCAGCATGTTGAATGTGTGAGCTTGAGAGGGTGAGTTGAAATAGAGAAAGGTGTACAGATGGACATAGAGAGAAGAGATCATTGTGAATAATGAAAAATGAGTTAGAAGGATGAAAAGAAAGGAAGCAAGAAAATGAAAAGGTAGTGAGAGAGGTGAGATAGAGGGAACAGACTTAGAATGAGTAGGGGGAAATGATGTGAGTTAGCAAGGAAATGTTGAGGTAAATTGAGATGTTAAGTTGTGAGAGATAAAGAGAGGTGGAGTAGAAATGAGTTAGTCAAATGAGTGTGAAGCAGAGAGGATGTCGAGTAATGAAGTATAGATAGATGGACAGTGGCACAGAGTAATGAGATAGCTGAGATAGAAATAAGAGAGATACAGGTAGGGGAGATGGAAACAGAGGAGTAAGATGCAGGGGGATTGGTGTGGTAGAGAGAGAGTTGAGGTAGAGACGGATGGGATAGGTACATGGATTTGTAAAAGATAAGTAGAAAGAGAGCGAGAGAGAGAAAGCAAGAGATAGGTAAAAGAAGAAGAATTAGGAAGAAAAGGAGATCAAGTAAGGAAAGTGGCAATGGCCCAAAAGCTCAGTGAGGCCATGAAGGAGAAATCAATCAATCAATCAGGATTTTTAAAGTGTGGCTAATCACCCAATAGGGTATCCAGGTGCTTACAGGTCCCGGAGGCTTATCCGAACAGCCAGGTCTTGAGGGCCATTCAGAATTTCGGAAGTGAGGTGATGGTCCGGAGGTTTGAGGGGAGGCTGTTCCTGGTTGTTTTGCTGCAAAATGAGAGAAGGAGCGTCCTCCACTTCTGCTTCGGTAGATGCAAGGAGTATGGGCAAGTGAAAGGGAGGAACAGCGTAGTCTGCTTGAAAGTTGGTGGAAGTTGAGGCAGTGTTTAATGTACGGGGGTACTTGGTTGTGTAGAGCCTTGTTTGTGTGGGTCAGCAGCTTGAATTGGCATCTCTTCTGAACGGGGAGCCAGTGGAGTTGCTTGAGGTGGGTCATGATGTGAGTTTGTCGGGGAAGGCCGAGGATGAGTCTGGCTGTGGCATTCTATATGGTCTGAAGTCTCTATAGGAGGTGTGTGGCAATTCCTATGTAGAGGGCATTGCTGTGGTCCAGTTGGCTGATGAGAGGGGTCTGTGTCACTCTGCATCTCATGTGTAGAGGTAGCCACTTGAAGATCTTACATAGCATGCGTAAAGTGAGGAAGCAGACAGAGGAGACAACGTTGATCTGTGATTTCATTGTGAGCTTGTTGTCAATGATGATTCCGAGGTTTCTGGTGTGGTCGGAGAGAGAGGGTGTGGGTCCTAGGTCTGATGGCCACCAAGAGGCGTTCCATGTGTTGCTGCTGTTGCCAAAGTACTTTTTGTCTTGTCTGTGTTCAGCTGCAGGCAGTTATATTTCATCCAATCAGCGATGCTTGTCATACATCTGTGGAAGCTGGTTCTGGTGGTGGAGGGGTTGTCAGTGAGTGAGGGGATGGGTTGGGTGTCATGTACATAGGAAATTATGTTGAGACCGTGGGATCTGATGATGGTGGCCAGCGGGGTCATATATGAGTTGAAGAGCATGGGGCTGGGGGATGAGCCCTGTGGGGACACCACAGGTCATCTCCTTGGGTTCAGAGATGAAAGGTGTGAGGTAGATCTTGTGGGTTCTTCTGGTGAGAAAGAAGGTGATCAATTTGAGCAAATACCCTTGGATGCAGATGTGGTGGAGTCTTTTGATCCACATTTAGTGGGATATGATGTTGAAGGCTGCCGAGAGGTCAAGGAGGATCAAAGCTGCTGTTTGTCCTTGGTCTAGGAGGGTTTGGATGTTGGCGGTAGCTGCGATCAGGGCAGTTTTGCTGCTGTGATTGTTGGGAAGCCAGATTGGGAGGCATAGAGTAGTTGGTTCTGCTCCAGGTATGTCATGAGTTGCTTGTTGATAATCATTTCCAGTACCTTCGCTGGGAATGAGATCAGGAAGATTGGTCAGTAATTTTGGGGTTTGATGTGGTTGGTGGAAGTTTTTGTGAGCATTGGTCTTACTTCGGCATGTTTCCTGGCATCGGGAAATGTTGCAGTGTTGATAGAGGTGTTGATCAGGGTGGTGAGTTCCTGGCCGATCATTTGGTTTCCAAGGTGGAAGATATAGTGCGGGCATGGGTCTTTGGGAGCTCCAGAGTGGATGGATTTTATGGTGGAGGTGATGTCCTGGGTCGAGAGGATGTTCCAGGTGGTCAGTATGTGGTTCATGTCGATTACAGTGGTGATGTATCTGTTGAGGAAGTCCGTAAGTGTGGGTTGGGGTTCGAAGTTTCTGTATGTGGTTGCAATCTTGTAGTGGAAGAAGTGGGCAAGGTTGTCACACAGCTCCTGTGAGGGTGTGATGTTTTTGCTGGCAGCCAGGTTGGAGAGTTCCTTAACATTGCTGAAAAGTTTCTTGGTGTTGTTGGCACTGGTTTTTGATGCATGTGCCAAGGGCTGTCTTCTTTGTTGCCCTCAGCAGGTGGTGGTAGAGGTTGAGGGAGGTCTTGAAGGCTTCCTTGTCGGACTTGTCCACTATCTTCTCTCCAGCTGTTTGCTGTCTCGTTTCGTTGTTCTGAGTTCTTGGGTGTATCAGTTGGCCTTTTTGGAGGATTTTCTCTGGATGTTGCTCTTGATCGGGACAATCTGTTGCGCAATTAGTGATCCAGGTGTTGAAGTCTTTCACTCCCTATTGGTGGCTTTAGCGGGGTTGGAGGTCCAACTGGTCTCTGAGATTTTGTTCCACCTCTGGTGGGGGGGCGCTGCTTATCTTGAGGGTGGAGGTGCAGGGGTTGGAGATGCTGAAGTGGGCGATGGAGTGATTGGTCCATGTGAGTTCTATAATATGGCTGTATTTGATTTGATGCAGTTGCTGGAGGTGAAAATAGGGTCCAGGGTGTGCCCTGAGATGTGTGTAGGGTAGTGGATGATCTGGGTCAATCCATGATTGCTCATACTGTCTAGTAGGTGTGCAGTGTTGTTGTCATAGGGGTCATCAATGTGAGGAAGATATAGTCCTTGGAGTCTAAGGTTAGGGGCACAATGAAGTCTGCAAGGGTGTTGCAGAAGCTGGAGCGTGGGCTTGGTGATCAGTATACAAGGGTGCCTCTGATGGCTGTTTTGTCATCCAGGTAGAGCTTGAAGTTGAGATGTTCCATGGGGGTGGTGGTGTTGTTAGTGGTGGTGGTGCTGTTAGGGTTTGTGCACAGCAAAGAGCATGTCCCCTCTCACTGCACTAGTGGGTTCTGTAATAGCTCCCTTTTAAACTTACTATTGAAATCCTTTCTTGTTATCTCACCTTCCCCCCCCCTAGGCTTCTGTGTATGTTGTTTAATGTGCTGTTTTGTTTACACATTGGGCCTTGCTTTTACCAAGGCTTCTTTAAAACACTCCTCTCTAGGCCATGTGTTAATTTAACTCATTTGCATAATAACTGAAACTCTGCACACCTTTCAAGAACATGTGCAGCATGTGAGGACCACACCCAGCTCTTCAAACCACACCCAGCTCTGCACACCTTTCAAGAACATGTGCAGCATGTGAGGACCACACCCAGCCCTGTCTATAAAAGGCAGCCCCCGAGCCTCACCCAGTGCTTGTGCTCGTCTACCTCCCGCTTACCTGAGGACAGATCCCTCTGCGCTGGCACTCCTGCTCTCTACAGACTTTCATTGGCTTCAATGGGCGCAGCTGCTGGTTCTTCCTTCTTCCGGTTTCCGGTTCCTCCTTGCCTCAGCCTCTCTCCTACAAGCAACCTGCAAAAGAGAAAGAAGACAAGGTTAGACTGATCAGTATCTCTTGCCAGCAACAAGTAAGTGCAAAACCTTTATTACCTGAAAGAACTTTGACAACAATTTCTGGAAACAAGATACCTTCCACGAACATTGTGATTCAAACTCTTTGTTACAAGAATACTTTGCGGAACTTTGTGAAGCAAACATTTTTTATGGAACTTTTAAGAATCGAACCGTGGAAACCATTAACAGCAAGGCAAACAGTAAATCAAGGACTTGCACAAATTACATGCTGTATTTTGACGTAAAAGTACAGTATTTGTTTTATAAAAGATTCTGGAAATATGGGAAAAGTGAGTCTGCTATTGGGAATTTAGGCTTTAGTTATATTAAGATGAATGTTTGATATTAGTAATTCTGATAACGGTATTTGTTTAATGTTTTAGAAGCTTTAGAGTAATAGAAAGCACATCCCAGAGCAGTAACACATTCCAAACCTGGAAACTAGAGACCAGGATCCAAGAGGTACTTTTAGAAGAAAATTTCTAATAAATAAAGGGATAGTCAGGAACCCAGTTAGGAATAGGTTGTACTTATCTGTTCTTTGTTTATGTTTCATTAGGCACCAGTTTCTACAGAAGTCAGAGAGGGCCGCAGATTTGTGCAGCACTTCAACAGTGGAAACGCAAGAACGGTGTTGTCTCTTTATTTTATTTTATCCACTTCCCCCCTTCCCTTGAGCTTCTGTTCTTAGTGCACTGTTTTAAAAACTAGTGTGCTGGAACAAGCAGTTTCAGGGTGGGGTCGGATTGCCTTCAACCTCCATCAGAACTGAACAAGGACTCAGGTGAGCTGGGCTTTGACTGGTGCACTGTACAGTCTCCTTGTGGATGATGGCTGTTCCTCCTCCCACTGTTTTTTAGGAGCACCTACCTAAACAAATGTAAAATATGATACTCTGTTACTAAAAATTATATGTTATTACAAGATTTATACCGAAAAAACATCTGAAGTAATATTATGTGTGAAAAATAAATCTTGTTTGTTTTACATTTATGGTACATAGAGATCTTTTCAAATTCTTTTTAAGTTGGTTATAGTCCGTGGAAGTCTAGGTTACTTTCCCCTTGCACTGACCTCTAATACAATTACATTACTGTTCCTCCTCCCAGTTTGTTGGTGAGGGCCTGGTGAGTGACTTTATATCCATCAGGTATCGCTCTGGCAATGTCTGGGGCAGATATGGGGTTGAGCCAAGTCTCAGTGAGGAAGACGATGTCGGGTGCAAGGGTAGCGATGCGGTGCCATAATTCGGTAAGATGCTTGCATAGTGAGCGCGTGTTGAGAAGGGCGCATGCAAGCTAGTTTTTTTGTTCAGGTGGTGTCTGTGGTGTGTTCAGGGTCAATAAATCAATCAATCAGAGTTTATTAAGTGCAACTACTCACCCGTTAGGGTCTCAAGGCACTGGGGGGGGGGGTTGTGTAGTGTCCACCATTGAGGTGGTTCTTCAGAAAAGCCATGTCTTCAGCTCCTTTGTGAAGATGAGGACGGAGGTAGTTTGTCTGAGGTGGAGCGGGAGGGCTTTCCAGGCTGTGGCTGCGATGTGGGAGAAAGAGCATCCCCCTGTTTTTGTTTTCCTGATGCGAGGTACTTTGTCGAGAGAGAGCTGGGCTGATCATAGGGTCCTGTGAGGTACATGGAAGTTGAGTCGGCTGTTCAGGTAGGCTGGTCCGGTGTTGTGAAGGGCTTTGTGTGCGTGGATGAGGACCTTCAAGGTGATTATTTTCTCTATTCAAAGCCAGTGAAGTGTGCGCAGGTGTTGAGAGATGTGGCAGTGTCGGGCAGGTCGAGGACCAGTCTGGCGGCGGTGTTCTGGATGTTCTGTAGTTTGCGGTACGTTTCTTGTCTATCCCAGCATAGAGCGCGTTGCTGTAGTCCAGTCTGCTGGTGATGAGGGCATGTGTAACAGTCTTTCTATGTTCGAGGTGGATCCATTTGAAGGTCTTGCGTAGGAGGCGGAGGGTGCGGAAGCAGGTGGATGTTAGTGAGTTGATTTAGCGTCCCATGCTGAGTTTGAAGTCCAGGGTGATACCCAAGTTTCGGGCTTGGTTCGTAGGGGTTGGCGGGTTTCCGAGGGTGGGTGGCCACTAGGAGTCGTTGCACGGGTCGGGTTGGGGGCCCATGATGAGTACTTCTGTCTTGTTTGCGTTGAGTTGAAGGAAGCTGTTTTTCATCCAGTTGGCGACTGCTCCCATGCTTTTGCGGAAGTTGTGTCTGGCTGTGTTGGGTTCGTTGGATAGGGAGAGGATAAGTTGAGTGTCATCGGCATAGGAGACAATGTTGATTCTGTAGCTTCTGATGATGGTGGCCAGCGGGACATGTAGACATTGAACAGAGTGGGGCTGAAGGAGGATCCCTGGGCAACTTAGCAGGTGGTCGGTGTGGGGTTCTGCCAGAGAGGAAGGATTGGATCCTGCCGAGGGCCTTGTCTCTGATGCCCGCTCCGTGATGTCTGCTTATCAGGGTGTGGTGTGAGACTGTTTCGAAGGCCGCCGATAGGTCTAGCAGGACGAGTGCCACCATCTCTCCCTTGTCCAGCAGGGAACGGATGTTGTGGGTTGCAGCCAGGAGGGCTGTTTCGTGCTATTTTTGTTTTTTCTGAATCCGGATTGGGAAGTGTCGAGGATGTTGTGGTCTTCGATGAAAGTGGTGAGTTGACTGTTGATGGCTTTCTCTGGAAGTGGGAGCAGGGACATGGGCCTGGTAGGTGGACTGGTGTGTGTGTGCTGTGGCAGGTGAAATGGCAGTGGGTGCAGATAAAGGGTCCTAGTGTGGAACATGGGTCAGCGCTGTGACAGTGTTTGTTGCGATGTCCGGGGTCAAGGGTGTAGAGCTCGGTGATGGTGTATCTTCGGGGGAGGGAGGGCCAGAGGTTGTGACGCTGGGTGTGGTCCATGCATGGACGGACACAGACGGGCTTGGCATGCGCTGTGCGCGTCCGTTGCGCGGTCACGCTGGGGCCTACATTAAGTAGGTGCTGGGGTGGGTGGGGCTTCTGCTGGCGGGAAGAACAGTGAGTGGGAAGACCTGGTTGGGAAAACCCAGGCAACTGCGGTCTCACTGGATCAGTCTGGAAAAGCAGGAACTGGAAACCAGAGGCAAGTGGCAGGCTAGGTGTCCAGGTGCTAGAGGTTACATACATAGTCAGAGAGTGCTGTTGAGAGGGAAGTGAGAAAAGAGAAAAAGGCAGAGACGTATTTATCGGTGAGGTAGACAGAGATGATGTGCAACAAGATAGTTAGTGGGTATTAAAAACATAGGGCCAGATGTAGGAAGCCTTTTGCGCCTCGCAAACGGCGAAAAACGCCGTTTGCGGGGCGCAAAAGGCCTTACGCGATTCAGAGTCACACTCGCAAAATGTGATTCCGACTCGCAAATAGGAAGGGGTGTTCCCTTCCTATTTGCGACCGCATCGCGATGTTGAGTTGCTTTGTGACCGCGAAAGTGGTCGCAAACCAACTCGCAGTTACCATCCACTTGAAGTGGATGGTAACTCATTCGCAAAAGGGAAGGGGTCCCCATGGGACCCCTTCCCCTTTGTGAATGCCACAAAAAAGTATTTTTCAGAGCAGGCAGTGGTCCTATGGACCACTGCCTACTCTAAAAAAAACGAAACTAAATGGTTTCGGTATTTTTTCTTTTTGCAGCTCGTTTTCCTTTAAGGAAAACGGGCTGCAAAAAGAAAGAAAAAAACTGCTTTATTTAAAAGCAGTCACAGACATGGTGGTCTTCTGTCTGCAGCAGGCCACCATCCCTGTGAGTGCCTAGACTCGCTATGGGGTCGCAAACTGCAACCCACCTCATTAATATTCATGAGGTGGGTCTTTGCGACCCCATAGCGAGTCGTAGAAGGTGTCTGAGACACCTTTCTGCATTTCATTTTGCGAGTTGCAAATTGCGAGTCGCTAGTACTCGCAATTTGCAACTCGCAAAATGAAACCTACCTACATCTGGCCCATAGCTTTTTTATTTACAGTGTTATCTTGGGACCACTTGGAAGTTGGTAGCCCACTCTGCCTTAAAATGGCTCTGTGCAGTTTCAGCCGTGAAAAGTAAAGAGTGCTATAAGTGTAATGGCTTGTCACAGTTGTTCACCCACCTCTCATCTATAGTTATGGGCCTGGACACTAATGGTCCCTTTCAACCTACTGGTCAGAGCATTACCACACAGAATGTCATCAGTGCTGCATGAAAGGAGTCATGCCACCCAGGATCGTGGCTGTCACATGCATGCTACACATTTGTCACCCTCCCATGATCAGCACAATCAATTGTTCCCCCATATGGCCATGGTACATGTGGTGACTCAATGCCCCATCTGAATGGCAGGGTACTACAGGCTTACTGTCTATTTCCCCAGGGTGTGACAAGGTGCTTGGCTTTCCTCCTTGTTAATGAGAGTAAGCCTCTGCTCCACCCCTTTGTTTCTCTGATTGGACTGAGAAATTCACCTGACTCCAGTTGACATTGGCCCTCATGACATTGGTGGTAAATGCCGCCTATCGCCACGCTGACGTCCACCAACATACCGCCACGGTGGCGACTATCCGTTCACCATATTATGACACACATACCAATCTGACAGAATACAGCCACACACAGAAATCCGCCAGCCCAAAGGTCAGTGATAACGTGGAAGTACCATTACCCATACTGTTACGCCAACAAAACAACACCCACCACATTATGACCCACGAATCACCTCGGCGGACATTCAACGGCAGTAAACCATTGGCAGTACATACCTCCGCGCTCAGAATGGACACCCACATACAAAACAATACTACATTGGCCACTACCCAAAAATACACACCTGGCACCCATACACACACCACACCCACACTCCCACACCACTATAAAACACACACTTACATTACCCACAACCATTTACGAACAACAATTACTGCCAGGAGAGTGACACGAACTGCACAGACACAACTAGGCACACACACCACATACACCCATATATCCCTCACGCACCCCACATTACACACCCCACCACATTACTCAACACACTCTCACTAACACAAACCACAAAACACCATGGCACCACAAAGGCCCCCCCGTTTCACTGAGGAGGAGTTTAGGGTAATGGTGGAAGAAATTGTCAGGGTAGAGCCACAGCTATTTAGAGCACAGGTATAGCAGATATCCATTGCAAGGAAGATGGAGCTATGGCAGAATCGTGGACAGGGTGAACACCGTGGGACAGCAACCAAGAACATGGGACGACATAAGGAAGAGGTGGAATGACCTACGGGGGAAGGTACATTCCATTGCAGCAAGGCACCAGCTCGCCATACAGAGGACTGGCGGTGGACCTCCAACTCCTCCCTCACAGTTCACAGCATGGGAGGAGCAAGTATTGGTAATACTGCATCCTGAGTGACTCGCTGGCGTAGCCGGAAGACTGGACACTGGTAAGTCGATATTTACTTCTTATCACCCCCCATAACTGCATGCCATCTCACACCCTAACCCTCACATATTACTAACCACAATGCCAAGCCCTGCATGCTATACCGATGCATGGGCAGCCCTGCATGGACACCCATCACTAAAGCATGCACAGCATGGGGAAACTAACATTCCCACAATTTATCACCATACACAAGCAAAAGGTGGCAGGGCAACACCAACGATAGAGGGGAAGCCAGGGATGTACAAAAGTCATACACATGTAGCAAAATACATCACTTACATCCCCACAGATCCCCCAGCCAATATCAGTGGGGAGGAGGTGCCACGACTATCCAGTCCCCCAATATAAGATGCCCCCAGTGATGACAGTAACTCTGGACTTCTGGATCTGGATGACCTACCTGGCCCATCAGGGACCACTGGACAGCCGATTACCCAAGCCCACTCACAGACCACCAAAGAGCCTCCCCCATCAGGATTCAACACCACAGCACCCACCCAGTGTACCCACACTTCTGTCCCCAGGACACGTCAGTCAGCAGTGTGCCCACCTGTACAGGGACCCCAGGCCACACCTTGCCCCCAAGACAATCGGGGACCTGGGGTCAGTGGCAGTGGGCACACCGTTCAGGGGACACAGGCACAGGCCAACATGGACACTGGGACGACTGCTGTGCGCCAGCGGGAGGACAGCACCAGGGAACTGACCCTCCAGGAGGCACTCTCCAAGATCCTGGGAGCCTACCAACACTCCCAGGACATGATGGGCCAGATCCTTGACACCGTGCAGGAGAACAGGTGGCTGCAGGAGGGACAGTTTCAAGGGTTCAGGGAGGACTTGTAGGCCATTAACACCACCCTGATCTCCATACCAGGGGTGCTCGCAGACATGGCTAACATCATGAGGGAGGCAACAGCACACTAGCGGGCCCCTACCACTAGCCAGTCCATTGACCAGCCCTCCACTTCCGCTGCTGATAGTGGGCAGGAGGCCCCACCATAGGATCCACAGGCCACCAGCATCCCTCTCCCTGCAGAGGGTGAACCACCCTGCAAACGTTCCCTGCGACCCAGACAGAAGTCAGAGACACTTGCCAAGACCACCGCCAGGAAATTAGACTCTCCTGATTGTCCCCCTTGTGTCCCACTCAATCACCTTGTCCACCTTGAAGTGCTGTTGCTCCCTTTCCTATGGCCACTTGGGCACTGCATTCGTGCTACAAACAGACTGGAACAATACCCTGGATTTTCCTCTACCATCACCCCATTCCATTGCACTTTTCCCTCAATTTGTTAGCACGAAAATTAACACCCTTAAACACATCTCGAATACTTTTATGTCAAGTGTTGAAAAAATGTATTTATGGAAACAGTTACATCCATTGTAAATGAACTGTACATTGTGAGAGCATAGAAATAATGACCTGTAGCTGGCTGTAGTCAGCACATCAGTACACATTTGTCATAGCACCAACATCTGTAAAATGATAAACTATAGGTGACAGTAAGTAGAGGTAAAAAGTAGTTAATGCCATCATGCCACAGCCACACAGAATACAACAATAGTCATAGAAATATGAAGTTGCACTGTCTCACCTGTGTGTCATTGGAAGTACTGACAGATAACTGATGTTCTGTTGTCCTCATCCTCATCTTCAGCCTCTTCATCCTCATTGTCATCAGGGTCTACTGCAGCCACAGGGGCATCTCCAGTCTCCTCCTCCTGCAGAAAAGGTACATGACGCCTGAGGGCCAGGTTGTGCAACATGCTGCATGCCACTACTATCTGGCAGATCTTCTCGGGTGCGTGTCAGATGGAGGCACCTGAACCTGGCCTTCAGGAGGCCAAAGGTTCTTCCGATGATCCCTCTGGTTCGCCCATGTGCCTCATTATAATGTTCTTCAGCCCTTGCCCTGGCATTCCTCAGAGGGGTCAGCAGCCATGATAGGTTTGGGTAACCAGAGTCACCTGCAGGTATTGAGGGACAACATTTAGCCACACACTATCCTATTTGGTTAATATCAGAGGCACACACTAACACACAGTGGGTGGGGACCAAAGCTCACTTATGAGCCACTGTAGTTGGGCCATCACATTTGGGATGTTGCTATTCCTCAGGACAAAGGCATCATGCACCGACCCAAGATACTTAGCATTGACGTGGGAGATATACTGATCCGCCTGGCACACCACCTGCACACTCACGGAGTGGAGACTCTTATGATTCCTGTACACCAGTTTATTCTGGTGGGGGGGACAAACACAAAATGTGTCCCATTAATTGCCCCAATAATATTGGGGATATGTCCCATTGCATAGAGTCTGGCCTTCACAGTGGCCAAATCTTCCACCTAGGGGAAAGCTATGTAGCTGCACATGTGTTTTACCAGGGCAGCAAGACTCTTGCCAGCACGATTGAGAATATTGACTGTGACATTCCTGTTGCCAAGCCCAGTGTCACTTGGAAAGAACCTGTCAGCAGGAAATGGAGCACTGATAACACTTGCACAAGAGGTGGGATCCCAGTCGGATGACGAATAGATGACATCAGGTCTTGCTCCAACTGGGCACACAGCTCTGTGATTGTGGCCCTGCACAGTCTATAGGTGAGTATAAAGTGCCTGTTCTCCAGTGTAGCTAAGTCCACCAGGGGTCTGTACACGGGGGTATGTCTCCACCTCCTATTCATCCGCAGCGGTAGGTATCTAAGGGACACAAGAGTGAGTAGGCTGTCACAATTTGAACAACAAAACCACAACAGCAGTCCACATGGTGGACTTATGTATTGGGACAGTGTTAATGGCGAAGTATGTGCAAATCTAATCTGTGACGCAGCAGTTGTTGATATGCCTGTCCCCCCCCTGAAATGGCAACCGCCTGTCCTGTATATAGGGACATGTGGAAGTGAGGTAGCTCTGCTGATGTTGGGCATCATGGTGGAAGACAGTCTTGCACCACCGTGCAATTCCTCATTGGATAATATGGGGCTCTATGGAGTATAGTAGCCAATGGGGATCTGCGAGGGGGTGATGGTGTACACCGCCGCGGACGTGACCGCAATTTTCTATCTCAATCCGCACTTGTTTCCTGACCTTCAACAGAAGAAAACCTACACTGCGTGTGCTGCTGTGACCTGTGTCTGGAACCTACCATGGCCCGTGTGACCAGGGAAAGGGCCCCTACCTTCACTTTGGAGGAGTTGGAGCAACTGGTGGATGGGGTCCTACCCCAGGACAGACACCTGTATGGGTCTCCAGACCAACAGGTGAGTACACTTTGGCCACAATGCATGTGGCAAGGATGCATGGAGATGTGTGTGCAAGCATCGTGTAAGGATGGGGTTTGGGGGGATTGTCTTTTCATAGTGTACATGTTGTGCACTGGGCTATGTGTGTGCCAATGGTGAAGGAAACGAGTATGGTGGGCCATTTGTGTGACAGGCTTGACTGTTTGTTTAATGGTGTTCTCCTGTTTGTATTGCCTATGCAGGTCAGCGCCCATCAAAAGAAGGGATTATGGCGTGCCATCGCCAAGGACGAGCGGACCCTGCAGTCTATGGCAGGCGGAGCACCCACTGTAGGAAACGGTGGGAGGACCTGAGACGCTGGGCACGGAAGACTGCAGAGGCCCAGCTGAGGATGGCCTTCCAATGAAGAAGGGGTGCCTGTCGGACCCTGACCCCCCTGATGGCCCACATACTGGTGGTGGCCTACCCTGAGCTGGATGGGCGCTTGAGGGCAGCACAGCAGCCATAAGGGGGTGAGTACAGTGGGTATCTATACATATTTTGGCTGGCGGGGTGGTATCCGGGTGGTGGTTGTGTGTTAGTGGATGCCCATAAGGCCAGGCCAGACTTGCAGCGTGGTTCATCTAAAGGGTAATGGGTGTTTGGCAAATACAGGTGACCTAGCTTGTAAGCAGTCATTTCAGACAGGGCATCATGGGTCCCAGGAGTGCTGCGGTTGGCGTGGTGTGGTCCTCATCTTGCCTTAGTGACTAGCCATATCCCTGGTAGTGCAGTGCATAGTGCTTAAGCCTGTTCTCTATGTGTGACGGTGATGTGTATGCCAACTGTGGTGTTGGTGCAGTCATTGACCCAGTGTTTCCTTTGTCTCTCTTCACCCCTTTCTTGTTTTGTCATCCTGTCCTTGAGTGCATTAGCATCATCTGGTGGAGTAGCAGGGGCACCGGTGACAGAGGGAACTGCATCCCCAATGACCCAGGATGCAGAATCCACCAACGCCGAGGGAATCAGTGGGACAGAGGGTGAGGGGAGCACCACGGCGGAGACTGGAGGAGACAATACAGACTCAGATACCTCCGCCGATGGGAGCCACCCCCATATCAGCACCGCCCTCCCAGCAGCCCCTCAGCGAGTTTCCCGTGACCGGTCACCCAGGAGGGCGGGCATCCCCTTTGCCACAGGCACCTCAGGCCCTGCCCCAGTGAGCCCTGCTGCCCTGATTGAGGAGGCTATTGACTTCCTAAAATCCATCTCTGTAGGGCAGTCAACCATAGTGAATACCATCCAGGGGCTGGCATCCCAGATGCAGCAATGCAATGCATTCCTGGAGGGCATCAACAGTGGAATGGTGGCCCAACAGAGATCGAGTCAGGCTCTGGCCTCCTCTCTGATGGCAACCATTGTACCTGTTTCTACCGTCCCCCCTCCAACTTCCACTTCCCAGTCTCTTTCTCCTCAACCCCAACCCATCCCAGGCACACATACAGACGAGCATGCACACGAGACAACACCCAAGAGTGGCACAGGCAAACACAAGCACCACACTTCATCCCACAAGCACTCACACAAACACCATACATTTGCTGACACGACAACATCCACTGCTTCCACTGTCTCCCCCTCCTCCTCCACCACCGCCCACCCAGTCACGTCCGCACTCACACCTGCATGCACTACATCAACATCCACTACCAGCATCACCACACCAAGCAGGACACACACCTCTCTGGCAGACACCTCCACAACAGCCATGCATGCGTCCCCTCTGCCCTCTCCCACCCTGTCTGTTCTCCCCCTCTGAAAGGACACAAACGCAAGCACTCGGATACCCAACAGCCATCCACCTCACATCAGCATACAGCCCATGCACCTTCACCCAAGTCCAGCATACATACTCCTCCAACAACCACTCCCTCAACCTCCACTCCTATTACTCCTCCATCCTCCCACCCCAATGTCCTTAAAAAGTTTTTCCTTTCCCAACTTGAGCAGGGTACCAAGGACACAGCCAAACAGTCCACGGGGACAGTGGTAGCAACACCTGCTTGTGGTGATAAGGATACCACACCTCCATCATAGAAGGGGAAGGAGGCTGCACCACCAGGCAAGAAGGGGAAGGAGCCTGCACCACCAGACAAGATGGGGTAGGAGTCTGCATCACCAGGAAGGAATGGGAAGAGCCCCGCCACCCCTACCACGAAGGGTTCCACGCCCCATGTACTGGAGGAGACGAAGCCCTCTACTCCAGCGGAGGCTGTCAGGGTGACAGCTCCAGACCACATTGGGCCCCCACCGCCAGCTGATGAATTGCAGCCATCAGAAAGTGCAGAGGATGCCCAGGAGGCTCCTCCATCCACATCCACACTGCAGCCATCAGAAAGTGCAGAGGCTGCCCAGGAGGCTCCTCCATCCACCACCACACTGCAGCCATCACCGCCAGCGGGCGCCATGTAGGCCACACTCCAGGGGCTGCTGTGTGAGTTGCTCCCTCCAGAACCAGTGGGCAAGTCGCCCACTCCAGAGACTGTGGCCTTGCACTTCCCAGGACATAGCAATGGGCATGTTATCCCCTCCAGACCCAGTGGGAAAGTCACCCACCTGAGAGACTGCGGCCTTGCACTCCCCAGGACACAGTAATGGGCATGTTGCCCCCTTCAGAACCAGGGGAAAAGTCACCCACCGGAGAGACTGTGGCCTTGCACTCCCCAGGACAGAGCAATCGGCATGTTGCCCCCTCCAGAACCAGTGGGAAAGTCACCCACCTGAGAGACTGTGGCCTTGCACTCCCCAGGACAGAGCAATGTGCATGGAGCCCCCTCCCAAACCAGTGGGCTTGTTCCCGCATCCAGCTGAGGTGCCCCCCTTCGCCCTGAGGTGCCTGCCTATTTGCAAACTGATGCCCCTGCAGTGTACTTTCCAGATGTGGTCAGGATTCAAGTTGAGCCTTAGACTGTGCTCTGTGGCCATGTGGGCCCTTTGACCATTGGAGTGGGCTGTGTCCTTTTGTGTACATGTGTACATATCTATTTCATTGACAAATCGGATTATTAATTTTGATTTTGATCTGATTACAATCACTTTCGGCCATTCTTATTGTCCTTGCATTATTCTGCTGTTTTTTGGGGACAAATTGTTTTTCGTGTGCAGCTGGTTGTGTGTATGGTTTGTGTGTGTGTTGGGTGTGTGTTGTGTGTGTGTGTGTGTCACTCTTGTTTTCCTCCCACCCTCCTTTGTGTGCTAGGCGGCTGTACTCACTGTTGTCATCTTCGTCTGCGTTGGTGTTCCAGGTGGAGCATAACATAGAAGATCATCGGAAAGACTTGTAGTTCTGGTTCCATGACGGCGTTGTTTTTCCCTGTATCTCCGATGGTGTGTCCTTTCTCTTCAGTGATGCATTTCCGCCAGGCTTTTGATGGCATTGGTAGCGCCCGGGAAAGGGTGGCGGAGTGATGTTTCTTAATATGGTGGGCGATACTTTGTCTTCCGCCTGTCCGTTGTTGGCTACCGCCGTGGTGAGTGTTGTTTCCACCCTGGCGGTCGGTATGATACATTGGCTGTCTATTGGAGTTATCACTGCCATGGTCATAATTTGGCGGTAGTTACAGCCAGCCTGTTGGCTGTATTACCACCACTTTATCACTCACCTCCAGGGTCATAATGAGGGCCATTATCTTCAAGCCAGATCTCGGCAACATCTTTCCTCTATCTGACTCTTCCTAAAATTCCTTCTGCAGTGTCACCTCAAAGCCTTTCCTTGCATTGCTGGAATTATTCAACCTCCCCTAGCACTGGGTTCAGGGATCTTAAATTAGTAATAGCTAAGGAGATTTAGAAATTACTAATATGGATTGTGGGACTCCTATTGGAGACCTTTACTGTTACTTTCACCTACTTGGATTCTGTCAATCCCTCAAAGTTGTGCTGTAACAACTGTCTCTTGTGTGTCTGCAGTGTTATATGCAGACTTTTAGGAACTTTTGTTGCAGATCGGCATTTCAAGTTGTTTCTATATGACATTGCAACAAGACCAATGTTTTGATGATTATTCCGGCTCTAACAAGATACAAGTAGTGTACCATTTGTATGCTGGATTTTTACCATGGTGCATCAGTTAGTAGAGTAAAACCTTTGTATGTCTCATTTCTTGTAGAATTTTACAATTCATGCAGAATCCAAGTAAATTAAAAAAGGCATGTTTTTTAAGTTGATGCAAGCAGAGGGTAACAGTAGTCTTGTGTTCTGTTTAGTTTTATTTAAAAAAAAGTCTGTCATACCCAGTGCAGTCACCTAAGTGGTACCTGATTACTCTGATCCTGTGTGCAGCTGATCAGACTCTGCTGAGTATGTGGGCCAAGGAAGATATCCTTTGCTACAGGGCATGGCTCTACAAAATCAAGGAACTTACAGGAATAGAGAAAACATCAATGTCAATAGAAGGGAAAGGAGAGCAATATGTGAAAATGTGAAAACCATGTCTGAGTATTGTGGTAAGAAAATTTAAGGAGGTTACTAGTCCAAAGTACTTGAAGGTGCTTAGAATTACTGGGTCAGAGCACATAAAATGACTATTTGAATCTGAAACATGATATGTGCATAGCGGTGGACACGGTAAACATTGAAAGGGAAGCAGAAACATCAGATGGGGTAAGGTAGTCAAGAATATTAATGGGGAAAGTGGTAGGAATGAGGAAGGTTTATTGGGGCGTTATTGTTATTTTGTGTTGTAATATACAATGGTCAATGGTAGAGAGCTGCATTGATTTGCGTAGGCAAGTGCCCCTTTCTGACATGGTCAACCCCCACTTTTTGCCACTGACTGAGGTGCACTGAGTTCCTGCTAAACAGGCCCGAAGTGCCAGTGTTCTTTACCTGGGTAGAGGAGTGAGTCCCTAAGGGCTGCAGCACAGATTGTGCCACTCCTTGGGACCCCTTTAAAAGTGAGAAGCACTTAGCCTCCATTTGCAGTCTGTGTGCCCTAGTGAACTCCAAGAGAAAACATGACTTGCACACCCTTGGTGTGCCATGTCCCCATCACTGCATGTGTATGTAATTCACCCCTAACATACGCCTGAGAGCCCCAAGGCAGGGTGCAGTACACTTACTGCATGGCCATATCTGCATGAGTGGATATGGCCCTATGGTGCTAAGGGCCAGATGTACAAAGGCTTTTACGTGTCGCAAACAGCGAAAATCACTGTTTGCGAGGTGCAAAACCCACATCGCGATGTCCATTCCCTGGTTTCCGACTCGCAAAATGGGACTGCGAGCCGCAAATAGGAAGGGGTGTTCCCCTTCCTATTTGCGAGTCGCATCGCGATGTAGGATTGCTTTGTGACCGCGAACGCGGTCGCAAAGCAATCGCAGTTACCACCAGTGTCACACTGGTGGTAACCCATTTGCAAAAGGGAAGGGGTCCCCAGGGGACCCCTTCCCCTTTGTGAATGGCCTTGAAAGCATTTTTTCAGAGCAGCAAAATGAAACTAAAACGTTTCATTTTACATTTTGTAATGCATCTCGTTTTCCTTTAAGGAAAACGGTCTGCATTACAAAAAAAAATCTGCTTTATTTAAAAAGCAGTCACAGACATGGTGGTCTGCTGTCTCCAGCAGGCCACCATCCCTGTGAGTGCTGCGACTCGCAAGAGGGTCGCAAATTGCGACCCTCCTCATTAAGATTAATGCCGGAATTTCGTACATCTGGCCATTAGCCCCATTGTTGAGCATTGCAAGTATACCGGGAAGCCATTTTAAGGTATATGCTGGACATTCGTCAACACGAGTGACCCAGTCACATAATGGTTTCACCGAACCCTATGGTGTTTGGTATCAACCACCTCCTCTTAATAAATCCAGGCTGATGCCAGCCTTGGATTTATTTGAATGTGCACCCACAGATCCCCTTAGAGGTGCCCCCTGAACCCTAACAGCCTTTTGGTGTGCTGACTGACTAGCCAGGAAGGAGGAAACAATGCCTGCTTCGGAGAGGGGTGTTACCACCCACTCCAGCAGGACGGCTAGCATATCTGCATATCAAGACCGGGATCTTCAAAGACCCTGCTGCCTTTGGTTTGCACAGCCCTGGCTTCCCCAGTCCTGTCTGTAGCCATCCCTGCCCTGAAGCCCATTTGGCACCAGGACAGGCAGGGAAATTAGCTAGTCAGTAGGTGTTTGCCACCTCTGGGCTAACCACACCCCTAAGGTGGGCTACTCAAGGTGGACACTCAAAGAAGGGTTCCACCATCTTAGTTTTGGTCAGAACTAGGCCTTCTGGGATAGGGATATGCCCACTCCTCACAGGAAGTGGTAATAATGGGGTGTGGGCACTCTCAAAGGTAAGTAGCCCATTAGCTACTACTCGACACTCCCCTAAAATGCCCCTAAATCTAGGATTTAGACAACTCCCCAAAACCAGAGGCCAGATTTGCTTGACAAGAAGAAGAAGACACAGAAGAGCTGTAATAGCTAACTGTGGATGCTTGGTAAACTTTTGGTGCAAAGTTTTGCCTGCTTACCTGCTGCCGTCCTGACAATCGTGACATCATGACTCGTCCTGCAGTTGTAGGGACTCGAAAAGCATCAGAAGTACTTCAGCACTTTGGCAGCATGTCAGCGTCTCCATTGGTATGGAGAAGCCACTTCCTTGCTTCTTGCAGGCACCAACCGCAAGCATCCAGTTCATCGGCCTGCTGACTCGCGGGTCCACCTTCACAGCAGCCATCCAGGAGGAGGTCCCCATGCTCCAAGAAGTCCATGCTGTGCCCCCACCAAGTGAGAAGACCCAAGGATCCACCAGAGCTGACTTGCACCAATGCTCGGGGTACTGGACCTCTTGCACCAGCCAAGGTTTGTTGAAGGTTGTTGAATGACTTAATTCTTGAAAGACTGCAGAAAATCTGAGAGAACCTTCACCTGACCAAATGAGCTATGTAAATACAAATCAATGTTTGCTTTGTACCTTCTCTTATATTCCTATGCCCTCTTCCCCCTCTATACCTCCAGTGCTGAGCTCACTCATGGACATGTTCAGCATTCTTGATGAGGAAGGAGACTGATGAGTTTCATGCCATTCCCAAAGCAAATTCAGATCTGTAGGTTAGTAGAGATTTGAGTTTGACAATAAGATCCTTCTTATTTTATTTAGTATTCCTTGTCAATCCCATAGCTATTAAGCACATTGGAAGCTGTTGATGGGGTAAGGAAGGAACAAGTGATCAAGCCTGTGATGACAATGGAATTACCCAGTCTGTAAAATCACTTCTGTCACACCTGTCATTTTGGTGAATCAATGTCCATAGTCTTTCTTGCCTGAAAGATGCCACCTAACCCTCCCACCTATAATTAGGTTTTTAGGTCTTAACATTTTTATTGAAGTCCAGAAATTGTGAAAACCAAATACATTGCTCAAACTCCCCTAGCAGAAAAAACATACCTCAAAATGACAACCCTCAACCACCAGTTAACCATTCTAGTTTACACTTACTCCAATACACCAGACACTCCAATGACAACACCAAAGGTGGAGAGACTGAACTTGGGGTGAAGGTGGTATGGGAAGAATGAAGGAGGACCAATTCCCTGAAATCCTACCATCTCATGATTTGAAAGTCAAAAAGGTCCCACTTTGATTCCTCTCCACTGCCCCACTAATTCAGGAGCCATGGTTTATGGTAACACACTTGCCGTTTACACATGTTCCTTTCTTCTCACCTCCAAACTTTCTCCACTGCCTCTACTTGAGTGAAGTTGTGACATCTATTCTCATGCGCCACTCTTGGCATAAGAGAACACCATGAGGATGCCTCCATTCCCAATTTCAACAGTTCTTTATAATGATTTGCAGCTTTTGATACCTAGACTGTGTGGATCTGCTATAGTGTGGAAGAATTAGTTTATCCTCCAGGATGACCTCTCAAATCTTGAATATCGCTCTCAGGATTCACTTTCTGCCTTGAACAATCCCTTATTCCACAATTATGGTGTCTCCTGAGTAATTGCTGCCATTCTTCCGATCATGAGGAGCTGATAAAAATGTAACACTGTCACTGTTGGGGTCTCATTGGCTGGAAGACCCTCTGAGTTTAAAAACATCTGACACGAGGTAGCTAAAGCTACCTTTTCTGCAATGCACTTTGTAACTCTCAATAGGCAGACATTGGCTGCCTATGACTGATTTTCCAGCCATTTAACCTGTAACAATTCATGGCTTGGACAAAGCATTCTTTTAAGTGGCTCTGTTCCTTGCCATCCACTTGCAGCACCACCACAGAAGACTTCATTTGGATAACCCTTGTCATATGTTCCATAAAAGCCCCGCAATTCATTTACCAAGATCACTTTCTCTTTCGTTTCTTTGACAGTGCACTACAAGTCCCCTATGACTGATAAAATCAGTGCTTCAGCCTAAGATACCTCATCTCTAGTCTCCTCATCTGCATCACCCACATTGCTGTCTCCATGATGCATAGACCATCCGTTGTAAATAAATATGAACTTGCCCTCTTGCTTTCAATCTTGTCATTTTTGGTAGCTTATTGCAAGCAGTCCCCAGACTTCGGTGGTCATTATGACATTGGCGGTGACTGTTAAAGTGGCGGTAATACTGCCAATAGGATGCCGGTAATTACCGCCAAATTATGACCATGGCGGTGATAGCACCCATAGACAGCCAATGTGCCAAACCTCAGCTGAAGTGGGGAACTTGCCCACTGGTTCTGGAGGGGGCTCCTTGTACAACAATTCCTGGAGGGTGGCCTACATGCCCTCTGCTGGAGGTGGGGGCTCCTGTGCCTCAGCTGGAGGTGAGGGCTGTTGTGTCTATGCCGGAGGTGGGGGCTCCTGGGCCTCAATTGGAGGTGAGGGCTGCTGTGCCTGTGCTGGAGGTGGGGGCTCCTGTGCCTCAGCTGGAGGTGAGGGCTGCTGTGCCTGTGCCGGATGTGGGGGTTTCTGTGGCTCAGCTGGAGGTGGGGGCTCCTGTGCCTAAGCTGCAGGTGAGGGATGCTGTGCTTGTGCTGGTGGTAGGGGCTCCTGTGCCTGTGCTGGAGGTGGGGGCTCCTGTGCCTCAGCTGGAGGTGAGGGCTGCTGTGCCTGTGCTGGAGGCGGGGGCTCCTGGGCCTCAGCTAGAAGTGAGGGCTACTGTGCCTGTGCTGGAGGTGGGGGCTCCTGTACCTCAGCTGGAGGTGGGGGTTCCTTGCCCTCTGAGGGTGGAGTGGGCCTCTTGCCATTGGTGGTTGAGTGGGAACCTTCCCTTTCGTTGGTGATTGAGTGGGAACCTTTCCTTTCATTGGTGGTTGAGTGGGAACCTTCCCTTTCTTTGCTGGTGGAGGGGGATATTTGGCAATCTTTGCTGATGGAGAGGGATCCATGTGTCCCCTCTTGTGATGGGTCCCCTTGGCCTTTGACATGTCACTTGTGTCCTTGCCTCCAAGACTAGGAGTTGCCTCCACTGTCTCCGTCTCCTGCCCTTGCTTTTCACCACCCTAGTCCTCCCTTTCTGAGCCGGAGGTGTGCTCTCAGTATGACTGGCAGGCGTCACACTCTGGGGCCCCTTTGAGCCAGCAGGTGATGATTTGATGGGATCAGTGGCAGACTGTTTGGCTGAGGTGCTGTGCTGCGTGGTTGGGACTCTGCTCTTACGGGCAGGACGAGGGGTGGAGGGGGAGGGAAGAGGTCAAGTTGGGCAAGGAAAAGCTTCTTACGGAGGTTAGGGTGGGATGTGCAAGGAGGGATGGGAGTGGAGGTTGAGGGACTGGCTGTCGGAGGTGTACGTCTACTGGACTTGGGTGCAGGTGCATGGACGGTGTACGTGTGTGAGGTGAATGGCTGTTGGGTGTCTGAGTTCCTGCATTTGTGTTCCTTAGGAGGGGGGGGCAGACAGGGTGGGAGAGGACAAAGGGGACGAGTGGAGGTGTCTGCAAGTGAGGTGTGTGTGATGCTTGATGTGATGATGGTGGTAGTGGCTATTGATGCAGTGCATGCAGGTGTGAGTGTGGATGTGAATGTGAGGGAGAAGGAGGAGGGGTAAACAGTGGAGGCAGTGGATGGTATTGTGTGTGCAATTGTCTGTTGTTTGTGAGAGTGCTTGTGGCCTGAAGTGTGCTGTGTTATTCTAGTGTGATGTTTTGTGGTAGTTGGAGGGGGACGGTAGGAACAGGGACACTGGCTGCCATCAGAGAGGAGGCGGGAGCCTAAAACGATCTCTGTGGGGCCGCCAACCCACCATGGATGCCTTACAGGTATGCATTGCATTGCTGCATCAGGGATACCAGCTCCTGGATGGCATTCACAATTGTTGACTGCCCTACAGAGTTGCATCTCATGAGGTCAATAGTCTCCTCAGTGAGGGCAGCAGGGCTCACTGGGGCAGGGCCTGAGGTGCCTGGGGCGAAGGAGATGCCCACCCTCCTGGGTGAGCGGGCACAGGCAACTCGGTGGGGGGCTACTGGGAGGGCAGTGCTGGTATGGGGGTGGCAGCCGGATCTGCAGCTGGGGTGGTTCCAGAGGTGTCCACCACCACTAGGGAGCTCCCATCGGAGGAGGAATCAGAGTCAGTGTTGTCACCTCCTGTCTCTGCCATGGTGCTCCCCTCACCCTCCGTCCCACTGGACCCCTTGGCGTCGGTGGACTCTGCTTCCTGGCTCCTGTGGGATGCAGCTGCCTCAGTCGCTGGTGCCCCTGCTACTCTGCCAGATGATGCTAATACACACATGGACATCGCTTTCCCACAAGTTTAAGATTTGGCCACTGTGAAGACTGGATTCCATGCAATGGGACATATACCAAATATTATTGGGGCGATTGATGGAACACATATTGCGTTTGTCCCCCCCCCAGGCACAATGAACAGGTGTTGGACTTTTTCCCTTGTGCACGGTCATCCCCAATCTTTTTGCCTCTTGTCTCCCATTTTTTCTGACCTGTTGTTGGCTTTTGAACTCTGAGCACTTTACCACTGGTAACCAGTGCTAAAGTGCATATGCTCTCTGTAAATTGGATTGTTGATTGGATTTCAATGATTGGCATATTTGATTTACTGGTAAGTCCCTAGTAAAGTGCACTAGAGGTGCCCAGGGCCTGTAAATCAAATGCTACTAGTGGGCCTGCAGCACTGGTCGTGCCACCCACATGAGTAGCCCTGTAATCATGTCTCAGACCTGCCACTGCAGTGCCTGTGTGTGCAGTTTTAAACTACCAATTCAACCTGGCACTTTACCGCTGGTAACCAGTGCTAAAGTGCATATGCTCTCTGTAAATTGTATTGTTGATTGGATTTCAATGATTGGCATATTTGATTTACTGGTAAGTCCCTAGTAAAGTGCACTAGAGGTGCCCAGGGCCTGTAAATCAAATGCTACTAGTGGGCCTGCAGCACTGGTCGTGCCACCCACATGAGTAGCCCTGTAATCATGTCTCAGACCTGCCACTGCAGTGCCTGTGTGTGGAGTTTTAAACTACCAATTCAACCTGGCAAGTATACCCACTTGCCAGGCCTAAACCTTCCCTTTTCTTACGTGTAAGACGCCCCTAAGCTAGGCCCTAGGTAGCCCCATGGGCAGGGTGCAGTGTATGTTTAAGGTAGGACATATACTAATATGTTTTATATGTCCTGACAGTGAAATACTGCCAAATTCATTTTTCACTGTTGCAAGACCTATCTCTCTCATAGGTTAACATGGGGCAACCTTTAAATATGATTAAAGTGTAGATTCCCTTTAGGAGCAGATAGACATTTGGAGTTTGGGGTCTCTGAACTTACAATTTAAAAATACATCTTTTAGTAAAGTTGGTTTTGAGATTGTGTGTTTGAAAATGCCACTTTTAGAAAGTGAGCGTTTTCTTGCTTAAACCATTATGTGACTCTGCCTGTTTGTGGATTCCCTGTCTGGGTTAGTTTGACAGTTGGGCTCTTTGCACCTCTCTCTAGACAGTGACACAAAGGGAGCTGAGGTGTAGCCTGCATATCCTGATGAGCCATCTGTGCTAGGAGGGAGGGGAGGAGTGGTCACCTACACTTGAAAGGGCTGTGCCTGCCCTCACACAATGCATTCTCCAACCCCCTGGTGTGTGTCTGGGGCCTGGCCTGGGCAAGGCAGGATTTCACAAACAAGAGAGACTTTCCTTTGAAGCAGGCCTACTTCAAAGGCCAAAATGGCTATAAGGAGAGCACCCAAACCCCTGAAAAATTTGATCACTTCTGGACATCAAGAGGAACCTGTTCCTAGAGAAGAGCTGAAGAGCTGAGGAGAAGTGCTGCCCTGCCTGTGACTGTGCTTTGTGGAGCTATCCTGCAGTTGCTGCTTCTGCCTGGTGAAAGGGGACAAAGACTGGACTTTGCTGTGCATTCCTGCTTGTGAAGAAATCTCCAAGGGCTTGTCCTGAGCTTGCATCCTGTTGTTGAAGTCTCAGGGCCATCAAAGACTTCCCCTGCCAGCACCTGGACTCTCTGCTGAGACTTCTGCCCTGCCAAGTGGTGCCCTATCCAGTTTCTGGGGCCTTGACAGGTGAAGCTGGCAGACCAAGATTGAAGATCCACGCACAGACCGGCGTGCAGGGAAATTTCTGACGCAGCCTCAGAGATGCGGCTGGAAAAATGACGTGCCGCCGGCTTCGCGGCTGAAATCGTCGCTCTGCTTGCAGCACGGCTGGAGGATCGACACACGCAGCTGGAAAAATGACACACAACACCGCTAATGAAGGCTGGTAACATCGCAACCCACACAGGTAGGTTTTGCTGATACCGTACAGCAGGATTTTTGATGCAAACCTTGCTGGGTGCGGAAAAACGATGTAACACCTGCTCGGACCTGAGTGCTTGCCTGGATCGACGCATCACTCTCCTGCGGAGAGGAAAAACGACACACGCTGACCCGACTGGTGGAGGAGAAACAACGCACGGTCTTGCTTGCGGGAGAGAAATCGATGCATCGCGAACCGTTTTTGATGCACACTCGCCCGTGCGTGTTAGTTTGACGCTACCCAGGTACTTTTCAACGCTAACAGTCTTTTTACTGTTTACAAAACTATTTAAGACTCTTAAATAACTTGACTTGTGTGCGTGGGATTTTTGTCGTTTCGGTCTTGTTTTGTTTAGATAAATATTTCCTATTTTTCTAAACCTGTTTTGTGTCATTTTGTAGTGTTTTCACTGAGTTACTGTGTGTGTCGGTACAAATACTTTACACCTAGACTTTGAAGTTAAGCCTGCCTGCTCATGCAAAGCTACCAAGGGGGTGAGTGGGGTTGGCTGAGGGTGATTCTCCTTTACCCTGACTAGAGTCAGGGTCCTTGCATGGACAGGGGAGTAACCTGACTGCCAACCAAAGACCCCATTTCAACAACAGGTGTTCAGGAATCGGAAGAGTTTTCATTCACTCAATGTGCAAATGGTGTCCCTGACGGACCAGTACATCTCCCACGTCATTTCCAAGTATGCTGGGTCGGTGCATGACGCCTCCTCCCTAAGGAATAGCAGCATCCCAAATGTGATGGCACAAATACAGAAGCACAGGGTGTGGCTAATAGGTGAGCCTGAGTCCCCACCCAAAGTACGTCAGTGTATGCCTTCAGGAGTCATCCCCCATACCATTGTGTAAGGCTAATGTTTGTCCCTCAATACTTGCAGGTGACTCTGGCTACCCAAATCTATTGTGGCTCCTGACCCCTGTGAGTAATGCCAGGACAGTGGCTGAGAATCAGTATAATGATGCACATGGGCGAACCAGGCGGATCTTAGAACATATCTTCGGCCTCCTGAAGGCCAGGTTCAGATGCCTCCATCTGACAGATGGATCCCTCTGGTACTCCCCTGAGAAGGTCTGCCTGATAGTAGTAGCATGCTGCATGTTGCACAACCTAGCCCTCAGACGACATGTGCCTTGTCTGCAGGAGGAGGAGATTGGAAATGCCCCTGTAGCAGCAGTGGACCCTGAGGACAGTGAGGATGATGAGGCGGAGGATGAGGATGTGGACAACAGAACATCAGTTATACGTCAGTACTTCCAATGACACACAGGTGAGAACTGACCATTTCTCTGATTGTTTATGTTTTCAATGTGGCTGTAGCAGGATGGCATTCACCTCCTTTGCATCTCAACTGACTGTCACCTATGCCTTCTCATTTTGCAGATGTTGGTGTTATAACAACTGTGTACTTATGTGATGACTACAGACAGCTACAGCTCATTATTTGTATGCTATGACAGAGTTCAGGTCATTTGCACGAGATGTAACTGTTACCATAATTGCACATTTTCATCACATAAAGCACTATCACTCAAGTTGTGTTCAAGGGTGTTTATTGTAGTGAAATTTATAGACGGAATACTGCAATGGAAGAGGGCGATGGTAGAGGTAAGTCCAGGGTATTGGTCCAGTCTGTTTGTAGCACAGGCCCAGTGTCCAAGGGGTGATAGGAAGGGGAGCAAAGGCAGCACAAGGTGACAGAGTGGGACACAAGGGGGACATTCAGGAGGGTCTCATTTCCTGGCGGTGGTCTTGGTGTTGGCAAGTGTCTCTGGCAACTGTCTGGGTCACAGGGAATGTTTGTGGGGTGGTTCACCTTCTGCAGGTGGAGGGATGCTGGTGGCCTGTGGGTCCTGTGCCAGTGCATCCTGTCCACTAGCTGCAGCAGATGTGGTGGGCTGTTCAGTTGACTGGCTAGTGGAAGGGGCCCACTGGTGTGCTGTACATTATGTTGGCCATATCAGCCAGCAACCCTGCTATGGAGACCATGGTGGTGTTGAGGGCCTGCAAATATTTCCTGATCTCCTGATGGTGTACCTCCTGCAGATGTTGGTTCTCCTGCATGATGTCAAAAATCTGGCCCATGTTGTCCTGGGATTGTTGGTAGGCCCCCAGGACTAGTGAGTGCCTTGAGACAGTCGGTTCCCTGAGCCTGTCCTCCCCCTGATGCACAGCTGTCCTCCATGTGTCCCTGTCCCCCTGTGCCTGTGTCCCCTGAACGGTGTGCCCACTGCCACTGACCCCAGGACCCTGATTGTCTTGGCTGTGAGGTGTGGACTGGGGTCCCTGCACAGGTGGGCACACTGCTGATTGACATGTCCTGGGGACAGAGGTGTGGGGACATTAGGTGGGCGCTGTGGTGTTGGATACTGAGGGGGAAGACTCTGTGGTGGACTGGAAGTGGGCTGGGGTTGGCCGACTGACCAGTGGTTCCTGATGGGCCAGGAAGTTCATCCAGATCCAGATGTCCAGAGTTACTGCCATCACTGGGGGCATCTTCTGTTGGGGGACTGGATAGCTGTGGCACCTCCTCGCTGCTGGGATTGGCTGGGGCACCTGCGGGGATGTAAGTGATGTATTATGCCTCATGTCTGTGACATATTCTACATCCCTAGCTTCCCCTATATCGTTGCTGTTGCCCTGCCACCTTGTTTGTGTATGGTGATGGATTGTGGGATTGTTGGTTCTCCATGCTGTGCATGCATAGGTGGTGAGTGTACATGCAGGGCTGGGAGGGCTGTACATTAAGTGGGTATGTCATGCAGGGCTTGGCATTGGGGTTAGTCATATGTTTAGGTGCACTGTGTGGGATAGAGTGGAGTGTTGGGAGTCAGGGTGAGGGGGTGAGATGGCATGGAGGTATGGGGAGGTGATAGGTTGTAAATTTTGACTCACCTGTGTCCAGTCCTCCGGCTACGTCCCTCAGGATGCAGGATTGCCAAGATTTGCTCCTCCCATGCTGTCAGCTGTGGGGGAGGAGGTGGGGATCCACTGCCAGTTGTCTGGATGGCGAGCTGGTGCCTTGCTGCCATGGAACGTACCTTCCCCCGTAGGTCGTTCCACCTCTTCCTGATGTCGTCCCTTGTTCTTGGATGCTGTCCCATGGTATTCACCCAGTACACAATTCCCCGCCATAGCTCCATCTTCCTTGCAACGTATATTTGCTGTACCTGTGCTCCAAACAGCTGTGGGTCTACCCTGACTATTTCCTCCACTATGAACCCCAACTCCTCATCAGTGAAACGGGGGTCCCTTTGTGGGTACATGGGTGTTGTGTGGTGTGTGTTGTGCAGTGGGTGTTGAATGATGTGGTGGGGTGTGGGGTGCGTGACGGATGGCTAGGTGTTAGTGGTGTGTGTAGTTGTGTCTGTGATTATCGTGTCTGTCTCTTGGCAATTTTTCACGTTCGTAAAGGGTTGTGGGTTATATGGGTGTGTGTTTCATAGCGCTGTAGGAGGGTGTGATGTGTGTATTAGTGTCAGGTGTGTGTTTTTGGTATTGGCCAATGTTGTGTTGTATTGTTTTTTGGTGGCTATTCTGACCGCGCCGGTGTGTACCACCAATGGTTTACCCCCGTTGAATGTCCACTGTGGTGATTCTTGGGTCATAATGTGGAGGGCGTTATTTTGTTGGCGTGGCGGTGTGGGTGTTTGTACTGACACTTTACCACTTACCTTTGATCTGGCGGATTTGTGTTTGTGGTAGTATTCTGTCGGTTTAGTGTGTGTGTGTCATAATATGGCGAATGGATGTTCGCCTCCGTGAAGGTAAGCGGGATTTACTGCCAATGTCATAATGAGGGCCTAAGTGTAGTTTTGCAAATAAGGTGCAAGTTTCGATATGGGGTGGATTTACCGGGTTTATGAAGGTGTCCACGGTCTGCAATCATACAGTGGTGGCCATCATATCAGCAGTTCTTCATGCAAACCATTACCTGTTCCACAGGCCTTACTTCTCTATTGATCCAAGTCCATGGCACAGTCCTGTTCAGGTACGGAATGGTCTTTCATGCACTACTGGCTTTACTGCTATATCTCTGTTGGTGCAATGTGGACCTTTTTCTTGGTGTATATGGTCACTGATGGATCCTTTCTTGGGTAGCCTCCATCAGGCCCAGATTCTCACTGCTGAAGCTCAAAAGCAAGGCTGCTGCCATCTTGAATGATGCGGGCCCTGAGGTGCTGGCATCTCCTCAGGTCGTTCTGTGCAACAAAAGGGTCAGCAACAACAGTAAACTTATACAACAAAATAACTGTTCTTTTTACAAAACATGTAGGGAGCAAGTGCATTAACTATGATACGTGTACAGATGGTAAACAGGAATACACCTCCTGGTACAATGTATTATAACTTAGGGCCTGATTTAGATCTTGGTGAATGGGTAGTGGCAAGTAAATGAAAAAAATATTTTGTATCCAGTGTTTTTACTGTGAGACTCCTGACTGTCTCAATCGCTTTTCTTTGGGGGTCCTTGGAAGGAGGCGGATCTTTAGGCACTTGACTACATTGTGCATGCCTTACAACAGCTCTGCACGAAAGATCTAAACAATGAAAGGAAAAACATCAGAGCTACAGAATGAATTTGGTGTCAATATGCTTCACCCGACAACTTCATACAACTTTTTATCAAAATAAATATATATAAAAAAGACATATGGCCTGATTTAGTTATTGGCAGATGGGTTACTCTGTCACAATGGGGACGGATATCCTGTCCACTGATATCTAAATTCCATAGAAAATAATGGGATTTAGATATCCAAGGACAGGATATTTATCATCGTGACAGAGTAATCCACCTGCCAATATCTAAATCAGGCACAAAGTTACCTATAATAAAAATGTTAACTACCATAAGTATCCAAAATTGTGACACATATCATCCTCTCTCTTCTGAGATGATCGCTAACAACACTACACACAAATGCGAGAAGCAAATCTTTCTTAAAACTGCAAAAAAAATCAAACTCTCCCCCAACCCTTCTTTAAAAGACCAGAGACATGGTGAGGTGATACAGAAATCAATGGTAACATAGCCATCATTGGGAGAAGCCGGACCTATATAATTACATAACACCAGAGAAAAAGAAAAAATAATTTCTCTGAATCTTTACCCAGCACATTTCACAAACAAATCAGCTCATTGAGCACACCTCTCTTGGCTAACTTAATCAACACTTCTCAGGCTTGAGGAACAATTTCAAACTGACTAAAGACAGCAGACAGCTTGCATTTGTAAAATACCAGAACATGTTATTCAATCTTTGCCTGGAGTTTAGTTACCCTTCCTGTCTAAAATCATAGAAAGATAGGTGGAGAAGGAGCTCAAATACTCGATTTATGAAAATAGTCTCCCAGGTGCAGTACAGTTAAGCTTCAGACCAGAATGCAGCAGAGAGACCGTAACTCTCAAAAAGTCGATGATGCTCAGAAAAGTTGATGATTCTCTAGGCAAACTCAATGATGGTGACTATAGCCTCCAAGTGCTTTTCAGCGTCCTTCGTTTTCATGAGCCACTTATCTCTCTCAAAAAAACTCAGAAACAAAATGAGTATAAATGGCACAGTACTCAGCTCATTCTTGTAATATGTGGTAGATTGTGGCCAGTGCATTAAATTAACAAACTCTCTTACCTACTCTACTATAAATGCTCTGTCACCTTTTGTCTTCTTCAATCATGGGCTCTGATACAAGTGTTGCACACATTGGTGCTTTGTTACTTATTACAGTCACAATTGTATACTTTTTCCTTAAACACACGTCTAACTTATCGTCCTACAATGTTATATGTTCCAAGCATATTAATATTGTCAATAATGAGGGACTACGTTAACCAAAGTATTAGCTTTACGTATGTATAACGTAGCCTGATTTACTCGTTAGACAATGGGGGTCATTACAACACTGGCGGTACAAGACGGCCAGGGCTGTTATGACGGAAGCACCGCCAACAGTCTGGCGGTGCTTCGCAGGTCATTACGACCGCGGCGGAAGCGCTGCGGTCGCACCGCCGGGGCCGGCGGTTTCCTGCCACAATGGCCCCGACGGTAGTAATCCGCCAGGGCAGCGCTGCTAGCAGCGCTGCCCAGGGGATTATGAGCACGGATTATGTGCACGGCCGCAACACCGCCGGCTCCATTTGGAGCCAGCTCCTGTGTTGCGGCCGAGTTTCCGCCCGCCGGCCCAGCGGGGATCTCCAAATGGCCACGGCGGGGGTGCGGCTGCATTGGCGGCCGCCCGGCGGTCCGATCTTGGCGGGCGGTCGTAATGAGGGCCAATGTGTGATGTAACCTGAGCGAATTGTTACCTTTATTTGTTTTATGGATTACATTTTTCTATAAAATTCAATAAAACATCTTGAAATAATAAACATACTCTGCCACTGTCTTAAACCTATGAATGTAAGTTCGAAATCTAAATCACTCTAACATCTCAAGTCATTTGTAGGTTACCAACGTTTAGCTTTATCTGAAAATCTCCTCCTTGAAGATATGAAACTTATAGCCACATTATTAAGGATCCACAATCAAGGATGGTGTATCGCAATCTGAAGCTAAATCCGCTAAAAACTTAGGGCTGGATTTAGAACTCAGCAGATGGGCTACTCCGTCACAACGGTGACGGATATCCCGTCTGCTGAAATCTAACTCACATTTAAAGATAACAGGATTTAGATTTTGACAGACAGGGTATCCGTCACCGTTGTGGCAGAGTAATTAGTCCACCCGATTTATAAATCAGGCCATTAGTTCCTCTTTGTTGTACCCCATTTGTTTTATCATGATCCAAAATTGGAACAAAGAACTTACCAGTGCAGAGTGAAGTAAATCTCCTGGCTTTATCCTAGAGAAGCACATTCATTTACAGGTACCTCTGATATTGAGATTATTTCAACTAAGTTTCTTGCACTGAACAAAATCATTCATCTCGGACCTTGAAATCAGACAAGTAGTTCAACTTTGCATACTTTTGAAGCTGAACTACAGTAACTCACATCTTGTACGGCTTCCTAAACTTCACCTAGCCTCTCTCAGAGCAGCCCAAGATGCAGCAGCTAGGCTGATAACTAGTTTGAGAAAATGTGACCAAATCTCACCAACTCTGATCTCTCTGCAGTGGCTTTCCACAAAACCAAGAAGTAACTGCAAACTATCATGCATCACACATAATGAACAACACATTAGAAACCATTAACAATCTTGCCCAGAAACTGGTTCTCAAAACATCTGCTTTTAACACGACAAAAATTTAAAGCAGTCGTTTACAGGAAGGATGTTCAGCTAGTTTGTTGAACTCTATTCCACCACCAATTTGGTTAATTCATTCCTGTGAAAAATGTAATATAGTTGAAGAACTTGTGTTTTAGTGTAGTTTTCTTATGTACAACCCCACATATTGAGATCAAGTTGTGGCAGAAGGACAACTTCTCAAAATAGTTGACTCTGTTAGTATCTATGTAATTATTATTCATGTTTATGTATAGACATATAATTCACTCCCATCCTCTTCTGTGTGAGTATGAGTAACTGTGCCTTTTGATGTTGCACAACTTAAGTGTGTTACTTAAATAAAGCAATCTTGAGAAACATAACCTTATTGATATACCTTCTCACCATTGGCTCTTCTCTATGCTATAAAATTAAATTAAGAAATTAATTAATTAATACATTCATGTCTATATGGCCCACAACATGGATGCCCCCAGTAGATCCAAACACTACGATATCTCAAACTCACAAATCTGCTCTGGAGGATGGGGGTGAAGGAAACAGCAGTAGACAATTACTACTTTAACTGTTACAATTGAAATTACCCTCAGAAAAGTATCACCATTCAAAAACAAGGTCCAAACTGTCTTGAAGAAGGAAAAGAATGGAAGAAGGATGCCTATAGGAAGTTGAGTGTCAGGGTATATCTAAGTAGCAGGCAGGCCTCCAGAGGAAACAGTGCACACTCTATCAGTCATATGCATTAAGCTTGGAAAAGATAACCTGGTGAATACCTAAGAATGCTTTGGGGGACATGGATACAAACAGGCCATTACAGGTTTGTAATTGATAGCAAAGCAGAAACCTCTCTAATGAATGGAGCAGGTATTTGTTCAGACTTAGTTACTAAACCTTACAGGGACCTGGCTCTGGTACAGAGGATCAGTTCTGTCCCCTATATGAAATATAGAGAAAGCAAATTGAAGAGTGACCCTGGGGCTGAAGTCACATATGTCCCTTCTATAAATGTGATGCAGGTTAAGATGGCCTCTGCTGTAAGACATTGTTGGAGGCTTTGGACGGGGATCCAACTGCAGATTCTGTTTTTAACTCCCCGGATGTTTATCAGTCATGTAATCCAAGGAAGTAGATTATGGGGGTCATTCTGACCCTGGCGGTCATCGACCGCCAGGGTCGACGACCACGGAAGCACCGCCAACAGGCTGGCGGTGCTTCCTTTGCTATTTGCCCAGCCGAGTCCGGCGGTTTCCCGCCGGATTTCCCCCGGCTGGGAGAATCCTCCATGGTGGCGCTGCTTGCAGCGCCGCCATGGGGATTCCGACCCCCTTCCCGCCAGCCTGTTTCTGGCGGTTTTCACTGCCAGAAACAGGATGGCGGGAACGGGTGTCGTGGGGCCCCTGGGGGCCCCTGCACTGCCCATGCCACTGGCATGGGCAGTGCAGGGGCCCCCTAACAGGGCCCCAGCAGGATTTTCACTGTCTGCTTTGCAGACAGTGAAAATCGCGACGGGTGCAACTGCACCCGTCGCACCCCTGCAACACCGCCGGCTCCATTCGGAGCCGGCTTCAATGTTGCAGGGCCTTTCCCGCTGGGCCGGCGGGTGCTCTTTTGGCGGTCGCCCGCAGGCCCAGCGGGAAAGTCGAAATGGCCCCCGCGGTCTTTTGACTGCAGAGCGGTCTTTCGACGGGGGAAGTTTGGCGGGCGGCAACCGCCGCCCGCCAAACTCGGAATGACCCCCTATATGTTCTTGGAAATCCAACCTCTTGTTTCACAAATTGAAATCAATAAAATCAAAAAGAGACCTTCAGCATTCCTACCCTTACCTAGATTAAACCTCGTAGGGAGGAAGTGATATCAAATTTTTCTGTAGTGTCCCAACCCCCTTTGCACCTGCAAATCATCTTTTATCAATAAACACATGCTTAAACTGAGCTGGAGGGTTTCAGATATTGAAGATAGGGTCTTAGAGGTGGAAGATGTGGCCTCTTCCACAGCACATATGCTAACGCAGTAGGGAGACCAAATAAAGGGAGAACATTACAAGCTCGAAGACCTTGAATATCAATAGAGGCATAACACACTCTGTTTTTTGTGATTATAGAAGACCTAGAGGATACAGATTTTCCCAAAAAAGAATTGGACAAAATGTAACTTTTGATCTGGATATCCTACTTGCTCGTAGGACTTTATTTAACACATATTCAACCTCTCCCTCTGTCCCTTCTTGGGTATACAGTTGCCCTCGAACATTAGTAGGTTTATCATTAGGAAACCTATCCATAGGAATGTTAATCTTTCGAGCCTCATGAACAAATACCATGGTGGAAGGGCAGTTTGTTTTTTGGCCCGACTTTGTATAGCCCATGCTGGCTGGTGATGACATCTCTGTCGGTTTTTCAGCAACTCACTGATAAGAGAGGAAGGTGCATACAAAACTTGTGAAATTGTGGGTTCAGTTTCATGAACAGACTTCTCACTATCTGACTGAAATGCCGGCCCAAGAGAAGCTAATGAAAGTAGGAGCTACATCAACCTTTGTGCAGATAGTGGTAGATAGATGCTCAGATTCTAAGTAGGTTTACCTTTGAGTGATTTGAAAGAATCCAGAATACAGAACTCTGGTGTCTTTCAAGTCCAGGCTTTCTGATTTCCATATTTGTTCCTTTATTTATGGAACTCAGGTAGTCACTTGGTCAACTTGCTTGGATAATGCCAAATATAAATCATGCTTAGTGATGTACAAAATACATTCTATATAATCAGGAGATTCACATCTCAACAGGTGATCAAGATCTGAACAGAGCATGGAATGGGTTCCCTACTGCAGTACTCAGCAAACTATGTCCATTCATAGTACTGCTCTTTTTGTCATCAATTTTCAGCTGTCAATAGTGCAGCAGAAGGAAGCCCTGCAAGGCCATAAGGCCCTGTTCCATGTATGGTTCCAACTATGATGAACCACAGATTTTTTTTAAGTAATCCCTCTTTTGAGCTCTGGTGCTTTCTTAGTGAGAAGAACCTCTGGTGGTCTGTGGGACTCGTTTCTATAACTGTAGTATTTGGGGGCAGAATAAGTAATAGTTGGCAGCTGAACCAGCAGTTTGCTTCCTCCCTAGGCCTTTTTGATGGCAAGCCTACCCACATTGTAAAAACTGCACTTTACTCTCAGTGGTTTAACAAACCTTGAGGACCCCCACCCAGCAAAATACATGGAGGGAGCCCCCACACTCTGGACTCAGTCAGGAGCCCATAGACGAGGGACCCGCGGCCCAAGCACAGAGCAGTAGGGGGGCCTGTGGAACACCGCAGGATCTGCAGAGGCTATTGTTATGCCACTGGTTACTCTGTGCTGCATGCCTAATGTCTGTGGATTGATAATTTCTTGACCCTTTTTCAGCGGCCAGCCATCTGTTGTACAGATATTCACATTAACATCATGGGATTTAATAACAGTTTATGTCTGCTGTGTCAATTATTATCTACATATTTATAGATGTATAAAAACGTTGTAGGTGACAGCACCTTTCTCCCTTATTTTGACGGGCAAGTTGCTTCATTTCTCGAGTTCACTCTGCTACTGGCCAGTGTCTGTTTGAAAGTTAGAAACATTGTAAGCCTACACCCTAGGAGTTACCATGTCATACTCAATATGTAAATTAAAAGAGGGACACCAACTAAGGTTATTAGCATGACAGCTGGGAATACTCTGTGCTGACCTAATTTACCAAGGCAACCCTGCATGATATGGTATTCTCCTCTTCTTGCGTGAGATATAAACTGAATTGAAACCTCTGCAGGGCTGCCCCCACTGAAGATGACCCAAGCAAACTAGGCACATGTTTTCTAATGCAGTGAAACTCACCTGTATCCAGGGCCACTGAAATTATGCAGCAATGAAGAACCAAACTTGTCTACATTATGCGGCAAGACAAGAAACATTATTTGACATAATGCAGCACATTGTCTTTCACTATTGTTTTGCTATGTTATCAATTTCATATGGGTTAATCCTATCTAGGCAATAGCTTCCTCTCATCAGTAGCAGTTTGACACATGAATACAACAATCAGAAACTAAAAGGTGGCAAGCTAAGTTGGATTGTTTGTGTTCCGATTCGGAGAGGACCTGTCTTAGCAGTTGAGGATAGACTGTTCCTATTGGAGCAGGGTCAGGACTGATTTGCGTGTAGCTGGGTCTAATCTGCAGTGCCATGGTGGGCAAAAAAACAATGGGTTGGAATGGTACCCCGAGTGATTGCCAGTGGTTAGCCTTATTGCTAGCATCCTCCCATCACCTTTTGTGTGTTTGCTGTAAAGCCCTAAATAGCCAAGGGTATGCTGATATGTGGCTCTCTTGCTCACTGTGCCACTAGAACTAAGTTACAACTAACCGAAGAGCCCCAATCAAGGTGAGACCTTACTTGGGATGCATGTTTTCTGGTTCAGAGAAGCCCTGGCTTGGCAGTTTGAACTGGACTGGTCCTATTGGAGCAGAGTTAAGACTGATTTGCATACAGCTGGGTGTAATCTGAGGTGGCACTGTGGGCAAAAAAAGGATAGGTTGAAATCCTACCCGAGCAACTGCCAATGGTTAGACTTAGTGCTAGCATCCTCCCGTAACCCTTTGTGTGTCTGAGGCACATTAACCTTTGCCAAACATATGCCAGTATCTAGCTACAGGTGTTGCACATCTGTTTCAGGAAATGTGAATCAGTTTGAGCTAGAAACAATATTTTTGTTAACATCTGATTATTGTATAATAGATTGTTGTTTGTGTCACATACAGTTCAGCCATAATTCCATGAAAAATACTGTCACCACAGAATTGCATAATTTCATTAACCCTCCCATTAGATCTGATATGTTGTAGTATTTGGAGAATGGCAAACTTTTGTCTCTCAATTAAGTCAACAGCTTACACTTAGAATCCAAGTTTGCCTTTCAAGAATTAAGGGAAACTATGAGTTCTGTGAGAACTATATTCTGCTTACTAGATCATAAATCTTTCCATCTTATTTTCCTATACAAGTTTGACCAAAAACATTAGTCCAAAAAATCTTAGCTGAGCACCTCGCAGTTCTGATACTTCAGGTGGCAATCGTGTGCCAAAACAACCTAGCATGGGTGAAGAAAAATCTCACAATCAAATCTGGCAACCTGCTTGATAGATAGGGCAGAAGTCCATGAACTACTACTATTGTGTTGGATGGTAGGAGTAACAGTTTAGGAGGCCTAAAAGTAGAAGGCCGGGAACCTGAGGTAGCCCAGGGTGATTTTGGTATTGCCAGAAGTGTGTGACCGGTGGATCTTAGGTTCCAAGAAGGCATGTATTATAATAAGATTTTAGTGATGAAGTTAGGGCCCAGGCTATTTAATGGTTTTGAAGGTGTTGTACCACAATATTGTGGTCAAAATATCAGAAATAGAGTAACCATAATGTTGAATCACAAAATATCATCACAGTGGGCCTAATATTAGTAAACCTACACTTGACAATACTTTAGGAGTTGCTGCTATGAAGCTCACAATATTTCCGAAGATCAATATTCTGGAGTTTGATATTGTGACATTCAATCCATTTGACTACTAGTTTGAAAATGGCTCTATTCCGGGCAATAAGGCAGCGGCCAGGTGATGGTCTTTTGTGGTGGGGTTGTTCCTAGGTAAGTTGTGCAGAGCTTGGGTGCTAAACTTTAGAACCTTGTCTACTGGTGCATAGGATTATTTTGGGAAGCCCATCAGAAAGCTATTGCAGTAGTCTATGATAATGAACACCAATGAGCTTATTGGTTGTACTTAATGCCATGACTGGGCATATCTTGGGTGACCCCCAAGGTTTCAAGCTGTTAAGGCACTTTTCAAATAATCCAGAGGGAATACAATGGAGTCAAGGACCTGTAGTGCATGTTTAAGATTATTACTTGATAGTGTGTTATTTGCAAGTGCCAATGGATGCACACATAAGACCGTCAAAGCTCAAGGAGGTCTAATTAAGACACTTGTGGTGTTTCTTGTACAGTCTGTAATCTTGCTCCAGGGTAGGTTTAGAGTACCTAGATTTGATGACAGCAGTTCCATCACTTCTCCCAAGCATGATGGAACTATTGTCATAGTGTTTATCCGCATGTGTTGAAAAGTTTAAGTGGGCCAAACCTCTGCTGGCTGGTGTGGTAGTGGTGCTTGCGCTACCACATTGATGGGTGGACGATCCAGTCACCATTCTTTAAACTAGGACCTTTGTCTTTGTACCCGAGATCTCTACGTCATTCCCTTGCTCCCATAAATTGCTTTGTCACCTTGCAGTTGTCTTTCTTGCAGGTAGAGTGTAAAATAAAGCCCTCCAGTTAGAGCAGCACAGCCTCAGCATTAATAAAAAGCCTCCTGACTCCGAGGGCACCCTGCACTTTCATAGATTTCCTTATGCAGGCATGAGAACTCAATGAGCTGAATTATCAAGACTGACAAAATATGGTATTCTGACTGTCATGAGCAGGAATCCAGGCAAGATGACTAAGGGCCTGACTTTGATTTAGATTGCTTGTGCGCCCTATTTAGGTCACAAATTGAATAGTGTGACTTGAGCAATAATAACATGTGGGATTTACAGCGCTTAAGAATTACAAAAATGCAGTAGGTAGTGATGTAAAAAAAGTTGTTAATTTTGGTATTTATGACAACCTTAAAACCAAGTTAAGTATCACTTTTATGATGGCTGCTTGTCTAATATACTTGTAAAATGGATACATTGAACACTTCCCCCTTTGAAAAGATCACTTTATATTAATTTTAGACGAGGTAATTTTCTGGTGAAGCAGTACTCTTGTTCATGGCATAAGGGTGGGAGTAGCTCATCTAATTGTGGATGTGAATTCGGAGGGGAGATGGGTAGAGTCTATAATGCACTTTATGATGCTTTGCACATTTACGTTGGAAGTCAGAGAAGAATATAGCTTCCCACTTTTTATAGCCCACCACGCAAGATATTGTAGGGATGCCCTGACTCTGTGTATGCACACTGATTTTGACCAAATTATTAATGAAGTATTTTGATATGTATTAGTGGCCTGGAGCGTAACTAGGTAATTGCACTAGGCAACTTGGAAGCTTTTTTTTATAATTCTTATCCATCTAAATGTAAAAGTGTATATTAATGACTCTCCCACAGCCATCGATATTCTGTAGCAAGTGCTGAGGGCATTTGATTGACTTGAATAACTTTTAATGTTTTATATGTATGTTCAGCCATCCGTAACAAACCTATAGTATCAGGATCATTTTGAAATGATTTTTATTTTCAAGTCCTGGCCGGAATAAAAAAATGTGCTCCAGTAATTTACGTACTTCCGGCCGGTCATAATATAATGTTCTCACAAGATTTAATGCTTCAAGATCTGACCAATACACAGACATCAGCTCTTTCTTAGTAGTAGGGTCACCGTGATAAGCACCTTAACTTTGAATAAATTTTACCCAGATGTTGTTCTGGTCAGTTGTAAGAAATGTATAATATTAGGGTCCTTTGGATGGCACAAAAAATGATCAATGTACTCTGGAAAATATCTATATTTATCATACTTCCTCCGGCCAGTTTCATCAAAATGTTTTTACAAAATCTACCGATTCAAGGACTGATCAAAGCCCATGCATCAACACTTTCTTAGTGGTAGGCCACTGTGACAAGCACTTTAACTTTCTATGAATTTTCGGATATATATTTCTGTGACCTTTTACCCAGATGTTGCTCTGGTCAGGTGTAACAGAGCCAAGGTATCAGGGTTGCTGTGAAATGCTCCTCACTGGGGAGTCTCGGTGGGTACAAAATCCTTTAATGTGATCTAGCAGCATATGTACTTCTGGCCGGCCGAAATAATTTGGTCCAACAAGAACTAAACGCTTCAAGGACTAGAAGTTTCTTAGTAGTAAGACCATTACAGCAAGCACTTTAACATTGTCTCATTCTAATCTGGTGACCTTTTCAGTTACTTATGTGGCTCCTAAATTTTCGCCTTCTGATCAGCCTTAATGAATGTACTTTTTATGCATTAGTATTTTAGAGCTGGCTATCTGTCATGTACCAGCGTGGTTTGTTGTCATGCTATGTTTTTATCCATCGAAGTATGCTATTTAATTTTAAAAGTATGTGTACTTTGCTATATATATGTATATAGGTCAGGCTGGCACAGTAAATAAGCTTGAACTTGAACCATACTTGTAAGCACTCCTTGAGTTCCTCTCTTTAATCTAAAAATATATATATGTGCCATCTTCAAGTAAGGTCCATGCTACCTTAATATCTTAAATGAAATAATTGTCAATAAATAATTAAAACAATAACATTATTTATTCCGGGATTATTTTTCAGGGAAGCTGTTTGTTGTATTAACGATAAAGAACATGTTTCCAGCCTAAAGTCTCCTCGTACTTGAAACCGGGTTCTTGGCTAAACTGCCACAAAGGCCTGTTCTGCGGGAGGTAGTGGTAAGAGCCATGGTGCACAGGACCATGAGAAATGCAGAAGGCCACCAGCAGCACTTTCCTCCATCGGACTCTTCCGTGCACAGGCAAGCGGTCCTCAAAGACTTTTGCAGTTTGTGTGCGAGAAATGCACTTTAGATATAGATAAAAGACATCCAACGGCATATATGTATGTGCTTTGAAATGCATCACAAATTGCAAGCCTCACAAAGGCGGGGTGAGTGCCTTATTCAATTAGGGCCATGCACTTTGCCACAGGGACTTCAATGCATTGAGTCATAAACGCTATGCCTGATGCTATGCACATTATTTCCTTCCACTACCATGCTGAGACCACTTCGAATGGAAATGAAATTGCTTTTGTACCTGAAGGGCAGAGTCAGTGTTATTATAGAACTCCCTAATGAGATGCCCGGCAGCTGCTCTCATGACAAAAACATGCTAAAAGCCACCACTTTTTCAGTGGCTTGTCCATTGAGCGTGCACGCTAAAGCTTAATAAATATACTTCTGTTTCTCCCTCAATTCTGATGCTCATCTCAAGTTCTCCATTATTCTGCTCTTTATCATGATGTTTTTAATTGGAACGTTTTACGTAGTCATCAAGCAGAGCTACTCCTTAGAAAACAGGCTGCAAAGTTAATCTTCAGTGCAGCAGATGTGAGCACAGCCCACATCCTGAAAGGCGCTAATGTAGCCAAAGTCACTGTCCAAAAATAAAGGGATTACAGTCATTAGGTATCACTCAAAACTCTCTTTATTATAGTGGATTGCATCCAGGCAGAGGTCAGATGTGAGTCAGTGCCTCGAGGAGGTGAGGCACATCCGTGCCACAGGCTGTCGTGATGGGCAGTGAAGGGGAAAGGCAGACTCAGCTGCACAGTGATAACTCAACCGCACAAAAATAAAAAAAGCACTTTCTAATGCGTTTAGTAATAGCTTCTGAATTGAACATAAAAGTGTTGGTCTTACTCCGTTTATGATTTTTGCCAATGTAGTTTAACTAACTGTTGTACAATGTGTTGCGTCTTCGGATTCGTTAATATGAACTCTACGCAGTTTGTGAGTAGATTGTTTTTGCTACCTTTGTAAAACAATAAGGGTCGGCGCCCAAAATGTTGCATAGAAGCCTCCAGTCAACGCTTCGAATATCAGGGATGCCCCATGCCAAGGCTGCGCAATCTTGATTCCACCTCTTGCCTCATTTATCTACCACCAGACAACTCCTACCCCTTTATCTCAATCTTGCTTGTTCTTTTCCATCTGTGCTTTCTCCCTTTGTCACTCTTTTTCCATCTTTGTGAGGTTCTCTCTCTCTCTGGTATTTTTCTTTCTCTTGCTACGGGTAAAAATCTGATGGGGGAAAAATGACTCAGGGCCTCATTGCGAGTTTGGCGGTCTGTGGACTACCAAGGTGGCGTTAGCGGTCGTACCGCCATCGGTTTGGCGATCGGACCGCCAGATTGCAAGTCATGCAGTCCTATGGAGCAAAGACCGTCGCAGCCCAGCCGGCACCGCTAGGCAGCACAGACTGCCACGGTCACGAGGCAGCACAAACAGGCCGGCCGAGACAGTGTTCTGCCAGACAGATTATGAGGTTGCACACTGCCAATATGACTGTTCGGTCCAACCACAACGTCTCAGCAGGCGGAAACGGGGAGTATAAAGAGAAACACTCATCTGCGGCAGTCTCACACTTCCAGTGCTGTCATGGAGTTCATCGCAGATGGCCTGCTGCTGAAATCGAAGGTGCACAAAATCAATGCCGCCATGGACGCAACCGATCGTGAGTATGTACACCTACCTGTCTCATTAACTGCACCAACAGATGGTTGGGCTGTTGTCCACATGAGATGTGGGTCACGCTATGGGCACCAAGTGCACGTCTCTTTGTGTTCCGGGTCAGAATTATACACAAATAAGGAAACATTCACAGTCACACTACGCCCCCACATTCCTCACATGCCATGGACTCTTGTCACATTCAACACCCATATGTATGGATGTGGCATGGAACACAAACACCACTACCAGTAAACAGCCCTGAAATGGACACACACATCACACACAGTGCAACACAATGGAACGACAATGAGATGCACAATAGTTAGAATGACAAATACACAAAGCTCACTATGCAAACAGTACCTGCACAATAAGGACAGTGGCATCAGGAGCACTCAGGAAAGGAGGCAGCATTGGGACACATATCACCTTACAACTGCCCATAAAACAACTATTGCACAGGAACTGGCCCTTCAGGTATCCCGGAGACAAACAATACTAGACCCAAATGACATGCCTATCTGCACAATGGGGAAGTGCAAGTCAACAAAGCACATATACCTCCAACTGCTTGGAACATACCTCTACATAAACTATCTGCAAGCTACACACAACTAAATGGACACATGCACAGCCAAATGCAAACAAAGGTAGCACAATTGAACATACTATATCTGCACAAACAAAACTCAAGCTGACACACATCAGATAAATACATAATCTATAGCATGGGGGCAAGTCGAACACCATACATGCTCACATTGGACAAAAAAAGATGAAATACTCACCGTATCAAACAGAACACAATGCCATGACACCAACAATGCATTAACACCTACATATAAACAGAGTCAACATACATCCTTGTCTTGCGGGACACCAGTACTGCCCACAAACTCAGATACTGCAAACAACAGCAAATGGATCAGCAAGCAGGCTGAAACACCCACAACTGTAGGCACACAATACATGTTACTCAAAAACAACAGAAAGGTAGAAAGAAATTGCAGGACAAATGTATACCCAACAAAACAACTGCTTGGTTTTTTGGAACAAAACTTGAAAAGTCCAAGGCCATTGGCCAGGCCACGTCCTACGGCACAGGCACACCATGGTGCCATCACTTTACTCCTAACTGCCAGGGAACCTGCACAGGAACGGGCATCAAGTGGGCAGGCAGTCACTCAGGGATCATCCGGAGGAGGGGATCAGATTTGGGTGGGGGGGGTTTGGTCTTGGGAGAGTTGGTCTGCTTTTTGGGGGGGGGTTCTTCCTGGGAGGTAATATGGGTGCTTGCAGGGGGCAGGAGAGGCCTTGGAGGTGAAAGGGAGGGGCTGGAGGTAGGTGGAGGTCTCTTGGGTTTGGAACAGGGGGGTGGAGGGAACAGGGGAAAGGTTGAGGTCAAACAAAAAACTTTCTTAGGGACATGGGGACGGTCATCAGAAGGGGGTTGGGATTTGGAGGTCCAGGGAGTTGTTGTCTGCTGTGTTGGTGTGGATGTCGTGGGGGCGGGTTTCCTGGGAGGTATGCTTGTGTTTGTTTGGTGTCTATTAGGTGGCTGAGTGAGTGAGTTGTGTGTCTTGGGGGTCCTGGAGGCAAAGGGGCTGGGGGATGTAGTGGTGGATGTGTGTATGTCTCATGGAACGGTGATTGTAGGTATTCTGGATGTGGTGGATGTCTGGATGTCTGTTGTTGTGGTTTCTGTGGGTGTGGTGCTTGTGGTTGGTGACTGGGGTCTGTTGGGGTGGTGTCTGTGGGTATGCTGGGTGTGTCACTGACTGCTGTGGTCGTGCCTGTGGGTATGCTTGATGTTGTGTGTGGAATGCTGGAGGTGGTGGGGGTGTCGGGGGAGTGGTGACTGTTGTTGTGTCTATGGGTGGCTGTTGTTTGCTTGCATGCCGGTGTGTTTTGTGGTACTTGTGTTTGTGTGTGCTGCTCTTGTGTGTTGATGTGGATGCATGTGCATCTGTCTGTGTGCTTTGGGTAGGTAGAGGAAGGGGGAGATTTGGATTGGGAAAAGGGAGGTGGAGCTGGGCGGGAGGAGGGGGTGACTAGTTGCCGTCAGTGAGGCATCTAGAGCCTGAAAAGATCTCTGTAGGCCAGCCATTGCACCATGAATGCCTTCCAGGAATGCATTGTTTGTTGTAGTTGAGTTGCCAATCCCTGGATGGCATTCACAATGGCTGACTGACCCACAGAGATAATTCTCAGAAGCTCATCAGCCTCCTTACTGAGGGCAGCAGGAGTAATAGGGGCTGGGGCATAGGTGCCTGTGACAAAGGAGATGCCCACCCGCTTGGGTGAGCAGGAATGCAGACTGAGTGGGGGGGCAACAAGGAGGGTGGTGATAGAACAGGGGCGGTAGACAAAGATGGTACAGGGGGATGCCCAGATGGACCTGTCACCACAAGGGAGTGGCCACTGGAGGAAGAATACAATGATGATGATGATGATGATGAGGATGCTCCGGTCTCCCCTGTGGCACCCCCTGTCCCTCCAGATCACTAGATCCCTCTGTGTCAGTGGTATCTTGACCCAAGGCCAGATGCTTCCCATTTGGCTGTGCATCGTCTCCGCTTTCAGTGCTGATGCTGCAAATACAAAGATACATAGGGTCATCACATGTCCATGATCACACTTGAACAACAGCTCTGATTAGCAAACATTACCATGATTTCAAGTAGGACCCAGCAACAGACTCCACCTACGTGTCCCATGCATGTGCCATACCATATACATGCATGCCATCTGAACTGTCAGCAATTGCCGACTGAAAATTCAGGATCTCGGACAAATACAATTGCGTGGCTTAAGTTATGTAATCACAAAAACCATTCAACAAGTAGGAGACCCCATCACCCTCAAAGCTTTGCTCCCTGGAGCAGACCTCAGTTACCTGTTGGCATACAACAGACTGCCAAAGCCAAATACATTTCCACTGATCCCACACAAGGTCATGCACACATTTATTTGTCAGATACATGACAACCTGACAATAAGAAATGATGCTCCAAAATCCTGCCATGTTGATGACAAAAGTACAAAAGCCTGGAGAAGGTGACAGGGAAATACTCATATCACACTGGAAGCAGTTCCACTATGCACACTTCACCAAGTGAGATTTGTCCCATTAGAGTCATGGAGGTAGTATTAACGTTGTTCAGATAGGCCATACATGTGGTATGGAAATTTATACTGTAGAAATCATGTGCAATATGTCAGGGAGAGATGTCCCTAAAATCCACAACACAATGAATCAGCAAGCCCCAGGGCTTGTCTGGCACCCCTTACAATGACATATTCTGAGCGCATTAGTAGATGCCATTAGTCCCTTGGATATTAAAGAGGCCCAGAGATTTGCAGGTCCTTGTTGAAGGCCCACAACATGTTTTCCAAATGGAAGCTACATCACTGTCTCCATTATGGTTGTGCAGACCCAGATGTCTGTCTGTGGATGAATGCTTGTTCCCAAACACAAGTGATTCCAACATAACTGCAATTCACTGTCTGGTGCATGCCAACAGTCAGGTCAGTGCACTTTTCCACATGATGCCACGTCAAAGGCATAGATATTCACACTGTGGCTCTAAACTCTAGGCCCACCTTTCATGTCCCTCATTGCTACTGCTTTTGAACATACCAAATTACATGCTATGACGGGTGAGGGTATGTGTCAGTCAATTAACAATGGCGACATACTGCTGTCTATGGCACAACATGAAATATCCCCATTGTAATTATTCCACACACAGGTTGCCATGCACATATGTGAGGAAATACCAACATCATCCCATCAACATAGGTAGACCCAAGGAATGTTGGCAACAGTGATGGCACATAAGTCAAATCATGTCAATGGACATTCTCCACTTATCAAGGGCAAGTACTGACCTACAGCTGCATCCAAAGAGCAATGTAAGCTCTGTAACATGTATGTTGGACATCTTCACATTACAGACTGCAATGAGGCACCAGCACCCGTCATACAAGGAAGACAACTAGCCCCTGGGTGGCAGATGCCTATATACACATTTACCCAGACACATGGCTGAGGACAGTGATCCATCACCTACTTACCTTTAACCTGTAACATTGAGGATTAGTGGTCTGTTGCTTAGAAATTACACACACTACAACAACATACAGTAGTTGTCCCTGCAGAGCAAGTGGTTTGTAGATTCTACCCAGTTGTGTCCTAGGTCCCTGGGTCATAAGGCAAGGCACATCAGTATGAACCACATGACATGTCTATACAAACAATCACTCATCTACTGTGTGACACATGGCTCATCCCTAATTGTCAGGGGGAGCTGTCAGAACCAAACTCATTCACTTGACAATGTGACAGGCAGGAATATGCCCTGTACTTACCCCCTTGTGGCTACTGCGCTGCCCTTAAAAGCACATCAAGCTCTAGATAGGCCACCACCAAAATTTGGGCCATTAGGGGGGTCATGGTCCTAAGTGCACCCCTCCCACATTGGGAGGACTGTCCCAGCTGGACCTCTGCAAACTTCCTTGTAGTCCGGTGACTCTCACTGCTCCCCAATACCTGACAAATGTTATCCTTCCAGGTGAGTACATTTAATTTGGGAGGCCCCAAACAGGGGTGTTTGGAGAAGAGAACACTAGACTGGTGTTTGGAATAACAGTAAGAGTGCCTGCTAGGGTGTGTTTCATAGTGTTCTTTGCAGGTGTGTCCAGTGTGGCAATGTGTGTCAGCTGTGTTGTTTTGAAATCCATCCAATGTTGTGTATTACTTTGTTGACCGTGGACCACTGTGGTTCGGACCGCCATTGTCTGATCACCATGTGTGCCCACCACTGAGACTTTGGGCTTGTAATACGATCAGTGGTTGGTCACGGTGCTGTCAGGGCTGGTGGTCGGAGTGCCTATTTCTGGGCCTCCGCGCCGCTTTGGGCCTTCCTTCTTTGGTTGGCGGTCGTAGTCCTGCCTGTGTAACTCGTAATAGAGTGGTCTGAAAGACTGCCAAAAAGCAGTCCTTTTAGGACCACCAAAATGGCTGGCGAGCTGGGGGTCCGACTACCAAACTTGTAACGAGGCCCTCAGTTACTTACTGGTAATCTTCATTACTTTGGGTCATATTTTTCTTTGTCCCAGTCCTGAATTATGGAATGACACCTCCTGTCTCAACAGAATTCACTAAACAAAAAAATAAACTCTCCCAGGTCAAGCCCCTCCTACTTGACCCGGGAAAGAAAACTTACCATAATTCATGTAAAGAGAGCCCTGGCACTGGAACTTTCTGATAATACCACGCAATGTAAGAAAATTGAACTAACAATACAAATGTTTGTGAAACACTTACTCCCACTCCAGGGAGGGAGGGAGGAAAATAAGGACAGGGACAAGGAAGACTATAACTTGGAGTAATGAAGATTACTGGTAAGTAACCAAGTCATTACCTTCCTCCTCATTCTTCATTGTTCCAGTCCTGACACAGGAAGAGGAATGCCTGTTGTGCAGATACATAAAAAAACTACAAATAGCACATTAGATCTAAAAGAAGAAGAAAAATGCCCCTATTATTTATTTGTAATGCAAAATAAAGTATGCGGCATAGCCCAAGTGGTAGCAGCACAAATATCCTTAAGGGTAGCACCCTTGAATGCTGATGAAGCCACACTTCTTGTGAAGCTATCCTGAATACTCTGGAGAAGGGAGACTCCAGCTGTATGGTAGGCCAGAGAAATGAGGGTCCTAAACCAATGACTTAGGGTGGCTCTCAAAAGTCTGTGGCCTTTCTCTGCTCAACCAAAGTTCACAAAAAGTAACTTTTCTAAAAGCTGCCATTCTTTGTAAGTAAATAGAGAGAGCTCTGTGAAGATGCAACGTGTGAAGAACGTCCTCCCCCAAAGAAGTAGGAGAAGGAGAAAAGGAAGGTAGAATATTGCTTGTTCTTTTCCATCTGTGCTTTCTCCCTTTGTCACTCTTTTTCCATCTTTGTGAGGTTCTCTCTCTCTCTGGTATTTTTCTTTCTCTTGCTACGGGTAAAAATCTGATGGGGGAAAAATGACTCAGGGCCTCATTGCGAGTTTGGCGGTCTGTGGACTACCAAGGTGGCGTTAGCGGTCGTACCGCCATCGGTTTGGCGATCGGACCGCCAGATTGCAAGTCATGCAGTCCTATGGAGCAAAGACCGTCGCAGCCCAGCCGGCACCGCTAGGCAGCACAGACTGCCACGGTCACGAGGCAGCACAAACAGGCCGGCCGAGACAGTGTTCTGCCAGACAGATTATGAGGTTGCACACTGCCAATATGACTGTTCGGTCCAACCACAACGTCTCAGCAGGCGGAAACGGGGAGTATAAAGAGAAACACTCATCTGCTGCAGTCTCACACTTCCAGTGCTGTCATGGAGTTCATCGCAGATGGCCTGCTGCTGAAATCGAAGGTGCACAAAATCAATGCCGCCATGGACGCAACCGATCGTGAGTATGTACACCTACCTGTCTCATTAACTGCACCAACAGATGGTTGGGCTGTTGTCCACATGAGATGTGGGTCACGCTATGGGCACCAAGTGCACGTCTCTTTGTGTTCCGGGTCAGAATTATACACAAATAAGGAAACATTCACAGTCACACTACGCCCCCACATTCCTCACATGCCATGGACTCTTGTCACATTCAACACCCATATGTATGGATGTGGCATGGAACACAAACACCACTACCAGTAAACAGCCCTGAAATGGACACACGCATCACACACAGTGCAACACAATGGAACGACAATGAGATGCACAATAGTTAGAATGACAAATACACAAAGCTCACTATGCAAACAGTACCTGCACAATAAGGACAGTGGCATCAGGAGCACTCAGGAAAGGAGGCAGCATTGGGACACATATCACCTTACAACTGCCCATAAAACAACTATTGCACAGGAACTGGCCCTTCAGGTATCCCGGAGACAAACAATACTAGACCCAAATGACATGCCTATCTGCACAATGGGGAAGTGCAAGTCAACAAAGCACATATACCTCCAACTGCTTGGAACATACCTCTACATAAACTATCTGCAAGCTACACACAACTAAATGGACACATGCACAGCCAAATGCAAACAAAGGTAGCACAATTGAACATACTATATCTGCACAAACAAAACTCAAGCTGACACACATCAGATAAATACATAATCTATAGCATGGGGGCAAGTCGAACACCATACATGCTCACATTGGACAAAAAAAGATGAAATACTCACCGTATCAAACAGAACACAATGCCATGACACCAACAATGCATTAACACCTACATATAAACAGAGTCAACATACATCCTTGTCTTGCGGGACACCAGTACTGCCCACAAACTCAGATACTGCAAACAACAGCAAATGGATCAGCAAGCAGGCTGAAACACCCACAACTGTAGGCACACAATACATGTTACTCAAAAACAACAGAAAGGTAGAAAGAAATTGCAGGACAAATGTATACCCAACAAAACAACTGCTTGGTTTATTTGGAACAAAACTTGAAAAGTCCAAGGCCATTGGCCAGGCCACGTCCTACGGCACAGGCACACCATGGTGCCATCACTTTACTCCTAACTGCCAGGGAACCTGCACAGGAACGGGCATCAAGTGGGCAGGCAGTCACTCAGGGATCTTCCGGAGGAGGGGATCAGATTTGGGTGGGGGGGGTTTGGTCTTGGGAGAGGTGGTCTGCTTTTTGGGGGGGGGTTCTTCCTGGGAGGTAATATGGGTGCTTGCAGGGGGCAGGAGAGGCCTTGGAGGTGAAAGGGAGGGGCTGGAGGTAGGTGGAGGTCTCTTGGGTTTGGAACAGGGGGGTGGAGGGAACAGGGGAAAGGTTGAGGTCAAACAAAAAACTTTCTTAGGGACATGGGGACGGTCATCAGAAGGGGGTTGGGATTTGGAGGTCCAGGGAGTTGTTGTCTGCTGTGTTGGTGTGGATGTCGTGGGGGCGGGTTTCCTGGGAGGTATGCTTGTGTTTGTTTGGTGTCTATTAGGTGGCTGAGTGAGTGAGTTGTGTGTCTTGGGGGTCCTGGAGGCAAAGGGGCTGGGGGATGTAGTGGTGGATGTGTGTATGTCTCATGGAACGGTGATTGTAGGTATTCTGGATGTGGTGGATGTCTGGATGTCTGTTGTTGTGGTTTCTGTGGGTGTGGTGCTTGTGGTTGGTGACTGGGGTCTGTTGGGGTGGTGTCTGTGGGTATGCTGGGTGTGTCACTGACTGCTGTGGTCGTGCCTGTGGGTATGCTTGATGTTGTGTGTGGAATGCTGGAGGTGGTGGGGGTGTCGGGGGAGTGGTGACTGTTGTTGTGTCTATGGGTGGCTGTTGTTTGCTTGCATGCCGGTGTGTTTTGTGGTGCTTGTGTTTGTGTGTGCTGCTCTTGTGTGTTGATGTGGATGCATGTGCATCTGTCTGTGTGCTTTGGGTAGGTAGAGGAAGGGGGAGATTTGGATTGGGAAAAGGGAGGTGGAGCTGGGCGGGAGGAGGGGGTGACTAGTTGCCGTCAGTGAGGCATCTAGAGCCTGAAAAGATCTCTGTAGGCCAGCCATTGCACCATGAATGCCTTCCAGGAATGCATTGTTTGTTGTAGTTGAGTTGCCAATCCCTGGATGGCATTCACAATGGCTGACTGACCCACAGAGATAATTCTCAGAAGCTCATCAGCCTCCTTACTGAGGGCAGCAGGAGTAATAGGGGCTGGGGCATAGGTGCCTGTGACAAAGGAGATGCCCACCCGCTTGGGTGAGCAGGAATGCAGACTGAGTGGGGGGGCAACAAGGAGGGTGGTGATAGAACAGGGGCGGTAGACAAAGATGGTACAGGGGGATGCCCAGATGGACCTGTCACCACAAGGGAGTGGCCACTGGAGGAAGAATACAATGATGATGATGATGATGATGAGGATGCTCCGGTCTCCCCTGTGGCACCCCCTGTCCCTCCAGATCACTAGATCCCTCTGTGTCAGTGGTATCTTGACCCAAGGCCAGATGCTTCCCATTTGGCTGTGCATCGTCTCCGCTTTCAGTGCTGATGCTGCAAATACAAAGATACATAGGGTCATCACATGTCCATGATCACACTTGAACAACAGCTCTGATTAGCAAACATTACCATGATTTCAAGTAGGACCCAGCAACAGACTCCACCTACGTGTCCCATGCATGTGCCATACCATATACATGCATGCCATCTGAACTGTCAGCAATTGCCGACTGAAAATTCAGGATCTCGGACAAATACAATTGCGTGGCTTAAGTTATGTAATCACAAAAACCATTCAACAAGTAGGAGACCCCATCACCCTCAAAGCTTTGCTCCCTGGAGCAGACCTCAGTTACCTGTTGGCATACAACAGACTGCCGAAGCCAAATACATTTCCACTGATCCCACACAAGGTCATGCACACATTTATTTGTCAGATACATGACAACCTGACAATAAGAAATGATGCTCCAAAATCCTGCCATGTTGATGACAAAAGTACAAAAGCCTGGAGAAGGTGACAGGGAAATACTCATATCACACTGGAAGCAGTTCCACTATGCACACTTCACCAAGTGAGATTTGTCCCATTAGAGTCATGGAGGTAGTATTAACGTTGTTCAGATAGGCCATACATGTGGTATGGAAATTTATACTGTAGAAATCATGTGCAATATGTCAGGGAAAGATGTCCCTAAAATCCACAACACAATGAATCAGCAAGCCCCAGGGCTTGTCTGGCACCCCTTACAATGACATATTCTGAGCGCATTAGTAGATGCCATTAGTCCCTTGGATATTAAAGAGGCCCAGAGATTTGCAGGTCCTTGTTGAAGGCCCACAACATGTTTTCCAAATGGAAGCTACATCACTGTCTCCATTATGGTTGTGCAGACCCAGATGTCTGTCTGTGGATGAATGCTTGTTCCCAAACACAAGTGATTCCAACATAACTGCAATTCACTGTCTGGTGCATGCCAACAGTCAGGTCAGTGCACTTTTCCACATGATGCCACGTCAAAGGCATAGATATTCACACTGTGGCTCTAAACTCTAGGCCCACCTTTCATGTCCCTCATTGCTACTGCTTTTGAACATACCAAATTACATGCTATGACGGGTGAGGGTATGTGTCAGTCAATTAACAATGGCGACATACTGCTGTCTATGGCACAACATGAAATATCCCCATTGTAATTATTCCACACACAGGTTGCCATGCACATATGTGAGGAAATACCAACATCATCCCATCAACATAGGTAGACCCAAGGAATGTTGGCAACAGTGATGGCACATAAGTCAAATCATGTCAATGGACATTCTCCACTTATCAAGGGCAAGTACTGACCTACAGCTGCATCCAAAGAGCAATGTAAGCTCTGTAACATGTATGTTGGACATCTTCACATTACAGACTGCAATGAGGCACCAGCACCCGTCATACAAGGAAGACAACTAGCCCCTGGGTGGCAGATGCCTATATACACATTTACCCAGACACATGGCTGAGGACAGTGATCCATCACCTACTTACCTTTAACCTGTAACATTGAGGATTAGTGGTCTGTTGCTTAGAAATTACACACACTACAACAACATACAGTAGTTGTCCCTGCAGAGCAAGTGGTTTGTAGATTCTACCCAGTTGTGTCCTAGGTCCCTGGGTCATAAGGCAAGGCACATCAGTATGAACCACATGACATGTCTATACAAACAATCACTCATCTACTGTGTGACACATGGCTCATCCCTAATTGTCAGGGGGAGCTGTCAGAACCAAACTCATTCACTTGACAATGTGACAGGCAGGAATATGCCCTGTACTTACCCCCTTGTGGCTACTGCGCTGCCCTTAAAAGCACATCAAGCTCTAGATAGGCCACCACCAAAATTTGGGCCATTAGGGGGGTCATGGTCCTAAGTGCACCCCTCCCACATTGGGAGGACTGTCCCAGCTGGACCTCTGCAAACTTCCTTGTAGTCCGGTGACTCTCACTGCTCCCCAATACCTGACAAATGTTATCCTTCCAGGTGAGTACATTTAATTTGGGAGGCCCCAAACAGGGGTGTTTGGAGAAGAGAACACTAGACTGGTGTTTGGAATAACAGTAAGAGTGCCTGCTAGGAGTTGTAGTCATGTCAGTCGCTGTACTACACACACTATACAAATATTATCCCCCCAGGTGAGTATGCTTCATGAGTGAGTTACCACACCGGCTCTTTGGAGAAAAGGATACTGGGCTGGCTGAGTGGAGTAACATTAACAGTTCCCCCTGGCCTTAGCAATCATGTAACTCCCTCTACTACACACACTATACAAATGTTCTTCCCCCAGGTGAGTATATTTTATTTGTGAGTTGACACACAGGGGAATATGGGCAAGTGACCACTGTGCTGGTGTTTGGAGTTACAGATACAGGGCCTCCCGTGAGTTGCAGTCATGTCACTCTCTCTGGTATACACACTATACAAATGTTATCCTCCCAGGTGAGTGCACTGCATTTGGGAGTTCCCAAACAGGGGTATTTGGAGAAGAGAACACTGGACTGGTGTTTGGAGTAACAGTGACAGTGCCCGCTGGGAGTTGTAGTCATGTCAGTCCCTGTACTAAACACAATATACAAATAGTATAAATAAATAAGCTGAGTACACTTCAATTGTGAGTTGCCAAACAGGTGACCTTAGACAAGTGACCACTGGGCTGGTGAGTGGAGTGACAGTAAAGGTGGCAATAAGCTGAGCATGCTTGACATTGCATTTTGGTGACATTTTTGTGCTGCGACTCTCTAGACTCCACTCTCCCAGGTATTTCTGTCAAGCTCTCAGGACGCAGGATGGCCAAGACCTTCTCCTTCCAGGGATAGAATTGTAATGCAGGAGTGGAAGGGCCAGCACCAGTCTTCTTGGCCTGCAGATGGTGCCAGGAGGCCAGGTAACGAACCTTGCCCCTGAGGCCATTCCACCTCTGATGTCCTCCCTTGTGTACAGGGTGGTGTCTACAGCATTGACTCTGTCAACTATCCTGCCTCACTTTTCTATCATTGTGGCCTGCAGCTTTTGCCTGGAGAACAGGGAATGGACCTTGCCTCTGAGGTCTTTCTATCTCTTTCTGATGCCCTCCCTTGTGTGCAGGGTGGTGCCTACAGCATTGACTCTGTCGACTATCCTGTCCCACTTTTGCATTTTCATACTGAGAGAAGTGTGCTGAACTTGTGCTCCAAACAATTGTGGCTCTACTATCATGATTTCATTTACCATGACCCAACTCATCCTCAGAAAAATGTGGATTTTTAGAACATGGTATGGTGGAATAAAAAAAAGTGTACCAAAATGACTTACTAAAGAGGGGAAGTATAGACATTTGTGACTAGACAAAAATGTGTGCCGGGTGAGAAAAGAGATGGTGAGAAAAAAGTGGTGTCTAGTATCTGTGCTGCTGTGTTGGATAATTAGCTCCGGCTTCTGAGTGTTGTGCTGGTGAGGCAGAGGATTGTGGTTTGTGAAGGGTGTGTTTCATAGTGTTCTTTGCAGGTGTGTCCAGTGTGGCAATGTGTGTCAGCTGTGTTGTTTTGAAATCCATCCAATGTTGTGTATTACTTTGTTGACCGTGGACCACTGTGGTTCGGACCGCCATTGTCTGATCACCATGTGTGCCCACCACTGAGACTTTGGGCTTGTAATACGATCAGTGGTTGGTCACGGTGCTGTCAGGGCTGGTGGTCGGAGTGCCTATTTCTGGGCCTCCGCGCCGCTTTGGGCCTTCCTTCTTTGATTGGCGGTCGTAGTCCTGCCTGTGTAACTCGTAATAGAGTGGTCTGAAAGACTGCCAAAAAGCAGTCCTTTTAGGACCACCAAAATGGCTGGCGAGCTGGGGGTCCGACTACCAAACTTGTAACGAGGCCCTCAGTTACTTACTGGTAATCTTCATTACTTTGGGTCATATTTTTCTTTGTCCCAGTCCTGAATTATGGAATGACACCTCCTGTCTCAACAGAATTCACTAAACAAAAAAATAAACTCTCCCAGGTCAAGACCCTCCTACTTGACCCGGGAAAGAAAACTTACCATAATTCATGTAAAGAGAGCCCTGGCACTGGAACTTTCTGATAATACCACGCAATGTAAGAAAATTGAACTAACAATACAAATGTTTGTGAAACACTTACTCCCACTCCAGGGAGGGAGGGAGGAAAATAAGGACAGGGACAAGGAAGACTATAACTTGGAGTAATGAAGATTACTGGTAAGTAACCAAGTCATTACCTTCCTCCTCATTCTTCATTGTTCCAGTCCTGACACAGGAAGAGGAATGCCTGTTGTGCAGATACATAAAAAAACTACAAATAGCACATTAGATCTAAAAGAAGAAGAAAAATGCCCCTATTATTTATTTGTAATGCAAAATAAAGTATGCGGCATAGCCCAAGTGGTAGCAGCACAAATATCCTTAAGGGTAGCACCCTTGAATGCTGATGAAGCCACACTTCTTGTGAAGCTATCCTGAATACTCTGGAGAAGGGAGACTCCAGCTGTATGGTAGGCCAGAGAAATGAGGGTCCTAAACCAATGACTTAGGGTGGCTCTCAAAAGTCTGTGGCCTTTCTCTGCTCAACCAAAGTTCACAAAAAGTAACTTTTCTAAAAGCTGCCATTCTTTGTAAGTAAATAGAGAGAGCTCTGTGAAGATGCAACGTGTGAAGAACGTCCTCCCCCAAAGAAGTAGGAGAAGGAGAAAAGGAAGGTAGAATAATGTCCAGAGACAAATGAAAAGGCGAAAATACTTAAGGAATGAAGAAGGGATCAGGACATAGAACCTTTTTATCTGGATAGGAATGACATAACAAAGCAAATCCCCAGTCTCAGCTAATCTCCTCCCTGAAGTAATGGCAACTAGGAAGAAAGATTTGAGAGTTAGGTTTTACAAAAAAACAGAATAAAGAGGTTCAAAGGGGGTGTCCTGCAACATGTTGGAGACTAACGGTAAGTTTCAGGAGGGAACTAGAGTATGCACTACTGAATGCTTCCATGCAAAACTGCTCAGCAATCTTGAAGCCAATAGAACATAGATAGAGAAGGATTTCTAATAGCTTTAATGGTCTCCCACTGACTTCAAAGGGTAGAAACTGCTAGACCTAACAAATTCCATCCCTTAAAAACCATAACGTTTTACCCCATCAAATCCTAAAGGATTAAGGACTTGTTTCTCATACCAACCTGAAATGATTTTCCAATACCTCTCATGGATGTTGAGTGTACTACTTTGTCTAGAGTTTTGAATTGGAAAGCAATGTCCATGGCAACCCCACAGGCCTCCAATCTCAACTTTTTCCAGACCCCTACTTTCTCCGGTAAGAGTCAAAATTGCAGAGGAGGAGCCACAGGGAAGATCCAAGGAGGGTGGCAAGACAGCTTCTTGAGTAACAGGAACCAGGGATGATGGTTCCAGGTTGAAGTGACTAGAAGCACCTCCGCTTTCTCATCCCTGATTTTGGCAGGGACTTTTCAGAGGTAAGGGAGGTAAGGAAAGAGGATGTCTTTGGATGACCAAAAACTCATTGCACTCCAGTCAATGCTGATCTGGATGTGAGTGGGGAGCAGAACTATGGAAGCTGAGTGCCTTGTGTGTAATAATAATTGTGTGTAATAATCTTCATTTGAGTGATTAATTAAAACCACTGCAATAACAATTTAAATTAAAACAAGTCTAATTACACATATTAGACAGCCCTAAATATAATCCATTATACAGGAAATTCCTATACAATCTGCTCTTGTCAGATTCATACCTTCAGGTAAAGTTCTAGATGCCTATGATGGCCGCTGTGAAGCAAAAGTCTGAGGTTAGGCTATAATGTACTTTTCATTGTATGATTAACAGACCAGTGGGCATGCAATCAGCAGCTAATAGGATGAGCTACTACCAGGAGCTCGATGAATGTGTTGATACAGCCTTACAGTGCTGTGCGACAGAGGGAACCCTCCTGCAGAATTATTAGTGCTTTTACATTCCTGTTACACAGATTACAATTGTTAGCCAGCTCTAGGATAAAATCCATTATGCAAAAAGTTCCAATAAAATAGGCTTTTATCAGCTTCTTACCAGCAGATAAAATTCTAGGTGTTTATGATGACCTCTGAGGACAGGCCAATAATGTGCTTTTCATAGTTTGTTCAACATACCAGAGAGTATGGTATCGGTGACTAATAAGATAAACCACTAGCAGGGGTTTGTAGAGTGCTTTAATACAGGCCAGCTTGGTGTTGTTTGCTCTGGAATTATCCTTGTTAAATACCCCCTCATTCTTGCAGTGCCGCAGAGTTGTCAGTGTTTTTAAATTCCTGTTACGCTGAGTATGCCTATTGAGCGGAAACAAGCCCCTTATGTGGTTGGATTAGCAGTGGACAATGTACTTGATGACTGTGTTCTCTGTTCAAAGACGGTTAGAAATCGAACAAGTCAGCATGCCAGTTGAATGTCTTAGCCAGTAAAACATGCTTTCACTGCCTACTTGCATGTTCTCATTCCTTTTGCATTGAAAAGTGGTCTTAGAAGCAATTTCCATTCGTGTCTGAGCTCTCAGCATATACATATTAAGTGTATTGCATCCTCTTTCACTGCCCTGCACAGTTGACAGCTAGTACACGCTTGAGTTTGCTTACCTGAAGCTAGATATGGCAGTGCGGGGAGGTTGTCTTGCCAATACCGGAGATAATTTTCCTTGAGTTTTTTGTGAATGCTACCCCTAAGTATGATTGTTGTGCGCCACTGTGGTAGCTCTGCAGGGTGAGCCATCCTTGGGGTCTTCTTGTAAGTTCTGCTTTGCCTTCCAGCAACAAGACCCTTTTGACAGTTTTGGTTATGAGCTTTTTGTAGCTATTATATGTTCCTGGGGTTTCCCAGAGGCCATTGAGTCCCAATAGCTCTACTGACTCTTGTACATATCTAACTGTTATGCCTGCATCTTTAGCCAATAATTCTTTCCACAGGTAAGGATTTAGAGATCCTTGTTCAGTGCTCTTGATCTTCTACCAGCGTTTCCATAGGCGACCCTGTGCCCAATTTGTTGTCACTGTAAACTAAATTCTAATCTTATTTGTGCTGAAGAAGAACAATTTGGTAAGCTGAAGATCATCCTCAGGGCCTTCACTATTATGCCGTTCAGGATGCTAGCATCCCTATCCCGCATGCATTTGCTCCCATAGGTGATAGGCGTGATAAGTTTTGCTTGTATTGCCTGAATGATTGGGGTAAGGCTTGGGCAGGTGATTTTGTTCCAGAGGTTTTTAGAGCTACTGCCATGGCCAATCCTCTTCTTTTTAATGTCTCTTTATGGGGTGTGTACTTGCCTTTGTTGTTTACTATGACCCCCAGGTATTTGTATTTATTGACTGTTTCCATCCTTTGGCCTGCCAGGTGCCAGCAGTATTTCTGGTTTGTCTAACTTTGAGCCAGCTGCATGACTTTCATTTTATCCAAGTTTATCCTCAGCCCTTTTTTCAAGAGTAGTCATGGGTTGTATCCAGAAGATGCAGAAGACCAACCGGAGTGTGGCTGATTAGCACAAGGTCATCTGCGTATACTAAGTTTGAGAGGCTGATACCGCCCAACCTAGGTGCGTGGAAGTTGCATTTGTCTAGTTCAGTTGATAATGCCATGAAGAGATTGAAAAGGATCGGGGCTAGTGCGCAGCCTTGTTTTAGCCCCTTGGTGGTTGGGATCTTTTTTGTCAGGCATTCCCCTGACCCTAGCTTCACTTGAAACCAGGTGTCTGTATATAGCAGGATCAACTGCTTCAAGAGTCCAAACAGGATGCCTTTTTTGCAAGTTTGTCCCACAGTATCTCCTGCCTATCAGATCAAATGCTGATGTGTAATAGGTTGTCAGCCTTAGTAGCATCAAGCAGCAGGGAAAGAATTTGCATGTTTGTAGTAGTCCCCATGTCCTTGCTGAATCCGGTTTGGTTGAGAGGGATTATTGCATTTTCTGTTGACCAGTCCCTTAGCTCCCTTAGCTCTTCTAAGATGATCCCAACATAGTATTTGGCATTGTTCTATATTAAATCAACAGCCTGTAGTTGTTTGGATCACTCTTGTCTCCTTTGTTAAAGATTGGAGAAATGATTGACCCCCTCCAAGATGCAGGAATTAATCCTGTTTGGAGGACTTTCTCAAACACTGGCTTCAGTGCTTCCGCCTAGTAATCTGGGTCTAGTTTGAATACGACTGGAGGAATCCTGTTAGGTCCCGGTGCTCCATCTCTCCTGCCCTTTGCTATTCATCTCTTGATTTCATCTGTAGAGATTGTAGTTGTCTTAGTGCAGTTTAGGGCTTGTGTAGCTCCTTCATCCATGTGACCTAGCTCCAATCTTCCATGCGTGTAGCCAGAAGAGACTGCTTTAAAATGGGGCATAATGAAGTTAACCCAGGACTCTTCTGTCATGTGGGTGCTTACTCCAGGAACTGCAGGGTTGAGTAGGTTGTTTATTGTTCTCCAGAATCTTGTGCTATTGTTACTATTTACATCATGGAATAGCTTGCCCAGAACGTCTCTTCGGCTTCCCTCTTTACTTGTCAAGTTATTTTTTTCTTTCTTGTTTTTAGGTCCCTCTGTCTCTTTAGAATGTTGTTATTTGGGCCAGGTAGTTGAAGCCTCCTTAGTGCTTTGTTTATTGCTTTTTTCAGATCTTGAATTTGTCTGTTTTGCAAAATAAGGGGACAGAAAGTGGACATAGTTTTGAGTGCAGCAGAACTCTTGTTGTATTTTCTCCCTCTTGAAGTTATTTGAGGTCTTTTAATCGATGAGTTATTTTCCCCCAAAGATCTTATGAAGTTTTGGTAGTTGCGGTAAAGCACCTTAGGCTTTTCATAAGTAGTAAGATTTGAATTTGAAATGGTATCCAGGTAAATTCAAATGCCAAGAAGAATGACACCTAGAATCCCCCATTTTTTATGTATGAACAGACAAACATTTAACATCTGCACATTGCTTGTATAAGACTTAGGCTTTGGTTAAAAGGACAGGAGCTAATTTATGAATATAATGTAAAGAGTGCATTAAGACATTGGCTAATGGACTAGAACTGGGAGAATGTTCATTGGAAGCATGTTGACATGGACACTATGGGCCTGATTCACAATGGCAACTTAAATGTTTGAGTAAGATTACACGCTCCAGTATATTTACTGCTTTCTGAGTCTGAGTATGTTACTACTAAAAAAACAATATTAAGTCTAGCATTACACATGGTCAATCACTGGTTCTGCAACAGCCTCCAATAAAAAATACTGGAGGAAGGGGATTAAAATGAAAATGAAATTAAGTCACATTCAGTTACATTATTTTAAATAGTTAAAACATAAACACATTAGTGTTCAAAATATGTAAAAAGTACATTTTTATTATTTATTTATAAAGACCTATTTTGAAGTTACAATATAATGTAACAATACCTTTTATTAAAAAATAAGTACACTAATTTTAAATAAGTCTACACATTACTTTTAATAATTACTAAAGCACATAAAAACAGTTTTTTCTATTTTGGTGGGAATTTATTTATTAATTTAAACTTCAGAAAAAAATAGTATTTGATTTAACACATTTCCATTATTTACAGTTTTAATTCAAAATTAATTTATTAGAGTTGTAGCATGTTTTGAAAAAAATTCACACTTAAAGTAAAAATATCAAATGAATTTACATTAATATTTAATATACAGTTTTATAATATTTACCAGTTAAATATATATTTTTTATTTTCACTTTACTTTACCATAGGGAGACACTTTAGTTGGGACAGAGCTCTCAGCATGGTAAAGTACAGAGAAAAAACAAAAAGTTTATTTAACTAAAAAATAAATAATACATAATGTATTAAATGTTAAATATATAAGTGAAAATGTACTTACAAGTGCAATTTACCACTGTGAATCAAGTCCTTTATGCACAATAGAATGGAGAAATGTTGAAGAGCTATGCAGTGTGTGAAGTTTCATTTTAATTGAAGCAGTAGTGCAGTTGGGAAGTTTAAGTTTAATTGAAGCAGTAGTCCAGTTGAGGTGCTAACAGAAGGTAATGTAAAGAAAGGAGAAACTCCAACAAAGCTAAACAAAAAGAACCAAGATCTCCATCTTCATCACTTCCAGTCTCCATTCTCCTAGTTCAGTTCCTTTCCATGGAAACCATGGAATTCTAATAAGTCAAGAACAAAGAATGCCTCCTGTAAACATATATACACTAAATAACAATCAACATTGACACACACCTTTCCCCCATACAATGAAAACACAAAAATAATGAGAACAATAATCAATATGCTTTACCCAGATTTTTTAACAGCTACCCTGTTTAGGTTCCATATACGTCCATCATTCAACCTAACAGCATTGTGATACACTTTAGTTGCTTTGTACATTTTGCTGTATTTAGGTCCTTCATTGTTCCTTTAGGTAATTTTACTTCCAACCTTGAACATCACCTCCTTCACTGCTTTCCGCTGGTCAAACATCAATTTTCTCTTTTCTTCACTAGTTATATCTCTTTCCCTACTTTTAATCACTAGATCTTTTCAATCAAATTCTTCCTGGCTGTAGTTACACACCCTTGGAGGAGTTATTTTTATCCATGGTTTACATTTTCTTAATAGTTCAAAAGGACTCACATCAGTAGTAGTATCTGGTGTGAATCTATACTCTTGAACTCTACATTGCACCATCTCAACCCAGCTTTCACCTTTGTTTTGTGATATCAGAATTGTCTCTTTGAGTGTTCTCTTAAATCTCTCTACCATTCCATTTGATTCAGGATGGTACAATGTACACCTTTTATGAGCAATACGTATTTCTTTTAAAAACTGTTCCATCTTTCTGGAATTCAATTGAATATCATTTTCAGTAAGTATGGTTTTGGGACATCCTTCTCTCCTAAACACCTCTGACAAGAATGCCATCACTGTAAAGGTAGTAGCATTATCTACCACCTTCACCTCAGGCCACCTGGAAAACATATCCATGAGAGCTAAAAAGTACTTCAAGGAATCTGAACAACATACTGGCCCTACAATGTCTAATACAACTCCTTCCCAGAGTTCTTTGGGAATCTCCTGGCATACCATATGGGAAGTCCTTCATTTTTGTAATTTGTCACTTATTTTACAATCACAACATTGTCTAATAATCTTCTCCACCTGAATATCCATTACTGACCACCAATATTTAGCCTTCAATCTCTGTTTGGTTTTATTAATTTCTTGATGACCTTCATGAGCAAGACATATCCAATGATTTCTCACACCTTGGGGTGGGACTAATCTAGTTCCTCTCAATAATAAATCATCAACCACGGACAATATGCTTAGAATTTTTTAAAACCTGTGACATATGTACTGCAACCAAAAGATTTGTTACCTGACTTGACCCAGTCTCTCAAGTAAGTTCAACCATTCAAAGGTCTTCTTGCACTCTTCCAAGCATTCTTGCTCAGTAACATACCCATCTGAGATAGCACACATTTTGAACTCCTCATTCTTTCACAATTCATTCTCATCACTAAGATCCTCTGAGCCCTCCCTCATCAATCTTGACAAACAATCTGCCACCTTGTTTTCAACTCCTGCCAAGTATCCCACCGAAAAATGAAAATTCTGTAAAGCCAATAACAACTTACATATTCTTGAAGAGATACATTCAAGACATTTTGTAGCAAATACTTCCCTAAGAGGTTTATGATCTGATAGAACCCGAAGCCTTACCCCCACAAGAACTTTTTATGTTTATGCTTCTCTATTTCCCAGTACACAGCTAGGCCCTTCTTCTCAATAGTGGAATACTTGACTTCAGCACCTTCCAACAAAATGGATGCAAAGTCAATAGTGACTTCCATGCCCTGTTGCTTTTGCTTCAAAACTGTCCCTAGCCCTTTCTCACTAGCATCAGTCACTATCCAACATTCCTGACCAGGGATGAAACACTTAAGAGACTGTGCAGAGTTAAGGGATGATTTGAGTTCCACAAATCCCTTCTCACAACTTTCATCCCAGAAGAATGATACTCCTTTTCTCAACATTGTGCGAATGGCAGTTAAGTGACTAGCAAAATGGGCATAGAATTCTGCCATCGCCACAAAAGCTTGTACTTCTTCTTTCTTAGTAGGTAACTGTTGGAAGGTGGGTCATTAGTTGTGTGGCCTGCACAAGTAATGGGTCCACACTTGAACACCACTGGGAACAAAACACTCCATTGCAGCTCTTGACTCTCAAAAGGTAGCGTTGCAGAGTAGTCCAAGGTTTATTGAAGGGAGGCAGTGTGGACTAGTCACCACCATTCACAAGCACACAAGAATAACACTCAATAAGTGTCTGTGGTTTTGCTTTTGTTAAAGTAAAAGTACATTTATTACATACACACTATTCAATACTATGCAACAATTTACAAATATACACAAGTTGATGGAATTACTTTTAGATGACATTGTGTAATCATTCTGGTCTCCGCCTGAGGGGAACTATAACCCAATAACCCACATGGCAACCCACATAGCAAAACATTTAGTTGTGTCCCAATGCACCAAAACCTGGAGTGAGAGCGCCAAATCTTGCAATAAAGTATGCCTACTTTGATAAAAGGCAGTTGTCAGTCTCATTACTCAAATAAGTATGCACAAGAATCTGTATATGCATGTTGGAATACTTTGTGGTGTTAGTATTACTTTCAGATTACTCTCAGATTAATCTTTTCCCACCCGGACACCCGGGTCATGCTGCCTCCTTGAAGGTTAGCACAGGGAGCACAATCCTGGCTGCCCTCGTTTTCAGCGGTGTCCGGTCCCACCCAAACTCTTCCATGTGGTGTTGTTCGTTGGAGGTCTGCTCGGGGAGCCCACCTGCGGCATCCCTCGCCGGCTCCACATGCTGAGGTGGGAGCCAGCAACCACGGGGGTGAGACTGCACCCCCCAACTTCATCTTCAGCTGCCGCCACCTCCCAAAGTCGGCAGCCATCTTCTGGCACCCTCAGGTTTCCTTTCCGCATGGGGCCCCTGGATGGGGCCTGGGCCCCCACTGTCATTTTCACAGGGAGCACAATGGCGCTTCCCAGCTTTTTTTCGGGGTGGTGGCCCCTTCCTTAGTTGAATGGGGAGCGCGATGGTGCTCCCCAGCTTTAGTTTGGCTGCCTGGGGCCCTGGGATGGGGTCCTGGGCCCCTTCATCATCGCGGCCTGGGGGGTGGTGCATGACAGTTCACCCCCTATCTTCTCCAGTCGGACAGTCTTCCAGGGTCCTGGGATGGGTTCCGGGGCCCCTCTTTCTGCAAGAGGGGGGAGTGTGATGGCAGTCCCCCAGCTCCTCTTCTTGTTGTGGGCAGCCCCTGGACATTGGCACACTCCAGGGGGTAAAGTAGCCTTCCTTTTCTTCTGGGCAGCGCGTTCACCTTGCATCAGCCCAATCCTACCGACCACTGGTCGTTAGGGGGGGTAAGGGGACCAGTTTACCTGGCCCTGGCATGGACCTCACTGGGTTTGAAGCTCTTCAGGGGCAGAGTCCTTGCTCCAGTGGGCAGTCAGGGGGTTCTTGTTTCCAGTTGTCCATGATGCCCGTCTTGTACAAGACCTTTTAAGTGAGGACACATGTCTCCCACAGGCCTGCACCTCTGGCCATCCAGATGTGCCAATTCACTTCCTTGCCCCTGTCCCCTCCTTCCTGCACAGTCTTCTGGAATAGCTCAAAATGGCATCATCCAGGAGTTAGTGCCACATATGCTCTGAACGTCTCAGCCCCTTCTCCCTGACATTCCTTCCAGGGCCTCTCTGGCCCCTTTCCTGGCACGGGATTACAGCTGGCTGATGGATGCAAGACCCTGCTCAGGAAGCTGGACAGAGCAGTAATTGGCTCTAATGCTGAGTTGTGTCAGAGAAAGATGACCTTCCTGGATGACGAATAAGTTGTACAACTATGCCTTTGTAACCTACTGCATTACTCTTTATTCATTTCATACAGTTTACAGTGTACATTGGTGTGACTCTGAACTCTGTGGACCCTAGGGGACTACCGTTGCGCCCTAGGCCATCCTTTCCATTGACATTTAATGGAGTGTCCCTATAGTGAAAAGACAGTAAGGACACTGACGTTGACATTTGATGGAGTCTCCCTACAGTGGAAAGAGAGTAAGCACAATGAGTATCCCTCACATGTGTACAACCATCTCATGAGGCCTACGCCAGGTCACCACCACTCTGTACATTTCCTTCTGCGCAAAGCTACATAAGCACAGTTTTTGGGCTGCGTACGACAGGAATCCTCCCAGCGCATCCCTCACATAGGTGCACATGCATGTGCACAAGTGATCACGTGTAACCAGCCCTGGGCCTCCTACTCATGCTGCACCACAGCAGCTTGTCCATAACAAGGTGGCACCGGCGGTAAACATGCGCAGTCCATTTTACCATGAGTTTACTTTGGGTGAGTCCCCAACTATGAGGTTCCCTCACAGTAAAAGGTCAAAAACCAGGTGATCCAAAAGTGAAAAATCAGGGCGGACCAGATAGTCCTCTAACAGTGATGACAAGTTTTGAATAGTTTTAAGCAACAAATCTTCGGGACAAATCCTATCTTTTGAAACAATGTGACCCAAATAAGATATTTCTGAACAACTGACTTTCCATTTTTCCATTTTAAGTGTTACCCCTTTCTCCATTGAAACATTCTAACTTTCTTCATTGTAAATACATGATCGTCAAAGGTTTTGTTGTAAATCAAAACAGCGTCTTGAAAGAATTTAATGCCAGCAATACCTCCTAGTATGTTCGTCATCAACTTTTGGATGACTGATGCCACAGAACAAAGCCTGAATGGCATCCTGTTGAATCTAAAGACTCCAAAAGGTGTGATGAAGCTTGTGAGATCTTTAGATTTGTCACACAACCTAACTTGGTGGTATGCTGACTTTAAGCCCAAGGTGGTATGTTATTTTGCACTTCTCAGCAGGGTGATCATTTCCATTATGTTTGGTAGAGGAAATTTGCCCATAATTACTTCTTTACTCAAATGTTTCAGGACAACATACAACCTGATGTCACCAGAGAGTTGGGCAGCCACTATCACCGCTGCAATCCATTGTGATGCTTCTTCTGTCTTGATAATTCGATCCATATCTAGTCTAAGTAATTCTGTTTTGACTGCCTCATGTAGACTTAAGGGAATATTCCTTACGTTGCATCCAACTGATATGATATGATATGATACATTTTATTGTTTCAGTTGGTTAAAACCATAACAATTTTGCCAAGGTAAATGGTAAAAATCTCTCTAAGAAAAAGAAGGAGGATTAGAGTATGGTACACATCACGTTAAAAACATTAGATGATTATTGCAAATTTGAAGGTTAAAATTTGTAAAAAATCGTTAAAAGATGGCTCGGTTGACGTGGGGAAAGGAATGTCGTTAGAGGCTACTTGAGTAGCTTACAGTTTAGCTGGGGGGGACAGTTGCGTAACGTGTTTCAGGAACTTGACGAGGTTGCAGTTTAACTGGGGGTCATGTGGATTAAAGCAAGCTACAATGGCTCTCCTGAAGGACCTGATAGTTCTGTCAATGAACAGCCTCATGAGAAATCTCTTTCAGACTTCTAGCAGGCCCGGGCATATGCAGATTATATGTATTATGTCCTCCTTCTGGCAAGCACAGTTCCTGCACCGCTGCGAGGTAGTGTTCTTCCAGGACGGGGCATTGGCCAGGGTTGGCAGGTTGCCTAGTCGCATTGTCATAAGATTATGTTTTATGTGTGGTGCGAATGTTGTATAGAGGTAGGCAGCCGGTTCAAGTTTGGCGCAGTATTTTATGATCATCCATGCATGTGTTCGAGCACTAAATTTTGCTTTGTCCTCTATAAATGAAAGGATTTTGGTGGCCTTGGAAGCCCCTATGGAGAAAGCATTATATGTCAGAGCAGCCTTCCACAAATCCTTAAGTTGTAAATCGACGATTGAGGATTGGAGATACTTATGGTAGGCTGAGTGCTGGTCATGTTCCAGGGCCTGCCAGAGGGCCTCGTTCAGACTGTCTGCTGAGTGAGTGATTTTATACCAGGTTTTAACTGCCTCAGCTCTTGCGGCTAGGTCTTGCCAAACAAGTCCGAATTCGAGGCGGAGTTGTGCCGGTGATGTGGAATTTGGTAGTTTGAGGACTCGCCTGAATACCTTGAGCTGTGCTTTATCTATCAGGGGCACGTCTTGACCGTGCATCGCCACTCTTGCATAGGTTAGGGTGGGAAGCAGTTTGGATGAAATGACTGTTAGCAGTGCACAAAGTGACGGTCCATCTAGTCATTTAGCCAGTAAGGAGAAGGCGTAGATTAGTCCTTACTTTGTATACAACTGGTACAGCCTCCCTCCTTCAAAACAAAAAAATGGATATACTCCAATATACATCCAATAGTGTTGGTAAATACCTTAGGAAATTCAAGTCTAAGAGCATCTTGTAGAGTGGCCACTTCTCCCACTTGTACCTGTGGAGCAGAGTTAGGGTCTAACTGGATCTCCTATCATTTTTGGTGGGGCCAACTTAATACAGTATCTCCGTTAATAGGCACATACACTTTACCTGATATTTCATGCCCTCTGAATTGAATAGTTGCTGGAATGTATCCAACAATTCTAAAGATTTTCCTCCATAACTGAACGGCATAACATCAGGAGGGCATAATTCAACGTTTTCATGAAACAACTTTTGATAATCTTTATCTAAAAGTAAAGTAAGTTTTGTTCTAGAATCCATCATCATGGAAACATTAATACCCTCCAGTGATACAATATCAGAAGGATAATCACATTTGAGATCTGATGCACAATTCACATCATTGATAACCTGTAATACAAAACCATCACCCTTCACATTTACTTCTTGTATTTTCAGTGTATTTTCAGTTTATTTCCCCAAGATTTGCAAAAAATTCAATTTTTTCACACAAACATTACAAAATACTTTGTAAGGCAATGACTAGAGTTGGCAATGTGATTAGGGTTACCACATCTAAAGCATGCCAATTTTTGTTTGTTCGCTTGAAAACGTTGTTCCTGTGAGTATTACCTACTGCCTGCAGAGAGGATAGAGCGTCCTTAGTTTTTTGTAAGTCACAAACACGTAGCATAGAATGCTTAATCTGTTTAACTAATGATATTACTTTGGCTAGTTTAGGGTTGCTTTTAGACCACAGTTACTCTCTGATTCTGTCTGAATTGAAATCCAGCATAAATTGGTCCCTGATCCTTTCATCTGCTTTACCCCCAAAATTATAGGAAGCAGCTAATTTCTGCAGTGATGTGATATACTCTTTTACTGACTCTTCTCCACCTTGTTATCTTCTCCCAAAATAATACTATTGTAATATTATTGATACATTAGGTAATTAATGAATGTGCAATCAAATTCATTAATCTCTGCATCCCGTTTCTGTTTTGTTACTAGATATGGAAGATTTTCAAGAACTTCTTGTCCTTCTCCACCCAGAAACTGCATTAACAGAGGTTTTCATTTCAGGTGAACACTTTGGTCCAGCAACTTTAAATAACTGATGTGAGAAAGTAGCCTCTTTCTAGCATGGTTACCCCCACTTGTGGCGTGTTTGTGAGTGTGTGTCAGTGTGTTCTGACTGTCTCACTGGGATCCTGCTAGCCAGGACCCCAGTGCTCATAGTTAAAACCCTATGTGTCAGTGTGTTTTGCCTGTCTCACTGGGATCCTGCTAGCCAGGACCCCAGTGCTCATAGTTTGTGGCCTAATGTGTGTGTTGTCAGTAGTGCTTAACTGTGTCACTGACGTTCTGCTAACCAGAACTTCAGTGCTTATGCTGTCTCTGCTTCCAAATTAGTCACTATAGTTTAGTGACTTCATATTCCAATTCCAATTGACACACTGGACCCCCTTATAAGTCCCTACTATATGGTACCTTGGTACCCAGGGCATTGGGGTTCCAGGAGCTGCTTATGGGCTGGAGCATTTCTTTTGCCACACATAAAGAGCTCAGACAAACCCTTTCACAGGACTGCCACTGCAGCCTGCGTGAAATAGTGCACACACTATTTCACAGCCATTTTCACTGCACTTAAGTAACTTATAAGTCAACTATATGTCTAACCTTTATTTACTGAAGGCTAGGTGCAAAGTTACTACGTGTGAGGGCACCCTTGCACTAGCAAAGGTGGTACCACACTGTCCAGGGCCAATTCCCCGGGCTTCGTGAGTGCGGGGATACCATTACACACATGCACTACATATAGGTCAATGCCTATGTGTAGCTTTACAATGGTAACTCCAAATATGGCCATGTAAGGTGTCTAAGATCATGGAATTGTCCCCCCATTCCAAAACTGGTATTGGAGGGAAAATCCCATGCATCCTGGGGGCTCCACCATGGATCCCCAGTAGTGCCAAACCAGCTCTCTAAGGCTTGCACTGCAGCTAGAGCTGCTGCCACCTCACAGACAAGGTTCTGCCTTCCTGGGGTCTGAGCAGCTCAGTCCCAGGAAGGCAGAGCAAAGCATTTCCTTTGGGAGGATGGTGTTACACCCTCTCCCTTTGGAAATAGGTGTTACAGGCTGGGAGAGGTAGCCCCCCCCAGCCTCCGGAAATGCTTTGAAGGGCACAGATGGTGACCTCCTTGCATAAGCCAGTCTACAGTGGTTCAGGGACCCCCAGTCCCTGCTCTGGCGTGAAACTGGACAAAGGAAAGGGGAGTGACCACTCCCCTGTCCATCACCACCCCAGGGGTGGTGCCCAAAGCTCCTCCAACGTGTCCCTGGTGTTAGCCATCTTGTTTTCCAAGGTGTGGGGACACTCTGGAGATCTCTGAGTGGCCAGTGCCAGCAGTTGATGTCAGAGACCCCGCCTGATAGGTGCATGCCTGGTTAGGTAGCCAATCCCCATCTCAGGGCTATTTAGGGCCTCTCCTGTGGGTTCCTCTTCAGATTCAGCTTGCAAGTTTCCTCCAGGAATCCTCTGCCACTTCTGCTTCAGCTTCTGACCGTCAGATCAATCGCAGACTGCTCCAGGAACCGCTCTTACTGCAGCAAAGTATCCAGAAAGGCTACTGTGACCCTGCAACGTCAGCTCCAGCCAGCAACTGCAACAGTCTCCCTGCCTTCACACTGCACCAGAAGAACTGAAGGAATCCCCTGTGGAGTGACGGAGTCACTTCCCTGCTCCAGCAGGAACCTTCCAAGACGATGACCGGTTCTCTGGGACTCCTCTGCTGGTGACGAGCATGCTCCCTGGAACACAGGGGGAGGACCCTTTTGAGGAGATAAGAGCTTGCCTTCCTGGTTTGCGACAGTACCCCTTGTGCACCATGTCATCTCTAGCTCCCGAGACCTCTGTGCACTATTTGCAAAAATCCTTCATGCACAGCATGGCCCAGGTCCCCAGCACTCCATCCAGCGACGCACAGCTTGCTGAGTTGATCTCCGGCGGTGTGGGACCTACTTCAGTAGTGCTGCAGCAACTGCAATTTACACCTTCTTTATCCCCATGTCATGGCTCTCCCGTGGGTGCTGCCTGGCCAACTGTGGGTTCTCTCCAGTGTTGGGAGCCCCCTCTGCCTCCTCAGTCTGAGTTGAGGCCTCCTGGTCCCTCCTGGGTCCAGGCAGCACCATTTTGACGCAAACCAGGACATTGCTTGAACCAAGGCTTGTTGGACGAATCCAGCGCTGCAACTTGCCTGCATCGAACATCTTGGCTTGGTACATCTCTTGCATCACGCAGGAACCCGCAGCCATTTCTTTGGTGCTCTTCTGCAGACTTCTTCTAACCTGAGAATTCTCTTTTGCACCATCTTCTAGGTTGTCAGGGGCTCCCATCCTTCCTGGAATCTTCTGTGACTTCTGGACTTGGTCTTCTCTCTTCACAGGTCTTCAGGTCCAGGGATCCACCATTTGTTGCTTGCAGTCTTGCTTGGTTCTTGCAATAACTCTTATCACGACTTGTTGTGTGTCCTGAGGAAACTTGCAGTACTTTACTCCTACTTTCCTGTGCTCTGGAATGGGGTATTGTACTCACCTTTGTGGTTTTCTTACACTCCCAGTGCCCCTCTACACACTACACTTACCTAGGGGAGAATTTGTGATTCACATTCCTCTTTCTTAGTATATGGTTTGTGTTGCCCCTAGGCCTATTGCATCCTATTGAATTCTATTGTACTTTCTACTGTTTGCACTATTCTGTGACTATTTACTGATTTTGGTCTCTAGTGTATATATTGTGTATAATACTTACCTCCAGAAGGAGTATTACCTCTAAGATATTTTTGGTCTTGTGTCACTAAAATAAAGTACCTTTATTTTTGGTAACACTAAGTATTGTCTTTTATTGTGTATAAGTACTGTGGAACTATAGTGGTATTGCAGGAGCTTTGCATGTCTCCTAGTTCAGTCTAAGCTGCTCTGCTACAGCTACCGCTAAGAGCCTAAGCTGCTAGAACACTGACTACATTTCACTAATAAGGGATAATTGGACCTGGTATAATGTGTAAGTACCTAGGTGTAGGAGGCTGGACTGGCTTGTAGTGAGTACCAAGGGGTACTTACACCTTGCACCAGGCCCAGTTATCCCTTATTAGTGTATAGGGTGTCTAGCAGCTTAGGCTGATAGATAATAGTAACTTAGCAGAGCAGCTTAGGCTGAACTAGGAGACGAGTGAAGCTCCTACAGTACCACTAGTGTCATATGCACAATATCATAAGAAAACACAATACACAAATATACTAAAAATAAAGGTACTTTATTTTTATGACAATATGCCAAAAGTATCTCAGTGAGTACCCTCAGTATGAGGATAGCAAATATACACAAGATATATGTATACAATACCAAAATATGCAGTAATAGTATTAGAAAACAGTGCAAACAATGTATAGTTACAATAGGATGCAATGGGGACACATAGGGATAGGGGCAACACAAACCATATACTCCAAAAGTGGAATGCGAACCACGAATGGACCCCAAACCTATGTGACCTTGTAGAGGGTCGTTGGGACTGTAAGAAAACAGTTAGGGTTAGAAAAATAGCCCACCCCAAGACCCTGAAAAGTGAGTGCAAAGTGCACTAAAGTTCCCCAAAGGACATAGAAGTCGTGATAGGGGAATTCTACAGGAAAGACACAAATCAGCAATGCAACAACGATGGATTTCCAAACGATGGTACCTGTGGAACAAGGGGACCAAGTCCAAAAGTCACAAGCAAGTCGGAGATGGGCAGATGCCCAGGAAATGCCAGCTGTGGGTGCAAAGAAGCTGCTACTGGACAGTAGAAGCTGAAGATTCTGCAGGAACGACAAGGGCTAGGAACTTCCCCTTTTGAGGACGGATCCCTCACGCCGTGGAGAGTTGTGCAGAATTGTTTTCCTGAAGAAAGACCACCAACAAGCCTTGCTAGCTGCAAATTGTGCAGTTAGGGTTTTTGGATTCTGCTGTGGCCCAGGAGGGACCAGGATGTCGCCAATTGCGTCTGGGGACAGAAGAGGCGTCGAGCAAGACAAGGAGCCCTCTCAGAAGCAGGCAGCACCTGCAGAAGTGCCGGAACAGGCACTACAAAGTGGAGTGAAACGGTGCTCACCCGAAGTTGCACAAAGGAGTCCCACGCCGCCGGAGGACAACTTAGGAGGTCGTGCAATGCAGGTTAGAGTGCCGTGGACCCAGGCTGGACTGTGCACAAAGGATTTCCGCCGGAAGTGCACGGAGGCCGGAGTAGCTGCAAAAGTCGCAGTTCCCAGCAATGCAGTCTGGCGTGGGGAGGCAAGGACTTACCTCCACCAAACTTGGACTGAAGAGTCACTGGACTGTGGGAGTCACTTGGACAGAGTTGCTGGATTCAAGGGACCTCGCTCGTCGTGCTGAGAGGAGACCCAGGGTACCGGTGATGCAGTTCTTTGATGCCTGCGGTTGCAGGGGGACGATTCCGTCGACCCACAGGAGATTTCTTCGGAGCTTCTAGTGCAGAGAGGAGGCAGACTACCCCCACAGCATGCACCACCAGGAAAGCAGTCGAGAAGGCGGCAGGATCAGCATTACAGAGTTGCAGTAGTCGTCTTTGCTACTTTGTTGCAGTTTTGCAGGCTTCCAGCGTGGTCAGCAGTCGATTCCTTGGCAGAAGGTGAAGAGAGAGATGCAGAGGAACTCAGATGAGCTCTTGCATTCGTTATCTAAGGAAATCCCCAAAGCAGAGACCCTAAATAGCAAGAAAAGAGGGTTTGGCTACTTAGGAGTGAAGATAGTCTAGCAACACCTGAAGGAGCCTATCAGAAGGAGTCTCTGACGTCACCTGCTGGCCCTGGCCACTCAGAGCAGTCCAGTGTGACAGCAGCACCTCTGTTTCCAAGATGGCAGAGGTCTGGAGCACACTGGAGGAGCTCTGGGCACCTCCCAGGGGAGGTGCAGGTCAGGGGAGTGGTCACTCCCATTTCCTTTGTCCAGTTTTGTGCCAGAGCAGGGCTGAGGGGTCCCTGAACCGGTGTAGACTGGCTTATGCAGAAATGGGCACCATCTGTGCCCATGAAAGCATTTCCAGAGGCTGGGGGAGGCTACTCCTCCCCAGCCCTAACACCATTTTCCAAAGGGAGAGGGTGTAACACCCTCTCTCTGAGGAAGTCCTTTGTTCTGCCTTCCTGGGCCAAGCCTGGCTGGACCCCAGGAGGGCAGAAACCTGTCTGAGGGGTTGGCAGCAGCAGCAGCTGCAGTGAAACCCCGGGAAAGGCAGTTTGGCAGTACCCAGGTCTGAGCTACTGACCTGTGGGATCATGGGATTGTGCCAACTATGGATGGCATAGAGGGGGCAATTCCATGATCTTAGACAAGTTACATGGCCATATTCGGAGTTACCATTGTGAAGCTACACATAGGTAGTGACCTATATGTAGTGCACATGTGTAATGGTGTCCCCGCACTGACAAAGTCCGGGGAATTTGCCCTGAACAATGTGGGGGCACCTTGGCTAGTGCCAGGGTGCCCACACACTAAGTAACTTAGCACCCAACCTTTACCAGGTAAAGGTTAGACATATAGGTGACTAATAAGTTACTTACGTGCAGCATAAAATGGCTGTGAAATAACGTGGACGTTATTTCACTCAGGCTGCAGTGGCAGGCCTGTGTAAGAATTGTCAGAGCTCCCTATGGGTGGCAAAAGAAATGCTGCAGCCCATAGGGATCTCCTGGAACCCCAATACCCTGGGTACCTCAGTACCATACACTAGGGAATTATAAGGGTGTTCCAGTATGCCAATGTAAATTGGTAAAATTGGTCACTAGCCTGTTAGTGACAATTTGAAAGAAATGAGAGAGCATAACCACTGAGGTTCTGATTAGCAGACCCTCAGTGAGACAGTTAGTCATAACACAGGTAACACATTCAGGCACACTTATGAGCACTGGGGCCCTGGCTGGCAGGGTCCCAGTGACACATACAACTAAAACAACATATATACAGTGAAAAATGGGGGTAACATGCCAGGCAAGATGGTACTTTCCTACACTAGGGTACCCACTAAAAACCAGGCCAGCCTCCTACAATTGACAAATACCTTTTTTTTATTTTTGCCAGGGCATAATGGGTTCCCCTGGAGAACTTAAAATAATGGAGGTGGAGTTCTATTCTGCATACTGAATATTATGTATATAAAGTAAAATTATCCAAAACCTTTTCAAAATTCACAAGAAAATAATACACACTATGGATATGTTTAAAAACACCGGTACTCGACATACTACCCGAATCCCCCTGTGGAAGTAATCAGAGTTCATCAAAATATATTATAGTAACCAACTTAATATTGGGTAAATGAAAATGAATCTAGTAAAAAGGAAACTTTGCATTCAAGTGATAGACACCATAATATTAAAATTACAAAGACTGTAAAACTATTGAAGGTCTTTCATCAGGAGCAGGGACTGCATCAGAGGTCTTTTAGCGGAAGTGTATACTGCAGGGAATAAGCTGGTATGTATTTACGAAGCCGCTGAAGTGTTGCTATTAGACAGGTAGACACTATAAACTTCCTGCTTTGGTGCGCTTTGGGGGCGGTGAGTGTCAGAATGTTAAGGATGTAATACAAGTAATAAACACAGGGTGCTTCCTGCGTAATTGTAAATTCCTGATGGGCCTCTTGAAGAAGAAGAGTCCAAGAGTGAGGTTAATGCTTATGAGTGCACTCTGGCAGTGAGTGTTGGCTTTTTTCTTTAAACAATTCCACAATACGTTAGAAATTCAGGGAGCATGAAAAGCATGAGGGGGAGGCGGCAGTGTTGTAAGCATTGAGGATTTAGCGTTGTCAATACACCAAAAACCAGCGTTCTCTTGACAAATAAAGAAACAGTCTATAAGATGCACAAGTATAAGGAATTGTAATATCCATGATACGAGCATGTTGGCCGACTTTAATATCTCGAGTAGATAGGAAGGAGGAAATATGATGCAGGATTCACACTAAATGTGCAAGTTCCAGAGATGAAATCTCACTGTAAAGGATAGTAGCTAACAGTCCCTTGCTATAAAATAACTGTTGAAGGAATTTCAACACTGCTGAAGTTTATCCGTCAACACATAGCTTCCTCTTCCAACTTGTCACCAAATGTGATGTTGTAGGTTTAATTGAAACAGTAATCCTGTTTAGGTGCTAACAAAAGGAATCTTTATAGTAAAGAAAGGAGAAACTCCAATAAAGCTGAACAGAAAGAATCAAGAGCTTCATCTTCACCGCTTCTAGCCTCCGGTCTCCCAATTCAGTTCCTTTCCATGGAAACCACTGAATTCTAACAAGTCAAGAACAAACAATACACCCTTAAAGGAGAATTCATTTATAAACATGGGGGCCTGAAGTTTTTTCACATGTGATTGAATTTTAAATATAATATGGAAATAACAGCATGCATAATTTTGGAAATAACTTTGCGGGTGACAGATATGTGGTGAACATCATGTTAGCTGAAGGAAGACAGATTAAATTAACTTAAATGTCCAAAATATTTTTTTATGTTTTTAGCCCTGACAAAGTCCTGAGGGGCGAAACGCGTTGGATATGGCATTGTTTTTTATCATGTTTGGAGTTTTATATAGATATTTATAAGCGAATCAATAAAATTATTCATGCTCAACAGAGGATTTGACTGATGGAGTGATACATAATCAAAATATTTCTCAAGGTTTTAAAGCTGTCTAAGGAGGTCCTCCATTATTTACATTTTGGATTAAGTTTGTGCTGAGCCTTGGTTCATTATCACTGCACCTTTTGGTGATTGAGGATTAGGGGGCTGATCTTCTGGACTCATGCACAACTTGGCCTAATGCAAATACATTTGATCTTAATAGACGATTACAGGAAAATGTGCAGCCTAATGTGCCTTGGTCCCAGAACTGTTTGTTAAGATATATATACAATAAATAACAATCACCAGTTAGATTACCACACAGTGAATTGTTTCACGTGAATTCTGACAATGGACTCCAGCAAACCTTGTTATCCTGATGTTACATTACAAAATACTGTAGACATTGTTCAATAAGCTGGTTTACTTTTTTAGTTTGTCCACCCGTTTGAGGATGGATTTATGTTTTAATCTTAGCAATAATCATTATGGTTGCCCAGGAAAACAGGTAAACTGAGTTCTTCGATCTAAGACTGTGTTGTTTGACAAACTGCTTAGGCCTTCAATTTCTTACACAAAATACTTTGCTTGTAACTGAGATGAATGCAAGTCTTTTAAGGGAATAAAGGTCCTAGTTTTATGAATAGATCCGCTACCAGCTATGATAGGTACGACCTAAGTGCATGATTCTGAAGCATCAAGATCACTTATGAAATCGAAGGATATTGTGCACCAAGGATGTAGAGAAACAGGAAGAGTCTGTAACAGGCCTAAAATACTTTTATTGTATTTCCTGGATTGCATACAGGCTGTGCAAGTGGAAATATGTGTAGCTATGATTAGCTGGCTCTTAGGACAACAAAAGAAAATTCTCTGTTTTCGTTATTGCTGGATGACCTACAACTGGTGAATTATGATACCACTATAGATGTTGATGTAATTTAGTTGTTGGCTGGGGTACAGTATATGATGGGGAAATAATAAACAATACAATAAACCATCTCTTATGAGTGTGTGTGTGAGACAAATCTCTTCCTATATCGATTTATTACTGTGAATAGCCTGAAAGACTTGTTTAAATTGCTGCACAAAAGCTTTAGGTGCAATATTATCTTGATGTGTCAATGTCTTTATTGACCTTGGAATTACAAGAAGGCGCATCAGTTTCCTTGTATCCAGCCATAGAGACACCAGATAAATGTCTATATAGATGTCTTGTAGGTGGTTTATCAGTCTAGCAAAATAGCCCTTCTCAATGTCAGCAGTTTCATATCTTTCTGTGAGTTCTGAATAGCTTGTACAAGAGAAGGGAAAGGATTGGCTGAGTAGTTCATTAGTTTATGCCTGACATTCTGAGGATTCTGTTGTGCTAAGGTATTGGCCTTGGCTCCCCTAAGGGAGCCAAGGCCAATAAAGTAGCACAGTTCCTGCTGGGCTGGCTGGGCTGACCAGCAGGAACGTCATAATGCTATATTCCCGCCGGTCAGCCCGGTGGGAACACTGTAATATGATGGGGGGTGAGGCAGCTGGGTTGACGGCACCCTCATCCCCGTGAGTTTGGCGGTCAGCCCATCTGACTGCCAAACTCATAATGATCCCTTTAGTCCTTGCGTAGAAGGCATCAACTGAGGACAAACAAGAAGCAACCCAAAAGAGAACATGAAAATAACAAAGCTCTTGGACGGAAGGCCAGTGATGGGCTGCATGCATGTGAGAAACCCAACATGACTTGCAGCTGGTAGGTGACTCACTGTTGAAAGTGCTAATTCTTTCATAGCTAGCCTGTCAGTTCTGACTCAGATATTTCTGTACAGATCACTAGGCTTTGTTTGAGAAGCCTAGGTTTGAGTCACTGTGGTCTAGGACAAATGCAACATTGGTTCTGCCACTGGGGGATAGTAAAGCACAGATGCCTTGCTCTTGTTATTCTCTTCAGTCAGTCAAACATGTTTATTTTAGACCTTAGTATTTAAACACATTTACACAATAAAACTCATTGCATCAATTATTCATACATTATAAAACCATCTCAAACTAACCTTAATCTAAGCACGAAGTTAATAACGTTTTCCACCTAACCTATACTACCGTAAAATACTCACATTTTTGTTAAAACTCCATTCACAGACAGTAAAAATCACCCCAAAGCACAGGTTACATCCAATAACCACATATCCAGAAGTAAATTAAATACTTGCCCCCTTTCCCTAATACCATATTTTTGTCAAATTGGCTTTAATAAAAAAAAATCCATTGTGTTAAAAGCCACAGACAATCCACTAGAACATGCCTTAAATTTCCTCTCATATTAGGACTACATTTACAAAGTATATCCTTATCTCATAGAAATCCTTGTGTTTCAGAGATTAAAATCTGATTTACCCAACATCTAAATTTCATAAGGCATCGTCTTTATAGTACATTAGGTACATTTTCTAGATAGGGAAATGTTTCCTCCTCAAGCCAGAAGTTCATTAGAAGGGATACAAATTTCTTGTTCCTTAAATATTGCAGATCTTCTTCTGTGGCCATCTGTTTTGTCACCCTTCTAACAGCTTTCCTAACATTTATCAGATATATTGTACATTGTAGTGCTAATTTCTAGCAAAGACCGAATATCTTTTCCTAACTGTTATTGTCCAATTTAATTCACTAGTTATGATTTCTTTTTTACATGGAGTTGATATTTTTGTGGACTCCACACTATCTATTCTTGTCCAGAATGTTATCATCTCTGCAACTGCTTAATAATTACATGCAGGTAGGCCATTTTCCCTCCTAATAGCCTGACCATAGTAGAAGGTGGAAGGGAAAGTAGACTTTTTAAATACCTGCCCTCCTCGAGACCCCAATTTGATTCCCCATTGATGCAGACTATTTTCATACCACACTGGAAATGTGGCCATATCATTTCCTGATATTCTGCCAGTACAGGTCTTTAATAGGGACCTACATACATTTTATCAAATTTCTTGAGTCTCAATACCGAAGAAAAGGCTTTTGCCTGCAGAGATTCAGTATACTCTTTCAATAAAAAAATATTTGTGTCCGCATCCTCAAGTACTTGTAATTGCTAACCTCGATTTAGGCTTTAGTTAGAGTCCAATTTGATTTTATATTTTTATTCCCAAATTGAAGCACTTTAGTTTTCTCCATATCTTTGGTAATTTTTATTCTGTTCCTGTGGACTTTCTGACCCTGATACCCGATCACTTTGCAACTGGGTAAAAATCATTGGTGACAGTACAGTTGTTTGCTTGGTTTATATGAAACTGATGAAGTGTACTTCAGTCTAGTACACTGCAATCCTCCTAGTCTAATTTCTTAATGATTCCCAAACGAATTGGTGGATGCAGCTTCCTGGCTCATGGAGCCACGCTGGGTTCCTTGTACCTGAATGCTTGTTTATGTTTATGTTTTGACCTGTTTCAGGTCCTGAGCTCGCCCCCCACGACCGCAGCACCAACCTGCTGCCCTCTGCCTCTGTCCCACGAGCACGCTGCCGTTTGCGTGTTCGAGGCCCTCCTCCACCCGCAGGCATCCTCCTGCGCCTCATCCCTGGTGGCTAGTGGGCTCACTTGACCCGTGTGCCGCTTCCGCCGTCCTGTAAGTGTTTTTTTGGCTTTTTCGTTTTTTCCGCGCCTCGCCGCCGGCGCTTCTGCCCCCTTTGTGCCCCCCTGATTGCTGTCTCCCCGATCGTGTATTGTGCCATTATTGTATTTCTGATTGTATTTCTGATTGTATTTTCTCTTTGTAACTGCTTGTAGTTTTGCTCGTTTTCAGTGTTTTTTGCCCCTTGTGCGCTCCCCGTTCCCTGCTGCTGCCTCCCTGCGGCCCCGCCCCCCTCGCGCCCCCATTTGCCGCTCCCTCCCGCCTCCCGCCTCCCAGCTGCTCCTCCCTCACCCCTCCCTTCTTAATGGCTGGTGCTGCGCGTCGCGAGTGAGCGAACTCTGACCTGTTTCAGGTCCTGAGCTCGCCCTCCACGACCGCAGCACCAACCTGCTGCCCTCTGCCTCTGTCCCACGAGCACGCTGCCGTTTGCGTGTTCGAGGCCCTCCTCTACCCGCAGGCATCCTCCTGCGCCTCATCCCTGGTGGCTAATGGGCTCACTTGACCCGTGTGCCGCTTCCGCCGTCCTGTAAGTGTTTTTTTGGCTTTTTCGTTTTTTCCGCGCCTCGCCGCCGGCGCTTCTGCCCCCTTTGTGCCCCCCTGATTGCTGTCTCCCTGATCGTGTATTGTGCCATTATTGTATTTCTGATTGTATTTCTGATTGTATTTTCTCTTTGTAACTGCTTGTAGTTTTGCTCGTTTTCAGTGTTTTTTGCCCCTTGTGCGCTCCCCGTTCCCTGCCGCTGCCTCCCTGCGGCCCCGCCCCCCTCGCGCCCCCATTTGCCGCTCCCTCCCGCCTCCCGCCTCCCAGCTGCTCCTCCCTCCCCCCTCCCTTCTTAATGGCTGGCGCTGCGCGTCGCGAGTGAGCGAACTCTGACCTGTTTCAGGTCCTGAGCTCGCCCCCCACGACCGCAGCACCAACCTGCTGCCCTCTGCCTCTGTCCCACGAGCACGCTGCCGTTTGCGTGTTCGAGGCCCTCCTCCACCCGCAGGCATCCTCCTGCGCCTCATCCCTGGTGGCTAGTGGGCTCACTTGACCCGTGTGCCGCTTCCGCCGTCCTGTAAGTGTTTTTTTGGCTTTTTCGTTTTTTCCGCGCCTCGCCGCCGGCGCTTCTGCCCCCTTTGTGCCCCCCTGATTGCTGTCTCCCCGATCGTGTTGTGTGCCATTATTGTATTTCTGATTGTATTTCTGATTGTATTTTCTCTTTGTAACTGCTTGTAGTTTTGCTCGTTTTCAGTGTTTTTTGCCCCTTGTGCGCTCCCCGTTCCCTGCCGCTGCCTCCCTGCGGCCCCGCCCCCCTCGCGCCCCCATTTGCCGCTCCCTCCCGCCTCCCGCCTCCCAGCTGCTCCTCCCTCCCCCCTCCCTTCTTAATGGCTGGCGCTGCGCGTCGCGAGTGAGCGAACTCTGACCTGTTTCAGGTCCTGAGCTCGCCCCCCACGACCGCAGCACCAACCTGCTGCCCTCTGCCTCTGTCCCACGAGCACGCTGCCGTTTGCGTGTTCGAGGCCCTCCTCCACCCGCAGGCATCCTCCTGCGCCTCATCCCTGGTGGCTAGTGGGCTCACTTGACCCGTGTGCCGCTTTCGCCGTCATGTAAGTGTTTTTTTGGCTTTTTCGTTTTTTCCGCGCCTCGCCGCCGGCGCTTCTGCCCCCTTTATGCCCCCCTGATTGCTGTCTCCCCGATCGTGTATTGTGCCATTATTGTATTTCTGATTGTATTTCTGATTGTATTTTCTCTTTGTAACTGCTTGTAGTTTTGATCGTTTTCAGTGTTTTTTGCCCCTTGTGCGCTCCCCGTTCCCTGCCGCTGCCTCCCTGCGGCCCCGCCCCCCTCGCGCCCCCATGTGCCGCTCCCTCCCGCCTCCCGCCTCCCAGCTGCTCCTCCCTCCCTTCTTAATGGCTGGCGCTGCGCGTCGCGAGTGAGCGAACTCTGACCTGTTTCAGGTCCTGAGCTCGCCCCCCACGACCGCAGCACCAACCTGCTGCCCTCTGCCTCTGTCCCACGAGCACGCTGCCGTTTGCGTGTTCGAGGCCCTCCTCCACCCGCAGGCATCCTCCTGCGCCTCATCCCTGGTGGCTAGTGGGCTCACTTGACCCGTGTGCCGCTTCCGCCGTCCTGTAAGTGTTTTTTTGGCTTTTTCGTTTTTTCCGCGCCTCGCCGCCGGCGCTTCTGCCCCCTTTGTGCCCCCCTGATTGCTGTCTCCCCGATCGTGTATTGTGCCATTATTGTATTTCTGATTGTATTTCTGATTGTATTTTCTCTTTGTAACTGCTTGTAGTTTTGCTCGTTTTCAGTGTTTTTTGCCCCTTGTGCGCTCCCCGTTCCCTGCCGCTGCCTCCCTGCGGCCCCGCCCCCCTCGCGCCCCCATTTGCCGCTCCCTCCCGCCTCCCGCCTCCCAGCTGCTCCTCCCTCCCCCCTCCCTTCTTAATGGCTGGCGCTGCGCGTCCGCGCGCAGCGGGCGCGCCAGAGGCAAGCCCGTCTGTGCCCATCCGCGCCTGGACCGCGCCCAGCGCCACACCCCCTGGCCCTCGCGCCCCCCGCATCCGCTACTCAATCGACGAACTCCGCGCCTTCAACCCCGGCCCCTCCACTGAATGCTGCCGGGCATCCCCGAAGCACACTAAAGGACCTTTTTCCTGCCGTACCTGCAACTTCTCCTGCATCAGAACGACCAATCCAACTACTGAAACATTCAACCCCAACCACCTGAACTGCATCCTCATCAACACCCGCTCCGCACGAAAACACGCCATCGAGCTCTGGGATTTGCTCGACACCACTGCTCCTGACGTGGCTTTCCTGACCGAAACCTGGTGGAACGACTCCTCGTCTCCGGACATCGCCATCGCCATACCGGACGGCTACAAAATCACCAGAAGAGATCGAACCAACTGAATCGGCGGCGGAATAGCCATCGCTCACAAAGCTACCCTCAAAATCCACACCCACTCGGACGACACCCTCAGGACAGCCGAACACCTCCACTTCCAGATCCACACGGACCCCAACACGACCCTCAGAGGAACCCTCATTTACCGCCCTCCAGGACCAAGAGCCCCCTTCAGCGACACCATCACCGACCTTGCAAGCACCCACGCCCTCGCCTCCCCGGATTACATCCTCCTGGGAGATCTGAACTACCATCTGGAAAATGCCAACGACGTCAACACCGCATCACTGACCTCCAACCTCCTCAACCTCGGACTCCGCCAGCTAGTCAACACGCCCACCCACATCGCCGGACACACCCTTGACCCCCTCTTCACCTCAAGCAACCACATTTCCTTCAGCCACACCTCCGAACTCCACTGGACCGACCATCACTGCGTCCATTTCACCTATAAGAAAACCACAGAGCAACACCGCACCCAGCTACCTCCCCACCGCCGCTGGGGCAAAGTCACTCAAGACCAACTGACCAGCACCCTCATCAACAACCTTCCACCCGACGCAACCGACCCGAGCACAGCCGCCATCAACCTCCATCAATGGATCCTCGACTGCGCCAACACCCTTGCCCCTCTCAAGAAACCCACCGCCATCCAAGGAAAGAAAAAACCAGCCTGGTTCACAGACGATCTAACCACCTCCAAAAGCATCTGCCAGAAGCTCAAAAAGAAATGGATCCAAGAACGCACACCCGACAACCTCGCCGCCCTCAAAAACGCCAACCGCGAACACCACCAACGGATCCGCATCGCCAAGCGCACCCACTTCACCGAACGCATCAACAACAACGCCCACGACTGCAAAGAACTCTTCGGCATCGTGAAGGAACTCTCCAATCCAAAAGCCAACTCCAACGACATCCCGCCCTCCCAGAAACTCTGCGACGACCTCTCCACCTTCTTCCACCAGAAAATCGCTACCATCCACAACAGCTTTAACACCGGTCCACCGCCAGACCCCACCCCCGACGTCTCCTCCCGCGACTGCCGCCTCACCGCCTGGACCCACGTGGACGAGGCAGAAACCATAACAACCATGAACACCATCCACTCAGGCTCCCCCACGGACCCCTGCCCACATCATGTTTTCAACTCAGCCAGCGCCACCATCGCCCCCGAACTCCGCAAGATCATCAACCTCTACTTCACTTCTGCCACCTTCCCGGACAGCTGGAAACACGCAGAAATCCAACCCCTCCTCAAAAAACCCAAGGCCGACCCCAACGATCTCAAAAACTTCCGTCCGATCTCTCTCCTCCCTTTTCCAGCGAAAGTCATCGAGAAGATCGTCAACACTCAGCTCACCCACTTCCTCGAAGACAATTCCATCCTGGACCCCTCACAATCCGGATTCAGACAAAACCACAGCACTGAGACTGCTCTCCTCGCCGCCACAGATGACATCAGACATCAAATGGACAACGGCGAAACCTCAGCCCTCATCCTCCTCGACCTATCAGCCGCCTTTGACACCGTCTGCCACCGCACCCTACTGACCCGCCTCCAGGAAGCCGGCATCCAAGATAAAGCCCTCCACTGGATCTCATCCTTCCTCTCCGACAGAACGCAGAGAGTCCGTCTCTCCCCTTTCCGCTCCAAAGCCACCAACCTCATCTGCGGCGTCCCCCAAGGATCCTCCCTCAGCCCTACGTTGTTCAACGTCTACATGGCCCCCCTCGCTCAACTGGCCCGCCAACATCATCTCAGCATCATCTCCTACGCCGACGACACCCAGCTCGTCCTCTCCCTGACCAAAGACCCGCCCACCGCCAAAACAAACCTCCACGAGGGACTAAAATCCATCGCCGATTGGATGAACAACAGTCGCCTGAAACTCAACTCCGACAAGACGGAAGTCCTCATCCTCGGGCGCACTCCCTCGGCCTGGAACGACTCATGGTGGCCCTCCGTCCTCGGACCCCCGCCCACCCCTGCCAGCCACGCAAGAAACCTCGGCTTCATCCTGGACTCCGACCTCACCATGTCCAAACAGGTCAGCGCCGTCTCCTCCTCCTGTTTCAACACCCTTCGAATGCTCCGCAGAATCTTCAAGTGGATTCCAACAGAAACCAGAAAGACGGTGACCCAAGCCCTCGTCAGCAGCAGACTTGACTACGGCAACGCACTCTACACAGGCATCCCAACCAAAGACATCAAACGACTCCAACGTATCCAAAATGCCTCCGCCTGACTGATCCTCGACATACCCCGCCGAAGTCACATCTCCCCTCACCTAAAGGAACTCCACTGGCTCCCGGTAGACAAGAGGATCACCTTTAAACTCCTGACCCACGCTCACAAGGCACTTCACAACACCGGACCCTCCTACCTCAACACCAGACTTAACTTCTACACTCCAACACGTCAACTCCGATCCGCCAACCTCGCCCTCGCCATCGTACCCCGAATCCAGCGCAAGACATCCGGCGGCAGATCCTTCTCCTTCCTCGCCGCCAAGACCTGGAACTCTCTCCCCACATCTCTTCGCCAGACCCAGGACCTCCTCGCATTCAGAAGGCTCCTCAAGACCTGGCTCTTCGACCGCTAAATCAGCAGCGCTCCCCTCCCCCCCCCCTCAGCGCCTCGAAACCCTGACGGGTACATAGCGCGCTTTATAAATGCTATGATTGATTGATTGATTGATATGTAACTTGGTTGTTCGCTTAAGACTGTGTCAGGGATGCTGGCATTAGGTTCTCCTCTGGGATTTGTCCCCTGAAGATGGGCTTGTATCCACTGCTTGCTCATGTGGAAGAGGATTACACCATTGTCCATGACAGGCCATTTAGCAGGCTGTCTGAGAAAGTTTTGAGGGGAAAAAACAGCTGTGGAATATCACAGCACTTGCAGTTGCTCCCATAGCCAGATTATTTGACATCCCTCTAGTTCAAGGCTGTTGCTGACCAGGGGAATCCCCAGTAGTCATCGAAGACAGCTGGTGATTGTGTAGCTTTGCAGGCTCTCTCAAATCGTCAATTATGTTTGGAAGGAGGATTATCAACTTTCCAGACACTGACCAAATGTTTTGTCTCTTGAAAGTACGGTTAGGAAGGAGGGGAGGAGGAAATATTTTTCTGACATGGGACAGTGCTCTGTTGTCCACCTACCCCCAAGATGTGAAGCAGCAGAGAGATGACACTTCATGGAAGTTATATGTGAGCTTCCAGGTAATTTGTCAGACCTTTAGCCAATACTAACACTTTAATTTACAAACCTTTGCATGCTGAGACCTAGGTAGTTGCAGTCCACACATTACCTGTGGCTTACAAGCAGACAATAAACGAGAAACGGAGGAGTCTGTGGTTGTACCATGAAAGGGGTTACAATTTCCATGCAAATGAATGATGTTTGCTTGATTAAAGGATTGCAGTGCGTAAACAGCCGGAGATGGAGTTCCTTGATCTTAAACTTTTGACTATTCAAAAGTCCTACATTAATTAACTCACTCTGATGGTACCTATCTTTCTGCGCAAGGCCTGCATCCTGTATGTGAGCTCTGGCAAGATATTATAAACAACACAATAAATTTCCTATATTGAAACTCTAAAAACAAATGATGTTTGATATACACACCCCGGCGCCCAATTATTTCAGTTTAAATCCACTGTGCTGCAGTATAAGTTCAGTAACTGACTGATTTTTATACATAAAAAGGTAATAAATGTTTGAAAGGGTTTCGCAGATAGATGAAATGGAAATGCCAGCGCCGTGTAATAGCCATCAAGTGACTTTAAAAAGCATTCCTAACACAAGGCACACAATTACTCTGTTACTGAAAGTAAATGAAGAGTTACAACGTGAGCTCTAGGGGGGGAGCCCTGGCTTACATCTCATAGTGGCGCATCTTTAAAAGAGACAGTTAGAAAAAAAGAAGTAATTGCAGCTAAAATGTAGCTCCAAACACGAGGATATGAGCTTGTGTGTTGCTCCAGCAGGATTCCAGCAATTAAAATATGTCAGAACTTTTTTCTTCCTCAGAAGTAAGATTTTTTAAATATAAATACCTTTTGCATTGCCGGCACCCACTTCTTACCAAGCCCTTGGATTCATTTACCATCATTGTATAAATATGAAAGCAGGGCCAAGGGATGATGCTGAGATTTACTGCCAGAAGTAAAGAAGCAAAAGTGATCTGAATTGGACATTGAGTGACAGGAAGCGTATTGAAACTGAGAGACAGACGCAATACTATATGTCTCACTGTCTTGCTGGAGCTTCTGACCTGAACACCAACTCTGCTAGGTGACGCTATAGCTTCTTCTTACAGACCTATGGCAAGGAAACCAATCTGAGAGTGTTACTATGTAGTCCAGTCTGTGGCAAGGTGTCGGATTGGGATTTCCCCCAGTTGATAAGAAATACAAAGCTTTGGAGCATCTGAATTAAGCTTCTTGTATCTCTCAGAGCCTGTGAAAAAAGGTTGTCCAGATAAGGGTCGATCTTAATCTCACGTGAAAGTAATAATCCAAGCACTTGAGCCAGAACTTTCGTAAAGACCCTGGGGAAGGTATTGAGGACAAATAATAGGATATAAAACTGTCAGTACTAGTGGTCCGTGTTAAATCTTAGAAATTTCTAATGGAACAGCAATGTAGGGATGTATAGGTACATATCTGAAAGTCTATTTTGGACAAGAGGTTAGTTACCCTTGGGGAGTCATCTGATGAAGAATATTCATCTTGAAACAAACCTTAGGGATAAAGATTTTGAGAAACCTGAGGTCTATTATCATCCGGTGGTCCCTGTTGCCCTTATCCACAAGAAAAACTTGGGAATAACACACCTTCCTCCTTTCTTGTATGGTGTCTGGGATGATGACCTTCTTGATAACTAACAGCACAATACTGTCATAAAGAGACTTCCTCCTCTCCTGGTCCAGGGGGCATGCTGTTCTCCGGAAATGTGGCTCTGGGAACGGAGGCAATACTTTGATGGAGTACCCTTGTGAAATTATCTGGAGAACCCAGTTGTCCAATATCAATGCCTTTCATCTCCACTGAAGTTGAAGAAGACAACCTCCAACAGGAATCTTGTACAACTTGACATAGTAAGGAGCCCTGTTTGTGTCCACCCTTGCTTTCTGGCTTTGAGTCGAGTATGAGACTGAGCTGAAATCTTGATTTACTGTGGTGGACATCAGATTACTTCCTTCTAGAACTGTTATATTTCTTCTTAACACCTTCAGCAGACCTCTGCTTGTAGCGAATGGCTGAGTATGTTTTTGTGAGTTGAATGACTTTCACAGCACCGCTTCTAAATCCACTCCAAATACTGAATTGCCAGAGAAAGGCATTCCTATATAATTTGTGTGGGAAACATTTGCCTTCCAACTCCTTGGATATAAGTGCCACTACTGTTACTGCTCTTGCTGATGCCATAGCTGAAGCTCTCAAGTTGTCGAACATTAGGTAAGAGAGGTATTTGGCTTATATCTTCATCCTGCCCAGAAACTGAAAAAAATCTTCTCTCTCTTGAATGTGAAAGGATAGAGACTTAAAATCTTAAACAAGAGACTGGGAGGTATAGACCACATAAACCTCTGGCCTCATTGCCAGATTGAATACTGCATGTGATCTCTTTAGAGCATTCTCTGCTTTCCTGTCATCCTGGTCTGACAATGTCACATCCTCAGTAAGGCAAGTTTCCCATTAAGACTGGCTAGGAGAGGGTCCACTGTTCTGAGGCAGCTCAGTCTCCCCAATAGCCAACAGATATAATCTCCCTATGAACCTTGAAACAGAGACCCAATCAGGATCCTTCCAATCTCTTTTCATCGGTTCACTAAAGCTCAGATATTTGGAACCTTGAGTAGGAGAGGCGTATGAAATTGATGGAACCAATCACTGCTAGTCCCTGGTTGATCATCCTTATTATGATTCGTTTTGTTACTCCCTTAACACTCACTTCTCCATTTTCAAAGGCAAATTGAGGCTTAGCCTACTGACATTTTAACCTTCAGCCAAAGATAAATATACACCTGCCTCAGACTGGAAAGCCTACCCACCTTATTACTATAAATGAAAAGTCTCACCGACCCACTGTATTTCAGGACTAAGGAGGAGTTGGTAAGAGTGTGGTGTTTAAGCATTCATCCAACACACTGCCAACGTGTGTATATCAAAGTGGCCAGTGCACCGCCAAGTGTAAAGTGGGCAGTTGCACCTCTATGTGTAGGGCCCGCAAGTGCACCGCCAAGTGTAAAGTGGGAAGTGACACCACATTTGGTTTCATAATAGGAGCAGTAAGGGGGTCAGTGCTCCACTCCAATACCTCTACAAGTAAAGAGCAAGTTAAACATGCCTTTTTGGAAAAAGGCACTGAGCAGGCAAGAATGAACTGTATGGTGACTGTGGGTCAGTGCACTGCTCTTGCTGGAGATCACTCTAGGGTTATGCAGGCCAGTGCACCGCTCTTGCGAGGTAACACTCTAGGGTTTGAAAATATGCCCATATGCTAATTAAAAAGGTAGTCTCGAACATCACATCCAAACATAAAACTGCAGCACATCCCAGAACAAAGACGTGCCTCACACATAATATCTTTAAATTTTTTAATAAAGAATCCCTACCTTCACAGATGCACATATCACACTCCTATCTGCAACGGGGGCCCAAGCATCCATACACAGTTTATAGTGGTACAGTACTCACATTTTTCAGATCCATGCCTTAGTAGCCCATCCAGTCCAGCTCTTTACCTTGTAGTCTTTTACTGGTAATGCTGCTTAGTCCATTATAAAATGGAGATTACACATATGAGAACAGATTTCACTCCTTTTCTTTGTTTCCTCAACATGTTTTTATAACTGCATTGCCCATTTACTATCAAATCTCCTTGTACAACCTTCTTTGGGAGGACATTTTGAAACAGTCTGATGGGTAGTGCAAACTATTTAAACAAATGAGTACACCAACATGAATTTAAGCAGTCCTGTTTAGATGAAATTGTGGGCATTTGTTCGAGTTTTGTGGCGAATCAGGCTTGCCGTAACCTAGAGGCACTCCTGCTCCACTATATTTGCTGTTCTGCTTCATTTACAGGTAGGGGAAGCACCAGGTTTACATCTGACTCCACTGTGACCTGACAGCCAATATAAAACTGGGCTGTCAGGTCACAGTGATGCTCACATGTTTTATTTAGGGCATAGGGACCTTTCCTTGATTTCCCTGCACAGGTCCACCATTGAGTCATGGTGGATCTCGAAAGGCTTCCATTCGGGACAGAAACACTTGCTCTGCTCTCTTTTCACCAGCATTGGGTTGGCAGGCAGTCCTGATTACATTAGTTCCCTTCAGACACAGACCAGTGGCCCACCTGCAGTTCAGGTCAGCAGTGGCCCACTTGCAGTCATGGTCTCAGCATTGCTTTATGGTGCATCAAATTATTTATGACATGCTGACGCGTCTAATGAAATACGTTAATGCAATCTTCACAACATTGATGCTACTGCCATTTTGATTCCAACCTCACTACTTTAGTTAGATACTCAACATCTGGATTTATATCATCAGGTTCAATTACAGTTGTTCTGGGTCCAGCGTAGTGCTTTTACCTTTATAGAAATAAATGTAAGTCATTCTGATGTGTTAGAAATTTATGCAGAACTGGCAGCCGTTTGGTGATGAAGTGCAGTTAAATGGAAGTTAGTTTTCACCAAACCCAAATGTTGTGAAAGACTGAGATTTAAGCACTCTTTATGGATGACCAGTGATGAAGGATGATTGGGGAAGATTTAGTGCTTTGTCCCAATCAACTGTCTTACCTTCAGACTTTCTTGTGGTTGAAAGCCCTCAGACAGAAAAAAACATACTATCATTTCTGCCGCTTGTTGCTTGTGGGCACTGCCTGCACTTATTTCATGGGTCTTATACTCTTTGTTATCTTCTATAAAGTCCTGGCCTGTTTCTGTTATAATTTGCTGAGCATCAGACAATAGAGCAGTCCTTTTTTTATTCCCATCATGGTCTAAGAGAGTACAAGTAGGATAGCCAGTACAGTTTTCTGTTACCATCTGCTGTATTGGCAACCCTTCTTCTATTTCCACAAACCATAATGGAAACAAAGGAAGGATTATGCACACTGTCCTGGATGGCATGCATGCGTTTCTTCAGGCAAGCCTGATATGGAGGCCAACAGACAGAAAATAAGGTCAGGCCTTCCTCCCCAATCCACTCCCTCTCCTTCCTCAGCCTCCTGAGCTCTGAAAACATTTGGGGACCAGCACAACTTTTATTACAGAATAAGCACTACACCAAATGGGGTGCTTTAATCCATCATGAGGTGGATACCTTTTTTTCACAGACTCGCATAAACATCAAATATTATGGTCAAAATCCCAGAGCAGGGGAAATCACTAATATGTAGTTGATGGTTTTGTGTATTTTTAGGATAGGCTTGTCACTTTGTCCCTGTCCTCCAGAGATTGAACATGTCTTAATCCCAGTTTTCCAGAATATACCTGTAGATTGTTACCTGAGGTTCCAAAAGTGTCCAGATATTAAGGAATGTTTCCTTGGGCCTGCTGCTATTAAAGTTAAGATGGTAGGAAGGCTTTTCACAGTTCCTCAACACAACAAAATGCCTAGTCTTGTTGGTTTCCTATAAAACAGTTGAGCTCCCCTAATACACGGGGCTCTCTTGCGCGTTACTGTTGCACCACCTGCACGTCATATAAGGAAGAAAGTTGAATGGATAAAGCAATGTCCAGTTGTCTGTAGTTTGCCAGTTTTATTCCAGGCAGACACAGCTTCCTCTGTCTTCACAGCCGTATGCAGGCTCCAGCTGTATGATAAAAGTTAAAAATGCAAGCTGGCTCTGCAAGGCAGGATTTGGAAATTCGTGTCCTTGTGGGTCAGCAAGGGGCAATATTCTTTAGTCCATGGAGCACTTTTGTAGTGCTGGAGATTCATAATAAAGCTGAAGACAAAGGAGGCATTCTCGCTGACAGTATGTAATGAGAGGTTTTTAATAAAATTAAAGTTTTCACAATTTCTTTGCCTAATATTTTCAATATTATGCCGCAGTTTGTTTCAGAAACATGCTTTACCTTGACAAATATCCCAGAATCATTTGTTCTAAAGCAATTTGCGAGCAATTGGTGTCCTTTTTATCCTGTTCAGCTCCCCCCAAACTCTGGCTAATGCCAACTCAGCCCTGTCTCCCAAGGATCAACTAAAATGTTCATGCCTCCATGTCTCAGATGGCTCTCACCCCTTCTTGTCAAAGGTTAATCCGTTGCATGAGGTTTCTTCTCCAAAAATAAACAATGTGTTATAGTCTCTTTTGACAGGGCCATGTGATATGGGTGACCCTTCTTCCTACAGCTCTTGGTGCTGCAAGCCTTCAGTTACATACGCTCTCTGCTGATGACGGCCGAAAGCCAGAAACACGTGTCCAGAGATACGGCACTCGCTGCACCTACCTTAGGTGAAAGACTTTCTACAGCGATACGGCACTTGCTGCACCTACTAAGGGTGAATAATCTTTTGAAAAATTCTTGCTATTTATATTTAAATGACTGCATTTACCATGATGCCTTGGGGCTATTTTCCGCTTGAATGCAAGGCAGTGTGCTCCCTTTTTCTTTTTGGATGTCTAAATGACGGCTCCCGTGAGCCTCTTGCTGACGAGCACTGGCGATGCACCTGTGTGCCTACTGAGTGGTACAAAAACCTGTAAAGACGTTTGGCGGCATTTCAAGCGACCCCTTCAGTTACATACGCTCTCTGCTGATGACGGCCGAAAGCCAGAAACACGTGTCCAGAGATACGGCACTCGCTGCACCTACCTTAGGTGAAAGACTTTCTACAGCGATACGGCACTTGCTGCACCTACTAAGGGTGAATAATCTTTTGAAAAATTCTTGCTATTTATATTTAAATGACTGCATTTACCATGATGCCTTGGGGCTATTTTCCGCTTGAATGCAAGGCAGTGTGCTCCCTTTTTCTTTTTGGATGTCTAAATGACGGCTCCCGTGAGCCTCTTGCTGACGAGCACTGGCGATGCACCTGTGTGCCTACTGAGTGGTACAAAAACCTGTAAAGACGTTTGGCGGCATTTCAAGCGACCCCTTCAGTTACATACGCTCTCTGCTGATGACGGCCGAAAGCCAGAAACACGTGTCCAGAGATACGGCACTCGCTGCACCTACCTTAGGTGAAAGACTTTCTACAGCGATACGGCACTTGCTGCACCTACTAAGGGTGAATAATCTTTTGAAAAATTCTTGCTATTTATATTTAAATGACTGCATTTACCATGATGCCTTGGGGCTATTTTCCGCTTGAATGCAAGGCAGTGTGCTCCCTTTTTCTTTTTGGATGTCTAAATGACGGCTCCCGTGAGCCTCTTGCTGACGAGCACTGGCGATGCACCTGTGTGCCTACTGAGTGGTACAAAAACCTGTAAAGACGTTTGGCGGCATTTCAAGCGACCCCTTCAGTTACATACGCTCTCTGCTGATGACGGCCGAAAGCCAGAAACACGTGTCCAGAGATACGGCACTCGCTGCACCTACCTTAGGTGAAAGACTTTCTACAGCGATACGGCACTTGCTGCACCTACTAAGGGTGAATAATCTTTTGAAAAATTCTTGCTATTTATATTTAAATGACTGCATTTACCATGATGCCTTGGGGCTATTTTCCGCTTGAATGCAAGGCAGTGTGCTCCCTTTTTCTTTTTGGATGTCTAAATGACGGCTCCCGTGAGCCTCTTGCTGACGAGCACTGGCGATGCACCTGTGTGCCTACTGAGTGGTACAAAAACCTGTAAAGACGTTTGGCGGCATTTCAAGCGACCCCTTCAGTTACATACGCTCTCTGCTGATGACGGCCGAAAGCCAGAAACACGTGTCCAGAGATACGGCACTCGCTGCACCTACCTTAGGTGAAAGACTTTCTACAGCGATACGGCACTTGCAGCACCTACTAAGGGTGAATAATCTTTTGAAAAATTCTTGCTATTTATATTTAAATGACTGCATTTACCATGATGCCTTGGGGCTATTTTCCGCTTGAATGCAAGGCAGTGTGCTCCCTTTTTCTTTTTGGATGTCTAAATGACGGCTCCCGTGAGCCTCTTGCTGACGAGCACTGGCGATGCACCTGTGTGCCTACTGAGTGGTACAAAAACCTGTAAAGACGTTTGGCGGCATTTCAAGCGACCCCTTCAGTTACATACGCTCTCTGCTGATGACGGCCGAAAGTCAGAAACACGTGTCCAGAGATACGGCACTCGCTGCACCTACCTTAGGTGAAAGACTTTCTACAGCGATACGGCACTTGCTGCACCTACTAAGGGTGAATAATCTTTTGAAAAATTCTTGCTATTTATATTTAAATGACTGCATTTACCATGATGCCTTGGGGCTATTTTCCGCTTGAATGCAAGGCAGTGTGCTCCCTTTTTCTTTTTGGATGTCTAAATGACGGCTCCCGTGAGCCTCTTGCTGACGAGCACTGGCGATGCACCTGTGTGCCTACTGAGTGGTACAAAAACCTGTAAAGACGTTTGGCGGCATTTCAAGCGACCCCTTCAGTTACATACGCTCTCTGCTGATGACGGCCGAAAGCCAGAAACATGTGTCCAGAGATACGGCACTCGCTGCACCTACCTTAGGTGAAAGACTTTCTACAGCGATACGGCACTTGCTGCACCTACTAAGGGTGAATAATCTTTTGAAAAATTCTTGCTATTTATATTTAAATGACTGCATTTACCATGATGCCTTGGGGCTATTTTCCGCTTGAATGCAAGGCAGTGTGCTCCCTTTTTCTTTTTGGATGTCTAAATGACGGCTCCCGTGAGCCTCTTGCTGACGAGCACTGGCGATGCACCTGTGTGCCTACTGAGTGGTACAAAAACCTGTAAAGACGTTTGGCGGCATTTCAAGCGACCCCTTCAGTTACATACGCTCTCTGCTGATGACGGCCGAAAGCCAGAAACACGTGTCCAGAGATACGGCACTCGCTGCACCTACCTTAGGTGAAAGACTTTCTACAGCGATACGGCACTTGCTGCACCTACTAAGGGTGAATAATCTTTTGAAAAATTCTTGCTATTTATATTTAAATGACTGCATTTACCATGATGCCTTGGGGCTATTTTCCGCTTGAATGCAAGGCAGTGTGCTCCCTTTTTCTTTTTGGATGTCTAAATGACGGCTCCCGTGAGCCTCTTGCTGACGAGCACTGGCGATGCACCTGTGTGCCTACTGAGTGGTACAAAAACCTGTAAAGACGTTTGGCGGCATTTCAAGCGACCCCTTCAGTTACATACGCTCTCTGCTGATGACGGCCGAAAGCCAGAAACACGTGTCCAGAGATACGGCACTCGCTGCACCTACCTTAGGTGAAAGACTTTCTACAGCGATACGGCACTTGCTGCACCTACTAAGGGTGAATAATCTTTTGAAAAATTCTTGCTATTTATATTTAAATGACTGCATTTACCATGATGCCTTGGGGCTATTTTCCGCTTGAATGCAAGGCAGTGTGCTCCCTTTTTCTTTTTGGATGTCTAAATGACGGCTCCCGTGAGCCTCTTGCTGACGAGCACTGGCGATGCACCTGTGTGCCTACTGAGTGGTACAAAAACCTGTAAAGACGTTTGGCGGCATTTCAAGCGACCCCTTCAGTTACATACGCTCTCTGCTGATGACGGCCGAAAGCCAGAAACACGTGTCCAGAGATACGGCACTCGCTGCACCTACCTTAGGTGAAAGACTTTCTACAGCGATACGGCACTTGCTGCACCTACTAAGGGTGAATAATCTTTTGAAAAATTCTTGCTATTTATATTTAAATGACTGCATTTACCATGATGCCTTGGGGCTATTTTCCGCTTGAATGCAAGGCAGTGTGCTCCCTTTTTCTTTTTGGATGTCTAAATGACGGCTCCCGTGAGCCTCTTGCTGACGAGCACTGGCGATGCACCTGTGTGCCTACTGAGTGGTACAAAAACCTGTAAAGACGTTTGGCGGCATTTCAAGCGACCCCTTCAGTTACATACGCTCTCTGCTGATGACGGCCGAAAGCCAGAAACACGTGTCCAGAGATACGGCACTCGCTGCACCTACCTTAGGTGAAAGACTTTCTACAGCGATACGGCACTTGCTGCACCTACTAAGGGTGAATAATCTTTTGAAAAATTCTTGCTATTTATATTTAAATGACTGCATTTACCATGATGCCTTGGGGCTATTTTCCGCTTGAATGCAAGGCAGTGTGCTCCCTTTTTCTTTTTGGATGTCTAAATGACGGCTCCCGTGAGCCTCTTGCTGACGAGCACTGGCGATGCACCTGTGTGCCTACTGAGTGGTACAAAAACCTGTAAAGACGTTTGGCGGCATTTCAAGCGACCCCTTCAGTTACATACGCTCTCTGCTGATGACGGCCGAAAGCCAGAAACACGTGTCCAGAGATACGGCACTCGCTGCACCTACCTTAGGTGAAAGACTTTCTACAGCGATACGGCACTTGCTGCACCTACTAAGGGTGAATAATCTTTTGAAAAATTCTTGCTATTTATATTTAAATGACTGCATTTACCATGATGCCTTGGGGCTATTTTCCGCTTGAATGCAAGGCAGTGTGCTCCCTTTTTCTTTTTGGATGTCTAAATGACGGCTCCCGTGAGCCTCTTGCTGACGAGCACTGGCGATGCACCTGTGTGCCTACTGAGTGGTACAAAAACCTGTAAAGACGTTTGGCGGCATTTCAAGCGACCCCTTCAGTTACATACGCTCTCTGCTGATGACGGCCGAAAGCCAGAAACACGTGTCCAGAGATACGGCACTCGCTGCACCTACCTTAGGTGAAAGACTTTCTACAGCGATACGGCACTTGCTGCACCTACTAAGGGTGAATAATCTTTTGAAAAATTCTTGCTATTTATATTTAAATGACTGCATTTACCATGATGCCTTGGGGCTATTTTCCGCTTGAATGCAAGGCAGTGTGCTCCCTTTTTCTTTTTGCAAGCCTTTAAGGCTACCTGTTCGCCAACAGTAACTTAAGAGGAGATTACATTTAGGGTTTTCACTAAAATATTTTCTAGAAGACTGTGGCCAAAAAAAACCATAAAACAGTTTCTTTCTGAATACCATGCCTCTACAACATAAGACATTTCCAATGTAAAATAGACTCTCATGTATTGCAATGCAAGCACCCCAAAAAAGATTAAATAATTTGCCAAAAGCATGAGGTGACAAAAAATACTCTGATAGCTGCAGTGTCAAGTCAGATGTGAAAATCAGTTGTTATCTTTACCATGGTTTGTGGTATAGATGCGGAGGAAAATAGTTTATAACAGTCTTCAAATGTTTAAACATTATGGCCCATATTTATACTTTTTGACGCACAACTGCGCCAACGCAGTTGTGCGTCAAAAATTTTACTGCTGGCTAACGCCATTCCAACGCGCCATGCGGGCGCCTTATTTATGGAATGACGTTAGCCGGCGCTGCGGACTGGTGTGCGTCAAAAAAAATGACTCACACCAGGCAGCACCGGCGTATGGGAAAATGGGGGTTGTGCGTCAAAAAATGGGGCAAGTCAGGTCTGAGGCAAAATTCAGGCCTCAAACCGGATTTGCGCCATTTCTTTTTGACACCCAACCTCCATTGACATGACTCCTGTCTTAGCAAAGACAGGAGTCATGCCCCCTTGCCCAATGGCCATGCCCAGGGGACTTATGTCTCCTGGGCATGGTCATTGGGCATAGTGGCATGTAGGGGGGCCCAAATCTGGCCCCCCTATGACACTTAAAAAAAACGAAAAAAAATACTTACCCCAACTTACCTCAACTTCCGTGGGATGGGTCCCTCCATCCTTGGGTGTCCTCCTGGGGTGGGCAAGGGTGGCAGGGGGTGTCCCTGGGGGCAGGGGAGGGCACCTCTGGGCTCCTTCCGAGCCCACAGGTCCCTTAACGGCTGCCCTGACCCAGGCATTAAAGAACGGCGCCCATCAGGCTGTGCGCCGTTTTTTAAGGCCCACCCCCTCCTGTGCGTCAAAATGACATCAGAGTATAAATATGGGGCACAGGCCTTAAAGTCATTTTTTGGAAGGGAACGCCTACCTTGCATATAATTAACGCAAGGCTGGTTCCCCCTTCCAAAAAATGACGCACATGGTGGAATTTTGACGCCCGCGGGGTCGGACGTCAAAGTATAAATATGGGGCAGGGTTTGCGCCGATTGTGCGTCAAAATGTTTGGCGCACATTCGGCGCAAACAGAGTATAAATATGCCCCTATTTATTTCTGCTCTATATCAATGATTACGTTTATTCAAAGCACACCCTTTGCATATCATACGTTTTGCCTCTATTCATAATTTGCTCAAAGCATTTTCACTGAAATATGTGGTTCTTTAGGAAGTATATATGTTTCATAGCGCAATAGTTCAGAGACTGTACTAGGGACACTGAAAACAACAAAAGTTGGTTAGGTGCTTGGAAATATACTACTTTGAAGAAAATTCCACACAATTCCCCCAAAATCAAAGTACATTAATCCAAAGGTTAACACATAGTCATACCCATTCTGTCTAAAGTCCTGCAAAGTCCTTTGCCATAGTTCATTATGGCCCAAGAACATCTTGTGCCTTTGCCTACAATGAAAGAGTAACACAATGTTTTCAGTAGTTGCAGCTCTCCAGCCAGATTGGGAAACAAACAATGGCAGCACAGGGAATTTATTAAAAAACATTTCAAATTGTAGCTCGTAGGTACCAGAGCATCACCGTCTTTTAATGTACAAACTGATACGCACACCCAAAAAGTCAACATACTAGGGGGCATATTTATACTCCGTCTGCGCCGATTGTGCGATTGTGGTTTAGCAGTACAGAAATTGGGAAAACCGTTGATTAATTAGCAAGTCAGGAACAGCAAATCCCAGGGTGCTGGGGGCCTAAGTCCCCCTCTGCTGCAGCCCAATTAAAAACTTTTTACGGACACGTGAAGCACATACATGCTTAAGGGGCATGTGCGCGCTACATGTCTATAGTAAAACATTTTTTTTTCTAAATAATCTGGTAATTAGCACATGGTTACCACCAAAAATTGTTTAGGCGTCAATTGCATTACCTAAATGCCCATTTTGCAATTCGGAAAAGCTTCATACATGTGCTCACAAATGAGCTAATAAGGACACCCTGTTGGCTCTTTCATATTTGGAGAGTCGCAATTTGCAATTATCTACATATGTGTGCAATTATAAGTAATCTCCATTTTGGCCAATCCTTACTATTGCACTGTGAATGCCTTCCATACATCGTGAAAGGCACATTTGCTTTCGCTAAGCCCAGTATTTTGCATTTAGCACCGTTAGGTAAAGCAAATTTGCATTAATCATCTGGACATAAAAAATACATAATTTGCATTATGCGTCATATTTACACGCATACAGCTTGTGCGTCATATTTTTTGACGCACAGGAGTGAAAATAATGCTGCATCCAAATATTATTAATAATTGGTAAATAATATTTGGATGCGGCATATTTTTCACCTCTGGAAGTGAAAATTATGCCGCATCCAAAATATATTTACCATTTATTAATAATATTTGGAGGAGGCATTAATTTCACTCCTGTGCGTCAAAAAATATGACGAACAAGCTGTATGTGTGAAAATATGACGCATAATTGAAAAAAACGGCGGCCATGTTATGCAGGATGTGATGTGATAGGATATCCTGTTTACAGAATCTCTACAGTGGGTGTACTTTCACTTTCACTTTGCAGTCTGTGATTCTTCTAGACTGTGTGGCTGTGTGCAGAGTGTTATCTTGTGATTTTGTTCTTTTGTGTCCTGAGTGATATCTTACTTGTTGTTTTGTCATTTAAATATTGTTGTATAATACTGTCTGAGTGTGTGTTGTTTACATTTGTCCAGTCCAGTGGTGTATTTATTGTCTGTGGGAGTCTGTTGTGGGTACTGTTATCTAGGGGATAGTTGGGCTCTTCTAATTGTTAAGTTTACTTAGTATTTCCTTACTTCTACTTTCCCCCTTTTCACCTTTCTTCTTTTTTTCCACTACATTTTCCCCTTTTCTGTGCTGAGATGTCGGGTAGGCCACGTCTTGCCAGGATGGGTGAGGAGGAATTGGGGGGGTTCATATGGCTGGTGTGCCATTTCCTCCCACTGATGCTCGAGGCTGGGGGTAGGGTGATACAGGGGTATCACAATGAGGCCTGAAAAGTCATTTAAATATTGTTGTATAATACTGTCTGAGTGTGTGTTGTTTACATTTGTCCAGTCCAGTGGTGTATTTATTGTCTGTGGGAGTCTGTTGTGGGTACTGTTATATAGGGGATAGTTGGGCTCTTCTAATTGTTAAGTTTACTTAGTATTTCCTTACTTCTACTTTCCCCCTTTTCACCTTTCTTCTTTTTTTCCACTACATTTTCCCCTTTTCTGTGCTGAGATGTCGGGTAGGCCACGTCTTGCCAGGATGGGTGAGGAGGAATTGGGGGGGTTCATATGGCTGGTGTGCCATTTCCTCCCACTGATGCTCGAGGCTGGGGGTAGGGTGATACAGGGGTATCACAATGAGGCCCGAAAAGTCCGGTGGGGGAAGGTGCGGCATCACTTGGTGCGTGTGTTTGGGAGCCTACGCAATGACCACCAGCTGAAGCACCGCTGGGCTGACCTGATCTCCAGGGAGCAAGATCTGCTGGACCACCTGAGAATCATGATTGGTGGCCCTGTTGGTGAGTGCAGATCATGTAAATGTGCACAATTAAAAGCTGGGTAGTGACATGAGAAGATTGGTATACCATCTGCCAGATAAGTTGCTGACTGTGTGTAATGCTGAGGAAACATACAGGGTAATTGATGCACTATGTGAAGGATGACAAATGCTAGCAGTCAGGCAGCTCATGCTCTGCAAACTTACAGGATGCTTGTTGCTTAATGTAAATTAGTGCCGCCTTTGTGTCAGACAAGCTAAACATTAATGCGGCAATCATGACTCTACAGGTCACAATTGCCAGTGAAGTATGGATGTACTAACATCATACCTACATATGTTGACGCTATAGCTAGACTGACATTGGAAACCCTACATGATGCTGAAAATGAGTGCTGCCTTCACGTCAATTGATGATAGCAATGTGGCACAGACATATGTCTCATGTGTGTCTGGTGAGTGTGTAAGGAAAGTGTTCACGGAAGTGCTATGCCTGTTAGGGATTAATGTGCTCCTTCATATTTTATTGATACATGCCAGATCTGGACATGAACCATTTTTGGAAAGGAGTCAGGTGCCCTCAGCTAACATCTTAGACAGGTATTTGTTGTTTCTTGTGCCAAAATCCGATTAGGGATGGCAGTCCAAAGGTATGGACTAGGGTACAAATATCTATGTTTGGTGCCAATCACCATTGTTGGGACACATCAATTTATGAAACTGTAACTACATGAGGTATTGCCAAAGTACCTGCCCCTCTGTACAATGTACCTATCTGTCACAAATGTGTCATGACCACATAGGCTGTTTGACAGGTCATGCAGTCCTGAAGTAACCAGCCTTTGGATGTCTCTCTTGGATGAACATGATGAGACGAATACACACCAATATTGTTGCTGCTCACTAATGGAGGTGCATGTTTGCCACCACATGACAGTCAGGGCCACTGCATGTGTGTAGAAGTGTGTGTAACTGTAGCAGGAGACCCATCCTATATAAATAAATGTTGGCCGTGAGATATTCCATGCAGTATGAGCATGTCTGGAAGGGTTTCATTACTTATGTCAGCTTGCACATTGTTTTTGTTATTGAAATTGTTTGTCAGTGCACTGATTCTGAGCACATTCTTCCTTCCATGCTTTACAGGTGGACCTGCACCGTACACAGTGGGAGAGGTGGCTCGTTTTGAGGACCCCGACACCTACAGTGAGTGTTGACATGTGTGTTATGTTTTGTGTTTGCTGGTGATGTGTGATGGACTCCTGTGTGTTGAACACATTGCAAGGTGTGATGCGCTGCCCAATCATTAGTCTTGTTCCATTAGTGGGATTTCAGTTCTTATAAAATTTTGAGTTGACCAATGCTTATCCAATTGTCTGATCTAGGGTTTGTAGACCATTCCTGTAGGCCCCGCTATGAGAACTGGGGTGAGTCATGTGGAATACACTAGTTACAATAAGAGTTGCACTGGGACTCGTCTCAGACTGAGTCTGCATGTCAGACTCACATTCTCCCAGATAGCTTCTGCAAATTGCTTTTCTGAAGACTGCTGCTTCCCTATTCACCGATGTACTGAGTACACTGTAGGTTGAACCTTCTGGGAGCATGTACTTCCACATGTTGTACTACAAGTGTGTGGAACTAGAGTGCAAAGGCCTAGGTGTGCCTGCTAATCATGATCATGGGTGTTCTTGCTACTCTGTGTCTGTTGAAAATAATGCCTCACTGGAAGTATGTGATGTTGACCTAGGTCAGTACATTCTGACATGTGTGGGCCTTGGATAGGTCAAGGTTTAGCTGACTCCGATTTGTTGATAGCCCTTACTGGTGGTGTGTGTGTAGAGCCAAACACATGTTGAGCTTTCTATACACTCCTGGGTGTGCATGTAGTTTGGAATTGATTGTTGTTCTCCCCCCCCCCCTCAAACACAGGCATGGGTTTGTGAATAGGGTACCTAGGACAGAAGCAACCAGTATGTTACACATACTTGTGACTATTTGAAAGTTTGTTTTGAACCTAGTGTACACACTCAGATATGGCACATGAGTACTGTACTAGCAAATCCCATTACAAATAGCAGACCTTGTGGTTTGTGTTTATCATCACATACACTGACATATGTAGTCCATCATGTAGCTTTTGGATGTGCTATGTGTGAGATGACCTTTGTAGGCAGGCTTTCCATGTACTTCCTCTGAGACTTTCAATGATCTGTATGGTGATATGAGCTGTAACAAGTACAGTAGATGTATTGTCAGATTGACCACTTGTGCTATTTCACACAATGCAGTTCCTATGGTAAATAGTTGCCCTTTGTCTTCACAGCTGCAAACATGACACCCGCCCAGAAGCATGAATTTGAGAGGCGGGCCATGAGGTACAGACACATCCTGCAGGCACAGGATGGACCCTGACATATGCAGCATGGGTGTGTCCTTAGTGCTGTGTCACTCCTATTGTTGTTTACATTGGCTGATGTTTGTGGCAACTATGGGCATTGACATTTGAGTGTACTGGGGCCTTTGTCTTGTTTCTGGAGATTGTTGCAGTTGTCATCCTCACCCCCTAATTTAGGTATGTATGTTCCATGGGGAGGTTACTGCCATTGGCTACTTGAGCTGCACACAGATCAGAGGTGGTAGTGGCAACTGTTGTTGCAGTTACATTGCAGTTGTCGGTTTGGCTAGAGGATTGCTAATAGGGCCCTAGTTAATGTAGGAGGTATGTTGGCTGACGAGTGCCAGGATGTAAGTTTGACGTAGTGGCCTTCCCTCCTGTCGTGGCTTTCTCTTTGCTCCATCATTGGCATGACAGCATGCCCCCATGGGACTGTTGTTGGTGTAGTGTAATGGTGTGCCCCAGCTTATGTTTGTGCAGGCCATGCCCCCCTGCTGTGCCCCTTTACCCATGCCACTCCATGTATATGATGACTTACATGCAATGTGTAGTAGGTATTCCCCCCCCCTGCTCACAGTTGACATTCTTGCATTATAATTCCCCATGCGACTTACCCTACATGTGCGTTGTCTCTTGGTACTCTGCGCTGTCCTGTCCTTGAATCCCTGTGACGATCTCCTCAGTGATGACGGCTGCGACCATCTCCTCCATGTGGTCCAGGGCCTCCTGCGGTGCTGGACTCCCACCTCCAGTCTGCAGTGCTGCCTTCCTGTTCCTGGCCATCTTTTCCTTGGTCCTACGCTTGCAGTCATGCCAGCGTTTCTTGCACTCGATGACTGTTCTGCGTACTTCAGCCACACTGTTAATCTTGTCAACAATTTGTTGCCATATAGCCTCTCTCCTACTGATTGGCAACTTTGAGGTGACAAACAGTTGGTGCTGGTGTTCCGTCACCTCTTTAACCAGGATTTCCTGCTCCTCTGCACTGAAGCGACACTTTCTTTTCTTTCTATAAGTGTCCTGGTTCTTGTATGGATCCTCCTGGCTGGTTCCTGGTCTGCTGTCATCTTCCTGGGGTCTGTAGTGGCATCTGGGATCCATTTTGGCTCTCCTCTGGTGAACTGGCAGTGTTTGCGGGTTTTTTTGACTCTATTGCGTCCAAAAAAACGACGCATATACGGTTTGCGGTGTCGTAAATCGACCCACAGTCATTTCCGCCGCGTTAACATAGTTTTCCTTTACGACTTGACGCCACGGTGTGCGTCAAAAATAATGACTCCCACCTGTTGTTTGCGCCGCCGTGCGTCAAAGTATAAATATGACGCCCGCACGGTGCACCAAAATTGCGTTAGCCGGCAGTAATTTTTTTTACGCAAAACTGCACCGGCGCAGTTTTGCATCAAATAGTATAAATATGGGCCTAGATGTCCAAAGAAAATAACTGGGGAATCACAGAAAAAAGATGGAAATCCTATAGTGGACCATTGAGCACTGGAACTTTCCCACGTTGCAGGCCTGTTGCTTAGGGATCGATTGGGGGTTTGCCTAATAAGCACAAAAAAAGTAACTATGCTGATTCATTGGCCGGCTTACAGCTCTTATAATGCACATGCTACCTCAGAGAGGCTTGTTGCTAAGGGCCTTAAACATATAATAATAAATAAGTGAGGTTTCAGTGGTTTTTAGAGATTGCCAACAAGTTAAAATGGCACGGTTCAAGTGGAAGTGAGTTCTAGTAGTATAGGCTTTTGGAAAAACCCCAATGTCTTTTGTATGAAACTTGGAACTGTGGACTCCTTCCATGATAAAAGCTAGATCATGAATGTATCTAATGGGGATCCAATCCAAGTGAAATTGTATTATTTCAATAGGGGCATGTGATAAGGGTGTGGGGCTGATGTTTTTTACATGTAAGTTTACAAAACATTTTTAAATGTATATCCCAGATCTGAACATTGCGTGGTTTTGCAAGATCTTTACAGCTGACTTACGAAAGTGTATGAAAGGGCATTGAAAACTTAAAAATATTTTGTTTTCACTTTAAAGACCAAACACATACTGCCAGAAGGTGGTAAGCAGGCCTTTAAAGAAGCATGGGCAAAGTAACTAGGTCTGGCTTATATTTGGAGCCTTTACTAAAATATTTTATAGAAGACGATGGCCAAAATAAAACAAAACACAAAAAAACAACTGCTTTATGTATACAATGCATCTACAACATAAGATATGCTCAGTTTGTTACAATTCAGTGCACATTTTAAATGTAAAATAGACTCTTATGTTTCGAGAGATGAAATTATAAACCATACAGGCAAAACATGAGGTGACAAAGAAGAACTCCTCTGACAGCTGCATTGTCCTAAATCTCATAGTACTCCAAGCCTTTAAAGCAATGTAGGGATTGCCAGGCTTCAATTTTATGTCCTGTCTTGCTTGAGCCTTTCATAAGTTGCAGTGTCACTTTGTGCACCCTTGAAAACCTATGAATTTGGAAGGATGGTAGGCCAGTTTAAAAATACAGTACTGCAAAGTAAAGAAACTCTCAAATTGATCAGATAATGGAAGAAACTACTTACAAATGCTCCAGTACAATTCTTAAGATATAGATGCACTTTTAAGCAAAACATGATTTGTAACTTCATGAATGTGTGCCCAGTCAGTTTTTGGGTGGTAAAGGAGGTTATATTTGATCTCCTATTACATCCAAATGTTATGCACTAGGTCTTAGAGGTATTTAACTGAATACTGCTATCTTCCATCCACATTTTGGAAACAATATTCTTTTAAGGTTACCATCAGTGATATTCTTTGGAAAGTTGAGAGAGGCCTGGGCATCCTCAGCATATTGTTACACAGAGAGATTTTGGCCAATGAAGATCTCAAACCGTTGTGCCAAATTTCATTGCATCCAGCGAGCTAAGGAATACAATTTATTTTCTCTGTCTTTCAGTGTCTCTGCTTGATGTGGTTTGGCAGCAGACAAAGGGAAGAGGTTGATAGGATGTTAATTTCACTGACTGATGACAGCAGATGTTTATATGCAGAGAAGAATTAGACCCCTATTAAATGAGAATAAATGAAATAGTCGAACCTTAGAAGACCAGCATCCAAAGCATTGCAGGATTCCAGTCAATATCCATTCAACAAGAATCTAGGAGTTAGAATGTGACCATCTATCCTTGAAATTAATTCAACCTTCTCAAACTCTCACCACCTTTCCTCCTTCCTACTTAACATCTACAAGACACCATTGGCATAAACTATTTATTCAATTGTAGCCCTTTTCAACATATATGCAGTTGAAACCGAGCTCATTTTAATTCTCTCCACCCTACAATCATTCCAACATAGTCTAAGCTCACCCCAGAAACATCTTGTTATGTCTATTACTTGAAACTGTAGAATGTTGTATATGTCATTAGTAGCTATGGAATGTTGCATATGTCATTTGTAGTGAATTGAATGTGAGAAGCAATGGTTGGGAATCCGGTGAAGCTGGATAATCATGGTGGCCATTACTTGTAAGCTTATATTTTAATAAAGGACATTTCCTTTATCAAACCATGTGAGCAAACATAACAAGATTGGTGACGACCAGAGGGAGAACCTTTCACAGACACAGGGAGAAAAAAAACCTTTGGCTAGATCAGCAGCTTAATGTCTCATGGTTTCAATTTCAAGCGAAGCGGAGGAAATGTTGGACAGTTTAAGCGAACAATTTAGCTGTATAAGGACTGTGCGTAACCCCTATTTCTGTATCATGCAAGGTTCACATAGGAGGCCAACACAGTATTATTAGTTTTGGATACTGTAGAGAAGTGATGTTTGAATTCAAAAGAAGAAAAGCTCTGGGTAAACTATAAGCTGCAGAGGAAGGGCGGTCTTACTAGGAAAGATTGATCAGAGAATTCTAGACATAATTTTGGACCCCAACAGTGTGGAACAAGTCTTAGGTGGTCATTACAACCCTGGCGGACGGTGTTAAAGCGGCGATAAGACCACCAACAGGCCGGCGGTAAATTTTTGGGAATTACGACCGTGGCAGAAACCGCCAACAAAGACAGCCACTTTAACACTCCGACCGCCACGGCGGTACAAACAAACAGCATGGCGGTCACCGCCAACAGACAGGCGGAAGACAATGTACCGCCCACACTATTATGACAGGCCAATCTGCCACCTTTTCCGGGGCGGATTCACCGCGGATAAAAACACGGCGGAAAGAGGAATTTCTAAGGGAAAACGCACACCTCTACACACTCCACAAGGAACGGCGACATCATGGAGCCGGAACTCCATATACTCCCTGCGATAGTCTTCTTGCTCCTGTATCAGGAGCACCAACGCCGGCGGCGAAGACCACGGTGAGTACTGCACCTACGACACAGGGGAGGCAAAAAACAGGGACACACACGCAGCACGTAACACCCCCACCCCCACCCACTACAACACACACACTAATGCATATTAATACATCACAGTAACACCCCCAACCCCCCGGAAGAATGCAAAGACAAAAGAAAATGACTGTAACCATGGTAATATCTACAAAATCAGTAAGCAAATATATACATCTATAGAATATTAACAAAATATACACCAAGATTAGTAGTCCAGGTATTGCACCATGTATAGTCTGTGGACCACTGGGCCCAAAATGCATGGGCGAGGCCCACACACGATACAAGATCAAAACAGAGAGAACACTGCAGGGGCATCAGATAGAAATACAACAGGCACCTCAGGGGGAAGGGAAGGGGGGGCACCTCAGCCGGATGAGTGCACCACGCCAGATCCACGAGGGGGCTCCATGCCCACTGTTCAATCCTGGGGAGTGCAAAGCCACAGTCTCTCAAGTCTCTACAGTGGGTGGGTTGCCCACTGTTCAATCCTGGGGAGTGCAAAGCAACAGTCTCTCAAGTCTCTACAGTGGGTGGGTTGCCCACTGTTCAATCCTGGGGAGTGCAAAGCTACAGTCTCTCAAGTCTCTACAGTGGGTGGGTTGCCCACTGTTCAATCCTGGGGAGTGCAAAGCCACTGTCTCTCAAGTCTCTACAGTGGGTGGGTTGCCCACTGTTCAATCCTAGGGAGTGCAAAGCCACAGTCTCTCAAGTGGATACCTGTCTCCACTGGTTCTGGAGGGGGACTGGTGCCCAGAGTGCTTCATCCTGCCAAGGACAGAGGTAGTTGATGCATGTCTCCACTGGTTCTGGAGGGGGAATGGTGCCCAGAGTGCTTCATCCTGCCCAGGACAGAGGTGGTGAATGCATGTCTCCACTGGTTCTGGAGGGGGACTGGTGCCCAGAGTGCTTCATCCTGGCAAGGACAGAGGTAGTGGATGCATGTCCCCACTGGTTCTGGAGGGGGACTGGTGCCCAGAGTGCATCACTTACCCCGTGACGGTCCCTGTTGCATTAGTGCCCCTGGCGATCATGGGCTAGCGGTGCTTGAATTGGCGATCCTTGCCCTGTTCAGCGGTGCTTGACTTGGCAGTCCTTGCCCTGTTCAGCGGTGCTTGCCCTGTGCAGCGGTGCTTGAGTTGGCGGTCCTTGCCCTGTTCAACGGTCCTTGCCCTGATCAGCGGTGCTTGCCCTGTGCAGCGGTGCTTGAGTTGGCGGTCCTTGCCCTGTTCAGCAGTCTTTGCCCTGTTCAGCGATGCTTGCCCTGTTCAGCGGTGCTTGACTTGGCGGTCCTTGCCCTGTTCAGCGGTGCTTGACTTGGCGGTCCTTGCCCTGTTCAGTGGTGCTTGCCCTGTGCAGCGGTGCTTGACTTGGCGATCCTTGCCCTGTTCAGCGGTGCTTGACTTGGCGGTCCTTGCCCTGTTCAGCGGTGCTTGCCCTGTGCAGCGGTGCTTGAGTTGGCGGTCCTTGCCCTGTTCAGCGGTGCGTGCCCTGTTCAGCAGTGCTTGCCCTGTGCAGCGGTGCTTGAGTTGGCGGTCCTTCATTGCCCAGCTGGGCTGGGGCTGGCGGTCCTTCATTGGGCAGCTGGGCTGTGGCTGGCGGGGCCCTCCTGGGCAGCTGGGCTGTGGCTGGCGGGGCCCTCCTGGGCAGCTGGGCTGTGGCTGGCGGGGCCCTCCTGGCGAGCTGGGCTGTGGCTGGCGGGGCCCTCCTGGGCATCTGGGCTGTGGCTGGCGGGCCCTCCTGGGCAGCGACGATTGGGCTGGCGGGGTCCTCCTGGGCAGCGATGATGGGGCTGGCGGCAGCCTCCTGGCCAGCGGGGATGATGGCGGTCTTCTCCGCCGTGCTGCTCCTCCCAGACTTGCTGGGTTTCTTCTGGCCCTTCCCCACCTTGGGAGGAGTCACAGATGAGTCCCCACTCCCACCGAGACCCCTGGGAGCTGCTTGGGTTGCTGGAGTCTTCCCCCTCTCCCGCCGGGCACTGGCCAACTTCTGGTGCTTCACAGGGGGTGGACTGGCTGTGCTGTGGCTCCGTGACACACTGGCTGTCCTGGTGGCCGGTGCACTCCACATACCTGTGACAGCAAATGTTGCAATGACACATGCCGGATCCTGACACCTGAGACATTCTCTCACTCAGCACACCAAGGTTGCCCAGTTGAAAGTCTCATTACACGTCTTCAGTGACAGGGTGGGACCATCCACGTGTAGGTTACCATGTCCTCAATGACTTTACTCACATTTATCTCCCAAGGATACTCATTAGATACACGATTAGCTGCCACTAACTCATGATGAGACCTGGACGTAACAGTGACAACATACACCTTAACAGTTGTTACAGGATCAACATTGGACCACACACATGAACATGACACCTCTGTGCAATTGATCACAGGAAATATGTGGACACGGCTTCCTCGGATGCTGGTACACCACATACACTGGAGAGGTGTGGCTCAGTTATATGTCATCAACTGTGGCCTCATAATACATATCTGCTCCACCTTTGGCTCTCTGGCACAATTACAAGGTACCCACTTTGTCAAGGCTTTTCCCTGACTCACTGTCAGAGTCACCAACAAGTGCCCTAGAAGCAGTTTACAAATATCCAGGACAATAGGAAGGTCCGACTGTGGCCAATTCTCATTACCAAATGTCAGCCATTCATCTGGTGCATGTTTTTCCATTTGTGGTGTCTACCTTACCCAAAACCTTGGTAGGCCACACAATGGATGTTGCCACATGTATGACTCACACATGTCCTAACGCATTTCCACATTGACTTGCATCTATGGTATGGACACATTGACTACACATACTACAAGCAAATTTGCTATAATGCATCTTGTGATGCACACACACTGGGCCTACAACTACATTAGTGGACACTGCGCACACAGTGAGCCATAGGCATTGAGGTATCGTACCCATGTACGTTACACTGCTATCTTCTCCTGATGGCAAACATGGCCAAATTCTGCAAGACATACATGTAGCCCAGACATTTGGTCAACTAGTGCGTCAGCCAACCGTCAAACTCCAGCTAAGGAAGTAGTGGTGCATTGTCAGCTGCAGTATGATGTCTCACATATGAACATACACCACCAATCACCAAAGTGGTTGCAAGCAGCCTATCACAGTAGTGTCCCAATTGTAACCTAGCATGAAGATTGAAACATGCCACTAAACCAGGTAATGCATTAAGGGCCACTTGCATCAAAAACCTAATTGCTATTATAACATATGGAACTTTAAGAATTTGCTATTAAATCAATGCTAAATGGTATGTCTGATTTTTCTAAAGCAGTAATATGGAAAACTTCAAATGGGCAAATGGTATTACTGATTTGCAAAAAGAGAATCATACTCAATTTGCATCTATGGGCCTGCTGCCAATGGTTTAGCAGTACAGAAATTGGGAAAACCGTTGATTAATTAGCAAGTCAGGAACAGCAAATCCCAGGGTGCTGGGGGCCTAAGTCCCCCTCTGCTGCAGACCAATTAAAAACTTTTTACGGACACGTGAAGCACATACATGCTTAAGGGGCATGTGCGCGCTACATGTCTATAGTAAAACATTTTTTTTTCTAAATAATCTGGTAATTAGCACATGGTTACCACCAAAAATTGTTTAGGCGTCAATTGCATTACCTAAATGGCCATTTTGCAATTCGGAAAAGCTTGATACATGTGCTCACAAATGAGCTAATAAGGACACCCTGTTGGCTCTTTCATATTTGGAGAGTCGCAATTTGCAATTATCTACATGTGTGTGCAATTATAAGTAATCTCCATTTTGGCCAATCCTTACTATTGCACTGTGAATGTCTTCCATACATCGTGAAAGGCACATTTGCTTTCGCTAAGCCCAGTATTTTGCATTTAGCACCGTTAGGTAAAGCAAATTTGCATTAATCATCTGGACATAAAAAATACATAATTTGCATTATGCGTCATATTTACACACATACAGCTTGTGCGTCATATTTTTTGACGCACAGGAGTGAAAATAATGCTGCATCCAAATATTATTAATAATTGGTAAATAATATTTGGATGCGGCATATTTTTCACCTCTGGAAGTGAAAATTATGCTGCATCCAAAATATATTTACCATTTATTAATAATATTTGGAGGCGGCATTAATTTCACTCCTGTGCGTCAAAAAATATGACGCACAAGCTGTATGTGTGAAAATATGACGCATAATTGAAAAAAACGGCGGCCATGTTATGCAGGATGTGATGTAATAGAATATCCTGTTTACAGAATCTCTACAGTGGGTGTACTTTCACTTTCACTTTGCAGTCTGTGATTCTTCTAGACTGTGTGGCTGTGTGCAGAGTGTTGTCCTGTGATTTGTGCTTTTGTGTCCTGAGTGATATCTTACTTGTTGTTTTGTCATTTAAATATTGTTGTATAATACTGTCTGAGTGTGTGTTGTTTACATTTGTCCAGTCCAGTGGTGGATTTATTGTCTGTGGGAGTCTGTTGTGGGTACTGTTATATAGGGGATAGTTGGGCTCTTCTAATTGTTAAGTTTACTTTGTATTTCCTTACTCCTACTTTCCCCCTTTTCACCTTTCTTCTTTTTTTCCACTACATTTTCCCCTTTTCTGTGCTGAGATGTCGGGTAGGCCACATCTTGCCAGGATGGGTGAGGAGGAATTGGGGGGGTTCATATGGCTGGTGTGCCATTTCCTCCCACTGATGCTCGAGGCTGGGGGTAGGGTGATACAGGGGTATCACAATGAGGCCCGAAAAGTCCGGTGGGGGAAGGTGCGGCATCACTTGGTGCGTGTGTATGGGAGCCTACACAATGACCACCAGCTGATGCACCGCTGGGCTGACCTGATCTCCAGGGAGCAAGATCTGCTGGACCACCTGGGAATCATGATTGGTGGCCCTGTTGGTGAGTGCAGATCATGTAAATGTGCACAATTAAAAGCTGGGTAGTGACATGAGAAGATTGGTATACCATCTGCCAGATAAGTTGCTGACTGTGTGTAATGCTGATGAAACATACAGGGTAATTGATGCACTATGTGAAGGATGACAAATGCTAGCAGTCAGGCAGCTCATGCTCTGCAAACTTACAGGATGCTTGTTGCTTAATGTAAATTAGTGCCGCCTTTGTGTCAGACAAGCTAAACATTAATGCGGCAATCATGACTCTACAGGTCACAATTGCCAGTGAAGTATGGATGTACTAACATCATACCTACATATGTTGACGCTATAGCTAGACTGACATTGGAAACCCTACATGATGCTGAAAATGAGTGCTGCCTTCACGTCAATTGATGATAGCAATGTGGCACAGACATATGTCTCATGTGTGTCTGGTGAGTGTGTAAGGAAAGTGTTCACGGAAGTGCTATGCCTGTTAGGGATTAATGTGCTCCTTCATATTTTATTGATACATGCCAGATCTGGACATGAACCATTTTTGGAAAGGAGTCAGGTGCCCTCAGCTAACATCTTAGACAGGTATTTGTTGTTTCTTGTGCCAAAATCCGATTAGGGATGGCAGTCCAAAGGTATGGACTAGGGTACAAATATCTATGTTTGGTGCCAATCACCATTGTTGGGACACATCAATTTATGAAACTGTAACTACATGAGGTATTGCCAAAGTCCCTGCCCCTCTGTACAATGTACCTATCTGTCACAAATGTGTCATGACCACATAGGCTGTTTGACAGGTCATGCAGTCCTCAAGTAACCAGCCTTTGGATGTCTCTCTTGGATGCACATGATGAGACGAATACACACCAATATTGTTGCTGCTCACTAATGGAGGTGCATGTTTGCCACCACATGACAGTCAGGGCCACTGCATGTGTGAAGAAGTGTGTGTAACTGTAGCAGGAGACCCATCCTATATAAATAAATGTTGGCCGTGAGATATTCCATGCAGTATGAGCATGTCTGGAAGGGTTTCATTACTTATGTCAGCTTGCACATTGTTTTTGTTATTGAAATTGTTTGTCAGTGCACTGATTCTGAGCACATTCTTCCATCCATGCTTTACAGGTGGACCTGCACCGTACACAGTGGGAGAGGTGGCTCGTTTTGAGGACCCCGACACCTACAGTGAGTGTTGACATGTGTGTTATGTTTTGTGTTTGCTGGTGATGTGTGATGGACTCCTGTGTGTTGAACACATTGCAAGGTGTGATGCGCTGCCCAATCATTAGTCTTGTTCCATTAGTGGGATTTCAGTTCTTATAAAATTTTGAGTTGACCAATGCTTATCCAATTGTCTGATCTAGGGTTTGTAGACCATTCCTGTAGGCCCCGCTATGAGAACTGGGGTGAGTCATGTGGAATACACTAGTTACAATAAGAGTTGCACTGGGACTCGTCTCAGACTGAGTCTGCATGTCAGACTCACATTCTCCCAGATAGCTTCTGCAAATTGCTTTTCTGAAGACTGCTGCTTCCCTATTCACCGATGTACTGAGTACACTGTAGGTTGAACCTTCTGGGAGCATGTACTTCCACATGTTGTACTACAAGTGTGTGGAACTAGAGTGCAAATGCCTAGGTGTGCATGCTAATCATGATCATGGGTGTTCTTGCTACTCTGTGTCTGTTGAAAATAATGCCTCACTGGAAGTATGTGATGTTGACCTAGGTCAGTACATTCTGACATGTGTGGGCCTTGGATAGGTCAAGGTTTAGCTGACTCCGATTTGTTGATAGCCCTTACTGGTGGTGTGTGTGTAGAGCCAAACACATGTTGAGCTTTCTATACACTCCTGGGTGTGCATGTAGTTTGGAATTGATTGTTGTTCTTACCCCCCCCCCTCAAACACAGGCATGGGTTTGTGAATAGGGTACCTAGGACAGAAGCAACCAGTATGTTACACATACTTGTGACTATTTGAAAGTTTGTTTTGAACCTAGTGTACACACTCAGGTATGGCACATGAGTACTGTACTAGCAAATCCCATTACAAATAGCAGACCTTGTGGTTTGTGTTTATCATCACATACACTGACATACATAGTACAAGCAATAGGCGGAGGATGTGCTGCATGATTGTTAGCTGACAACTGTCAGTACTTTGATGGCAAGTTATTGCCAGTTGTTACCCATCATGTAGCTTTTGGATGTGCTATGTGTGAGATGACCTTTGTAGGCAGGCTTTCCATGTACTTCCTCTGAGACTTTCAATGATCTGTATGGTGATATGAGCTGTAACAAGTACAGTAGATGTATTGTCAGATTGACCACTTGTGCTATTTCACACAATGCAGTTCCTATGGTAAATAGTTGCCCTTTGTCTTCACAGCTGCAAACATGACACCCGCCCAGAAGCATTAATTTGAGAGGCGGGCCATGAGGTACAGACACATCCTGCAGGTGCAGTCGGGGATCCGAAGGATGGCCCGTACATACCAGTCAGATCGGGCCTCCGGAGCATGGTGGGCTTCACCACAGGGTGGCCCAACGTTGCCCACCACAGCCACCACCACCACAACCACCGGTTCTCCCCAGGTGGCCCCACCCACAGCGGGGACAGTTGTCCCTACATCTGCAGCACACCCAGGCCCCAGCAGTGTGACAGCTGCAGGACAGTCCAGTGGGCTAGGCTCCACACGGCCACAGAGCACCTCGGCCAGGACACAAACGGCACCAGCACCAACAGTAGACCCAGCGGTATTCCTGGCTTTGGAACATAAGATGGACCGAGTTTTGAAGAGGGTGAACAATCTTACCCAGGATGTCAGCTACATTAAGAGGCGGGTCAAATCGATCAGGCGGACCCTCCGGAGGGCCAACCTCTAGAAATATCTTTTTGCAATGGACATGATTCCCTCCCCTCCCTCCTCTTTGCTTGTTCTCATGATTAGTGGGCTTGGGGGATTAGTGTTAGGTTAGTATAGGCTGTTAGTTTAGTTAGTGTTCGGGAGGGGGTTGGCGGGTCCTGATTCTTTCTACTTTTACTTATTAAGTGTGTGGGTGGGTGGGTGGGCGGCAATGTTGGGGTTCCTGTGTGTTTCATTAAAAAAAAACTTAAAAAAAACATTTGTTTTAAAAAAAATATGAAAAAAACAAAAAACAAAAAAATATATGATTGTTTAGGATAGTATAGTATGTGTGTAGGTTAGTATGTGTTGTCCTCCATGTGTCCTGTCTCATAATGGGGGGTGGAGGGTTGATGTTTAGAACGATTCGTTACATGTGATGAGTAAGTTTAGCTTAGGTTAGTTAGGGACAGTTGTGGGTAATGAGTAGTCAGGTTAGATTAGGGTAGGTATGACTTTTCCCTTAGTTTCCTCTTGTGTGATTAGTTTTGAATAAATATATAGATAACCCTTTACATTATGTGTTAACTGCTACTTGATCATGGCCTTGGCATCAGTGTAGATGATTGTTGTTCTATGACATTTGTGTCCTATGCTACAAACAAATACAAACTGAGGTGTAAAATGGCAGCTACCCCAGAGCTACCTTGGTAAGAATCCACCATTTGTTTGAACCACCAATCAGAGTTGACATGGATCACAAAGGATTTTTGTTGATGAGTATGTTTTCTACGTCACAAAGTGTGCTTCCAGACTTGGTATTGGGGGGACAGTTTTAGGTCTGACTGCAGTGTGATGTTCAGGGACCCCTTCTAAGATGAGTTCTTGTAAACACTCTTGTCTTCTTGTCTTCATGACTCACATAGATCATTTGTGTCACTATTCAGCATGATTACCTATTTGGATGTTAACTCAGAAAGATTAATTCATGCAGTGTTTTGTAGTGTTTGCTTAGATTAGACTGCACAGTTCCATGTGTTAGTATTGCATGGTGACAACATTTATCAGCCACTATTAGTTGACTTTGATATCCCTTGAGGAAGCATTATTCTGTCCAACACAGCATGATGGTGTGTGGTTTCTCACTTCATCAGTTATTCTCCTCAGGATGGGCAGGCTATGATGCAATCCTGGCCACTCTGCAGATGTATCTGACTACATGATGTCAGGACAGTTGCATTGACAAGCTACATGATTAGAACACAGGCACATTTGTGTTATCTCCTGCACAGTTGATGTGTCAAATTACACAGAGACATATTTGTTGTGCAAGTGCTATTTATTGAAAAGTGCTGTAGTGCAATATGTACATTGTCCATGTTTGATGAGTCCGTTCTAGTGAAATCTTACATTGTGATCCTACAGAAGGGGTGTAGGTAATGCTACTGACATGCTGGGGTGATGTTACAGACAGTGCAGAGGGACAGGATTTGCCGGTTAGTAGGAGAGAGACATTCACTGAGCATGCTGACAAGATATACAGTGGTTAGCAGAACAGTCATTGAGTAGAGTTGTCGTAAGACTGGCATTTGACAAAACGTATGACCTTGGTAAAAGTTCACCATGGTGCAGGAACTAGTGCTTCCGGGTACTCTTCCGTGTGAATGTGATCTGTTCCATGTCTTCTTCTTCTGATGTGGGTGTTGCCTGCTTTGTCCTTGTTGTTGTTGGTTGTGAAGGGGCAACACACACCTCAGTCTTAGAAGACGTGGAGTGTGGAGTCAGACATCCAAGTCGCTGCTCCCTGTGAAGGTCTTAAGGGAAGTACTGCAGCAAGGAGGATCTGCTGGTTCTTGAGAATAGCAGCCACATCACGATTGTAGGCAGCCAGGTCGGCCCTGAGGGAGTCATGATTGCATTCGTGCATGCAGTGGAATGTTTGGGGTGCGAGGTGTTGTGACAACTCCCTTACTGCAGTGGTGAATTCCTTGACAGTTTCTTGTAGTCCTTGCAGTATGGATGTTAGGGCTTGCATAGCTGCTGCCTGATCTGCAGATGACATCATGCACGAACGCACCCCCTCAAGGCTGGTTGCCATATTTTGCATCCCCACCCGCATCTCCTTGGCCAGCTCCCGCTGTACTCCAACTACAGTTCTCCCAAAGCTGGTGCCAGTGTCGTCTGAGTCCTCAGCTGTATTAGAGCTGGCAGGTTCTACAATTGGGGTGGTGGGTGGATCCTCTGCGATGGCTGCTTGTTCTGTGCTCCTTCTTGTGACTGAAGGTGGGGTCTGGAGGGTTTCAAAGACCTTTTGGATGGTCTCCTGGGGAATGTTTATCTGCTCGTCATCCATGTCATCAGGGAAATCTGAGACAGGCATATCGGCAGGAGATCCATCTTCCTCTGCAATGAAACAGGGTACAATTAGTGTGTCTGTGTTGTGACAATTTTGACGTAAAGTGCCTGCCTTTTGATGAATTCACTTTGGGATCTTGTTTTGTATTAATATCTGCAGTCCTTCAGATGGGCATTGTTTCAGGCCTATGGCCCACCTGTGTGTTACATGTATGTTATTGAGTTATCAGACTTGTCAGCCTCATTGCCTCTAGGTGTTGCTTTATGCCAAATAGAGAATAGCCACCTTTTTGTCCTACTCGACCCTCCATGTATATCCATTCTCATGGTGAGACCTTTCACTGGCTGTGGGTGTTCTGATGGCCCTGGCAGCACACTTAACTATCAGGACCTGCCCCAATCCCTGATCTTTCACATCAACTTAATTGTAATTGACATGTAGCATATCCTATGCATGACAATGTTATGATGTGATATGGATGTTGACATTGTTGATGTGTCCTGCTGATGTTGGGTAATGTGTGTTACAGTGGATTGCCCTGATAATCGTATCAGTTTACTATTTCCCCCTCTGACTGTGCAGGTGTATTTCAGTGACCAGTTACATGTGTCCCCTCCTCAATGCTGTTGTCTGAGCAGTATGACATTTGTGATGTTGCCTTGTTAGCCAGGCACAGGATGGACCCTGACATATGCAGCATGGGTGTGTCCTTAGTGCTGTGTCACTCCTATTGTTGTTTACATTGGCTGATGTTTGTGGCAACTATGGGCATTGACATTTGAGTGTACTGGGGCCTTTGTCTTGTTTCTGGAGATTGTTGCAGTTGTCATCCTCACCCCCTAATTTAGGTATGTATGTTCCATGGGGAGGTTACTGCCTTGGCTACTTGAGCTGCACACAGATCAGAGGTGGTAGTGGCAACTGTTGTTGCAGTTACATTGCAGTTGTCGGTTTGGCTAGAGGATTGCTAATAGGGCCCTAGTTAATGTAGGAGGTATGTTGGCTGACGAGTGCCAGGATGTAAGTTTGACGTAGTGGCCTTCCCTCCTGTCGTGGCTTTCCCTTTGCTCCATCATTGGCATGACAGCATGCCCCCATGGGACTGTTGTTGGTGTAGTGTAATGGTGTGCCCCAGCTTATGTTTGTGCAGGCCATGCCCCCCTGCTGTGCCCCTTTACCCATGCCACTCCATGTATATGATGACTTACATGCAATGTGTAGTAGGTATTCCCCCCCCCTGCTCACAGTTGACATTCTTGCATTATAATTCCCCATGCGACTTACCCTGCATGTGCGTTGTCTCTTGGTACTCTGTGCTGTCCTGTCCTTTAATCCCTGTGACGATCTCCTCAGTGATGACGGCTGCGACCATCTCCTCCATGTGGTCCAGGGCCTCCTGCGGTGCTGGACTCCCACCTCCAGTCTGCAGTGCTGCCTTCCTGTTCCTGGCCATCTTTTCCTTGGTCCTACGCTTGCAGTCATGCCAGCGTTTCTTCCACTCGATGACTGTTCTGCGTACTTCAGCCACACTGTTAATCTTGTCAACAATTTGTTGCCATATAGCCTCTCTCCTACTGATTGGCAACTTTGAGGTGACAAACAGTTGGTGCTGGTGTTCCGTCACCTCTTTAACCAGGATTTCCTGCTCCTCTGCACTGAAGCGACACTTTCTTTTCTTTCTATAAGTGTCCTGGTTCTTGTATGGATCCTCCTGGCTGGTTCCTGATCTGCTGTCATCTTCCTGGGGTCTGTAGTGGCATCTGGGATCCATTTTGGCTCTCCTCTGGTGAACTGGCAGTGTTTGCGGGGTTTTGTGACGCTATTGCGTCCAAAGAAACGACGCACATACGGTTTGCGGTGTCGTAAATCGACCCACAGTCATTTCCGCCGCGTTAACATAGTTTTCCTTTACGACTTGACGCCACGGTGTGCGTCAAAAATAATGACTCCCACCTGTTGTTTGCACCGCCGTGCGTCAAAGTATAAATATGATGCCCGCACGGCGCACCAAAATGGCGTTAGCCGGCAGTAATTTTTTTTACGCAAAACTGCGCCGGCGCAGTTTTGCGTCAAATAGTATACATATGGGCCTAGATGTCCAAAGAAAATAACTGGGGAATCACAGAAAAAAGATGGAAATCCTATAGTGGACCATTGAGCACTGGAACTTTCCCACGTTGCAGGCCTGTTGCTTAGGGATCGATTGGGGGTTTGCCTAATAAGCACAAAAAAAGTAACTATGCTGATTCATTGGCCGGCTTACAGCTCTTATAATGCACATGCTACCTCAGAGAGGCTTGTTGCTAAGGGCCTTAAACATATAATAATAAATAAGTGAGGTTTCAGTGGTTTTTAGAGATTGCCAACAAGTTAAAATGGCACGGTTCAAGTGGAAGTGAGTTCTAGCAGTATGGGCTTTTGGAAAAACCCCAATGTCTTTTGTATGAAACTTGGAACTGTGGACTCCTTCCATGATAAAAGCTAGATCATGAATGTATCTAATGGGGATCCAATCCAAGTGAAATTGTATTATTTCAATAGGGGCATGTGATAAGGGTGTGGGGCTGATGTTTCTTAAATGTAAGTTTAGAAAACATTTTTAAATGTATATCCCAGATCTGAACATTGCGTGGTTTTGCAAGATCTTTACAGCTGACTTACGAAAGTGTATGAAAGGGCATTGAAAACTTAAAAATATTTTGTTTTCACTTTAAAGACCAAACACATACTGCCAGAAGGTGGTAAGCAGGCCTTTAAAGAAGCATGGGCAAAGTAACTAGGTCTGGCTCATATTTGGAGCCTTTACTAAAATATTTTATAGAAGACGATGGCCAAAATAAAACAAAACACAAAAAAACAACTGCTTTATGTATACAATGCATCTACAACATAAGATATGCTCAGTTTGTTACAATTCAGTGCACATTTTAAATGTAAAATAGACTCTTATGTTTCGAGAGATGAAATTATAAACCATACAGGCAAAACATGAGGTGACAAAGAAGAACTCCTCTGACAGCTGCATTGTCCTAAATCTCATAGTACTCCAAGCCTTTAAAGCAATGTAGGGATTGCCAGGCTTCAATTTTATGTCCTGTCTTGCTTGAGCCTTTCATAAGTTGCAGTGTCACTTTGTGCACCCTTGAAAACCTATGAATTTGGAAGGATGGTAGGCCAGTTTAAAAATACAGTACTGCAAAGTAAAGAAACTCTCAAATTGTTCAGATAATGGAAGAAACTACTTACAAATGCTCCAGTACAATTCTTAAGATATAGATGCACTTTTAAGCAAAACATGATTTGTAACTTCATGAATGTGTGCCCAGTCAGTTTTTGGGTGGTAAAGGAGGTTATATTTGATCTCCTATTACATCCAAATGTTATGCACTAGGTCTTAGAGGTATTTAACTGAATACTGCTATCTTCCATCCACATTTTGGAAACAATATTCTTTTAAGGTTACCATCAGTGGTATTCTTTGGAAAGTTGAGAGAGGCCTGGGCATCCTCAGCATATTGTTACACAGAGAGATTTTGGCCAATGAAGATCTCAAACCGTTGTGCCAAATTTCATTGCATTCAGCGAGCTAAGGAATACAATTTATTTTCTCTGTCTTTCAGTGTCTCTGCTTGATGTGGTTTGGCAGCAGACAAAGGGAAGAGGTTGATAGGATGTTAATTTCACTGACTGATGACAGCAGATGTTTATATGCAGAGAAGAATTAGACCCCTATTAAATGAGAATAAATGAAATAGTCGAACCTTAGAAGACCAGCATCCAAAGCATTGCAGGATTCCAGTCAATATCCATTCAACAAGAATCTAGGAGTTAGAATGTGACCATCTATCCTTGAAATTAATTCAACCTTCTCAAACTCTCACCACCTTTCCTCCTTCCTACTTAACATCTACAAGACACCATTGGCATAAACTATTTATTCAATTGTAGCCCTTTTCAACATATATGCAGTTGAAACCGAGCTCATTTTCATTCTCTCCACCCTACAATTATTCCAACATAGTCTAAGCTCACCCCAGAAACATCTTGTTATGTCTATTACTTGAAACTGTAGAATGTTGTATATGTCATTAGTAGCTATGGAATGTTGCATATGTCATTTGTAGTGAATTGAATGTGAGAAGCAATGGTTGGGAATCCGGTGAAGCTGGATAATCATGGTGGCCATTACTTGTAAGCTTATATTTTAATAAAGGACATTTCCTTTATCAAACCATGTGAGCAAACATAACAAGATTGGCGACGACCAGAGGGAGAACCTTTCACAGACAAAGGGAGAAAAAAAACCTTTGGCTAGATCAGCAGCTTAATGTCTCATGGTTTCAATTTCAAGCGAAGCGGAGGAAATGTTGGACAGTTTAATTGAACAATTTAGCTGCATAAGGACTGTGCGTAACCCCTATTTCTGTATCATGCAAGGTTCACATAGGAGGCCAACACAGTATTATTAGTTTTGGATACTGTAGAGAAGTGATGTTTGAATTCAAAAGAAGAAAAGCTCTGGGTAAACTATAAGCTGCAGAGGAAGGGCGGTCTTACTAGGAAAGATTGATCAGAGAATTCTAGACATAATTTTGGACCCCAACAGTGTGGAACAAGTCTTAGGTGGTCATTACAACCCTGGCGGACGGTGTTAAAGCGGCGATAAGACCGCCAACAGGCCGGCTGTAAATTTTTGGGAATTACGACCGTGGCAGAAACCGCCAACAAAGACAGCCACTTTAACACTCCGACCGCCACAGCGGTACAAACAAACAGCATGGCGGTCACCGCCAACAGACAGGCGGAAGACAATGTACCGCCCACACTATTATGACAGGCCAATCTGCCACCTTTTCCGGGGCGGATTCACCGCGGATAAAAACACGGCGGAAAGAGGAATTTCTAAGGGAAAACGCACACCTCTACACACTCCACAAGGAACGGCGACACCATGGAGCCGGAACTCCATATACTCCCTGCGATAGTCTTCTTGCTCCTGTATCAGGAGCACCAACGCCGGCGGCGAAGACCACGGTGAGTACTGCACCTACGACACAGGGGAGGCAAAAAACAGGGACACACACGCAGCACGCAACACCCCCACCCCCACCCACTACAACACACACACTAATGCATATTAATACATCACAGTAACACCCCCAACCCCCCGGAAGAATGCAAAGACAAAAGAAAATGACTGTAACCATTGTAATATCTACAAAATCAGTAAGCAAATATATACATATATAGAATATTAACAAAATATACACCAAGATTAGTAGTCCAGGTATTGCACCATGTATAGTCTGTGGACCACTGGGCCCAAAATGCATGGGCGAGGCCCACACACGATACAAGATCAAAACAGAGAGAACACTGCAGGGGCATCAGATAGAAATACAACAGGCACCTCAGGGGGAAGGGAAGGGGGGGCACCTCAGCCGGATGAGTGCACCACGCCAGATCCACGAGGGGGCTCCATGCCCACTGTTCAATCCTGGGGAGTGCAAAGCCACAGTCTCTCAAGTCTCTACAGTGGGTGGTTTGCCCACTGTTCAATCCTGGGGAGTGCAAAGCCACAGTCTCTCAAGTCTCTACAGTGGGTGGGTTGCCCACTGTTCAATCCTGGGGAGTGCAAAGCCACAGTCTCTCAAGTCTCTACAGTGGGTGGGTTGCCCACTGTTCAATCCTGGGGAGTGCAAAGCCACAGTCTCTCAAGTCTCTACAGTGGGTGGTTTGCCCACTGTTCAATCCTGGGGAGTGCAAAGCCACAGTCTCACAAGTCTCTACAGTGTGTGGGTTGCCCACTGTTCAATCCTGGGGAGTGCAAAGCCACAGTCTCACAAGTCTCTACAGTGGGTGGGTTGCCCACTGTTCAATCCTGGGGAGTGCAAAGCCACAGTCTCTCAAGTCTCTACAGTGGGTGGGTTGCCCACTGTTCAATCCTGGGGAGTGCAAAGCCACAGTCTCTCAAGTGGATACCTGTCTCCACTGGTTCTGGAGGGGGACAGGTGCCCAGAGTGCTTCATCCTGGCAAGGACAGAGGTAGTGGATGCATGTCTCCACTGGTTCTGGAGGGGGACTGGTGCCCAGAGTGCTTCATCCTGCCAAGGACAGAGGTAGTTGATGCATGTCTCCACTGGTTCTGGAGGGGGAATGGTGCCCAGAGTGCTTCATCCTGCCCAGGACAGAGGTGGTGGATGCATGTCTCCACTGGTTCTGGAGGGGGACTGGTGCCCAGAGTGCTTCATCCTGGCAAGGACAGAGGTAGTGGATGCATGTCCCCACTGGTTCTGGAGGGGGACTGGTGCCCAGAGTGCATCACTTACCCCGTGACGGTCCCTGTTGCGTTAGTGCCCCTGGCGATCATGGGCTAGCGGTGATTGAATTGGCGATCCTTGCCCTGTTCAGCGGTGCTTGACTTGGCAGTCCTTGCCCTGTTTAGCGGTGCTTGCCCTGTGCAGCGGTGCTTGAGTTGGCGGTCCTTGCCCTGTTTAGCGGTCCTTGCCCTGCTCAGCGGTGCTTGCCCTGTGCAGCGGTGCTTGAGTTGGCGGTCCTTGCCCTGTTCAGCGGTCCTTGCCCTGTTCAGCGGTGCTTGCCCTGTTCAGCGGTGCTTGACTTGGCGGTCCTTGCCCTGTTCAGCGGTGCTTGACTTGGCGGTCCTTGCCCTGTTCAGCGGTGCTTGCCCTGTGCAGCGGTGCATGACTTGGCGATCCTTGCCCTGTTCAGCGGTGCTTGACTTGGCGGTCCTTGCCCTGTTCAGCGGTGCTTGCCCTGTGCAGCGGTGCTTGAGTTGGCGGTCCTTGCCCTGTTCAGCGGTGCGTGCCCTGTTCAGCAGTGCTTGCCCTGTGCAGCGGTGCTTGAGTTGGTGGTCCTTCATTGCCCAGCTGGGCTGGGGCTGGCGGTCCTTCATTGGGCAGCTGGGCTGTGGCTGGCAGGGCCCTCCTGGGCAGCTGGGCTGTGGCTGGCGGGGCCCTCCTGGGCAGCTGGGCTGTGGCTGGCGGGGCCCTCCTGGCGAGCTGGGCTGTGGCTGGCGGGGCCCTCCTGGGCATCTGGGCTGTGGCTGGCAGGGCCCTCCTGGGCAGCGACGATGGGGCTGGCGGGGTCCTCCTGGGCAGCGATGATGGGGCTGGCGGCAGCCTCCTGGCCAGCGGGGATGATGGCGGTCTTCTCCGCCGTGCTGCTCCTCCCAGACTTGCTGGGTTTCTTCTGGCCCTTCCCCACCTTGGGAGGAGTCACAGCTGAGTCCCCACTCCCACCGGGACCCCTGGGAGCTGCTTGGGTTGCTGGAGTCTTCCCCCTCTCCCGCCGGGCACTGGCCAACTTCTGGTGCTTCACAGGGGGTGGACTGGCTGTGCTGTGGCTCCGTGACACACTGGCTGTCCTGGTGGCCGATGCACTCCACATACCTGTGACAGCAGGAACCACTGGTCCTGGAGATTTTGTGGATGAGGTGCTAGTTTGTGACCTATGAGTTAGACGGGGTGGTGGGAAATAGGTTAAGGCTTGTCAGGAAAAGTTGTTTGGAGACACTGGGACGGGTAGCTGGAGGGAGTTTGGGAGTGGAGGAAGAGGTGGTGGTTGTAGGAGGTGTAACTTTTGTGGCTTTGGGTGCAGGTGCATGCGTTGGAGGCTGTTGTGAGGTGGATGTATGTTGGGTGGGTGTGTGCCTGCGTTTGGGTATCTTGGGGGGGCGTCACAGACACACTGGGAGAGGACACAGAGGACGTGTGAATGGTAGTGGGGGTGGTGACTGTATGTGAGCGGGTGTGGTGGTAGGTGTGCTGGTGCGGGACGTGGTGGCTGTAGAGGTAGTGCATGCAGGTGTGAGTGTAGACGAGACTGGGAGGGAGGAGGGAGACGACGAGGAAGGGGACACAGTGGAGGCAGTGGATGTTAGTGTGTCTGTATGTGTGTGATGCTTGCGTGAGTGCCTGTGGGATGTGTGGTGCTTATGTTTGCCTGAGCTTCCCTTGTGTGGTGAGGTGTGTGCAGGCTGGTGTGATGGTGTGCTTGGGATAGGCAGAGGTACAGGGGATTGGGTCTGGGTGGAGGAAGTTGGAGGGGGGAGGCAAGACACAGGGACAATGGCTGCCATCAGTGCTGAGTCCAGAGTTTGGAAGGTTCGGTGAAGGGCCGCCTGACCAGAATGAATGCCCTCCAGGAATGCATTGGTTTGTTGCAACTCCCTTTCTACACCCTGGATGGCATTCAAAATGGTAGACTGCCCAACAGTGAGTGACCTGAGGAGGTCAATGGCCTCCTCACTGAGGGCAGCAGAGGTGACAGGGGCAGGGGCTAAGGTGCCTGGGGCGAAGGAGATGCCCACCCTCCTGGGTGAGCGGGCACGGGGTGAAGGCAGAGGGGCTGCTGGGAGGGCGGTGCTGGTAAGGGGGGTGGCGGCTGTACCTGTAGAAGTGGGGGCCACGGATGTTGCCGCCACCACAAGGGAGCTCCCATTGGAGAACGAGTCTGTGTCGCTGGTTTCAGCTCCTGTCCCCGCTGTGGTGCTCCCCTCGCCCTCCGTCCCACTGGTGAATTCAGAGTCCGTAGTGTGGCCCTCCATGGCCATGTGGGATGCAGCTTCCTCGTGCTCCGGTGCCACTGCTCCTCCGCCTGATGATGCTGATGCACACAAGAACAGGGAGACCGCAAAAAAGGGGGGGGAACAGAAGAAAGACATGTTGAGTGCATGGCTTACCGCTACCGTTGGTGGACATGACAGACACAGAAACCCATGCACTACGTCGCGCTGTTGGGCTCTACAGTGCAATTCTTGGGAAATGGCCTACAAGGCTATGGACGACATCTGCACACATAGATGACACAGGTGCATGAATAGCTGTACTTAGCACTCTACAGAGGTGGGGTGGGGGGCCACAGGGCCATGCCTTACGAAGGGGCCTAGCCTACGGAACTCGCCCTGGCCTAGGGAAACCCACAGCCCTCCTCCCCCACCCAGACCGGGTAGGCCACCGCCAGGATCCTGAACATCAGGGGGGTCATGGTTCGACGGGCACCCCTCCCACATTGGGAGGCCATCCCCAGCTGAGCCTCCACCGCCTTCTTGCTCCAGGGGCGAATGTCCTCCCATCTTTTACGGCAGTGGGTGCTCCGTCTGTGGTGGACCCCCAGGGTCCGGACGTTCTTCGTGATGGCACGCCAAATATCCTTCTTCTGGTGGGCGCTGACCTACATGAAATGTACAGGGGAAGAAGAGAAGTCATTACCAACTGCACCGTCAAAGGTAGTGGCCCCCATCCCTACCCCTGCCATGTGGCACATGCACCCACCGTCTTTCATGCACGCAGAACTCTGCCCCCTTCCTTCTAACAACTAGCCCTCTCCACACAGGCATAGCCCATACAACATGCTCCCTGTGTAATTACCTGTTGGTCTGGAGGACCATAGAGTAGCGTGTACTGGACGAAGACCCCATCTATGAGGTTCTCCAACTCCTCCGATGTGAAGGCAAGTGCCCTTTCCCCAGACGCACAAGCCATTTTCTCTTCCAGCCGGAGGTCACAGCAGCACTTGCAGTGTAGGACCTCTCCTGTAGAAGATCAGGTACTGGTGATTCAACAGATAGAAAATGGCGGTCACGTCCGCGGCGGTGCGTACCGTCACCGCCGGTGTATATCGTCATTGGCTCCTGGGACCCATAGGGTCCAATGTTAACCAATGCAGCATTGCGCCGCGGTCTTCGACCGCCTACCGCGACGGTGTACAACGCCAGCGCAGTTACCTCACATCCCATTGTCCCACTTTACAGGTCAGGCAGCCACCATGTCAGGGGCCCGCGTGGCCTAATTACCAACTGCGTCACACATACCTAGGCCTAGTCTCAACACACATACAGGCCACATTTTGTGTATGAATGGTGTTCTGTGAAGACTGTGGGTACATACCTCTGAGTTTTTTTACTCTGTGCTCGCTGTTGTCCTTCATAGGCACTGCCCGCTGGGACATGTGTGGAGATGGCGGAATCCTCCGGTGTACCGACCGCTGGTGAACCTGTCGACAATGGAGGAAAGGAATTTGATAATCACCTACAGGTTTGACCGTGCCACAATCCAGGAACTGTGTACCCAGTTGGAGCCAGACCTGATGTCAGCAATACGCCATCCCACAGGAATCCCCCCTCATGTGCAGGTGCTATCAGTGCTCCATTTCCTTGCAAGTGGGTCTTTTCAAACAACTGTGGCCATGGCATGAGGGATGTCCCAGCCTATGTTTTCCAACGTATTTTCCAGAGTGTTGTCTGCCCTGCTGAAACACATGCGGAGCTACATTGTTTCCCCTCAGTTGGAGGATTTGCCTACAGTGAAAGGTGACTTCTATGCCCTGGGACATATCCCCAACATCATAGGTGCCATTGATGGGACCCATGTGGCTTTGGTCCCCCCCCCACAGGAGTGAACAGGTGTACAGGAATCGGAAGAGTTATCATTCCATGAATATACAGATGGTATGTTTGGCAGACCAGTACATCTCCCATGTGAATGCCATGTTCCCAGGCTCCGTGCATGACACCTACATCATGCGGAATAGCAGCATCCCTTATGTGATGGGTCAACTACAGAGGCACCGTGTGTGGCTATTAGGTGACCCTGGTTACCCCAACCTGTCATGGCTACTGACCCCAGTGAGGAATCCCAGGGCAAGGGCAGAGGAACGCTCCAATGAGGCCCAGGGGCGAACTAGGAGGGTGATCGAACGGACCTTCGGCCTCCTGAAGGCCAGGTTCAGGTGCCTCCATATGACAGGTGGATCCCTATTCTACTCACCAAAGAAGGTGTGCCAGATCATCGTGGCCTGCTGTATGCTTCACAACTTGGCTTTGCGACGACAGGTGCCTTTTCTGCAGGAGGATGGTCCAGATGGCGGTGTTGTGGCAGCTGTGGAGCCTGTGGACAGTGATGAGGAGGAAGCTGAGGAAGAAGACATGCAGAACAGGGACTCAGTCATCCAGCAATATTTCCAGTGAAACACAGGTGAGAATACTTTCCTGCCTACTACATGTACCTTTACCCTACTACCTCTATCGTCTGTCAATTTCACCCAGTGTGGTCACTGAGTTGTCACTTTCCCTTATGGTTTCACAGGTGTAGGTCCCACTGTGTGTCATCTGCTTAGATTCCTTATGGACTAGAGCTGTGTCACATAGGTATGTTGACATTACTATTTCATGAACATTTTGTCACTGTAATTGCAAATACAATATTTCGAAATCACAGACAGACTCCAGATCTTTTGGTGCTTTAGGTGTGTTTATTTAAATACAAAATATTGGAGGGGTAAGTTAAATGGTGAGGGGTGATGGCGGAGGAGTGTCCATGGCAGTCTATTAGTCTCACAGGTGCATTGCCCATATGGGCATAGGAAGTGGAGCTGGGGCAGTTTTAATAGGGAGAGGGTGACAAAGTGGGACAGTGGGATAACAATCAGGGTGGTCTCATTTCTTGGCGGGGGTCTTGGCATCGTGCTCTGTCTTGTTCCTGGATCTCAGGGACCGTTTGCGGAGTGGTTCTCTGTCTGCAGGGGGTGGGGTGCTGGTGTGGTGGTCCTGTGGTGGTGCCTCCTGTCCACTAGCGCCGGCGGAGGTGGTGGGCAGTTCATCGTCCATGCTAGTGTCAGGGGCCCCTTGTACTGCCACAGTCTCCCTCCTGGTGTTCAGTACTTCCTTCAGCACCCCTACGATGGTGCCCAGGGCGGAGCTGATGGTTCTGAGTTCCTCCCTGAACCCCAAATACTGTTCCTCCCGCATGCGCTGGGTCTCCTGAAACATGGCCAGGACCGTTGCCATCATCTCCTGGGAGAGGTGGTATGCTCCCATGATAGAGGAGAGGGCCTCGTGGAGAGTGGGTTCCCTTGGCCTGTCCGCCCCCTGTCGCACGGCAGCCCTCCCAGTTCCCCTGTGTTCCTGGGCCTCCGTCCCTTGGACCGTGTGCCCACTGCCCCCAGGTCCCTGTTGTTGTTGGGGTGGTGGGTTATCCTGGGTTCCCTGTAGTGGTGGACACACAGCTGATTGATGTGTCCTGGTGACGGAGGTATGGGCCCGCTGGGTGGGTGCTGTGCTGGTATTTCCAGAGGGGGGAAGGTCTGTGGTGGCCTGTGCCTGTGTGAGGGGAACCGACTGTCCCGAGGCCCACGATGGTCCGGGCTGGTCATCTAGATCCAGGTGGACAGAGCTGCTGTCATCACTGTGGGCCTCTTCTGTGGGTGGAGTGGAGATGTCTGGACCCTCCTGTCTGGTGACGTTGGGTAGTGGTCCTGCAGGGGTGTAAAGGCATGATTATTGCATCTGTGTGTGTCATGGTGTGCAATGGGTGGGTGACCCTGTACCCCAGTGCTGACAGTCCTGTGTAGGGGCTTGTGTGATGATGGTTTAGGGGGGTGTATGGGTATGTGCAGTGGGCATGCTTTAGTGATGGGTGTCCATGCGTTGGTGTTGCATGCAGGGCTTGGTGTTGGGATGTGTGGTTTGTGATATTGGTACATTTGTGAGGAGTTGGAGTGATAGGGGTGGGGGTATGTGATAGCATGCAGGTAGGGTGGGGGATATGGTAGTTAAAGGTTTGACTTACCAGAGTCCATTCCTCCACCGACTCCTGCGAGGCCCTCAGGATGCAGAATCGCCAAGACCTGCTCCTCCCATGTTGTCAGTTGTGGGGGAGGAGGTGGGGGTCCGCCGTCAGTCCGCTGAACCGCCTGGTGGTGTCTTGAGACCACAGAACGCACCTTCCCCCGTAGGTCGTTCCAACTCTTCCTGATGTCCTCCCGATTTCTTGGGTGTTGTCCCACTGCGTTGACCCTGTCGACTATTCTTCGCCATAGCTCCACCTTCCTTGCAATTGAGGTGTGCTGCACCTGTGCTCCAAATAGCTGTGGCTCTACCCGGACTATTTCCTCCACCATGACCCTGAGCTCCTCCTCCGAGAACCTGGGGTGTCTTTCCCGTGCCATGGGGTGGTGTAGGTGATGTGTGGGGTGGAGTGTGTGGTGATAAGTGTGGTGATATGTAGTGGTGTGTTGTGTGAGGTGCGTGGAAGTTGTGTGGGTGATGGTGTTGTGTGCCTGTGGATGCTGTGGTTTCTGGTGGTGTCTCTCTCTGGCCTTCGGTCGTGAATTTTTGGTCGTAGGGGTTTGTGGGTGATGTGGGTGTGTGTTTTATATTGTATTGGGTGTGTGGGAGTGGTGTGTGTATGTGTATCAGGTGTGTGTATTTCGAATTGTCCAATGTGGCTGTGTTTTGTAAGAGTGTGTGTATTTTGAGCGTGGCGGTGTGTACCTCCAATGGAATACCGCGGTTGAAAGACCGCTGCGTGGATTTGTGTGTCGTGATAGTGTGGGCGTATTTCTGTTGGTGTGACGGTGGAGGTTTTGTTTTCGCTAGTTTATCACTGACCTTTGGTGTGGCGGACTTGTGTGGGTGTCTGAATTTTGTCGGATTCCGAGATGTGGGTCATAATAGCTGTGGCGGAATTCCGCGGCCGCGGCGGTGTGTTGGCAGTCTTCTGCACGGCGGTAAGCGGCTTTTACCGCCAATGTTGTAATGACCCCCTTAGTTATGAATGATAGTGAACGATGAGGGAACCAGTTCAAGAAAGAATATCCTGAAGTATTTTCATGGAAGATAAGTACTTTAGAAGGATATTCTCAGAAGATTAATTTGAAGAAAAAGGCTAAACCTAAAGTACACAAATCAAGGGAATTCCAAAGATTTCTAGAGAAGAAATACATAAGGAATTGAATGATTTACTCATAAAATATTGGTATTATTGAAGAAGTGGAGGCATCACAGTAGATAACACCCTTAGTAGTAGCCTGTAAAGCTAATGGTAAGATCCGGTTGTGTGGACTTAAATGACTTGACTAGTAAGATTGTGGTTGAAAAGTTCCCATTATCTAATATAACTGAAATGGTCTCTTTAACAAAGGGCAAGAAGTGTTTTTCATCTATTGCTTTATTGTCAGCATACAACCAGGTAAAACTGCATGAAGAAGGTAAAAGTTTGACCGTCCTAATGACTCCACAAGGATGTTATCGGTATGTCAGAATGCCATTTGGATTAGCATCGACAGCTGCTGTATTTCCAAAACTATGGCATAAAATGTTTAAAAACATGCCGGGTGTAATATTCTTCCAAAATGACCTATTAATTCTCAAAGAATAAGACTCAACATGAAGTCAGAATAAAGGGAATATTGGAGAAATTGAAAGCGAGTGAGTTAACAGCTGAATATTTTAAGTGTAAATTTGTAGTACATTCCTTGGATTACTTGGGGCATGAAGTTACTGCAGAAGAAATAAAACCAAAAAAAGAATTATTGAAAGCTGTGAAAAATGCTCTAACGTCTAAAGATAAAGATGTGCTAAGGTTCTTTCTAAGATTAGTTGAATTCAATGTGAAGAGAAAAGAAAAAACATACAATTTAAGGCAATTGTTAAAAAATAGGTGCAAGTATGTATGGTCCTAAACTTTACAAAATTAATTTGAGAATGTAAAAAATGAGATTTGTAAAGCAACATTTTTTATGGATTTGATCAAAACCTTGCATGCACAATAACTACTGATGCAAGTAGTAAGGTGATAGGAGCTGTATTAACCCAAAGAAGTGAAGATGGAAAGGAACATACTGCAGTGTAAGCTTCCAGCGCATTATCTTCAGCAGGAGAACTGTATTCTGTAATTAAAAAGGAAACCCTTGCCATGGTCTAGGGATTAGAGCACTTTAGAAATTTTATATGGGGTTTCCATGTGGAAGTGAGATGTGACCACAAACCCTTTGTGAAGGTGTTATCTACAGAGACGTTATTGAAGGCAACTCCCAGAAAAGCAAGAATGTTAATTAGGCTGCTTGATTATAGGCATACCATAGTGTACTTACCAGGTCAAGAACAGAGTAGCAGATTGCATAAGTAGGCTACCATTACCACTAGAAGAGGATCCAGGAATGTGGGAAGAATTCCATGAAGCCTGGGCAGATGAGAAGATGAGGAATGAGGCCATTAATGATGAAGAATGGAAGGAAGCAAATTTACAGGATGGTGAACTGTAGTGAAAGGATGGCCTGAAAAGAAAACATTGAATTCAGAATTGAGAAATTTCTGGGAAGTGCGTAATGAATTGTCAGTGATTGAAGACAATGGCCCTCATTATGACATTGGCGGTAAGTCCCACATACCGCCTTGCTGACTGCCCCAACATACCACGACCGCGATGGTATACCGCTACCCATATCATAACCCACACATAGCAATCCGTCACTATACGGACACAAACACAAGTCCGCCAGTCAGTGCTAAACTGGCGGCATCAAAACCCACACTGTTACGCCTACAGAACTACGCCCACACCATTATGACCCACGAATCACCGCAGCGTACATTTAACCGCAGTAAACCATTGGCAGTACATACTGCTGCACTCAAAATGCACACAACCTTACAAAACAACACCACATTGGATATTCAAACTACACACACCTGACACTCATACACACACCACACCCACACACCCACCCCACTATAAAACACAAACCCACACCACCCACATCCCTTTACGACTCAAAGAAATTGACAACTGAGAGAGAGACACACCAAGAGCACCCACAGAACCAGAGCCACAGAACACCATCACTCATACACCATCCACGCACCTCACAGCACACACCCCAACACATCACCCACACGCCCTCACACACACCACTCACACTACACCCATGGCACCACAAAGACACCCCAGGATCTCTGAGGAGGAGCTAAGGGTCATAGTGGAGGAAATCATCCGAGTAGAGCCACAGCTATTCAGATCACAGGTGCAGCAGACATCCATTGCTAGGAATATGGAGCTATAGCGGAGGATCGTGGACAGGGTCAATGCCCTGGGACAGCACCCCAGAACAAGGGATGACATCAGGAAGTGGTGGAACGACCTACGGGGGAAGGTGCATTTTGTGGTTGCAAGACACCAGATAGCTGTACAGAGGACAGGCGGTGGACCCCCACCTCCTCCCCCACAACTAACAACATGCGTGGAGCAAGTCTTTGGCAATACTGCATACTGAAGGCCCGGCAGGAGTAGCAGGAGAACTGGACTCTGGTAAGTCAAATCTTTACTACTTTCACCCCCCCTGCATGGCATCACATACCCCCACCCTCACCCTCATTCCGATCATGCCACCACCTCCCACACACCCCACCATCACAACCCACCGATCCCAGTACCCAGCACTGCATGCACCACCAATGCATGGACACCACTCACAGACCTGCATGGACACCATCACCGCAGCATGCACACTAGAAAGAGTCACCTAGCCCACAAAATACCTACTCACGCAAGGCAAAGCTCACAGGGCACTCACAACCATGCAGGGCAACACACCCATGCACAAGATGCCACACGCAGAAACAATAACACTGCATTTACATCCCCACAGGTCCCACACCCAACGTCACTGGAGAGGAGCTGCCAGCAACATCCAGTCCCCCCACAGAAGAGGCCCACAGTGATGACAGCAGCTCTGCATGCCTGGATCTAGATGACCAACCTGGCCCATCATGGACCCCCAGACAGTCGGTTACCCAGCCACAGTCCCACACCACCACAGCGCCTCCCCCTCAGGAAACACTAGCACAGCACCCACCCAGTGGGCCCATCCCTCTGTCCCCAGGACACACATCAATCAGCAGTGTGTCCACCACTACAGGGACCCCAGGCAACCCCACAAACACAGAATGATCAGGGACCTGGGGTCAGTGGCAGTGGGCACATGGTTCAGCGGACAGAGGCACATGACAACAGGGAAGCTGGTAGGACTGCTGTGCGACAGGGGGAGGACAGGACCAGGGAACTGACTCTCCACGAGGCACTCACTAACATCCTGGGAGCATACCACCAGTCCCAGGAGACCATGGGCCAGATACTGGCCAAGCTGCAGAAGACCCAGCGGCTGCAGGAGAGACAGTAGCTGGGGGTCTGGGAGGACCTGAGGGACATCAACACCACCCTGGTCATTATTGCAGGGCTGCTGGCAGACATGGCCAACACCATGAGGGAGGGAGTGGCACACCAACGTGCCACTGGCACTAGCCACACCAATGAACAGCCCTCCACCTCCACTGACGCTAGTGGACAGGAGGCCCCACCACAGGAACAACAGGCCACCAGCACCCCTCCCACTGCAGAAGGAAAATCACCCCACAAATGGTACCTGCGATCCAGGCAAAAGCCAGAGAACATTGCCAAGACCCCTGCCAGGAAATAAGACTCTCCTGAATGTCATCCTTGTGTCCCACTCTTTCACCCTGTCCACCTTGAACTGCCATTGCTCCACTTCCTATGCCCCCTTGGACAATGCACCTGTTATCCACATAGAATGGACTCTATCCTGGACATTCCTCCACCTTCACCCCAGCCCATTGCACATCCCTGTTATATTTTCGGCAAGTAAATAAACACCACTTTAAAAAATACGAGTATGTAGTATGTCAAGTGATTTAAGTATGTATTTCTTTTACAATCTGTAGACATTGCAAGTAGACTGTACAGTAACGTATACATAGGTATGACCTGTATTGTGCTGCAGTCAATACACCAGGAGCCAGAGCAGGGCAGAAATATCTGTGAATAGACATGTAAAAGGGTACAGTAAGTGGACATAGTGGTGTGAACAGCAGCCTGCCAGTGACAATTTATAACACAAAACTGCAATGGAAGATGAAGTTACAGTGTCTTACCTGTGTGTCACTGAAGGTACTGTCGAATGATAGATGTTCTGTTGCCAAAATCCTCATCCTCTGCCTCCTCTTGGTCACTGTCCACAGGCTCCACCGCTGCCACAAGCCCATCTCCAGCCTCATCCTCCTGCAGAAAAGGCACCTGGCGTCTCAAGGCAAGGTTATGCAACATGCAACACACCACAATGATCTGCCACACCTTCTTGGGTAAGTAGGACAGGGAACCACCTGTTAGATGGAGGCACCGAAACCTGGCCTTCAGGAGGCCAAAGGTTCGCTCTATAATTGGTCTTGTTCACCCATGTGCCTCATTGTAACGTTCCTCTGACCTTGTTCTGGGATTCCTCACTGAGGTCAGTAGCCATGAGAGATTTGGGTAACCAGAGTCACCTGTAAATATCAAGGGTTACCTGTTAGCCAGAAACTCACCTTTAGGGCCAACCCCACACCCATATACCAACATACACTGGGTGGGGACCATGGGATCACCTAATAGCCACAACTGGTGCCTCTGGAGTTGAGCCATCACATATGGGATGCTGCTATTCCTCAGGGTATAGGTATCATGCACAGACCCAGGACACTTTGCATTGACATGGGAGATGTACTGGTCCGCCAGGCACACTATCTGCACATTCATAGAGTGAAAGCTCTTTTGATTTCTGAACACCTGTTCATTTCTCTGGGGGGGACAATTGCAATATGTGTACCATCAATTGCCCCAATAATGTTGGGGATATGTCCCATTGCATAGAAATCAGCTTTCACTGTGGCCAAATCCTCTACCTGGGGGAAAACAATGTAGCTGCGCATGTGTTTCATCAGGGCAGACAACACTCTGGTCAGCACATTTTAGAACATTGGCTGGGGCATTCCTGCTGCCATGGCCACTGTCACTTGGAAGGAGCCACTCGCCAAGAAATGGAGCAGCGATAGGACTTGCACAAGAGGGGGGATCCCAGTGGGCTGACAGATAGCTGAGATCAGGTATGGCTCCAATTGGGCACACAGCTCTTGGATTGTGGCACTATCAAGTCTGTAGGTCAGGATAATGTGCCTGTCCTCCATTGTTGCCAAGTCCACCAGGGGCCTGTACATGGGGGGATGTCTCCATCTCCTATTCATCCTCAGCGGTTGTATTTTAAGGGGCACAACGAGGAGCATCTGGTCATATCTAAAAATTTCCTCAATGTACAATGCATTGCATATTGTGACAGAAACAGTATCTGTATGTTTATTCCCAAAATGTGCTTATGTCGGCTGTGACGCAGTTAGGTACCATGGCCTGAACCCCCCTGAAATGGCGGACGCCTTTCCTCTGTGGAGGGACAGGTGGAAATGAGGTAATGCTGCTGACGTTGTGCGCCGTTGCGGGAGGCGGTCGAGTACCGCCACACAACTCCTCACTGGTTAACATTCGGCCCTATGGGTTACAGTGGCCAATGGTGATGTACGCAGACGGTACGCATCGCCGGGGACGTGACCGCCATTTTCTATCTGTTCACTCACTTGCTACCTGACCTTCAACAGGAGAGGACCTACACTGCAAGTGCTGCTGTGACCTGTGTCTGGAACCAACCATGGCTCGTGTCACTGGGGAAAGAGCCCCTACCATCACCGCTGCAGAGTTGGAGAAACTGGTGGATGGGGTCCTACCCCAGTACTGATTGCTTTATGGGCCTCCAGACCAACAGGTGAGTACACTGTAGTCATGATGCATGGGGCATGAATGCATGGTGTGATGTCTGTGAAGGCCTCTTGTAAGGGGGGGTGGTGGAGGGGTCCAGGGCAGCGTGCAGCATGTATGGTGTTCAATGTATGTGCGTAAGGGGATGGGTGGGATCTGGTGGGCCATGGGTGTAGCAGGCCGGACGGTATGACTGATCTCTTTTCCAATTTTCATTTTTCTGCAGCACCCATAAAAAAAAAGGGTACATGGCATGCCATCACCAAGGACGTGTGGACCCTGAGGGTCTACGGCAGGCAGAGCACCTACTGTCACAAACGGTGGGAGGACGTGAGATGCTGGGCAAGGAAGATGGCGGAGGCCCTGCTGGGGATGGCCTCCCAAAGAGGAAGGGTTGCCCGTCGAACCCTGACCCACCCTGATGTTCGCCATACTGGCGGTGGCCTACCCGGAGACGCTACTCGGAGGGAGATGGACGACAAGGAGGAGGGGGACACAGTGGAGGCAGTGGGTGTTGGTGTGTCTGCATCCAGTAGCGTCTCCACTCACACCTGGATGCACTACATCCTCACCCACTACCTCCATCACCATCACGCCTATCACTACACACCCCTCACTGGCAGTCACCACCCCCACATCCATGCACACGTCCCCTGTGTCCTCTCCCACTGTGTCTATGCTCCCTCCTCCCAAAGTACACAAACGCAAGCACTCAGACATCCAACAGCCATCCACCTCACAACAGCATCCAGCCCATGCACCTGCACCCAAATGTGGCAGACAGACGCCTCCTACAACCACTTCCTCTTCCTCCACTCTCAAACCTTCACCCCCTTCCCGCCCCGGTGTCCCTAAGAAGCTTTACATCTCCACCCTTGACCTCTTTCTTACCCCTCCCCCATCCTTCATTTCGGGCCAGGGTGGTCAAAGCCCAGGCCAGTACCTCAGGCGCCCAGTCCACGACCACTGTAGTTTCTGCAGCTCCTGCAGGGGTGAGCGTCTCAAAGGAGACACCTATCAGGACTGGCAGTGTGCCTGCACCAGTTGCCATGGGCGAGGCCAAGGATCAACCATCAACTGCCAAGGGCAAGAAGGGACCACTAGCTGCCAAGGCCAAGGATGCACCACCAGCTGCCAAGGGCAAGGGCAAAGGGCCTGCCCCTGCAGGCAGGAGAGACAGGAGGCCTGGTGCTGTGACAGGATCTGAGCCCCCACCACCAACCAGCTCTCTGAGGCTGCATTGGAAGGGCTGGAGCCTCCCCCCACCAATGGCAGCACCAACACCAGCACCGTCAGCAGCACTGGCACTGCCAGCAGCACCACTGGCAGCAGCAGCAGCCCCAGTGGGCAGCCGTCTGAGGCTGCAGGGGAACACCTGGAGCCTCCCCCCAACGCTGGCAGCACCAACACCAGCACAGCCAGCAGCACAGCCACCCCCACCACCAGCAGCACCGCCACCAGCACCGCCAGCAGCACCACTGGCAGCAGCTCCAGTGGGCAGCTGTCTGAGGCTGCAAGGGAAGGCATGGAGCCTCCCTCCACCACTGGCAGCACCGACACCAGCACCAGCACTGCCACCACTGTACAGCCGTCCCGCTGGCGGAGGGACTGTAGTCCTGCCTGCATGGAGTGTCATGCATCCTGCCCACAGCAAATCTCGTGGACCTGACACCCAGGTGAGAGTCTGTGACCTTGCACTCCCCATGTGTTGCATCACAGGGCACACAGCCCCCTCCAGAACCAGTGGAAGAAGGCATCCACTCGCCCCCTACTTGCCAGGATGAAGCACACTGGGCACAAAGCCCCCTCCAGAACCAGTGGAAGAAGGCATCCACTCACCCCCATCCTTGCAAGGATGAAGCACACTGGGCACAGAGCCCCCTCCAGAACCAGTGGAAAAAGGCATCCACTCACCCCCTCCTTGCCAGGATGAAGCCCCTTGGGCACAAGGCCCCCTCCAGAACCAGTGGAGAAGCCTTCCACTAGAGAGACTGTGTCCTTGCACTCCCCAGGACTAAGCAGTGGGCAAACCACCCATTAGAGAGACTGTGGCCTTGCACTCCCCAGGACCAAGCAGTGGGCAAACCACCCACTTGAGAGACTGTGGCCTTGCACTCCCCAGGACCAACCAGTGGGCAAACCACCCACTTGAGAGACTGTGGCCTTGCACTCCCCAGGACCCAGCAGTGGGCAAACCACCTCCTTTAGAGACTGTGGCTTTGCACTCCCCAGGACCAAGCAGTGGGCAAACCACCCACTAGAAAGACTGTGGCCTTGCATTCCCCAGGACTAAGCAGTGGGCAAACCACCCACTTGAGAGACTGTGGCTATGCACTTCCCAGGACCAAGCAGTGGACCTGTAGCCCCCTCGAGGAGCAGTGGAGTTGTACCATCTTCCAGCTGAGGTGCCCCCTCTTCCCCTTCCCACTGAGGTGCCTGTGCATTTTTTGACCTGATGCCCCAGCAGTGCTCTCGCCGCATTGAGGCAGGAGTCAAGTGGGGCCTTGGCCTATGTGAGATGGCCCTGCGGCCCACGGACATTGTGGACTGGGCAGTGTCCCTCCATTTGTATATATGTAAATACTGTTTTGATTTTGAAGCACGATTTTCTAGTACTTTATCTTATTACAATCACTTTAATCAATTCCTTTTGTCCTTGCATTATTCCTGAGGTGTACTGGGTGGATATGTAATGTTGCATCTGTTTGTGTGTATGGTGTTGGGGGTGGGGGTGTTGCGTGTTGCGTGTGTGTGTCACTCTCTTTTTCCTCCCCCCTTCCCTGTGTGCTATGCAGCAGTACTCACCGTGGTCGTCATCGCGGGCGTTGGTATTCCTGATGTAGGAGGAGGTAGACCAGCATGGGGAACACCTGCAGTTCGGGCTCCATGGCATCGTGGTTCTTCCTTGAGTGTTCAGAGGTGAGTCGTTTCCCTTCTGTGTACTGTTTCTGCCGTGCTTTTGATGGTGTTGGTACCGCCCCGGAAAAGGTGGCAGATTGGTGTGTCATAATATAGTGGGCAGAACCTTGTCTTCCGCCTGGCTGTTTGTGGTTACCGCTGCGGTGCTTGTTGCTACCGCCGTGGCGGTCGGTGTGTTAAAGTGGCTGTAATTCCATTTTTTTTACCGCCGGCCTGTTGGCGGTATTACCGCCGCTTTATCGCTGACCGCCAGGGTTGTAATGAGGGCCAATGTGTTTAGGGGAGAAAAAATCATTCCACCCAAGAGTTTGAGAAAAACCTTGATTAAACTTTGCACTGATGGACACTTAGGAATAGTAAAAAGTAAGAAAAGAGTTACAGAATTTTATTGGTGGCCTGGTCAAGATGTGGAAGTAGGAAGAATTGTCAGGGAATGTACCATTTGTATGACTGCAGAGCAATCACAAAGACTATTGAAACCACCACTTTCTCCAGTTCCTTGTCTGGAAATGGCTTCGGAAGACTTAAGAATTTATATTATGGGGGTCATTTTGACCCTGGCGGTATGAGACCGACAGGGCTAAAATGACGGAAGCACCGCCAACAGGCTGGCGCTGCTTCCAGGCGTATTACGACCGCTGTGGAACTGCCGCGGTCGCACCGCCCGGGCTGGCAATATTCCACCACTTTAGCCCCGGCGGTCATAATTCGACTGGGCAGCGCTGGTTGCAGCGCTGCCCAGGCGATTACGAGACCCCGACCGCCAGCCTTTTTCTGGCGGTTTGCACCACCAGGTAAAGGCTGGCGGAACGGGGAGTCGTGGGGCCCCATGCAGCTTTTCACTGTCTGCTAAGCAGACAGTGAAAAGCGCGACGGGTGCAACTGCAACTGTCGCACGGCCGCAACACCGCCGGCTCCATTTGGAGCCGGCTCCTATGTTGCGGCCGTGATCCCCGCAGGGCCGGCGGGCGGAATCCAGGTTTCTGCCCGCCGGCCCAGCGCGGATCTCCAAATGGCCTCGAGAAAAGGAGAAAGTGGAGAAGATTGCAGGGTCCACCACCACTATCAACATTGTAGGAGATAGCAGCCAGGCTGCATCAGCAGGGGTTGGAGGGCACAGAGGCAGAGTACCAGTGACTAGAGGAGGAGGAGAGTGAGGCACATGCCCCTGCCCCTGGTCAGTTCCTCAAGCCAGCCACCTGGGCCTCCATCCTCCAGGCCACATCAGCACCAGTGCCATCAGCAGCTGGCAGCCACCTATGCCCCTACCACCACTGCTACTCCCCCTCGGACTGCTTGTTCCAACACTGGGGTTGATTCTCCGCCCGCCAAAGTACCCCCGCCAGAACACCGCACCGCGGTCATCAGACCGCTGCGGTGATTCTGGGTTTTCCACTGGGCTGGCGGGCGACCGCCAAAAGGCCGCCCGCCAGCCCAGTGGAAAACAACCTTCCCACGAGGACGCCGGCTCTGAATGGAGCCGGCGGAGTGGGAAGGTGCGACGGGTGCAGTGGCACCCGTCGCGTATTTCAGTGTCTGCAAAGCAGACACTGAAATACAAAGTGGGGCCCTCTTACGGGGGCCCCTGCAGTGCCCATGCCATTGGCATGGGCACTGCAGGGGCCCCCAGGGGCCCCACGACACCCCATACCGCCATCCTGTTCCTGGCGGGCGAACCGCCAGGAACAGGATGGCGGTATGGGATGTCAGAATCCTCCATGGCGGCGCAGCTCATGGAGGATTCATTTGGGCAGCGGAAAACTGGCGGGAGACCGCCGGTTTTCCACATCTGACCGCGGCCAAACCGCCGCGGTCAGAATGCCCTGCGGGGCACCGCCAGCCTGTTGGCGGTGCTCCCGACAACCCTGGCCCCGGCGGTCCATGACCGCCGGGGTCAGAATGACCCCCACTGTGTGCTTCATGAGCTGACATTCTTGGGCCTTCAGATGGCATGCCTCAAGACCCAGCAACAAGAAATGTGGACCATCACAGAGAATGGCCTCTTCTAAGCCCTGTTTTGTTTTTTCTTTTTGGTGGGAGGGACTTTTGTTATGGGCGGAGAGGGTGGAAATTGGGAAGGGGCTTTTTGGACTCTTTGGACTTTAGTCAATTGCTTGGGGACTGGGTGATTTCTTTGAGGAGAGGGGTGGGCCAGTTGTAGGTAGAAAGGGTGGGTTTTCTTCTTTTCTTGACACTCAGGTCAATCAAGGATCATTATTATACCTTATGCTTGGAATAGTATTTGGTGTTTTACTTTTACTTTACTCTGCTGCTGCAGCATGTTCCAGATTTTCAAAGTGGCTGGCTGTTTGTGGTTACCGCTGCGGTGCTTGTTGCTACCGCCGTGGCGGTCGGTGTGTTAAAGTGGCTGTCTGTGTTGGTGGTTTCCGCCATGGTCATAATTCCATTTTTTTACCGCCGGCCTGTTGGCAGTATTACCGTCTCTTTACCGGGAAGACTTAAGCATTTATATTATGTGTCCTATTAATGACAATGGTGAAAATTGTTATGTGTTGGTTGGTCTCAGTGGATTATTTCTCAAAATGGCCTGAGATCAAATGTATAAATAAGGCCAGTGCTGGAGAGGTAATTCTGTTTATGGATGAATTGTTCCAAAGGGAAGTTTTACCTAAGAGATAACCTGCTGATAATGGTGTACAATTTAATAGTGTTGAGATTGAAAACTTCTTACAACTGAATGGTATTGAGCACAAAACAACTTCAGTCTATCATCCTAGTGGCAATGGAGAGGTGGAGAGATTTAATCATGTAATTAAAGATTCAGTACAATTGGCTACAAATAAGAACCTCAATTGGACGATTTCTGTCAAGAAAATGCTGTGGATGTATCACACGACGCCCACGGAACTGGTTATAGTCCTTTTACAATTATGAGGGGAAGAGGTCCTTTTACCAAAGATAATCAGGGATGATTACTTAAATCTAGACTTAGCCAACCACCAAAAGAAGTAAGGAAGAATATCCAGGAATCTCAAGAGAAATATAAAATGTACAGGGACAAAAAGATTGGACTAAACAATTAATGCCTGAGAAAAGGAGAAGTGGTTTGTGTCAAATTACCATATAAGGTTAAGAAAGGCAAAAGCAAATTTCAGGATCTTTAGAGGTAATAAACATTTTCACTAATTCAGTGAAATTGAGTGATGGACGTGTATGGCATATGAGTAGATTTGTGAAATGGAAGGAAGGAATGGAAGAAGCACGTAATGATTTGGAGAAGAAAGAATATAGTTGGTTGGAATAAGAACATTTATAAATACTGAAGAGGTACAATTGTCAGAAACTGAACCATGTGTAGAAGAAACCCTTAAATCTGGATCTTGTTATCAATAAAATCAGTAACGTGATAATTTGGAAGAAAATTTGTCACAAGATAAATTGGGAAAATGTTTTATTAATAAATCTGGTAGAGTAATCAGACATTCCATGCATTTGCAAGATTATATGACTTACCCATTTAATAGATGGCACAGCTATTTTCCTAAAGAAAATACAAATTCATGTATAGTTTGATAAATATTAGAAATATTAGTCAGTTAGTGTAGTGTATTTAGTTTTGCATTTTTATTTTACCGTAGGATATTAGAACTTTGTTATATTAAGGATGGAGATGTGTTATGTCTGTTACTTGAAACTGTAGAATGTTCTATATGTTATCAGTAGCTATGGAATGTTGCATATGTCATTCGTAGTGAAGGGAGAACCAAATGTGAGAGGCGACAATTGGAAATCTAGTGAAGCTGGACAAGGCGTGTTGGCCATTACTTATAAGCTTATATTTTAATAAAGGACATTTTCTTCATCAAACTGTGTGGAGTAAACATAACACCTCTGTTCTTGACCCTTACCTTGGCCCAGAATTAGATGGCCACCATTTTCCTGAAGCTAAATCCAGTCAAAAAAGGATCTACTCATTATGTAACTCAACATCAACAAATGGAACCCTCCAAAATGTCCAGAAATAATGTGACCTCCTCTAACCCCTACAAAAGGCCCACATTGGTCATCTACAGTGACTCTAATGTCTTACTTGACCAACACAATTCTTAAGTACCATCTGACTTGGAAGAAAATTATGACAGTGGTAGGGAGACAGAGAAGAGAGAGATGGAAGATGAATACAGTGAGACATGTTAAGCATTGTTATTCGAGAAAAGAAGAAAGTGGAGAAGATTGCAGGGTAAGGATGTTAAGTGATGTTTTAGAACAATGAAGCAGTGATAGTATTAACCAATACTTACAGGGCATTTTGCTGAGACAGTTAGAATCCTAGTCCATAGTATTCCATTGCAAAGATTCTGAACACACCTTGAAGATCCTTTTTGTTTCCATTACCACTCCCTCCTACCTTACATAAAGAAGGGACCTGAGTCCACCCCGAATGTAGCTTATGCAAAAAACATCAAGACTAGTTTATTAGGCTGATTTTAGCTTTTCTCACAGGACCTCTAATTTCCCTTCAGATATTTTTCCAAACCAACACAGTTGTTTCCAGGTTACCATTAAGGGTACATGTTGCGCTTTAGGAATAAAATTAAAAACATTTTGCATCCTAGTGAAGAAAATATCTATTAAAATGGTAGAAAAAATCATGAAAAAAAATGTCAATAGCAAACTAAAGCAAGATGTTTCAAATGAAGAAATTGAGCACACACGGGCTATGTGTATTTCTACTTGCCCTAACTTAATTAGTAGTAGCCAGAAAACAACCATTTGAAAAGATGTGATACTGCAGTCGCATAGCTGAAACCAAGGCTGAACCTCAGCCCACAGCTCGTTACCAAACCATTTCTTGGGTTTTTCACAGGTCAACTCTCTGATTCTGGAGCATTCATTTACAAGGATGGAGTCTCTTTCACATTCTCAGAGACCAGGGAGATTTTATTAATATGGATGTATATGCTGCAAGTGGCTGCTTCATGAACGCATTTGCTAGAATCTGCAGAGTGCTAAATGAACAGTACAGATGTGCAAACATAAATCTGTGCATCGTGCATTGTGCGAAGACCAACCTAATCAGTATAAAGAACAGGTAGTCTGCCCCCATAAATAGTAAAGTGCCAGGAACCACCTTTACATATATGTTGCTTCTGGCCGCCAAGGAGGGGGTAGAAGGGCTGAGGTAAGAAGGTGATAGAAGTCTGCACCTCTAAGATGAAGAAAGAAAATACTGAGGATGAAAACCTAAATTGCTTATTAAACTAAGATTCAGACACCACAGCACACCGATGTAGGAGTCCAAAAGTAAAAGTCACAGTCCATCATATGAAGTTCCACAGACCGTAGTTCAAAAGCAATACGCTTATAGAACAATACGTCTATTATCACAGTAACAGTCAATCAACACGTGCTTCGTCACAGAAAGTTACTTTTTCAAGGCTGCAAGTACGTGGACCAGAACACAAATACAAAATAAGGACAGAGATAATGCTTATTCCTTTTGCTACAAGATTTCAATACAGTCAATAGACCAGTGCAATACCCATATTGTAGAGGGGTAATATACGTAGGGATAAGTGTAAATCCTACTGATCCAAGGAGTGACTGTGAAAGGGGTGGAGTGTTCCATTATAATAAGAAGGTACCCACACAAACCACGAGTAAAAGGAACAGAAAACTACCATAAGTAAGCATAGAATACAAGTCATGTAACACCATAACACATGACCAAAGATGTTTGTGCATACAAGAGGGTCCGGGACGGAACCATATGTACAAAAAATAAATGAAAAAACTAACCAGTTAGGCCATTATCAAAATCATTCTCAACTATTCCCCCCACGTTGCTGGGTACATTTAACAAGATGCCTGACAAAAGCATGATAGTTCACCCGAGAGTTAAAGATTGTTAATTCCGCCATTTGTGCAAAAGAGCCTTGTGCTTGTTATCTTCTAAATAGAAAAAGTTTCCTTTGTATGTTTTTGTATTTTCCCCTCTCCTTTAGGCAGCGGGCTTGTTATACGGTTCTTACTAATCAAGTAGGACTGTGTATCTGGTCAATGTTAGGCCTGGACGTAAATTGCTGAGTTCTGCTACGCGGAATTCCTCGGAGTGCCTAAAAAATTCCACGAGATTCCACTTCACCCAGCGAGCAGGTGGGCGGAACTGTGCTCTGCCACTGTTCATGCTGATTGGTGCCAGTAGCATGCTCTGCTTACCTGTTCTGTGCATGGTGCTGGCCCTATTTATTTATGTACCTTAAATCTTTTCAAACTTCTCCATCCCACTCATCGACCCCTCTTTTACCATTATACCATTATTATATTAGTGTGTATTTGTGTTTGAGTATTTTACGTTTTTGTCTTTTAAAATAAATAAATCTGTGACTTTTTCCCTCACCCAGCATCATGGCAGAGCATGGGCAAGGTGGTGCCAGTGCAGCTGCTAACTGAACGACTTGCAGTCGCTGGCGCCGCCATTGGATGCAGTCCTTTTTTCAGAGGCAAAGATGGCCACAATCATTTTTTGTTTTGTGCAGCTCCATCGCTCCTTCATGTTGACAGCAAGTAGTAGTCTTGGGAGTAGGTATGGCCTGCGGGACCAGCAACGGCTGTAGGGGAGGGTGTGCCAGTGTGTGTGGATGAGAACTGAAGAACTGGAGTCAGGTGCACCCAGCAGCCGTTGACTCTCTGCTGAGCCGACATCCTCGACTGGGAGCAGGACCTGCTGGGCATCCAAGTTGTAGAGCTTGGTGAGTAATTATTTATGTGTTGTGTCCTCCAATGCTAATATTTTTTCAAGTAGCATGCTGCTCACACTCAGAGGTAAGTAAAGTTTACATAACATTACAAATATCATGTAATCCAATTCAAGTCAGCCAGGTTCTACCTAATTGAACTTGTGGCTGTAAGCGCTCGGTTGAGCTGATTATTTAAAAAGTCAGGCAGACTCCTCTGTCCCATCACTAAGATAGTGTAGTAGCACTATCAGTGAGTTAGTGTTCTCCTTGTCTTTCTTTTTATGTAGCTTGTACAGTCCCAAGCAGTCTCATCAGTGGTGTGTAATATGCATCTATGCATTGAAAAGGGAAACTGAGTCAGCCCATCAAAGGGGGATGAGAAGCAAAGATCATTTGTTGCAATACATTAGTAGTTCCAAATGTAGTTTGGGAAATTTGGAATAGGGCTTAGGTTTAGGAATTGACAATAGGTCAACTTGATACTAGTAATATAGGTGATCTGATTTAGAAAAGTACAATGTCAATATGTTACTGTGTTTGACTTTGCCTGTCAAAATATTTTCTGGGAGATTAACTGTACCACTAATCTATTTTTGTTATCTTCTTTATTTCTTACATCAGCACTGAGGGGCAAGAAGAGGGCATCGGAGGATCAGGCTACCACCACCACAAGCCACCACACCACCACAGGCTATGGCTGATGGCTCTGCTGACCCCAGTGAGTCCTAACTTTTACCTCTCCCCATTAGACTAATTTTTCCTTTTTTTATAATTCTGTTTCATGTCTCTTAATTCTTGTTATTGCTGTATTAGCCTTTTTTCTGTTTCATGTTTCTGTACCTGACGTCCTCGTGTCTGTACTAATGTTTCCTTCTGCTTTGCTATTAGGCTTTCCCTCTCCCTTACCTTACATACCCTGTGAACTGGTACTGTAAGGCCACGAGAATAGATTTTTGGAACTCTACTGTGAAGATTACAGGCCCAAGCAAGCTATTGATGCTTTTTTGTTAAGAAGGCTTTATTTTTCTTGCTCAAACAATAAAATGAGAGAGTGGCGATGATGACCATTCCCAATGTTGTATTTTATTTATTATCCAGTATAGCAGCAGTTTTTATGACGGTGCAGCATGGCATGAAAGTAGAATGAGGACAGTATCATTGCATTTACTAACCAAAATCATATGTCCTTCGTTGACCAATTTATTCTACCCCTTCATTGCACTTCAAATGACTCACAGTCATCATAGCTCCCCCCTTCCACTACCAAAGGTTTTTGGTTGGTTTGACTACCTGGTTTTTCTAACATTGTCAACCAACCAAATGCCCAAATTGATATTTTTGATAGAAAAGAAGATACTGCTAACTGAACTGTAGTGATGTATTGGTTGTATTATTGGTTACAAAAAGAAATAAAAAGTGAAGGCTGGTCTGGCATCCAAAATGTGTAATTTTTTTTGTACCCATACAAATCACCAGTGCTGGGGCCAGTGTCAGTGCGGCAGATGCGGAGTTGGTTTTACAGGTGGAATCCCAGGGGGGGCAGGGATAGGTGACGGTAAGTCACATTGGTTGGTTATTGACAATTACTAGTATACTCGCTGTATTTGTTAAGCAAGGCAGATCCCACCCATCATCATTCATGACCTCCCTGCCCATGGCATTTCACGACCCATGACCTAACTGCAGCATGGGTCAATTTGGTACTGCATTGTTAGCTGTGCAATGTGCATCTGCTCCAGTTAATGTGGCATTTACACATTTTTCATTGCATTGCAAACTGAAATGAAAACAAGGTGTGTTTCCCTTCCCTCCCAGTGTTTACTCAGTCACTTCCTACTACTTCACTCCTTCATTTTTTCCTAAGTTTTGTCCTAGCCTGCCTAAAAAATTGAAACATCTATTCCTGGCATGTGCCACGTTTTTGTGGCCAAGCTGTATATATATTTAATGACTTCCATCAGTCGCGGCTCGCAGTGATTCCTGGGGGCGGGGGGAATTAATAACATTAAATTATTTTATTTTTTTAAACTTACCTCCACTCCTGCGCTGCTCCTCTCTCCCTCGTCGTCTCTGCAGCAGGCACAGGCTCCCAGCCTGTCCTGCGGCCAATCGGAGCGCCCAACAAGTGTGCTCCCAGGCAGACTGGGAGCCTGTGAAGTCTCCCTCCAGCCCAGCAACGACTGGGAGCCTGTGAAGTCTCCCTCCAGCCCAGCAACTGTGTTGCTAGGCTGGAGAGAGCCCTTTGCACTTGTGTGTTTGGCCAGCTCGAGACGGCCGTCCAAACACACATACGCTCTGAGGGGAATGCACAGTGCACTCCCCTCTGCTCGTCACCACCAATGCTCCACCCCTTTCACAAGGAAAGGATTTGCATTGGTTGCTGCTGGCAGGGGCGACGCTCCTCTGCCCTTATGGAGGAGCCACGCCTGGCTTCCATAAAGGATTTACACCTGTTCAAATTTTTCCCTTTTGATATTTTTCACCTTTTAACTACAGTGACTGACTAAGCCAAAGTTAAGACACATGATGATCAGTGACACCCCACTATTCTATTGTTAAACCTCCACCTATCGGCATTTTCACTCTAACTTACCCTGATGTAGAGAAGGTAAAGTTTCCTTTCCTTACTACCAAGCAAATGTGTTTGTTTTAAATAATTTATGTTTGAGGGCAAGGCCAGGGAGTAAGGTGGTACTAAGTGCCTGTGGTTTCATCTTTTTCAGATGGGATACTCTGTGACAAATGTGTCCAATGAAATCTACATATTCCATTCTTTTCCTTGTACTGTAGTGCATTGTTTTTCACACTGTCTACTCACGGCAGACAGGATAACTATTATCCGCATGTGATATGCATGACATTTGTGACATATATTAATGGTGTGCTTCTTTGGAGTCAGGGTAGAATTCAAAGGCAGTTGGAGAAGAGCAGAGCCATTGGAATTAAAGTAAGATAATTGTCCATTGAAGCTGCTACAGTTGCAGACTGCAGGGAATAGCAAAGTGGTACCCGATAAGCTAGCTAGCATGCCTCCAATAATTTAGCACAACAAGAATACTTGTGGATGATGCCGTACTTATTAATGAGAGTTCATTTATTTTTATTTTTCCACACAAAGTGTCGATTTGCTTATTTTAATTTTTTTAGAAAATTATTTACAAGATAAACAAAAATCACTTTTTTTAATGTGGTGTTATGCTACCTTAATTCCCTTTAGCTAGTCAGTGCTTTTATGTGAGGCTTTTGTGGGTAAAATCATGTCCCTGTGGCTCTCCTAATCACATCAAAACTTCCAATAGCCCTTGGGGACCAGTAATTTACTGCTACTGTGCAAATATATAATTATAAACATGTGATGGGACATGGTAGATATCTAGTCAGATGGCTATATCGGGGACTCAGTGCACATCTCTAAACATCTTTAGATTTGCTCAAAGCAAAATGGACAACTGATATTGGAAGGGACATCACACCTAAGGAATGGACCGTACTACTTCAATGCGCTAAAAAAGTTTCCCGCAATTCTAGATTCAAACTGATACAATTTTTCCTCTTTCATCGCGCATATCTCACACTGCACAGACTTAACACGATGCACCCCATGGCATCGGCTCACTGTCCTTGATGTCATACTCCCGATGCTGACCTCCTCCATATGGTCTGGGCGTGCCCTTCCCTCTCAAAGTACTGGTCTGCAATAGGAGCATCTTTAAAAGATATGACAGGTGTTGTTATGGCACTAACACCCGATTATTTCCTACTCGGACTATACCCTAGACCACGAGGATCTAAAGTGACTTCACGCATTGTGGACCAAGCTACGCTCTTAGCGAAGCGGCAGTTAACGAGGTGTTGGAAATGACCCCATGATCCATTCATTCTCTGACACGAAGAATACAAAGGACTATGACAGAAACCAATATCATTGGAATGGGATACAGTGCTGGAGGCATTTAGAACACAGAGTCAGACTGAGAGGTCGTAATACTGACGATAGCAATGCTAATAACAAAGCGCTCTGGGCAAGTGGAAGGATTAGGCCCTCAGTTCTTTAAACTTATAGGATCAGGAAGTTCCCACCCTCACCCTTCCCTCTTTCCACCATACCAGAGGGTTATTACCACGTAGACAGCCTCATACCGTCCTCAACATGAATAAGTACACATGCTCGCACTTGATTTGTTTATTTTTCCACGGACTAAATTTGGACTTACTACCCACATTGGCTTAGTTACCAAATTAGCTGGCAGAAGCTAGTTAGGAGGGTGGTTATACCCCTTTTCTACTACCCTCTATAACTATATTGACCATTAGAGGGGTATGCTGCCATTGGCCTTATTGCCTATAACAACCTAGATAAACAAGAATTTACTACTTAGGCAGTAGACGTTAGTTACTAATTAAGTAAACAAATTGACTTCACTCCATAGTTCTTTTACCTGAATAGATGTAGTAATTGCTACTAACTCACTCACCCTTCCTTACTGCAGGGTTTCCCAAAGTGCCTTCTTAATGGTGGTGGTAGTGCACCAACAGGGAAGACATCACAAGTGAGCTCCTAATCACACCTAGGTGAGTTCAAACTGTAGGATTAGTCAAAAGGATTATCCATCACAGGAACTAAATAGAAAGAAAAACACAGAGTTAGTGGGTTATACATTTATATCATAGCTTAAAAAGACAGAGACCAGACTACTACTACTACTATGACACAACAAAGAAGGCAAGATAATAACAAAAACAAGCAATAGTAAATTATTCTGAGCAATGGGGAGCATGGAATTTTATGAAAACTAAAGTTGTGAAATACTTGAGTCAGGAAAGATGTGCTCTAAGTCTTGAGTGCACAAGGTTAAACGTTTACTCAACACAAGGCCTGAATGTTGATGTTGAAGAACAATGTTTTTCTACATGTAATGTATATGGATCCTTTTTATGTGTGGTTGGGTAAGTGGGGCTGGAGTGGGCTATCGTTCAGGTAATAGGATATCCTGTAGTGATTTGGTGTTGCACTTAACCACATCCGTCCCACCAAGTGTGTGATCCAATTGGCGTAAATTAAGTCACATCTCAATAAATCACACAGCCCGGGGAAGAGGTTAGGGGTTTGATAAATGGATGGGTAAGGGGATTTGGGGAAAGATGTGATAAAGACAAACACTAAACGCCACAACAACAATATTCATCAAGGCAATGAGCAGCACACCATCATCAATATGTTGTGGAAGGAAATGAAGGGATGAGTATAACACAGTTAAATGCATTGCAAACAATCCTTCAGCCCCAGAGACCCATTAGATACCTAAATGTTCTGTCACATAGCTTTCAAAAATACAGATTATGGAGGAGTGAAGTGAACCCACTGGGTTCTAAAAATTATGAATGTTGAAAGAAAAATTATACTGTAGTGCCAAATTGGGTGGTGCATCTTCATTTTTTTCAAAATGTCAGTGACTTTTGGGTTCTTGGCTGAACCAGTCCGGTAGGTAAGCAGGAGTGTTGACCTTTCGTTCATGCAGGAGAGGAGAAGCCCTGCGGATTGTTAACAGAAACTGTATTGTAGAGTCAAGGAGAAGGACAGAAGAAATGTATGCTTCATGAGCAGTGTACCAAGAAGTCGCAGAGGCAGAACAAGAATATAAGAGGAGTAACATGTTTGCCACCAGTGCAGCACACACACTCAGCAGCATTTCCCAAATCAACGCACCTCTCTCCAGCCCACAGAGCTGAGTCCTTGGACTCAGAGTTATCATCATCATGGTTTCTCTTTGACGTCAATAGCTTCCTTCTTCTGGTTGTAGAGGTAATCCCACCCTGAGTCCTCCTCCTCCTGACTCGGAGTAACTCTGCCCCACTCTTGACCTGAGCAAGATAGACCTGTGGTATACTGTTTTTGAAGCATACGTAGAGAAAGAGAATTGGAGGATGTTGTGTAGATTTGTGTTTGTCAATAAAGTGGCTGAGGTGATCTCTGAAGAACCAGAAAAAAGAAGAGGACTCTGCAGGTAAATTTCACTAAGCTAGAAAGGACAAATCACCCTCTGGAAAAATGATCATCCATCAGGCCCCAAACATTGTCATTCATTGAACTCTAGACCACAAATTAGTTAAACACCCTACCTCACTGTCTGCCATGTCAGACATCATCAATCATCACTCAAAACCACTCAATAATATATAATCACTCATTGGTGCAATACCTCTCCCAATCCAAGCACAGTGAGGGTACTCAATTGTATCTCCTCTTTGATGCAAGCAGCACATTGGGAATTGGCAGTCTTGTAAATCAATGATCTTCTGGGGCAGCCCTGCTTTGTGATGGAAAAAAGGATAGGCATGGGAAGGAGCCAGGCATTGTCTCCAATGTCCTGATCCTGAAGGGAATGGGGAGGCTTCTTCATGTTGCACTGGTCCAACTCCAGTCTGGCCATACATGTGCCTAAAACTGGTGGGGCCCCAGGATGCTTGTTTCTGGGCCAGGGTGGACCTGGCCTGGCAGTTTGGGCTTGACTGTTTCCATGGGGAGCAGGGTCAAGACTGATTTGTATATGGCTGAGTCCAAACTGGGGTGGGGGTGAGTGTTTAAAATGTTTCAGCACTCCATCCATTATCTTGTTGTGTTGCTATGTTTGCCCTAAGTGGCCAGGGTGTGCCCAGACGTGCATCCCTTGCTCGCTGTTCCACTGTATTCAAGCTACCCAGGCTGATGAGGAACGATAACCCAAAAATGGTCCCAGGATGCTTGTTTCCGGTACAGGGAGGACCTGGCCTGGCCGTTCGGGCTGGACTGTTTCCATGGGGAGCAGGGTCAAGGCGGATTTGCATATGGATGGGTCCAAACTGGGGTTGCAGGGTGAGCAAAAGAACAATGGATTTATACCCAGATCTGTGACTGGGGGGGGACAAATTTCAGAACTCTGCCCATCATTTTGTTGAGTTGTTTAAAATGATGGGGCAGCATAAGTCTGGCACATTCATAATGATCCACTAGCTATATCCTTTTTTATACTTTTTTTGGCACAGAAGAAGTTTGATGATAAATAATTAAAAAGAACCGTGGTGGCATGCTCAATCAGGAAAGTAGAGTTTGTTTTCAAACTCAGGTGGTTCAACCCAGACGTTGGTCATCTAAAACACATGATTCTCACCAATCATTCTCCTCCCCTTGTGGTGTTTCGGGAACAGTGTAATTGTGTGGTTTGAAATGCTGGTTCATAGTCAATATGTCCACATTTTGAGGAGAGAGACTGGTCCTTCTCCCTGTGAAAACTGCACCGTCTGTAGTAAACACAAGCTCAGGAGACACACTGGCTACATGACAAGCCAGATACTTTGCTGCCAGTCTGCTGAGCTCTGGCCATTGAAGCATCTTCCCACCACCAATGAGTGTAGATCCACATAGACCTCTTTAGGGTAATTCAGATATTCCTGGAAATCCTCTGAATGGTCATTGTTGCTGCCGCTTGCCACCTCCTTTTCCTTCACTTCTGCACTGGATTTCAGACATGCCACTTGAAACCAAGCCACTGCAGCGGTCGAGGCTGATTCTTCTATTACTGTTGTTGCTGGTTTTCTTGTTGCTGGTGTTGAAGTTGAATGCAGCACACCAGAAAATCTGAGTGGGACTCTATTGTCCAGCCATTCTTCTTCCATTCTTCTGGGTGTCTGGCTTGCTCAACAATCTATGTCTTGTATTTTGAAACATCTCCTTCAGAAAAAGGAATGAAAGTGGTCAGAAATGTTTTGTTCCGTGGATCAAGTTGTGTGGCACAGATGTATTCTTTGGACAACATGATGTCTTTTTGAAGCCTTGTATTAACAGCCAAGCAAAGGATTAAGCTCTCAACCAAAGCACCTTTTTTAACTGGTCTTGTAGCAGATGCACCAACGGGATAGCTGGCCCATTATACTATCCTCCTTGCTGACTTCCTTTTGTGAAAACCTCAAAAGAAAGTAGCATCTGTGTTAGGCATTTGACTAGGCCCCATTTCTCTGAATTCATAGTCATGGTTTCCCAGTTGCATCCCCTCCTCTCTGAATGACATAGTCATCGATCTGTTTGAACTGCTCAAATGAACTTTATAGCATGTAAAAGGTCAAGTTCCAACATGTTGGGACCTCCTGTAAGAGGGCTTTAAGTGGTACTCTATTAGCACGCAGAATAATCCTCAGCTGCTTCTGGGCTTTAAAAGAATGGCTGAAAAGAGTGCAGATTTTTCTGCAGGTGGTCGAGTTGTTGATGACTAAGGCCCTCATTTAGACACTGGTTGTAAAACCCGCCTACCACCACAGCGACGGCCGCCAAAAGACAGGCCCCTGTCCCATCCCCTGCCGGAAGACCCCCTAGATCCAGGTAAGACAAGTCTCCGACAGGGGAGGGGGTGGGGGTGTTTTGTGTGGGTGTGTGTGTGTATATGTGTGTGTGCGTGAATGCGAGTGAGGGTGTAGTGTTGTTGGCATGTGTGTATGAAAATGTGTGTGTGCATGTATGTATGGTAATGTGTATGTGTGTTGGCGTGTGTGTTATGATGTGTGTGTGGATGTGTGTGTGAATGAATGTATGCATGTATGTGTGGATGAGTGTGTGTCTGTGTGTGTGTTTTTGGGGGTGTGGATGTAAGGGGTGGAGGGGTGTCTGGGGACGTTTGGGGGGAGGGGACATCCTATCAGTGACAGGGAAGGAATTCCCTGTCACTGATAGGGCCTACTGCCATGGTTTTTATGGCATTACGAACACATAGAAATCCGCCACTATACAGACACACACACAAGTCCGCCACACCAAAGGTCAGTGAAAAGAATGGCGGTACCAAAACCCACACTGTTACGGCAACAGAAATACACCCACAGCATTATGACCCACGAATCACTGCGGCGGACATTCAACCGCGGTAAACCATTGGCGGCACATACCACTGCGCTCAAAATACACACCCACTAACAAAACAACATCCCATTGGACAATTCAAACTACACATACACACACCACACCCACACACCCACACTACTATAAAACACACACACTCACTACCCACAACCCTTCCTGACTAAAACAAATTGACAACTGAGAGAGACACCAAGAGCACCCACAGAACCAGAGCCACAAAACACCATCACCCATACACCATCCACGCACCTTACAGCATACACCTCAACACATCACCCCACACACACTCACGCACACCACTCACACTACACCCATGGCACCACAAGGACACCCCAGGTCCTCAGAGGAGGAGCTAAGGGTCATGGTGGAAGACATCATCCGGGTAGAGCCACAGCTATTCGGATCACAGGTGCAGCAGACGTCCATTGCTAGGAAGATGGAGCTATGGCGGCGAGTCGTGGACAGGGTCAACGCCGTGGGACAGCACCCCAGAACAGGGCATGACATCAGGAAGAGGTGGAACGACCTACGGGGGAAGGTGTGTTCCGTGGTTGCAAGACACCAGATAGCTGTACAGAGGACTGGCAGTGGACCCCCACCTCCTCCCCCACAACCAACAACATGGGAGGAGCAAGTCTTGGCAGTACTGCATCCTGAGGGCCTGGCAGGAGTAGCAGGAGGACTGGACTCTGGTAAGTCAAATCTTTATTACTTTCACCACCCACTACCTGCATGCCATCACAAACTCCCACTCCTACCCTTACCCCATCACACCACCACCTCACACATACCCCACCATCATAACCCACCCATCCCAATACCAAGCCCTGCATGCAACACCAATGCATGGACACCACTCACAGACCTGCACGGACACCCATCACCACAGCATGCACAATAGTGGCAATCACTTAGCCAACCAAATCACAACTCAGACAAGCCAAAGCTGCCGTGGTAATAACAACTATAGAGGAGAACATACCCATGCACAAGATGTCACACGCAGTAATAATAACACTGCATTTACATCCACAGAGGACCCCAGCACAACGTCACCGAAGAGGAGGTGCCAGCAACATCCAGTCCCACCCCGAAGAGGGGCCCACAGTGATGACAGCAGCTCTACACGCCTGGATCAGGATGACCAACCTGGCCCATCAGGGACCTCCGGACAGTCGGTGACCCAGCCACAGTCCCATACCACCACAGAGACTCCCCCCTCAGGAAACAACACCACAGCACCCACCCAGCGGGTCCATCCCACTGTCCCCAGGACACGTCAATCAGTAGTGTGTCCACCACTGCAGGGACCCCAGGCAGCCCCACAGAGGACGATCAGGGACCTGGGGTCAGTGGCAGAGGGCACACGGTTCAGGGTACAGAGGCAGGACAACAGGACAACAGAGGACTGCTGTGCAACGGGGAGGACAGGCCCAGGGAACCGACTCTCTACGAGGCACTCACCAACATCCTGGGAGCATACCACCATTCCCAGGAGACCATGGGCCAGATAATGGCCGAGTTGCAGGAGACCCAGTGGCTGCAGGAGGGATAATACCTGGGGATCAGGGAGGACCTGAGGGACATCCACACCACCCTGGTCACCAATGCAGGGGTGCTTGCAGACATGGCCAACACCATGAGGTAGGCAGTGGCACACCACCGGGTCCCTGACACTAGCCAGACCAATGAACAGCCCTCCACCTCTGCTGCCGCTAGTGGACAGGAGGTCCCGCCACAGAAACAACAGGCCACCAGCACCCCTCCCCCTGCAGAAGGAGAACCACCCAGAAAATGGTCCCTGTGACCCAGGCAGAAGCCAGAGACTATTGCCAAGACCCCCGCCAGGAAATAAGACTCTTCTGATTGTCACCCTTGTGTCCCACTCTGTCACCCTGTCCACCTTGAACTGCCATTGCTCCCCTTCCTATGCCCCCTTGGACAATGCACATGTGATACAAATAGACTAGACTCTATCCTGGACTTTTCTCCACCATCAACCCAGCCCATTCCACTACCCCCTCCACTGCTTAGCACTTAAATAAACACACTTGGAACTAATACAAGTATGGAGTCTGTCAACTGATTGAAATATGTATTTGTTTAACAAGCTGTTAACATTGCAATTCAAATGTACAGTTATAGATACATAGGTATGACATGTAGTGGGCAGCAGTAAACACACCAGGAGCCAGACTAGGGCACAGATATCTGAAAATAGAGATGCCAAAGGGTACTGTAAGTGGCCATAAAAATAGGAAAATCAGGCTGCCATGTACAATGTCCAACATAAAACTGCAATGGAAGGTGAAGTTACAGTGTCTTACCTGTGTGTCACTGAAAGTACTGTTGAATTATGGTTGATCTGTTGTCCACATCCTCTTCCTCTGCCTCCTCTTCATCACTGTCCACAAGCTCCACCGCTGCCACACGACCATCTCCAGCCTCATCCTCCTGTAGAAAAGGCACCTGGCGTCTCAAGGCCAGGTTGTGCAACATGCAACATGCAACGATGATCTGGCACACCTTCTTGGGTGAGTAGCACAGGGATCCACCTGTCAGATGGAGGCACCGGAATCTGGCCTTCAGGAGGCCAAAGGTGCACTCAATGATCCTCCTTGTTCGCCCATGTGCCTCATTGTAACGTCCCTCTGCCCTTGTCCTGGCATTCCTCACTGGGGTCAGTAGCCATGAGAGGTTGGGGAAACCAGAGTCACCTGTAAATATCGAAGGATACCTGTTAGCCAGACACTCACCCTTAGGGCCAACCACACACCCATATACCAACAGACACCGGGTGGGGACCATGGGCTCACCTGTTAGCCACACCCTGTGCCTCTGCAGTTGAGATATCATATATGGAATGCTGCTATTCCTCAAAATAAAGGCATCATGCACAGACCCAGGATACTTTGCATTGACATGGGAGATGTATTGGTCCGCCAGGCACACTATCTGCACATTCAGAGAGTGAAAACTCTTTCAATTTCTTAACACCTGTTCATTTCTCCGGGGGGGGGACAAAGGCAATTTGTGTACCAACAATAGCACCAATGATGTTGGGGATATGTCGCATTGCATAGAAATCAGCCTTCACTGTGGCCAAATCTACCACCTGGGGGAAAACGATGTAGCTGCGCATGTGTTTCATCAGGGCAGAAAACACTCCGGTCAGCACGTTTGAGAACATAGGCTGTAACATCCCGGCTGCCATGGCCACTGTCGCTTGGAAGGACCCACTTGCCAAGAAATGGAGCAATGACAGGACCTGCACAAGAGGGGGATACCAGTGGGGTGGCGGATAGCTGAAATCTGGTCTGGCTCCAATTGGGCACACAGCTCATGGATTGTGGCCCTATCCAGTCTGTAGGTTAGGATAATGTGCCTGTCCTCCATTGTCGCCAGGTCCACCAGGGGTCTGTTATCGGGGGTATGTCTCCATCTCCTATTCATCCTCAGCGGTTGAACTCTAGGGTGAAAAACGTTGAGCAGATGCTCATATTCAAACATATCCTCAGATTAATATGCCTTGCATTTTTTTTACAGAAACAGTATGTGAACGTGTAGGTCCGTTGATGTGCCCATGTCTGCTGTGATGCAGTTAGGTGCCATGGCCTGTTCCTCCCTGAAATGGCGCCACCTAACCTGTGAGGCGGGACAAGTGGAAATTAGGTAATTCCCCTGACGTCTGCCGTTGCGGGAGGCGGTCGAAGACTGCTGTGCAACACATCATTGGTTATCATTGGGGCCCTAAGGGTTCCAGTAGCCAATGGTAATATACGCCGGTGGTGACGGTACGCACCGCTGCGGATGTGACCGTCATTTTCTATCTGTTCACTCACTTGCTACCTGACCTTCAACAGAAGAGGGCCTACACTGCAAGTGCTGCTGTGACCTGTGTCTGGAAGTGACCATGGCTCGAGTGTCTGGGGAAAGAGCCCCTGCCTTCACTTCTGAGGAGCTGGAGAGACTAGTGGATGGGGTCCTACCCCAGTATCCTTTACTTTATGGTCCTCCAGACAAACAGGTGAGTACTCTGTGAGCACAATGGATGGGGTATGAATGTATGGAGTGCTGTGTGTGTAAGCCTCGTGTGGGGGCGGTTGAGGGCTCCTGGCCAGAGTGCTGCATGTTTGTTGGGCAATGTCTGTGCGTAAGGAGTTGGGAGGTATATGGTGGGCCATAAGTGTAACAGTCTGGAAGGTATGACTAATACCTTTTCTTATGTATCTTTTTTCTGCAGGTCAGCGTCCATCAGAAAAAGGGTATTTTGCGTGCCATCGGCAAGGAAGAGCGGACCCTGGGGTCTTTGGCAGTCGGAGCACACACTGTGCGGTGGGAGGACCTGCGCCGCTGGGCAAGGAAGCGGGCCGAGGCCCATCTGGGGATGGCCTCCCAACGAGGAAGGGGTGCCTGTCGTACTCTGACCCCCCTGATCTTCCGCATCCTGGCGGTGGCCGATCCGGAGTTGGATGGGCAGATGAAGGCATCACAGCAGCCACGAGGGGGTGAGTACAGATTCAGAATTATGAAGTTGCACGCGTTGAGGTGTAACCTGGGAGGGGGATTTGGGTCTGTGGGTGCCCCTAGGCCAGGACGAACATGGCAGGGTAGGCATCTGTTACTGGGCAGGGTCCTGTGGGTTTCAGGTGTGCAGCTAATGGCGTTAGGCATTGAATCCCATGGCCTGGTGACTAACATTGTAACTGGTATTGCATGGCCTAGTGCATAGGGCTGTTGCCTGTGAGTTGTGTATGCCAACGGTGGTGTTGTTGCTGGCACTGACCAAGTGTATCCTCTGTCTCTTCCCCACCCTTTATGTTTTGGCGCCCTATCCTTGTGTGCATTAGCATCATCTAGTGGAGGAGCTGAGGCACCAGCAACGGAGGGAGCTGCATCCCACATGGGCCTGGAGGCCGAATCCACGACAGTGAGGGCACCAGTGGGACGGAGGGTGAGGGTAGCACCACAACGGAGACAGGAGGGACAGTTCTGACAGCGACACCTCTATGGCCACCCCCACTACAGGTACAGTCGCCATCCCCCGTACCAGCACCGCCCTCCCAGCAGCCCCTCAGCGAGTTTCCCGTGCCCGCTCACCCTGCTGCCCTCAGTGAGGAGGCCATTGACCTCCTGAGATCCCTCTTTGTTGGGCAGTCAACCATACTGAGGCCCATATTTATACTTTTTGACGCACAAGTGCGCCAACGCAGTTGTGCGTCAAAAATGTTACCGCCGGCTAACGCCATTCCAACACACCATGCGGGCGCCTTATTTATGGAATGACGTTAGCCGGCGTATGGGAAAATGGGGGTTGTGCGTCAAAAAATGGGGCAAGTCAGGTCTGAGGCAAAATTCAGGCCTCAAACCGGATTTGCGCCATTTTTTTTTACGCCCAACCTCCATTGACATGACTCCTGTGTTAGCAAAGACAGGAGTCATGCTCCCTTGCCCAATGGCCATCCCAAGGGGACTTATGTCCCCTGGGCATGGTCATTGGGCATAGTGGCATGTAGGGGGGCCCAAATCAGGCCCCCCTATGCCACAAAAAAAACGAAAAAAAATACTTACCCCAACTTACCTCAACTTCCCTGGGATGGGTCCCTCCATCCTTGGGTGTCCTCCTGGGGTGGGCAAGGGTGGCAGGGGGTGTCCCTGGGGGCATGGGAGGGCACCTCTGGGCTCCTTCTGAGCCCACAGGTCCCTTAACGCCTGCCCTGACCCAGGCGTTAAAAAATGGCGCCCATCAGGCTTTGCGTCGTTTTTTGGAAGGGAACGCCTACCTTGCATATAATTAACGCAAGGCTGGTTCCCCCTTCCAGAAAATGACGTACATGGTAGAATTTTGACGCCCGCGGGGTCGGACATCAAAGTATAAATATGGGTCAGGGTTTACGCCGATTGTGCGTCAAAATTTTTGACGCACATTCGGTGCATGAATGCCATCCAGGGTCTAGCAGGGCATTTGCAACAAACAAATGCATTCCTGGAGGGCATTCACTCTGGAGTGGTGGCCCAACAGAGATCATTTCAGGCTCTGGCCAACTCACTGATGACAGCCATTGTCCCTGTCTCTAGCCTCCCACCTCCAACACCCTCTACCCAGTCCCATTCCCCTCAACCCCAGCCTATCACAAGTACACCTTCAGACCATCATGCACCCAAATCAACACACTGAAGTGGCTCAGGAAAACACAAGCACCACACATCATCCCTTGGGCACTCACACAAACACTATCCAGATGCAGACACACCAACATCCAGTGCCTCCACTGTGTCCCCCTGCTCCTCGTCGTCCATCTCTGTCCCAGTAGCATCTCCACTCAAACCTGCATGCACTACATCCTCAGCCACTACCTCCATAACCATCACGCCTATCACTACACGCCCCTCACTGGCAGTCATCACCCCTACTTCCATGCACACGTCCCCTGTGTCCTCTCCCACTGTGTCTGTGCCCCCTCCTCCCAAAGTATACAAACGCAAGCACTCAGACACCCAACAGCTATTCACCTTACAAGAGCATCCAGCCCATGCACCTGCACCCAAACACGGCAGACAGACACCTCCTACAACCACTCCCTCTTCCTCCACTCCCAAACCTTCACCCTATTCCTGCCCCAGTGTCCCTAAGAAGCTTTTCCTCTCCACCGTTGACCTCTTCTCTACCCCTCCCTCCGTCCTTCACTTCGGGCCAGGGTGGGCAGAACCCAGACCAGCATTTCAGCCACCCAGTCCATGGCCACTGTAGTTTCTGCAGCTACTACATGGGTGAGAGGCTCCAAGGAGGCACCCATCAGCAACTGCACCAACACAAAAGGATGATGGACGGAGTGTTGAAACTTTTTAAACACTCATCCCCAGTCACAGATCTAGGTTTTATCCATTGTTCTTTTGCTCACCATGCCATCCCAGTCTGGACCCAGCCATATGCAAATCAGTCTTGACCGTGTTCCCCATGGGAACAGTCCAGCCCAAACTGCGAGGCCAGGTCCTCCCCTGACCGAAATCAAGCATCCTAGGACCGGTTTCAGGGTATCACCCTTCATCAGCCAGGCTAGCTTGAATCCAGTGGCGCCGTGAGCAAGGGACCCACGTCTGGGCATACCCTTCCCACTTAGGGCAAGTTTAGCAACACAAAGGGATGGTGGACGGAGTGTTAAAACTTTGCAAAGACTCATCCCCAGTCACAGATCTGGGTTTAATCCATTGTTCTTTTGCTCACCATGCCATCCCAGTTTGGACCCAGCCATATGCAAATCAGTCTTTACACTGTTCCCCATGGGAACAGTCCAGCCCAAATTGCCAGGCCAGGTCATCCCTGGACCGGGAACAAGCATCCTGGGACCAGTTTCAAGGTACCACCCTTTATCAGCCAGGCTAGCTTGAATCCAGTGGCAGAGTGAGCAAAGGACCCATGTCTGGCCGTACCCTTCCCACTTAGAGCAACTTTAGCAACACAAAAGGATGATGCTCCTCGTCGTCCATCTCTGTCCCAGTAGCATCTCCACTCACACCTGCATGCACTACATCCTCAGCCACTACCTCCATCACCATCACGCCTATCACTACACGCCCCTCACTGGCAGTCACCACCCCCACTTCGATGCACACATCCCCTGTGTCCTCTCCCACTGAGTCTGTGCCCCCTCCTCCCAAAGTATACAAACGCAAGCACTCAGACACCCAACAGCTATTCACCTTACAAGAGCATCCAGCCCATGCACTTGCACCCAAACACAGCTGACAGACACCTCCTACAACCACTCCCTCTTCTTCCACTCCCAAACCTTCACCCTCTTCCTGCCCCAGTGTCCCTAAGAAGCTTTTCCTCTCCACCGTTGACCTCTTCTCTACCCCTCCCCCTGTCCTTCACTTCAGGCCAGGGTGGGCAGAACCCAGACCAGCATTTCAGCCACCCAGTCCACGGCCACTGTAGTTTCTGCAGCTACTACATGTGTGAGAGGCACCCATCAGCACTGCCAGTGTGCTTGCAACAACACAAAAGGATGATGGACGGAGTGTTGAAACTTTTCAAACACTCACCCCCAGTCACAGATCTGGGTTTAATCCATCACTCTTTTGCTCACCATGCCATCCCAGTTTGGACCCAACCATATGCAAATCAGTCTTGACCCTGTTCCCCCATGGGAACAGTCCAGCCCGAACTGCCAGTCCAGGTCCTCCCTGGGCCAGAAACAAGCATCCTGGGACCGGTTTCAGGGTATCACCCTTCATCAGCCAGGCTAGCTTGAATCCAGTGGCACCGTGAGAAAGGGACCCACGTCTGGGTGTACCCTTCCCACTTAGGGCAACTTTAGCAACACAGAAGGATGATGGACGGAGTGTTGAAACTTTTCAAACACTCACCCCCAGTCACAGATCTAGGTTTGATCCATCGTTCTTTTGCTCACCATACTATCCCAGTTTGGACCCACCATATGCAAATCAGTCTTGAACCTGTTCCCCATGGGAACAGTCCAGCCCAAACTACAAGGCCAGGTCATCCCTGGACCGGAAACAAGCATCCTGGGACCAGTTTCAGGGTATCACCCTTTATCAGCAAGGCTAGCTTGAATCCAGTGGCAGAGTGAGCAAAGGACCCATGTCTGGGCATACCCTTCCCACTTAGAGCAACTTTAGCAACACAAAAGGATGATGGACGGAGTGTTGAAACTTTTCAAACACTCACCCCCAGTCACAGATCTAGGTTTGATCCATCGTTCTTTTGCTCACCATACCATCCCAGTTTGGACCCACCATATGCAAATCAGTCTTGAACCTGTTCCCCATAGGAACAGTCCAGCCCAAACTGCAAGGCCAGGTCATCCCTGGACCGGAAACAAGCATCCTGGGACCAGTTTCAGGGTATCACCCTTTATCAGCAAGGCTAGCTTGAATCCAGTGGCAGAGTGAGCAAAGGACCCATGTCTGGGCATACCCTTCCCACTTAGAGCAACTTTAGCAACACAAAAGGATGATGGACGGAGTGTTGAAACTTTTCAAACACTCACCCCCAGTCACAGATCTGGGTTTAATCCATTGTTCTTTTGCTCGCCATGCCATCCCAGTTTGGACCCAACCATTAACAAATCAGTCTTTACCCTGTTCTCCATGGGAACAGTTTAGCCCGAACTGCCAGGCCAGGTCCTCCCTGGACCGGAAACAAGCATACTGGGACCGGTATCACCCTTCATCAGCCAGGCTAGCTTGAATCCAGTGGCACACTGAGCAAGGGACCCACGTCTGGGCATACCCTTCCCACTTAGGTCAACTTTAGCAACACAAAAGGATGATAAACGTAGTGTTGAAACTCTTCAAACATTCACCCCCGTCACAGATCTGTGTTTATTCCATTGTTCTTTTGCTCACCATGCCATCCCAGTTTGGACCCAGCCATATGCAAGTCAGTCTTGACTTTTGTGTTGCTAAAGTGTGCCTGCACCACCTGCCAAGGGCAAGAAGGGACCGACAGCTAGCAAGGGGAAGGATGAACCTCCAGCCAGCAAGGGGAAGGAGGCACCACCAGCCAGCAAGGGGAAGGAGGCACCACCAGCCAGCAAGGGCAGGAAGGGAACACCAGCTGGCAGAAGCAAGGAGGCACCACCATCTGCCAAGGGCAGGAAGGGGACTACAGCTGCCAAGGTCAATGTAAAAGGAACATACGCCGCAGGCGGGATGGATCTGGTGCCTGGGGTTGGAGCAGCTTCTGGGCAAACAACACCAGCCATGGCACTTCAGCCATCCGAGGCTGCAGGGGAAGGGCTGGAGCCTCCCCCCACCACTGACAGCACTGCCACCTGCACCGCCAGCAGCACCACTGCCTGCAGCAGCAGCCCCAATGGGCAGCCGTCCGAGGCTGCAGGGGAAGGGCTGGAGCCTCTTCCCACCACTGACAGCACCGCCACCTGCACCTCCAGCAGCACCACTGCCAGCAGCAGCAACCCCAGTGGGCAGTCGTCCGAGGCTGCAGGGGAAGGGCTGGAGTCTCCCCCCACCACTGACAACACCGCCGCCAGCCCCGCAACTGCCATCCACTGGGCAGCCATCACAGCCGGCGAGCAGTGTGTAATTGTGACCACATGGTAATAGCTGGGGCCATTGGGTTTACATATGTCACCTTTAATGAAGGTGAGACAGTCCCGATAGGATACAAGTCTCATTTGTATTCGACTGCTGAACAACGATTCGCACAAACAGAGAAAATTCTCACTGCTGTACAGATGGCTGTTCTTAAAGAACGACCTCTTGCCCAGGGCAAAAGCAGTATAGTCGTTTCCCCTATTCCGGCCCTGGAGGCTATTACGAAAGCGAGTGTTCCTAACGCGAAAGCATTACACCCGCGATGGATACAATGGGCTACGTCTTTAACAGCCACTGATGTAGATTACATTTTTGACCCAAAGTTACAGACACAGGAATTTCTGCAATATGAGGTTGAATATCCAGTCCCCGCTGACACGTTGCCTATTGATCACTATCAAGTAGTCATGTACACCGATGGCTCTACGCAACCGGCGGTGGGGACAAAACACCAATATTCAGCTGCATGTGCAATAGTGAGGGGAAATATGGAGGGGGAGAAATTCTGCCCCCAACATACTTATACACAAACATTAGGGGACTGTACAGCACAGTTGGCTGACCTAAAAGCTCTGTTGCTGGCACTGGAACATACGGATCCGGTGCAGTTTACACTAATAGTTTGTGATTCATATTACTGTGTCCAGTCTTTTAATGAATACCTACATTACTGGCGATTGAATGGGTTCAGAGATTCAAAGGGCAACACCATAAAGCACAGACTACTGTGGGGGAAGGTAGCGGACCTGAAAGAGACGCTACCTAAAGTCCATGTTGTACATACTCTTGGACACCAGCACGTTGGAATACACGTTGCTGGGAATGCTGTGGCTGATGAAGTCGCAAAGTCAGCAGTGGCGGTTGCCACTGTGGCTGCAGTTACTCGTTCGAGTGCCAAACCAGACACAGAGATTCTGGCTGCCATAAAAGCTACGGTTGATGGCACGCCTTATCCTAAAGGATTTCCTACCAAATATCAATACTTTATGGGAATTATGCTGAATGCTGAGGTTAAGATTCCAGGTGTAGGCATACGCGAGATCCCCAATAAAGTTGTAAGACCTCAATTGATTAATGCAGCGCATGAGGGGGTGGCATCTGCACATGCTGGCGTGGCGGCCACACTTTCGCTATTGCAGGCCCATTACTGGTGGCCTGGTCTCTATAAAGAGACTAAGCAGCATGTCCTTTGTTGTGACATCTGTCAACAAATTAAAGTTTCTTCGGCTAAGCGCCCACCGCAGACGCCCCTCTTAATATCAAACAGACCATTACAATGTGTGTACTTGGATCATTGGGGTCCATTGACACCGGACAGTGCATACAAATATATCCTGGTGGCTGTAGATTCTTGCTCCAGATTTGTGTGGGTATGGCCACAACGCTCGGCTGACGCTCAAACTGTTATTAAAGATTTGCGTATCTTTGTCGATACATATGCAGTTGCGGCTTTCCATTCGGACCAGGGCCCTGCTTTTGCCTCAAGGGCATTCAGGGACGCCATGGCTTTGTTGGGGGTCCAGCTCCAGTTCTCGTCTCCATTTCATCCAGAGGGAAATTCTGTCGTGGAGCGTTTAAATCGCGATTTAAAGCAATCCTTAACGGCTAGAGTCTTAGGTACCGGTCGTAGTTGGGTAACCCACCTGTTTGGAGTACAGAGAGCACTGAATAACTTGCCTAGAAGGTCCCTGGGGGTTCGTACTTCATATGAGTGCCTGTTTGGAACACGCATGTTTGTTCCAGATCTAGATGGTCCTGGTGTGGAGGCGGCAGAAACGCCTTTTGACATAAATGATCGTGTCACTGTTTTGCAGGAATTACAACAGTTCCGTAAAGATAACTCTTCTCAAAGTGCTGCCTCCACAGGAATTAAGGATGTGCCAGTAACGCCTACTGGTTGGATTCCCAGAGTTGGGGATCTTGTGCGTGAAAAGGTCGCAGTGAGAAAATAATTTGGCCCTTCATATCGAGCACCAGTCCCTGTGTTGGGGATACACGGAACAAGAACTGTTATTTTACCACCGTTGCCAGGTGCCAAAGAAAATCGCTTTGTCTCCATCAACAATGTCAAGTTACAATATGTGGCCGATTCTGCACAGCAGACCAAGAGGAAGGCCCAGTAGTTCCTGAATCCCTCTCACTACTGGGGAAGATGTTCCGCTCCAAGTCATATACACCAACACTGTTGCCTCTCCGAGCCTGGGGAGGGTGGAAGATGATCTTGCAATAGTTCCACTGACAACGAATAATTTGGAAACATTTGATCGAGTCACAATGACTACTGATGTTGCGTGTGGTGTTATCTACAGTGTACCACCGCGAGAGACACCTACTCCTCCATTGAATACGGCGACACCTTTTGCAAGAACTGCCTCTGGGTACTTTGCCAACAACGACGATGGTCTGTCGGACTCATTTGCCTCTTCAACACCTGACCCAGGTCCACGTAAGCTGATTTATTGGCTTAAAGATACATATTTTGTTTTTCCTTGGAACTATCTGTGGCTCTCCCTGACTATGATAGCATTTCTTCTGTGGATAGGGTTTGTTGTTACCTTTTTTCTGTTGATACATGGTCATTTTCTTCCTGAGAGATCAGCGGTTGAACAGATGGAGGAGGTGTTGAAGCCGCATTTTTCATCACATAAAGTTCGAAGAGACTTCTCCTTTCTGAACATTTCTGCAGTGCCAATTCCGGATGGGATTGTGTGGGATAAAGTAATGTTTGATATATACGGTCCCACTGAGATAATTCAAATACCATACGTTCTAAAGTTATCCATGAATGATATTGTAATACCAGGCATTGTATCTGATGATTGGGACGTGAAGACAGTTGATTCCATGATGACTGAGTTACAATATTATACTGTCTATGAGAATGAAGATGTTTACCAGTTTAAAGACAATTATGGTGACATGTTTTGTTATAATTATTATGGGCACCACTTTATACATAAAGCCCGTAGTCCAAAAACAATATTTGACTACACGCAATGGGAGCATTGCCCAACTCCCCCGCGAGGGAGTTCTAAAACATACTCTGACAAATTTGCGTATTTTTCTGGGCATCATCAAATGAATGCTAAGTCATATTATTTTAAGTTAACCCCGTATAAAGATAAACAAATGTTATTGACTAATACGAAATTCATATACTCAGATTCTTTTGTTTCCTAACTGTCAATTGAAGGCTATGAATATTGGTCAAACAATGTTGATTTGAAAAGTGTTTGGGGAACAAAACATTGGCAGACACAGGGTAGAGAAACATTGTTTAGAGCATGTCTCATTCCTGTCCAGATGATTTTTTTAAATGAAACTGTGCAACAGACTAGCTGTTTGGGCTTAGCAACGATTAGAGTATTGAATATGCCTGGTATACCTGTCCCTACCAAAATGAAGGATTGGCAGAAATATATCAATGCCACCTTTAGTGAGCTTACAGAGTGGGTCCAGAATGGTACATTTAACACTTCATTGTCATGTTCGGGCGGGTGGTTATTGTGGCCCATAGACACCAACGGGTGTCATCAACGTTTTGTCACCTCCTCAGGGGGTTTCAGGACAAGTAGGGCAGACCCTCGCTACATATCACCTGAACATGCTGAAATTATAACTACATATAGCGTAGGAAAATTGTGCCAACGATGGTTTAAATCGTCCACGCTAGATGCAGTTAAGACACATCTCACTCTCCTGTCTAATAACACTGACTTGCAAGATTTTTTGTCAGGCCCGAAGACACCACGTAGGAAAGTTTTTTGTACGAAGTATACAATGAAATATGGAAACTTTCCCAACAAGAGGCTGTGGCCCGATTAAGGCAGATAGATCAGGAAAATTTTAAAAAGGCATTAGCTGTTGTAGATAATGGGATTCACACCCTGTCCGACCGCATATATACCATTGACAACATTGTTTCTTCTGCTATAGACATTATACGATCTGACATGTCTTCATTATATCATGGACAAAGTCAAACACGGTCCATTATGCAGTTGGGTTGGACACTTCAGACACTGAAGGCGGGTCGCGTTCCGTGGCAGCACATCAGAGCCAGGGAGATTTATTTTCCTTTAATGTGACACGTCAACAACAACTGATGGCTAAGAAGGAGGCGACTTATGTCATGTTAAACATTGAAAAATTGGAGATTGCCTTTTACCGTGGCCGAGATTCCCTCCACTGAGTGGTTGATACACGGGGTTATTAATCTGCCTATTTCTACACTACAATTCACTTCTTGTTTAAAACATGTTCCGGTAGGCAGATATGAAAAGCTAGGAGACATTTATATACATGAGGTGTGGGAACTTCCCTTCTTGTACAAATGTCTTAATGGCATGAGAGAGGTTTTTCTTAGCGGTACTGCATGCAAGACTTCAGTCAGTCATTCGATGGTTTGTAAGCAGCTGTCCTTGCATGGGGCATGTAATGCCTCGGTTGCGAATTTGGCTTGCTCTCTGAAGGGAGTTCCGGTCCCCTTGATTAAACACACAATCCATGTGCTTTCAAACGGCAGCTACGTCCTCCTCAATAGTGAAGACTGTTGTGGCATGCGGGCCGGAATAGTTTACGTTGTTTCGTCACCAAGGTCGTTACTTGCTGCAGGAATGTGATATTTCCCCCCACTAAATTAAGGGAGGTAGCGGATATCTGGCCTCACATTGCTACTTCCAAGGTGAATTGCGACAAGTTAAGTAGACTAAAGGCTTTATTGTTTCAAAAGCATGTGGCCCTTACATCTGCGCGCGAGACCTACGCACTTCAGTTGGCAAGGTCATCAGCGGAAATAGAGTCCCTGTTGAATACCAACTTTCCGAATCACTTTGGTGAACTCGTGGGACGTATATTTAATGCGTCCAGCACAGCTGGATTGGCACATTTCTTTAAAGCCGTGGGTGCTGGTTTCGTTCACACCTTCTCTTCCATATTCGGTTTGATACCTTCGGCTATTCATTCAATTTTCTGAAGCATTTTGGGGGGTTTTCCGATCACTTTGGCCTTATTAGCCGGTGTTTTGCTGTTGCTGTTGTTTTTCCGCAATGGCTGTACCGCTGCAACAAGAACGAATGTGGGCGCTCCCAACAGCGCAGCTGTGTCGTGAAAGCATGATGCAGCACTTCGGAGCAACACTCCTGGACCATTTGGGGTGTGACTGGTCTCTGTCATTCAGACCGGTTTTGGATTGTGTGCAGCCCGTGTTTCGGTGCCGTTGGTGCTCATTTGAACATGCACTTGTCGTCTGTCTCTCACGGCAACGCCCCCCAGTGGTTGATGCTGATCTGTTGAGGTTCCCAATGAGGGCTCATTCCCAGACATGCGCGCTGTGGCTGCGTTTGCTTCGAGAGGCTGATTACGAATTACCCTTCCTGGAGGAAGTTGATATCAATTCGTTCATAGGCTCTGCACGGGATGCCGCCTTGGTTGATTCTGAGGCTCTGGAACACATCTGCTCCTTAATAGTCTTTGGCGTGGATATTCCGGTCTTGTCATCTGCCGAAGTGAAGTGGAGAACCTCCTGCTTTCACTGACCACCGTTTAAATTGGATTTGGTCTAAATTGACACTGTTATATAAATATGGCTCTTAGCCGCATGCTTATTTTTAAATTTAGGATTATTTTGCTTTAATGTCCTCTTAACTTGTTGAAATTATATAAGGTTTTAGTTTTTTTTTTTTTTAACATAGGGCATTTTTTGAAATTCGATTAGAACCACTTTCTACCGACAAGGGTAGGGTGTAGTGTAGCCATTTTTAATGTAGCCTTTGCGCGTTTGCTTAAAGCATTAGGCCTCTGTGCACTTTGTTCTAGATGCATTTCATTCAGCCTCGTACTGTTATTTTTCAATAACCAGTTTCACGGTCTGGTTTTATTTTCTTCTATCACACTGTTTAGCTTACTTCAGCACCGGAGTTCTCAAACAATACATTCTTGCTCGCTCTGTGCTTCAGTCAAGGATACAGTCTGGTACATTGCCGATAGACGTGGTAGGAGTTTAGTCTTTAGGGTTCGTAGAAAGTACACATTCATACGTAGTGACGTTTCTCAGAACACCGGCGTGTTGATTATAAAAACACTTCCTAGTCCTAGTACACATAAGAGGGAGATTCTGACCAGGGAACCACAACTAGACGCTGACTGCCCTGTTGCAGACGCTGATCCAGATCACAGGCCTTTGCTCATGTATGAGGGTTGATGTTCTCCCGGGGAACCTGAAAGGCAAGCTTAGAGCTTAATATGCTGTGCTCAAAATAGAACTTAGAAGAGAGAACGCAATCTGATAGCACTATGATAGCGTTGTTCTTATGTTTTACTCTCCTCGTTACTATTTCAATCCTACTGTGTTGTATGGTTCTGGTTATTGCGGCTCACGCCTTGTTAACTAAAATGCAGTCGTTTTATTAAATCAATCTGTAAAACTTAAACTGCCTCTGTCATTTGTATATGAGACCACACTTGGTATGGGAGAACTGGTTGGGATCTGAGAGACCACGACTTCCCTGAGAAGCTCTAAGATGTCATGTGCTCGGCTGCCCAATCATCCCTTCCCTTCGGGAGAGATGAGGCACTGCTAGTTAGCCGGAGCAAAACCAGATTAAGGGCGGCAAGGGTCCTTCTCCGTGGGATAGACTTATTCCCCTGCACTGAGAACGACCCTGTCACCCAAAAATCCGGTAGTCTCATTAGGATAATGAGAGCCAACGCGACAAGGGAAGGTGAAGGGGTTGGATAGGCCCAGTATGGTATATGCTGGCAGTCTAGAGATATCTGTGTGGAATGCTCTCTTGATTTCATCTAGGATGCTACTCCAGTATCTTTTCAGTTTGGGACAGTGACATAGCAGATGTATTAGGGTGGCAGTATGGCCGCATCCCATCCAGCATAGCTCCGGTTTAGTGGGGTTCCATATATGGATTCTCACAGGAGCATAGTACCAATAAGTTGGTATTTTACAGGCAGTTTCAGTGCCCGACATGCTATGAGCTGTGTGGTGGGCCCTGTACTGTATTTCTCCCCACTCCTCTTCTGTTAGATCTCTCCCCAATTCGGCCTCCCATCTTTTTTGTCCCTTGGTTTTGGGTATTTGTGTGGCCACCGTAAGGTGTGTGTAAAGTTCGGAAATCAGCCGTTTATCATCTCTTTGAAGTGTTAGCCATTTCTCAAATGCTGTGAACGGTCTCTCTACTAGGGGCTTAACGATCGGTTGGAGCACCCAGTGTCTGACCTGATAATATATCATTCTATCTGACTCCATGAGCCCATAATCATCTTTTAGGCGGTCAAAGGGTATAAAGCCGTCTAGGTCGAATAGGCTCCCCACTCTCTTGCAACCCCCTGTATGCCATATTTGAAAACGCTCTGTAATCAGGCCAGGGGCAAAATCTGGCTTGGCGCAGATCGGTGTCATAGGGGAGGGGAAGGATGTCAGGCCATTCTTAACCGCCACTGAGTCCCAGACCCGGAATGTTGTACTAGTGACAGGGGAGACCTTTAATCCTATAGCTCTGTTTCTGCGTGGCAGCCAGGGCTTTTTCCAAATATGTGACCCTGCGTCTGCTTGATCCATGAAACGCCAGTGTTTTTGGGTGTAAGGGCAGTTCCACTCTAGTATGAACCACAGTTGGGCAGCTTGGTAGTATTTGAGAAGGCAGGAGGCCGCCCCTTTTATTTTAGCGAGATACAGGGTACGGCAGGGGATGCGCACCGGTTTTCAGTCCCAGATAAATTTAAGTATCGCTGATTGTAATGATGCCAATGATTTAGCCGATGGGGTAAGTGGGATTGTTTGAAATAGAGAAAGGATGCGTGGCAAGATCGTCATCTTTATAGCTGCTAGTCTACCTAACAAAGAGAGTTTGTGTTTGCTCCAGAATTCCAGGTCTTTCAGTACGGCTTTGGAGAGGGCGGCATAGTTCCTTTTAGCTGTTTTTGTAGTCGTGTTTGCAAGTTCACTGCCAAGGTACAGGAAGTAAGAGGGGGACCAAATAGAGGGGAGCTTTGGGCAAAGTTCTGCTTTAGTGTGTGGGGGGACTAAAAGGTTCAGAATTTGCGATTTGTGTATGTTCACCTTGAATCCCAAGGCAGATCCAAACTCCTGCAAGGCGTCAGTCAAGGGTGATAGTGAAACCATGGGTTCCCGAAAGTGCTAAGATCACATCGTCTGTGTAGAGACTAATGAGGTGACAATCACCCCCAAATAAATTTTATGCCGTAATATTTATGTTTGAGCTGTGCGGTAGCGTACTCAGCACAGTCCAATTCAACCACTTTCTGCTCAAGCAGTCTTCTTCGTTCTTTCAAGACCTTATTTACTTTTGCAGATAAAGAGATCACCTCCCCTCGCACCACTGCCTTGATGGCTTACCATTTTTTCGCTATGGAGGTATGTTTGTCGTTGTTGTAGCTAAGGTAGTCTTTAATCGTGCGTCTCAAGGACTCCCCTGTGTCTTGTGTTCGTAGTATAGTATCCCTAAATCTCCAGCTAAGGGCTCGAGAGTGGTCCATATCGATTTGGGCTGTTAAGAGTGAGGGGTGCATGATCTGAAACAGCACGAGGCTCAATGGCCGTCGTTTGAATACAGGCTCGGAAAGCCGAAGAGGCCACAAAGTAGTCTATGCGCTTGTAGGTTTTTGTTGCTGCCGAGTAGAAGGTATAGACCCGGCAGTTTGGGTTTGCGGTCCTCCATATATCCGCCAGGTCACAGTCTGCAAACTAGTGAAGCCCTGCAGGGGAGAGAGCACCTGTCTGCCCTTGTCTGTGTCCCGAGTGATCTAAGTCGTTGTTCATGACTAGGTTAAAGTTGCCCACTACGAGGATTGCTGTATTGGGGGTGGTCACCGTTGGAGAGAGGGCTTGTGTTATGAATGCCTCTTGGTGTGTGTTAGGAGCGTAGATAGTGGCTATTGTGAAGTGGAATGATTCTATCCGCAATTTGTAGGCTAAGTATCTACCTTTTATCTTGTGTACCTTAGTGAGGGATTCCCCTGGGAATGTTTTAGCAACCAGGATCGCCGCCCCCGTGCTTTGTGGAGGCCGAGGACCAGTATTGTTGAGGAAAGCTTTTAGAGCATATTCAGTGAATATCTTTGGGTAGCAGATGTGTTTCTTGTAATAAGCATATGTGACTCTCTGATCGCTCGAGGAGAGAGAGGAGCACCAGGTGTTTTGTGTGGTTATTGAGGCCGCTAACATTGAGGCTCAGACATTTAAGTGATACAAAACACGAATACACTGTTCCTAATAATGAAAGAAAACACAGGGCAACCCTTAGGTTAGAAGCTAATGCCCTCACACATCCAAGTGGGTGTCATGCTTCATCACCGGGCGAGCTCCTCGTCAGACCGGCGCTGCAATGTCTGACGGGCACCCCTATAAGGGGGCTCTTTGCTGGAGATCTTTTCTCAGTAGCACTGTGCTGAAACGAAGAAAATAGAGTGAGTGGTGCCCAATTGCAGGCTCCCCACAGGCAAGGGGAGAGAAGAAATGGCAGAACAAAAAAAGAGTTAAAATTGGTTCAACACCCTAACGGAACACCTAATTTAATGAACGTAAAAGGGTGATGGCCAAATTAAAACCAAGGAGGAGAGTGATGGATGAGGTGATGCTCAAAACACTTTCGCACTCCACCTGAAGACTAGGGATTTAAGGAATTAGCCTAAATCCTAGGGGAAGGGGTCAACATGTTTTGTGTCTATACGGTCCAACAGGATCCACCGACACTTCATCAGGACCAAAACATCTATCACTATACTTCTAAAGAAAACAATACAGTGACAAAAATTGTCCCAACTGACAGTCACATTAAACTCCAGTCACTTACAAAAAGGCTGCACGTCAGGCTAGTCTAATGTAAGGGTCAACCTGTAGAGTGAACACAAAAGCATATACATCATGTCACATATGTAATGATACACTAAATGCACGCACAAACAATGGGTGGCACGCAGTGTACACACAGTGGTATCATGCTTAGTGGTAGTGTATGTAATCAAAGTGTATAGGCTTACCGTCCCATCAGTAAGATCGGACATCATAGTAAAACACGTGCCCAGAGGAGAGCAATATCACTAAAAAGACATGGCATAAAATGTATAAGTTGAGGAATACTCATAATGTCAATGAAAATAACCAACCCCGATCGTAGGGAAAGCAGGGGTCTGGTTATATACAATGCTTGTATGGCTAATCATGATATCAATTATAAATGCAGCCGAGTCAGATACTAGGGAATCAGTTCATTAAACAATATATGTCGCAAATTGCAGTCAAAACCAATCAGCCTTAAAGTATGCAGCGTTATTGTGTCACAAGGACATTCACAGAAATGTCTTAAAGAGCGGAGAGACCAGTAGAAACTCAGTAAGTGTACAAACATCCGGCAGATGGCCGTACCGAGCAGAGACTCGGCACGCCTATAACTATGGCTCGAGCCTAAGTGAAGACTTACTTTGTATTAGGTACTCCTCCGTCCGGGACCTACCCGCGGCCGTGTTCCTGCATCAACAGTCAGGAAACGCGGCTGCCCGGGATAAGAGCACCGGCATGACCCGGAAGTCAGCGGGCTCACAATCACATGTCCTGTCGTCACTAGAAAGTGAAGACGGACTTGTGAAAGCCATGGCCCTTCATTGACACTAAAAAAGGACTCACAGGAGGTTTCCTGCTACACGGTGCATCCAAAAGGGACGTTGACCGTGCAGGGATATGAAAAAGCTTCAATATCTGAGAACAAATAATCTCAGAACAAATGGGCACGGGAAATGTACTGAATGTAAAAGTCCAGAAACAATCTCTAGCAACCCGAGTGCACATTAACCAAGGGAGAGGGAACAATAATGTAAGGAACTGTTCCCCGTTGCACCCCAGAAATCACTACAGTCAGTGATAGAGATGCTAAGGGTAATGTTCCAAAGGAGGGCAAGTGGATGTATACTGAGGAGTATCCACTTATAAAAATGGGGGTGAAAGGACAAACCCAGGGAGGAAATGAACCACAAGGGGATGTGCCTGCTTGGGCTGGATGATGGCAAACTAGTGAATCACACATTTACTGGGGATCAATGGGTAAGCTGAAGCCAGGGGATATCATCATTGAGCCCGTGTGTATGAGTGCCCAATTTGTATATCCAACGTTGTTCGGATTCAAAGAGAGAGCTAGGATTACTCGTGTTATGCCCTTGGGAATACATAACTACCCACCATAAATTGTCAGGGTTATGTTTGAGTTTCAAAAAGTGAGCACTCAATTTAGTGGTAATCCGACCACACCTAATATTACTGCGATGTTCATTGATCCTCAGTTTGACTGGTCTGGTTGTCATGCCAATGTAGCGTAAGCCGCAAGGACACGTAATCATGTAAATACAATTGCTTGTGTTGCAATTAGTGTGTTTGTAAAGTCGCCAAGTCCCCCATGGTTCTAAATCCAGGGTGTCTAGCCGTCGTGTCAGGGGACAGACATTACATTGCCCACAGAGATAGTGGCCTGTCACAGGTAGTAAGCCCCACAGGGTAGTCTGTTTTACTAGTCCTGTGTGTGTACAGGGGCGCGTGTGGACCACTATGTCTCTAATATTATCTCAGGCAAAGAGCCCCCTTATAGGGGTGCCCGTCAGACATTGCAGCGCCGGTTTGATGAGGAGCTCGCCCGATGATGAAGCATGACATACACTTGGATGTGTGAGGGCATTAGTTTCTAACCTAAGGGTTGCCCTGTGTTTTCTTTCATTATTAGGAACGGTGTATTTGTGTTTTGTATCAGTAGGTTTGGGAGAATATACACTGGACCTTCAAACCTCCCTTTCCCTCATTTTTTGCTTATCAGACATTTAAGTGTCAGATGTGTTGATGGGAAGGGGAGGGCCTTGACATTTGTAAATCATGAGTGGCAAGAAGCTGGGAGCAGTACTATATAGGGTGCCAATGTTGCAGTTTTCAGACATGTGGTTCTTGTTGCATCGCATGAGATAGGGAAATATCATCATTAACAGTGTGGCACAGCAGATGCTTAACCTAACAAATAACCAAGTCCTCAATGCAGGATTGACTATAGACGGGGCTTCGAGCAAAGCTCAGAGGCGTTTTGTGGGGTCTGGGTAAGTCGTCCATGGGTTCCGCCACCCCGGGTCCTGTGTCATAGCTCGTCGGGTCAGAGTCCCCAAGGCGGCTAGTTGGTCTTTCTCGCACATGGGTAGCAACAGTCAGTGACTATGTCTTGGTGCTGGCGGTGATGCTATCTAGGACAGCCCTTCTCTCATGTGCTCCTTCCGCTGAAGATGGTCTTGGGGGTCTCTGTCGTCGTTCCTTTTGTTTCCATCCGGTTTGGCCCTCAGGGGAGCCCTCCCTGACATCCTCACCTCCGAGGGGTCTTCCGCCATGTTTAGTATTTGTCGGGCCTCTTTAAGTGATCTCACTTGTCATGTCTGGTCGTCCCAGCCATCTCATTTTAGACACAAGTGGAGTAAGAAACTGACCTGAACCTTCATCCCCATTCCTGTATTTCTTGACTTAATATTATCACTTAGTGGCCTTGACATAATCAAGAAAACAGTTTATTGATCAGCATGATTATTTTTCCCAGATCTAAACTGCCTAGGTTACTCTTATTAGTGGCTGCATTATCTTGAGAGAAGAAGGACCCAGTCAGCGTCACAAGTTACGAGAGAGCGGGCCCTTGTTTTGACTGAAGGCTCCTGAAGAAAATAACATGACAAAGTGCTTCCAACTATGTGCTGTTCCTTTTGTCTTTCCTCCCAAAGTTTTTCTTTTTCTTACCCAAGGATCTTCATGGCATTGAAATGATAGTTGTGCAAGTTGTCAGTCTGCAAGAATGCATCATTCTGGCTATCACTTTGAGGCAATTGTCATCAATAGTCTAATTTTCCCCAAAATAACTATGATGTAATAGATAAGATATAGCTCCAGGGCCAAATTATTTCCTAGCGCTTACTTACTTACATAAGTGTACCACCCCTCCTGGAATATAGGCGATCAACCAGGGCTCTCCCGCCATCTTTGTCCTGGGCTTTTCTTTCAAACTGGCTCAAGTTGTAACCCATCTACTTGCAGTCAGTCTTGTGGCCTTGGTGCCAGATGTTTCCTGGCCTTCCTCTTTTCCTTTTCTCTAGAGTGTTGATGGTTCCAGGTCACGGTTTGCCTGGTGGTGTTTAATGCAGACTTGTGGAGGGTGCAACCTATCCAGCCTCAGCATCTTTTTATGATATCTTCTTGAGCTTGGAGTTGGAAAGTCTTCTGCCACAGTTCATTGCTGCTGATGCTGTTTGGCCAGCGGATTTAAAACAATTTCCTCAGACAGGTGTTGATGAAGGTTTAGACTTTGTTGATGATGCTCATTGTTGTCCTTCAAGTTTCTGCTCCATACAAAAGGATCAAATTTACGATGGTGTTAGGAAGCCCAATCTTGGTTTGCAGAGTTAGGTCTTTTGAGATCCAGATCTGTTTTAGCTGAATGAAGGCAGCCTTTGTGTTTCTGATTCTTGCCTTGATGTCGGTGTATGTGCCTCCCTGTTTGCCTATGACACTGCCCAAGTAGGTCAAGGCCTCAGCCTCTTCATTTTCAATGCCTGAAAGAGGCGACTGCAGTTGCCCTGTCCATTTTAGCCTTCAGAATCTTATTTTCCCCTGTGGATTTTGTGACCAAGGTGTGTGGTGTGGCTGTCACATTGTTGATTTTCTCTTGCATCTGCAGATAGGTATAGGAGAGTAGGGCCAGGTCTTCCTCAATGCCAGGTTGTCGAGCTGCATCTAAGGTGTCCAAGTATCTTACTTTTTTAAGAGTCTTCACCCACAGTGCTGATGCAATATTTGGAATATTCAGATTCGCCACAAAACCGAACACTGAGGGAACTTGTTTGAATAAACTTGCAAGGTGTAGCATTATATGTTGATTTCATCCAGATTGTTATGTTGCTTATCTCGGGTACCACCAGTGATCCGAAAAGCAGATAAGCAGATGTGGAGCATGAACTGTCACAGGTGAAATTAATTTGTAATCCTGATGACCTTCATTAGCCCCAATGCCTTCTATATGGTGGATGAAATGTAGACTTCCTCAACCTCCGCTGATATCCGTGTTGAAATGGGCCTCAAGTTCATATATAGCTGTGGAGCAGTTACACACGCAATCCGTAGCATTAGGGGAATTCCCATCCTCAGTTGCACAGTTATCACCCCTGGTAACTTCTGTCCATTAAATCAAGTTAGGACACATTCAACCACTTCATTTAACAACATATTCAAGAGTTTGTCAAGAAGGGGTTTCAATAACTCTGATGTTTTGGGATTTGTGTTCTTCTGCTTAGTCAGGCTACACATTTTGCTCTATGTGGATAGCCGTATATTTCTCACATTATGGGGAGTGGAGGGCACCGCTGATGGCTGTGTAAAGCTGTTCAATTTGAGGGCTTCTGAGTGTCCTAATAGCCAAGATATGGCACCTCTCCTTTGTGGGGCAGTCGGATGCTCAGATAACATTGAACTGTGTCATGGGCCAACATCCTATTACTCTGAAATTATATAATACTCCCCACCAGATGACAATACAATACATTTTTGCCCTTTGGGGAGTTTCTTCAGGAGGTGCTGTTTTTTTTACAGAGTGCAATTCTGACATATTCACTGCTTTTCCAAGAGATCACGTCAGCAAGTGGACAGACTGCTAACTGACCTGCTTCACTGCCTTTACAGTATACTTATAACAATTGTATCACAAATGACATGTCATTGAGCATGCCTTCACACAAAAGATGCTGGCTAGCTAATATCACACCCGGACCCTGACTAAGGCACCCACTGTACTCAACGTATTGTTTAATAAGATGTAGGTGCCCAATATCTCTATGAGCATCACACAATTTCTGTTAGTAAACCCAGGAGTCTAATCCTCTGTATGCATATATATATATATGTATGTATTTGGCATATCTATAGTGCAAACATTGCTAAAGGGCAGCAATACGATTTACAGAGTTAATAACATGCATAAGGCCAACGAGTGATAGGAACAGTAGCTAGTTTGTGGACAGGTTATGCAGTGTTGTAATGTTCTTTAAAGAGGTGCCCCTTCAACTCATTCCTAAATTGGAGCAGTATTGGGCAGTCGTTATGCAGAAAAGGATGTTGTTCTAGATACTAGGTGCGTTGAAGAAAAAGCCCTGCATCCTTGTTTTTCTTTTTTGCACTTCTTAGTCTGCAATCTGATGTTGTCCTGGCTGTGGTGTGCTGAGAGCCACTGTAGATGGTAAGCTTATCTCCAAGATAAACTGGGGTGCTGACCCTGATGGCTTTGTATATGGCATGGCTGGTTGTGAAGAAAGTATGAGCCATTGAAGGGAGTCAATGGTGTTCCATCAGGATGTGAGTATTGTGATCATATTTCTTCAACCCATGGATGATGGAGGTGTGTAGGATGCCCTTAAAAGGTGCCAGTGTGGAGTCTCTTAGGTTATGGAGAAGGGTGTTACCATAATCCAGATGTAAAAGTACAAGTGCTTGAACAGCAGTCCTGAAGTTGCTTTCTGGAAATAACAGCTACACTTTCTTTAGAAAAAAGAGCTGGTTCCAGGCTGTTTTTTTGGCAATGCATTCCTTGAAGGTGAGAGTTGTGTCCAAAATGAATCCAACTGATGCTGGTGTTCAAATCCATCTAGATTCATATTATGTAGCTGAGAAGACCAGAAATAGCAGTAGGCAGGATTGAGCTTTATTTGTGGTCTGGAGAGAATCATCTACAATGTGTAAGGTAATGGTCTCAATACTGCAGCGTGATCTGAAGCCAGGGAATGGTAAGCATTAATTTGATCTTTATGTTAAACACAGACTGCTTTTTCAATGATCTTGCCCATGAAAGGTAGATGAGTAATGGGCAAAAAGTTGTCGAGGCAATCAGGGTCTTTTGTAGATTTCTTTAGAGGCATAGGAATCTGCCATGTGTAGAGAGCTTCTTGGGTGATGCCTTGACTGAGGGAGGCCTTGACAATGGTGAGATGGTGTCCCTAGAGAGAGCGTTAGTAAAGGACAAAGCTATGATATCTTCACAAGAAGAGGCTTTGAAGGAGTTGAGTATGCTGGGGTGATCTGCAAGAGATAGGACTTTTAGGGTTGACCACTGCAGGATTCCAAGGGAATAGGTGGACGTAAGAGATGAAGCACTCTTGATTTTGTTGGTGTGCTGCTGAATCTTCTTTATTTAGGGGTCTGAGTCTGGTAGTGACTCTCCTACCTGATATACGTCTGGCAAAATCATGCCTCCCACTTATGTGAATTCCAGACATATGTATTATGCACACTCTGTCAAAGGAACTGGTGAAAACATTTGTGGTAGCAAAGGGGAGACAAGTATTTTGAATGAGCCCCTAAATCTTCAGTCCCGGAAATCACCCTAGCTACTACTACCAACAACTGAAATAATTGGGTATAAGATTAAGGCATTGAGTTGCTAAGAGTTTATTTCTAATCATGATATCTATGGTTCTTGCCACTTGTATATCCTCATTACAATTTACACGCAATTCCAAATGGTCATGGTTACATTGATATTACAAGTAGTGCAGAAACACTGCAGCCCGTTGAGTTTCCACCAGGGACGCCTGCTGATATCACAATGTGAAAATATGGCCAGAAATGAGGTATAAACTGGGGAATCGGACGCACTAAATCTAATTCTCTCAGTTATTCCCCATTCGTAGGTGGGCTCTCAGGGTCCAGTTCATAATGGGTTGGTTTTCCCAAGCACAGCCAATAACATTCCGGCCAGTGGCGATATCTCTGGGATCGAGGATTAACTAGAGATTTAATGAACCGTTCGTAATGGTGGTTTACGTAATGACCTGTTTAATTTTTCTAATTGGAATATTTAACAGAGAAGAAACCAAGGCACCTAGGTTTCCTTCAGGCGAAGCACACCAGTCACGTAGTTTTAATTTGAAGATAAGGTTAATAGATTTCGAACATATTGCAACTGGCCAATTTCTAGGTCTTACCAGCATACCTGACTTCAAGACCTATTAATTTGTCATTGAAATGTACATATATTGGGCTTTGTTTCCGCATTGAGGAGTATTCCACTCTCATCTAATGCTGTTGGCTGTTTAATGTACAGAGTACTTGCATAGTAATACATCATGCATTATTTCACATTTCAAAAGTACACAGATTTATCATATTTTAAATCTTTTATCTCAAATATGCATTGCATAGAGAAAACAATCAATTTTGTTTTGTTTTTGCATTGCAGCATTCCTTTTTAAATGTTTGAGTCAGGACACGTGCATGTTTCAATGTATTGCCTTTCCATTTCTGTTTATTTCCCTTTGCAAATAAGTGCATGGGCAAATGCTGCTTTCACGGGTTAGCACATCATTGCCAGATCTACTGGCTTTGCCAGATGCTGTACTAATAGCGATAAAAATAATGTTTTAATTCTGTTTTAATTCGGTGCACCCTTTTTGGATTATGCATTTAGATTATGTACTTCTTGTACAATTTTACTTCTTGTACACTAAATGATCAGAGCATTTGCTCATCAGCTCTTCTGCATATTTCTTGCAAAGGTTTGGTAGTGAAAAACCTACCGACATGACTAAAGTCTTGATCAGGCTGCAAGTAGCACATGTGGAGGAAGTCTACTGCAGCGTGCAGTGCTCGTACTGTAAATGTTTCATTTAACATTTGCTGCAGTACGTGGCTGTATCGTTTCTACTTTTTTCTTGACAGAAAGTGGTTCCCTACTACCTCTTTGGCACATTTTACGTATATCATAACTTGGTGCGTAGCCCTTTAATAAAGTCAAAACAGGCCCACTCTCGAATCGTCATTTAATTGGTGGCCCAACTTGAGACCCTTTACACCATTTACAACACAATAGCTCACTAATACTCTGCTTGAATGCAATTCAGAAACCTGATGTTTTTTTAAATTTCCTATTTCTATACAGTGGGCCGGCTGCGTCTAAAGTATATCTCTTGTAAGCAGTGATCTTCACTGCATTATGGACCGGGTTCATGTTTAGCCAGGGGTCAGCAAGGCAGACAGAACTTTGATTTTGGAGACGGAGCTGGTAATAGTCAACATGTGTTGAAGATTAATCGGACGGTCGTTGTTTCGGCTAGAGAGAGATGAAATGTTCTATTGTTTGAACCTGAAATATTCTTGTCTCAAAATCTGTCCAGCTGGTGAAAAAGAAGGTATTATGGACTTTGCTTTTAAAAGGAATGCACATCTTTACAACGCATGCAATTACCAAGCATAAGGTAAGTATAACTTAATTTATATCGTTTTGCAGGGGGCGCGGCTCCCAAACACCTGATGCTCTAGTATGTTCCTGTCCTCTGTTTATCACTACCTCCCTTTACCACTGCCCACCACTAAACATGAAAATCACCCTTACCTCCCTTTATCACGGCCCACCTCTAAGTCCTAAAATTAACCTTACCTCCCTTTACTACTGCCCACCCCAACCCCTAAAATTACCACTATCACTTTATACCCCTGCCTTCCCTAGACTGTAAAATTACTCTTACCTCCCTTTACCACTACTCACACTTAAACCCTTTGTTTAAATAACATAACAGTTATGTTATTTAAAAAGAAAATGTACTTGTGTGGTGAAGTCATATGTGATAAAGGTACAAATACGTCCCTGCGTGGTAAATCTTTCATGGTAAAGGCATTATGTGATAAAAACGTTGTTGTGAATGCTGTTTTCTTTTTAAAGGTTCCAAAGAAGAACATCTACATATGTGGGAAATGTACTTCCACATATTGTCTTAGTTGTAGCAACATCGCCCCATGCAGAATTCTGAAGAGGAAGGGAGTATTGGCAATCAGCCTCCAGTTAGAGGATTATTGGTTGTCGCAAATGCTTTTGTCAGAGATAGTTTTATCCATATTTACGCTAGTACATAATTAAAAGTACACTCTAGAATGGAGATGGTGACAGTATTCTCAAATTAATGGATAAGCAAGTCTTTATATTTCTACGAGGAAGATTACTGACAATGTATCAATAAAAACACAATCTATGCACAAAAATATTGGAAAACACAATAGTGCTTACAGAAATAACACTATCCCTTACTTAAATAACAGAAACACAAACATAGATGATCACAATATCGTTGTATATTTCTACTTAAAGAAAAAAATACAAATATCGTAAACAAAAATGTTGTTACCTATAAATACACATATAAAAAGTAAAAAATATCGAAACACGTAATTGTGACGCAACGCTATGCTGCCTGAGTAGTGTCACATAGGTTCTGCTTTCTGGCAGGGCCCACCCACTTTCCTGGCTGCGGAGCTGTGTGGGGCATCCGTGGCACTTATGCATGTCTCGCTTGATGGCAGGGCTCCCGATGTCTCCAAAGCGGTAATGGAGGCGAGTGGATGCAAGTCGAAGCTCATGAAATTAAAGCAGGCGTGCTGGGAGCCATTATGAGGTGCAGTACTAAGTAGGAGCTTGTGAAAAGTGGCATGCTTCTGTGGTGCTGACAGGAGTGGCCAGTAGCAAAGAGCAGCGTGGCAGCTGTGGACGGTGGTGGTGCCCTACATGCAGATGAGAGAAAGACTGAGAGAAAGTATGCCTCTAAAAGGGGCCAACACTAGATTGATGAAGAGTGGCAAGCACCACAAAGGGACTATTTTGAAATCATCACCAAGCTTCTTTACTCAACAGCAAACCACTAAGAGGCCTGGTGAAATTGATTTACCTGCTCTAACCACTACCACCACTCTTGTCTGATTCATAGTCTTCCCTGCAATTACCTCAGACGCCACTGGTTGCGGTCACGGGCAATCACTCCTTGGACCAGATACTGGTGAAGGAAGATAGCATAGAGACTGCATAGAAGATGGTAGATATAGCTACAGAAATTCTGTGCCTGTTGGTCAAGGAGAAGCAGAAGCACCGGTAGTACTCCTAAAAGAAGTGCCTAGCTGCTCCAACATATTATCAGGCCTGACTGCTAGTTACTCAAACCATACTTCGAGTCTTGGGGACAGTATGGATAATGCCCCAGGCCTAACAGTGCAATGTATAGGAAACGGCGCTATTAACTTAAGGGATATTACCCTTTTCCTAGGTGGGAGCCCTAGGGGTGCAATGAGGGAGGACACCTCTGATGTATTATCTGTGTTAGAATGGAGGCTGAACCCGAGCGTAGTTTGATGGCAGCCTTAAGGAACGCTACTACAGAGGCACAAAGCTGATCAATATGTCAACCTGCAATTAGTTTGGAAAGTCAAAACATTGGTAGCCATGCAGTTAATGAAGCCTGTCTCTCTGGAATCTCTTGATGGGGGGCTGGTAACGGATGACTCTGGCTCTCTGATGTTTTTTTTATAGAGAGGTGGTGGGTGAAACAAAGTCTATGAGACAACAGCAGGTGGAACTGGCCAATGGAACTGAACAGCGTACGGGGAGAACAGAGGGCCAGATAGCACAATTCTCAGACTGTTGTGATGAGCTGGAACAAAGAATTTCAAGCGACAAGAATAAAATTGAGTGAGCCTCACCATAGTCTGCGCAGTTTGAGAAGGTGATTAGGCTCCTTTTCGAGAAACAGGAGTAAATGGAAAACCTTTCAAGGCAGTCGAAACTGAGGGTTGTTGGTGTGCCTGAAAGAATATATGACAGTGTTGGGCCAATTGCTTCTGTTGAATCCTTGGTAAGATCTTATGTCCTCTCAGAATTTTCTCAGGATTTGACCATTATGCTGGCAGATAGACTGCCTTCACGTATTCCACCCAACGCAGAGTATCCTTGCATTATTTTGGTAAACTTTGCTGAATAGGCTTAAGGAAAAGGTCTTCCTTACGGCCACCAAGGAAAAGTCTTTCAGAATGAAAAATACGTTTTCTTTTCGGCTGTTTTCCGACATGACCTCCCGCAGGGAATTTAGGAATATGATTGCAGTGTTTCAGGCCACAGGTGCGCAGGTCCAAATGGCAAAGCTGAAAGTTCGTTTTAAAGGACGATGTCATTTTTTCTCTCAAATATCAGAGGTATAAGCTTTCCTAGCTGAGATAAAATGGGTAGCCAAGCCTGTTTGGTTTGGGCTAGAATCCTGTTTGGCTGGTGGGAGGCTTATGAGGGTTACAATGATTAATTGGGAGGAGGGAGATGATCCTTTATCGCCATTTTATCCGAGTCTAGTTTTTATCAGGATAAAGGTATCGATCTGCCAAATATTTGAATGGAAGGAGATGAGTGTATAAAGAGGCTGGGGAAGGGCACTTTGTCATGAACCGGACAATGGAAACACCCTGTCATGGTGCTGGTTGCCCAAGGGCATGTGGGAGATGGACCAGGGCAGGAGGGGCTATTGCGAGTACAGTAAAAAGAAAAGGGCATATAGGATTTGCAGTTCAGTAGAAAACATTTTAGAAATAGCTTTAGAAACATTGAGAAGTGCCCTCGGTTGGCTACACAATGTGGAGTGCCAAGACCAATTCAGACTAGAATGTGCTGGCTCCGATTAGTTTTTTAATAACACAATGCACTTTTAAGTTATGCACTTTGGACCTGATACGAGTCTCGAAAATGGTTGCAGTTTAAGCAGCTGTATATTGCTGCTATGCCATGGTGCACTTTGAGCATATGCACTCTGTATTTTACGCACGGCTGGTGTTTTAGGGACTTTAGCCGCTGTTTGTACATTTGCACATAGGAGAGCGATTCAGGCCACCTGGCTTAACTTCACAATGCTATGATGTCACATAATATCAATGTGGATCTTTTTGAAAAGGATGAAATGGTGTTGTTTTCATTTAACATCAAGAGGCTGAACAATGGGAAGAAAAGGCAGGCAGTAGAAGCCTGGAACAAGGGGCATAATCCAACAGTCCCTTCTAGTAAGTTAAATAGGTTTGCCATGTTTAAAACTTGGGCAGGTTTTAAATGCTTCTCTTCGGAGAGTTCTGCGGACAAAGGGTTCTCAATTTACATCAATAAGAGTGTGAAAATAATCACACATGGCTGGCTGATTTGGAAGGACGGTGGTGTTGGATGACTTGTTTTTTTTTCACAATTAATATTAGTAAACACGTATGCTCCGACAGAAGCTGATCCAGGCCCATTTACTACGCATTTTCAATCGATAGCTACAATTGAAGGGGAAATTATTTTGGGCTGAAATTAAATTTTTTCACAAGAGCCCGGACTAGACACCATGACGAGTAATAAGAAGCAACATAAACCTAAGACAGCGAGAATTCTATGTCAGGACCGGAGGCTCCGATTATGCTTTCTCTTTCTTTACTGAATCAAACAGCAGCCAATCAAATACAAGTAACAGAAAAAACTACACATCCCAAGATGCCTATCATCCTATCACATGGTCCAATCACTATCCATGTCATCTGCTATAAGTCCTTTGACCTTTGATGTCACTTCCTCTTTCTTTGGTGCTTCGCAGCAGATAAGTACATGATTTGATTCTCTTGTGCATTTGCATGTTTATTTATTGATTTAGACTGTTATTTCATTGTTGGTCAGCGTCGCGATTCAGCGCGCTTCATTTATATTGTTCTGAGCGCTCGTACGCTCTGTTTTATTGGCTTTTTGCCAAATTTTCACTGGCCCGTAACAAGTGGAGCGGGAGCGGTAGCAGATCTGCTTTTGCAGTCTCCTTTTCATTTTTACTCGCGCGCGCGCGCTCCTCTCGACGAGCCAATTCCTTTCTGATTCTGAATCGATCGGCTCGTGAGAGGTGCGGCGAGGGCGTTCAAGTGCCCTTTGTGCCAATTTCAGTGCTCCCTTACGCCCAGCAGAGTGACTGCTTGGGTTGTAAAATCTAAATTAGGCTTCAGCTGAGAGTGCCTTTCAGGCAGCTCCCTCCACATTCTATTAAGGGCTCATATTTGTCTTTTGCCTGAACTGGGGTTTTTTGCACTCCCCCCTTCCTTGATCCCAAATCTCTCACATTTTAAAGTATTTTACCTTATCAATCTGACCATGGCTCAGTGGGATGATCAAGGTGCAGAATATTATACAGATGATTTGAGCAATCAACTAGAAATTGACATAGTTGAAGCCCTTGATTCCAGGGTTCAATAATCGGTAAATGATTCCCTGGTGAGAGCTTTGGGTCCATTTTCAGGACAATTATTTGACTATGCTCGTTCACAGGGCTGGACGCAAGAACAACAACCTCTCCCAGAGTCCAAAAAAGTGAAGGACAAAGCAAAAAACTTGGACCCTAGAGCCAAGGTTAGTAGTCTGCACGCAGACGCCTTTGAAAAACTACGTAAGAAACGTAGTGGGGAGCATAATTACAGCTCAAAAAAGGAAGTCCTCCTCCCTTCCTCGTCTTCTGATAAAAATTCCTCCTCTGATGATTCAGATGATTCCGACGCTCCTAGGCCTAGTAAAAAAGCTAGGGAAGCGCCTCCTCCCTGTCAGGTTCTAGACTTTGATCCCACAGAAATCATTCACCCCAGAGCATCTAATTGGGTTCCTCCACCCGAAGTGGCTCAATATGTCCAATCTAATGTACGTAAAAGCTTCGATAAGGAAGTCAGATCACGCTTAAAAGCGGAATGCCCTAGACCTGACCTAGAGGGCAAGGTTTCTGAGGCCCCAGAAATAGATCCCACAATGGTCACTTTTATGCGAAAATTTTCTAAGGACCCCAAAAAAGGTTTGGATCGCTCCTGGCGTAATTGCCAAGACAAGTTGTTGGACCTTTCAGGACCCTTGACCAAGATTCTTGAGATGGCGTATGTTGCTAAGGAATCTGGATCTCCGGTGGACACTGATGTCCTTATAGGATGGGCACAAAGATCCATTTGCCTACTTGGGAACTCTAATTTTGCTATTTCTGCAGAGCGCAGAAAATCCGTGTTAATGCGCATTGACCCTAAGTTGTCTGACCTTGCGTCTTCGGAAGCAGGACCTTCAGCTGAAGGACTGCTTTTTGGATCTTCTTTTATCAAAGACTTGTCCAAGTTTTGCTCCACCTTTTCTACGCTTGATAAGGCTCAAATGTCCCTCAAGAAGGTCTTTAAACGAGGCCTTTTTCTCAGGGCCGGTCGTTACGGGGGACGTATGCCCGGCCGAGGAACATACAATAGTCCCCAGAACTACTACCCGAGAGGCAGAGGTGGCTGGTACGGAGATCAAGACCCCACCTTCTACCCCATGCGCCCTAGGGGAGGATGCCCCCGTTTCCGTAGAGGTCAACGCAGAGGGCAGCAAGGAGCCATACAGGACTCAAGTTTCACAGGTGAGCATTATTCACTTTTCTCAGGTCAAACTTGGGGGCAGAGTAGCATTATGCTTGACGAATTGGAAACGGATATCTGGGGATTCTTGGATTCTACAAACAGTAGAGGGATTTCGCCTGGAGTTTATCAGTACTCCCCAACAGCTCTACCCTCCTTTACAAATGTGTTTTTCCCTAGCAAATCAAAATTTTATAGACCAAGAAGTACAAGCCCTTTTAGACAAAGGAGCCGTCCAGCTTACCTCCCCTCACCCTTACGGTTTCATCAGTCCTATTTTCGTAGTAGATATAACAAAAGTGAAGGCACACGTGAAATATATTACAAAACCAAGTAATAATTTGTAAAAATTAATTATTTTACAATCAAGTCCAAATCAAATCTCACATCAAAACCCACTGTCCATGTTCAGTATAATTCATTTCTTTACAATTAAGTCCGGATCCAATCCCAAATCGAAATCAGCTGTCCAAATTCAATATCTATTGCAGTTGTTATAGTTCAAAATTCCATATGCTTTTTTGCTCCTTCATAGTTCAAAAGGTTTCAATGTACTTTCATAGAGATTCCATAAATTGACTCTTATACTCATTCATTGAAGTTTCCAAAAGTTCTTTGTTTACCCGTTCCTAATACTCTCTCCTTTCTTACTTGTACAAATGTCCGTCGTACAAATGTCCGTCAACACGTGTTTCATCCGGGGAGTACCCCTGGACTTCTTCAGGACCTCCCAATGTGATACAGTCTAAAGTAATATAACCTAAATCAAACTCCTTTCCTGTGATGGTTCCATGTGTGTATAGGAATCTGCAACTCGCCACATGTACAGTAAAATAGTATCTTTATGTACACTATTTATCATCAAGCCTCTTCGTAGTAGACAAGAAAGGAGGAGGTCACCGGTTAGTCTTGAATCTGAAGGATTTCAATCATTGGATCCTATACAGACACTTCAAGATGGAAGGCATCCACATGTTAAGAGATATCCTTTTAGAAGGGGATTGGATGGTTCGTCTGGATCTAAAAGATGCATACCTGTCGATCCCAATTTTTCCTCCTCACAGGAGATTTCTGCAGTTCCAGTGGAAGGGACAGTACTTGGAGTTTCTGGCCCTTCCATTCGGTCTGTCGTCAGCCCCGTGGTGCTTCACGAAGCTTCTGAGACCTGTGATGGAATGGCTCAGAGCCAAAGGAGTTAGATTGATTATATATCTGGACGACATTCTGCTGATGCCCCAATCCCCTCAAGTCCTCCTAACTCACTTGGATTGGACCATCAATCTTCTGCAGGATTTAGGTTTCCTTATCAATGTGCAGAAGACATTATTGAAACCCTCTCAGGTGATAGAGTTCCTGGGGTTCCAGATAAACTCCATATCTTGTCAACTCATTCTTCCCTCTCAGAAGATCTGCAACATCAAGAGGGAATTGAGATTGGTTCTATCCAGCCAGACCGTCTCGTTGAGGAATATTGCCAGAATAGTGGGCTTACTAGCTTCATCTATTCAGGCGATCTTCCCTGCACCCTCACATTACCGGGCACTTCAAAGACTCAAGATCAGACATCTGCAACAGGGTCTGAGTTACTCGGAACAAATCCCCTTGACTGCCGAAGTATGATCAGAGATTCAGTGGTGGCTCCATCATATGGAGGCTTGGAACAGCAGGGCAATTTTCGGGTCCCATCCAGAAGTGGTGATAGAATCCGATGCCAGCAGATGGGGTTGGGGAGCATGCTGCAACTCCCTAGTGACGGGGGGCAGATGTTCAGAATGGGAGCAAACTCTACATATCAATTGCCTGGAACTTCTAGTGGGATCTTTTGCCATAAAGAGCCTCTCCCCTCAGAAAACAGATTGTTGCATACTCTTACGGATGGACAATGTCTCAGCAGTAAGATATGTCAACAAACTAGGAGGCACGAAGTCCAGAATTCTGGCAGAGATTGCCAAGGATTTCTGGCATTATTGCCTAACTCAAACATCTAGTGGTCAAAGCGGAATACCTTCCTGGGGATCAGAATATCATAGCAGACTGGAATTCCAGATACCTGTCGGATTCCAGCGATTGGAAATTGGACCCTCTGATTTTTTCACAGATAATCAGGGAGTGGGGCAGTTGCGAAGTAGATCTCTTTGCCTCGCGGATCAATTGCCAAATTCCAAAATTCTACAGTTGGCGTCCAGACCCGTGTGCGCTAAAGACAGATGCCTTTCTTCAGGATTGGTCCCAGTTTCGAGGTTATGCCTTTCCTCCATTCCTGATGATTGCCAGGGTCTTGCCTCAGGTGAGGAGACAGAAGACAGAAATTGTTCTAGTGACCCCATTTTGGAGAGCACAGCCTTGGTTCCCTATAGCTCTTCATTTAGCTTGTGCCTCTCCTCTTCTGATTCCGCCTCGTCTGAATCTTCTGTGGAGTCCAGAGGGCCTTCAACATCCACTGGTCTTGTCAGGGAAGTTGACTCTACTAGCCTGGTTAATTTCAGGTCGAGATGGAGTACCTCAGACGTTTCGAAGGAAGCTGCAGAATACATTAAGCAGGCCTGGGCCCATAGTACCCATAAAAGATATGACTCAGCTTGGCGCAGGTGGTCTAGTTGGTATGATGGAAGGGGTGCCGATCCAGTGGAAGCACACCTTGGCATGATTATTAACGTTTTAGCAGAACTAGCTAGTTCTGGTCTGGCTTATCGGACAATTAATAACTTTAGATCAGCTATATCAGCAGGGCACGCTCATCTTGAGGGTAAACCCATTGGAGAACATCCATTAATTTGCAAGCTTTTGAGAGGTATACGTCTTTCCAAACCTCCTCAAGCTAAATATTCTTTATTATGGGATGTTAACATTATTTTGAACTTTTGGGATTCTTGGCCTACCAACAGGTATTTATCTCGCAAACAGCTTTCTGCTAAACTGACCATGCTTTTATGCCTTATCTCTTGCAAGAGGGTTTCAGACGTCAGAGCTCTGGATTTAGCTGGTAGAGTTTTTTCCCCAGAAGGGGTCACCTTTTCAGTGAAAAGAAGGACTAAAACAAATTACAGGTCAGTATCCTACCCTATTTACACGGAAAATTCAAAATTGTGCGTAGTCCAATGTTTAAAGGATTATGAAGTAGTCATAGAAGAATTTCGACAAGATACCAAAGGTCAATTATTAATTTATTTGCAAAAAACATTTAAACCAGTGACCTCAGCCACTCTGGCCAGATGGTTGAGATGGTTGATGAGTGAAGCAGGTATTGATACTTCTATATTTGGGGCTCATTCTGTTAGAGGAGCTATGGCTTCCAAATCTTTTGCCTTGGGTTCCCGGTTAGAAGACATTATGAAGGCAGCAGACTGGTCTTCAGTAAACACTTTTCGTAAGTTTTATCACAAACCAGTATTGGACGTAGCTACTGTAGTAATGGAACAGCTTTAAACTAGCATAATCGGAGCCTCCGGTCCTGACATAGAATAAAAAAAATTCTAGCTATTGCGTCAAGAATTTTCAATTCTATTAAGGACACGGAGGCGAGGATTATCCCTCCCTTTAAAATATAATGAATATTGAATGCCAATTATTGTGAATATTTATGATTATTGTCATTTTTCCCTCCCATTTGATTGTCTATTATAGAAAAATCAGTTTATTGAGACATTTAAATTTGTTGGGATATTACCTGCCTGTTTTATTTTTACAGGTTCTGATCAGAAAAATTCCTGAAGCTCTTATCAGCAGGAATAAGTTTGTTTTTCATGTTCTGCCTCGGCTGATGCCCGGTATCGAGTTGTCCAGGAGAAGGTTTATCCTGGAAGAGAAGATGTTAAGGTTGTCAGAGTTCGAGATGGCGTAAGAAGTTTCATTTTCAAGTTGATCTTATCTGTTTGACCAAAGAAAGAGGAAGTGACATCAAAGGTCAAAGGACTTATAGCAGAGGACATGGATAGTGATTGGACCATGTGATAGGATGTTAGGCATCTTGGGATGTGTAGTTTTTTCTGTTACTTGTATTTGATTGGCTGCTGTTTGATTCAGTAAAGAAAGAGAAAGCATAATCCTCGCCTCCGTGTCCTTAATAGACTTGAAAAATCTTGACGCGAACGCTAGAATTTTTTTTATTCTTGGGGAGTATTTAAGAACTTATGGGTTAGTCCAGTGGTTCCCAACCTGTGGTCCGGGGACACCTGGGGCCCCGCAAATCCTCCTCAGGGGATCCGCGAGAGCTTCGAAAATTAAATAATATTGACAGATTAGGTCCCAACTTTCAGTAATGACTCGATGGGGGGGTCCCCGGATTCCAATAATGATTGAGTGGGGGTCCATGGGTTCCAGTAATGATAAAGTGGGGGTCCCCAGAAGTCAAAAGTTTGGAAACCACCAGCCTTTTTCTGATAAAAGTATACTTGTTTTTCTTGTAACTATAAAACTGTGACTTGCATTGATTTTTTTTACATCATCTGCAGTCAGGTTCAAGCATTTAAATATGTGATCCACTGGGTTTTATGATGATTCTTCATTAGATTTTGAGATAACAGGAAGGGAACGGGCGCCCAAACACCAAAGATGGGTCTTTAATAAACTGTATTTGGAAGATGTGAGTTTGGTAGGAGTATGCAAAGTTGAGATCGAAAGTTTCTTTGAAAAAATGTGAGTACAGCCACCGCCTGCATGGTCTGGGATGCCATGAAGTCTTCTTTGCAAGCTTTTTTGATTTCTAGAGATAGAGTCCGTTTTAAAGCTCTGAAAAAGGACAAAGTCCAATTAGATCATCAGATTAACTATGAATATAAATACATGAAAAAGCGAAATTGGCTTTTTGGGAGTATTATTATGTTAAATACTATGTGCAAAATTTCACTTATCTACAAAAAGTCAAGGAAGAGAGTGGTTTTGCAAGGAGGTTTATAGAATGGCAGGCCAACAAGCGGATCACGAAAAATACAGTTAGTGTCCTGAAATGTCCTATTAATCAACCCATCAATCAATCAATCAATCAGGATTTGTACATCACCTGACAGTGTATCGAGGTGCTTGCAGGTCCTGGGGAAAGCACTGAAAACGAGGGAAAAGCAAGGGGAAGGCACTCAAGTACATGGGGAAAAAGCAAGGAGAGAGCAGTGAGATTGAGGGAAACGCAAGGAGAAGGCAAACAAAAAACAGGGGGAAAAAGCAAAGAGAAAGCAGTGAAAACCAGGGAAAAGCAAGGAGGAGGCATACAAAGAAAGGTGAAAAAGCATGGAGAAAGCAGTAAAAATGAGGAAAAACAGGGAGAAGGCACACAAAAACGGGGAAGCAGCGGTATGTTGTATATCTGAGGATGACATTAAAAGCTATGTTTTTAGAACATTTTAGGGTATTTGTAGTATCTTGTGTAATGTGGATAGGTTTGAATTGGATTGTTTTTTAAATGATATTCTGATCCTAGCACTGTGAGAGGTAGATCTGATTTTTATGCCCCTTCGGCATGCAAGAATTGGAGGAAGTGGTGAAAAATCTACCTGGGGCAAAGTTGTCAGCCCAGATGGGTTTCCTTCTGAATTATTTAGGACAGTCACATAGGGGGTTATTCTAACTTTGGAGGAGTGTTAATCCGTCCCAAAAGTGACGGTAAAGTGACGGATATACCACCAGCCGTATTACGAGTTCCATAGGATATAATGGACTCGTAATACGGCTGGTGGTAAATCCGTCACTTTTCCGTCACTTTTGGGACGGATTAACACCTCCTCCAAAGTTAGAATAACCCCCATAATCTTTAATCCTTATTGCTGGAATGTGCCAACTTCACTGTAAAAGGAGGAGTACCACCTCCATCCTTGAACTCAGGGAATGTGGTCTGCTTTCCTAAAAAAGGCAAAGATCTATAGATCCAAATTCTTATCTGTCTATCACAATTTTAAATTCCAACTACCAAATTGTACTGAAGTTGATTGCAAATAGCTTCAATAAATTAACACCTAAATTGATCCACAAGAACCAAAATTATTTTATAGCAGGGCAGAAGCTTTGCACACATTCTAATTATCTAGTTGAAGCCCTGGATGTTTTGCCTATGAAGCAAGTTCCAGTTTCAATTTATTTGCTGGATGCCAAAAAGGCGTTAGATCTTGTGTGATGGGAAACTATTTTTCTTATTTTAGAGAGATTTGCTTTTTCACCTAGACCACAGGATTTTTAGAAAAGGTTCACTATAACCCTGAAACGAAATTGATCTTAAATGTATCCAAAGATGGTGCATTTAAAGTCCAGAGACGAACTAGGCGGGGCTACCCTCTTTCACTGGTTTGTTTTGCTTTTTTCATGAAACCTTTAGCTCAAGCTATTTAGAATGATAGAGCTATCCAGGCACCCATTCCCTAGATGGAAAAAAATAAGCTATAAGCCAATTAAATCATGTTAATGTTGACCCCAGAGAAGGAAGTGAATGAATGAGCATTTGACATTTTTTCAACATTTCAAACTTTAGTGGGTATAAAGTTAATGCATCTAAGACAGAGGTCATTCTTAGTAACAGTGAAGTAGAAGGTTTGTTACCAGAATTTGTGGTGTGCGTGCATACCCGACCAAAATGCTACTTGGGGGTTTTCTATAGAGAAAATGCTGGAGAGCTATATGATATGAATTATAAGCCTTTTTTAAGTAAAGTTAAAGGTTTACTAACCAAGTGGATGCTGCTCCCCCTTGCACTTCCTGGCAGGGTAGCTTTAATAAAAATGGTGGTACTCCCTCTATTTAATTTTCTATGTGCAGCAGTCCTAAAAAAGTAACCACAAAACATAATAATGAACCCTTCCACCTACATGACCACATACATATTGACAAACTCATTATTAGATTTGCTACAGCTGATAATTTATCAAGAATAAAAAAGTGAAACATAGATGATGGGCAGAACATTCAAAATGTGCTCTAAACCATTCATTCAGATATCCAAACATTGGACTACCCAACTCACAGAACCAACAACAACAACAACATCGCAGGACACACATTGGACCCCATCTTCTCAGGCCACAGCATCAAAAACAGCTCCACTTCACCGCTCACATGGACTGACTACTCCATCATCTACTTCCAAATCAACACACCACAAGCCAACAAACCCACCTGTATCAGCCTACCCAACCACAGCTGTGGCAAAATCTCAGAAGCTGGTTGACTCAATGCCTTCACCAAGGACCAACCTAACCACAAGGATAGCCTCAACAAGGACATCACCATCTTCAACAACTGAAGCAAGAACTGTCCAGGTTCTTTTGCACCCATCAAACACAACAAGCAAATAAGTATCAACAAGGAGACCAGCTGGTACACAGAGGATCTTTGAGATTCCAAACAACACAGCAAATAGCTAGAAGGAAAATGGACAGCTAGCCACAGAACCACTGATAGAACTACCTGCAAGGCTGACGCTGCCACCAGAAACTGAGAGACACACCAAGAAAAGAATAGTAGCTGAATGCATTGAAGGGAGCTCCAAGAGCTAAAAGGAGATCTTGCCAATCAGCAAGGAACTCACTACACACTCAGCCTCCATCAGCAGCATTAGCCCCTCCCAAGAACTCTGCATCAACCTATCAAGCTCCTTCAATAGCAGAAGTGAAAATATCTACCACAACTTCACACACCAACCAGACCCTTACGATCTTATCCTCAACCTGCCTATCACCAACCAAGATGGCTACCTGACAGAGTCTAAAAATCTCACCGTTGACTGCACAGTGATGATCATCTAGATCATCCACTCAGGGGCCCCAACATATCCAGGCCCCGACCACATCTACAACCTTGGAGCATCAACAATCAGCACCGTCCTCACCCACTTCATCAACACCTTCATCACATCCTCCACATTCTCAGAAAACTGGAAGCATGCAGCGGTGAATGCCATCCATAAGAAACTGTCAGCCGACCCGAGTCAACTGAGTAACTTCCGTCTGATCTCCCTGCTCCCCTACCAAAGTGATAAAGAAGGCCATCAACAACAACTCACAATCCACCTCGAACTACACCACCTCCTGGACAACACTCAATCAGGATACAGAAACAAAATACAGCACTCATCGCAGCCACTGACAACATCTGGACCATCCTGGACCGAACAGAAACAGCAGCCCTCATTATCCTCGACCTCTCCATGGCATTCAATACACACTTATCAGAAGACTCCACAAGATTGGAATCCTAGGACCCGCTCCTTCCTAACATGAAGAACCCAAAGAGTCAGACTGCCCCCTTTCACATCGGAGACCAAGAACCTGATCTGCAGAGTCCACCAGGTATTGTCTTTCAGCGCAATCCTGTTCAACATCTACATGACACTACTCACCAACATCATCCGATCCCATCTTCTATGCTGATGACAGCCAACTCTCCTCTCTGACAGACAACTTCACTTGCATGACCATGGTAGCAGAGTGGATGAGAACCAACTGCTTGAAGCTCAACTCAGACAAGAGGGAAGTATTGGACTTCAGAAACAAGACTTCCCCGTGGGATGTGACCTGGTGTCCGACTGAGCTAGGACCAACACAAACACCCACCGGCCACACTAGGAATCTAGGGATGATCCTGAATGACAAGTTTGACTTGATAGAACAAGTCAATGCAGTGGGTGCTGCCTGCTTCCACATCCTTTGTATGCTACGAAAGATCTTCAAATGGATGCCACACCAGACAAACCGTCACACAAGCACTCATCAGGAGCAGACTTGACTGCGGCAACACACTGTACAAGGGAATCTCTAAATCTACATAGACTTCAGACCACCCACAACACTACTGCAAAACTCATTGTTAACCTCCTACTCTACACCCACATCTCTTCCCACCTCAGAGAACTCCACTGGTTCCTCATTCATAAACACAGCCAATCTAAACTCCTAACACACATATACAAAACTGTGTACAATACTGGACCAGCATACCTGAACAGCTGCATACACTTTCACAAGCCTGCCAGGTACCTACGTTCAGCCTTACTAGTACCCCCCCCACATTCACAAAAACAGAGCAAGAGGTCCCTCATCACACCCAAAACATGGAACAACCTCCCCCAAAACATCAGAGCCTCCTCCTCGCTTCTTGAGTTCTGCAAGAGGTTGAAGAGCTGGCTCTTCGATTAGCACTGCTAGGACCACACACCTACACACCTGCTCCAGCACCTGGATGCCATTACGGTGATTAATGTGCTATTACAAATCAACATAACATAAACATAACATAAGATAATATAGCATAGAAGCATTGTATAACATAACATTAAATAACCCACCACACCACACATGGTGAATAGTAAAACACTAATTAAAAACAGATGTAGGCAAAGCACAGTCAGCATGTTGTTTAGATTTAAGGTGCCGGTTAGAGTGCTCTTATATTTGAACATTTTGCTGCAGTCATTAAAATTATAAAGGTGGTAAACCCGGATGCTTTAAATAGTTGACATTTCCTACTACAGGCAAAATTTATAGAAATTTTTTTAAGAAAAAGTGGTGTTTGGGAAAGATGTGTACTTATAATGACTGCAATGTGATAATTGTGACAGCATTTCTTCTATATTTAGTGATTATCGGGTACTTGAAGAGCAACCAAAATGGAGATGTTAGGATTGAGAAAGGCTGTTTAATCAGCCGCAACGCGTCTCTTTTACTAATTTGGATATTTACTGTGTCGCTTGGCTTATGAATTTATAGATTTTGTGCTGTGCAACCTGGTGCATTTAAGATACAGATTACCGTCCATCTTTCACTGCAGGCCCTCTTTTTGGATTTGGAAGAGGTTGTTGTGTTGTGTAATAAAGGGCTTGCAGTAGCACCCTCTCCTTGCACCACCTGCGGTCAGGAGCAAGCCAGGAACCTCAGCCTTTCTTCTTGGGTTTTAAATACCGGCTGGCCCCCAGGCACAAGGAAGAGATTGGAGAAGCCAGGAGGATTCGGGCAGGGTGAGAGGTCCGGCACTGAAAGTCACTGACTCTCTTGGTAGGGACTATTCCTCACTGTGAGAAATCCCTTGTGGAAACCTTTGTTTGGAAACTGGTCCCAGGAGCAGGACAGCAAATTTGAAGCAGTGGGGATCATAAGTAGTTATTTTTGCTGCAGATCAGGATTGCACAGAGCTCAGGATGAAGGGCCTGATTATGAGTTTAGTGGTCTCAGGACCACCATGTTGATGGTGATGGTCGTACCGCCAACAGGCTGGTTGAGAAGACCACGAATTATGACCATGGCAGTATTCCCAGCAGAATACAGCCAAAGCACTTCCGGCACCGCCACTGCAGTCAGACCCCAATGGACAACGGAGAGCACCTGCAGGCCAGCAGGTACGCTGTTCTTTCCATATAGATTACCAGGCAGCACACCACCAAGGTTCCCACTGAGGTTGCACCACCACAGAAATCCAGGCAGAAACCGACAGCATAAAAGGAGACACTTACCTTCAGAAAGCCATACTCGTCCGGAGTCGCCATGGAATCAGAACATGTCATCTCGCTTGCTCCTGTTCAGACAAAGACAACAGAATCTTCGCCGCCAACAGCAACCGTAAGTACACACACTTCACTGTAACTGTTGTATAATGTCAATGACTGTACACACACACAACATACCATCAGGAATGGGGTGTGAGGGAGACAACTACACTCTACTACACACTGACATGCACACTCACATACAGCCACACACACACGCACATGCACATTACACACACTACGGCCAACACACACACATCTAAAAAACACACTTACACATGGATACACAGCATATGCCCAGTTACACGCAATAACACACAACACACACAAAAAAGTCACAACAAAACCACAACCATACCATCATCAATATGTTGGCAAGCACTCACTATAGACACTCGCCAGGGACACATCACACATACAACAAAACCTAAAACCAACAGGCAATGAACACACACAACCACAAAACCATACAACATACCAATCGACATACGCATCACACACAGCACATCGCATCTCACATACCATTAACTAAACATACACCTGCACACTGTCAATACACACCAAGCCACACAACACACCAACAAACACATGTAAACACAAACACCACTCAATAGCATCACAACAAAATGTTCCGAATAGGCACATGCCCATCACACAACACACATCATCAATGGGGGAAAAAAACACTACACACAACCTAACATACCGCCCAAACAATACAGGTAGCACAAGCACCACACACATTCAAATACTGACACACAAACAATGTCAGCCAGGAACAGCTCCATACTAGGAAATGAGATGCATGACCAAGATGTAACCTGTTAACCAACAACAGGTTGGTTGTAATTATTATTATATATCCAAAGTTCAGAAAAACAAAGGCCATTGGCTAGTCCAGGTAGAGGAGTAAAAATGCATGCAGTGCACATATGTGTGCACTGAACTTGACTCCTGACTGCCAAGTAACCTCCACAGGTAGGAGCATCCAGGGGGCAGGCAAGCACCTCAGGGATTATGGGGGGATGTGCTGGCAGAGGTGGGGGTATGGGCTCAGGTTTGGGAGGGGAACCTTTTGGATGTGGCTTGGAAGGGGCGGGTTTAGGCTTTGGGGAAGGGTTGGCTTTTTTGGGAGGGGTAGACTTCTTGGCAGTGGGTGGGGCATGGGTTCTTGCAGGGGCACAGGAGTGGGCTTGGGGGTGGAAGGTGTAGACTTGGGGAGGAAAGCAACACTTTAGGGGTCTCATGGGGGAGAGGAGTAGAGAAAAGGGAAAACTCAGGAAGGAAGGCTTTCTTAGACACACAAGGACAGTCATAGTGAAAGGGTTTGGGTGTGGAGGGAGAGGGAGTGGATGTAAGAGGTGTTGATGTGGATGTCATGGGTGCATGTATGTGCGAGGTATGCTTGTGGGTGGTGGGTGTCTGTTGGGTAGATGAGTGTGGGCGTTTATGTGTCTTGGGATGAGGCTGGTGGAGGTGCTGGGGGATGCCATGGTGGGTGGGTGACTCTCTGTTGGGGTGGTGACTGCAGGTATGGTGGATGTGTTGCATGTTAGAGTGTCAGTGGTTGTGGTTGTGGTGCCTGCGGGTGTGATGACTGGGGTGGATGTCCGAGTGTCTGCTGTAGTGCTGTCTGTTGGTAGGATCAGTACAGTGGCTGAATCTTTGAATGTTGGTGTGGGGTCTGCAGGTGTGTCAGGTGTGCTGTGTGCCGTGTGTGATGCTGGGGGTGTCAGGTCAGGTTGTGACTGTTGCTGCTTGTGCATCTGAATGTTGTTTGTGTGCATGCCGTGGGGTGTCCTGTGGTGCTTATGTCTGTCTGAGCTACCCTGGGATGTTGAGGTGTGCTTTGGCTGGATCTGGGAAGAGGTTTTTGGGATTGGGAAGAGGAAGGTGGAGGAAGGACGGTAGAAGGGTGACTGGCTGCCATCAGTGTGGAGGCCAGAGCCTAAAAAGAACTCTGTAGGCCAGCCAGTGTGCCATGAATGCTCTCCAGGAAATAATTACTCTGTTGGATCTGAGTTGCCAGTCCCTGGATGGCATTCAGGATGGTCAACTGAATCCACAGAGATTGACCTCAGGAGGTCAATAGCCTCTAAACTGAGGGCAGGAGGGCTAACAGGGGATGCGGCAGAGGTGCCTGAGGCAAAAGAGACGCCCAACCTCTTGGGTGAACGGGCACAACCAACTGGTTGGGGAGCTACAGTGAGGGCGGTGGTAGAAAGGGGGGTGGTGGACAAAGAAGGTGCTGGGGTGGTCCAAGATTAGTCTGCCACCACCAGGGAGTGTCCACAAAAGGAGTATTCCAATGATGAAGAACTGGATCTGGTCTGCCCCATGGCACTCCCCTCGCTCTCTGGGCCACTGGGTCCCTCGGAATCCAGTGTCTGTGACTTAAGGTCTTGTGGCCAGCAGCGTCCCCACTCGGCTGTGCCCTGTCTCCTTCACTTGCAGATGCTGATGCTAGGAAACAGAAAGAGAGGTAGGGTCATAACATTCTTTTACATCACACTGTGCATATCAATCACATTACAACCTTTTGTACTACACCCCCAGGTAGACCCAGGTCAGTGCCAACATCATGTCATAAATAGATGCTAACTACAATACAACAATGTCACACACCAGCTAAGCCACCTATTGCACACCTACTATACCATCATATCAGTAGAGCTATCACAATAACCATTCCATGACAAACCTGACTTGCTAACATGATTCTGAGTCCCTATCCACAGCAACATAGTCAGCCAACAACCAAGCAATGGGAAATATTGATAACATTCATTTCAACATATCACATACCCAAAATCTACAAATACCTACATTTGTAGAAAATGTCATGTACCAGGAAAGGAACCACATCATGTGCCAAACACAAGACAGCACGTTGCATATATGCCAAAACCATTTTGTGTGACAGAGTCCAAAACCTTCACTATTGACACATGCTAATTTGCAAAAACTATACCTGCCATTTCAATAATTGGAGTATGATAGAGTCTAAACACGTCAGCAACATGGGACCTAATAGTCATGTAGGAACGGATGATACATACTTTATGGAGCTACTCATCTAAGTCATCCTCCACCTGTAAACAAAGTCATGTACACTTATAGTGGCAAACTTAGCCAACATGATTTAGTCACAGTCAAGGCCAGGTAGCATACCATCACTTTATATACAAAGTACACCTGTCATGTGCATGAAGGCCACACACAGTATGATTAATCATGATAATTGGCAACATCAATAGCCCATTATTCTAGTGGCAACATCATTATCCACACTTCAGACATGAGCAATCTTACATCTGTACATGACCATTGCAATGCCACAACACACTTCTGAGCTTTACACGATAGAGACATACACCTTGAAGCAAGTCAAATGACTGACTACACATGCCATTCCAATAACATATGAAGGTGAAATCCCACATCTGCACACAATTCAGTCAGTAATAACTCAAGGATTCCATACCAAAAGCCATCAAAACATATCCACAATGGCAAAAGTAAGTATGTCAAAGTAGCATCACAATGTTGATATATGTCTTGACCTAACAATGTACACATGATGTTGGCAAAAACCAGTTCAGATTGTACCAGTTACCAAGAAGAAATGGCGTATTTAGCATGCCCACAACACATTGAAATAGGAAATTGCTACGTAGCCACTTACCATCCAAAGTGCATGTTCAATGTACTACTATTCTGAACACTCATATCAATGATATGGCTTGCATTGGGATTCTAGTTGTACCACAATGGTTTAGTACATGCAGGATGTCCATTCTGAGGAAACATCACACGTGCCAATATTTAATCCTCACTTACCAATGGGGGCACCTTCTAACAGATGTGACTAAGTGCAGCAAGTGTGGCATGAGAAATGTCAAATTGAGATCACAGCCTCACAATAAGTTGACACTCATTGGAAACCTCAGGAATATTAGGCATCTGCTCAACTTGTCAGATTCAATGTTGAACATAGAGATGGATCAAAGGGCATTTGAATGGACAGAGGGCAAAGACAAGGGCAACTTACGGGATCAGGATATTGGTAGTGTGCATCTGTAGGTGGCAAGGAACAACCAGCAGAGAACTAAGAGAAGTATAGTGGTACACATTTGACACGGTCACATGTGCATCATCATATGCTAATGCACAGAAGGGATGACATAGATGACTACTATGTCCCAATACAAAATATAATGTGCACACTTATGTACCAATGTTGAGTACTGCACATATAGGTTTACCTAGGATACATTTTACCTTTTGCACTTACCACACTGTGACATCTTAGAGTCTTTCACATTATACACTGCACTTGCAGAGGAATGTAAATTACTTCAGTCAGTACTCATCCCCTTGTGGCTGCTGTGCTGCTCTCAAATGCCCATCCAACTCAGGGTAGGTCCCTGCAAATATGCAGGCCATTAGGGGGGTCAAGGTCTGATGGGCACCTCTTCGTCCTTGGGAGGACATCCCCAGCTGGGCCTCAGTGGTCTTACGTACCCAGCGTCTCAGGTCCACCCATTGCTTTCAACAAGGGGGTGCTCCACCTGCTGTGGGCCCCCAGGGTCCACACTTTCTTGGCAATGGCATGCCAGATCCCCTTTTTGTGATGGGAGTTGACCTGCATGGATGACACAGACAAGTGGAGAAAGTCATGTATACATGCTCCATTTCCATACTAGTAGCATAAACAATCAAGTCAGTGGATGTAGCCATACCTACCATTCCTCATACTTCAAACTCTTTTGCACATCACCCTCTGCAGTCAGGCCATGTGTGAAGTGGAGTCAGGCATACAACATGCATACCCAGTACCAGGTTTTGGCTACAAACATAGGACCAGACCACAAGTATGTCCTTTATATGGTACATCTCAACAACTATTTGTCACACGAAGATAGATGTAAATGCTGTAATGTACATATGTGGATCAGGGTACAGACAGTCTTTCTATACATATGTGCACACCCATCTACCCAGACGTTAGCTCAAGCCTTCATTCATGCACCTTTAATCTACCTCATCATACACTCTTCCTTTTATCCATTGGTGTTGCATATGGGTCGCAAAGACCCACCTCATTAATATTAATGAGGTTGGTTGCATTTTGCGACCCCATAGCGATTCCCTGCACTCACAGGGATGGTGGCCTGCTGAAGACACTGAAAAAATATTTCTGGCAACATTCACAAAGGGGAAGGGGTCCCATTTGGACCCCTTCCCTTTTGCCAATGGGTTAACGCCAGTGTGACACTGGTGGTAACTGCGAATTGCTTTGCGACCGCGTTCGCGGTCACAAAGCAATTTAGCATCGCGCTGCAAGTCGCAAATAGGAAGGGGACACCCCTTCTTATTCGCGAGTCGCATTCCCATGTTGCGAGCCGGTACCGACTCGCAAAATGGGAATGAGCATCGTGATGCGCATTTTGCATGGCGCAAACTGCGATTTTCGCAGTTTGCACCATGCAAAATGCTACCTCAAGTGAGGGATTGTGCAGAAGATGGCGGTCACGTCTGCCACGTACAGGACCATCACCACCAGTGGACATCGCTATTGGCCCAGGTCCACCAAAGACAGCAATGAGTTCCAATGGCAAAGTCCACTGCGGTTGTAACCGCCTACCGCTGTGACGACATCCGACAGTCAAGTCAGGTCACTTCCTGAGGTCCCATACAGTAGGTCAGGCAGTTGCTATTTTAGGGCTCAAATATGTATGGAGTAAAGAAAGTTGCATCATTTACTGAAACCTCATATCTATGACAATGTGTGAAGTGTAGGCTTACTGTTTACAAGTATTAATGTGCATGTCATTAGTAGAGGAAGTGAAATTAGGTATTTTGGGATAGGTACATTAAACAGTGTTGTCACCTTACTAACGACAGTCAGAAGTTGGCATTGGTGCAAAAATATATGTGTGACATGTCTACAGGGTTTATGTAACTTTCCCTGTCGGTGACGTATCACCATGTAGAGTACATGCAAGTGTTTAGGGGATTTGAATCGGTACACTTTCATATTTTGGCTGGCTATGTGCTGAATACCAAATATTCACAGTTTCATGTGACATGATTTCTAAATGTGTGTGACGTTGTTGTGATCATACTTATGATGGATGGGTTGAGTCATTCACATTCATTCTGGTGTTTTCCCACGTAGTTACCCAGGCCACAGGAGAGCAAGACAACCTCCAGTGTACCGTCCACTAGCAGACTATGGAGGCGTGACATGTAATCCAAATATACCGCCTGGCTGGGCATACAATCATAGATCTAAGTCGTGAGTTGGAGCCAGATCTGATGCCTGCCATTCGCAATCCCAACAGCATAGCTCCGCTCATTCAAGTCTTGTTAGTGCTGCACTTCTTGGCCACTGGATTCTCTCAGAATACAATGGCCCTTACTGCAGGGATGTCTCAGCCCATGTTCAGTCTGGTTTTGAAGGCTGTACTGTCTGCATTGTTAAAATACCTGGACAGCTACATATGGTTTCCACAACGTGATGATCTGACCCATGTGAAGGCTGATTTCTATTGTTTTGGACACATTCCACATGTAGTTGGAGCCATAGATGGCAACCATGTAGCCTTGGTTACGCCAAGTGCAAATGAACAGGTTTATAGGAACAGGAAAAACTTCCACTCCGTAAACGTCCAAGTGTCTGTTTGGCTGACCTCAACATTTCACACGTTTATGCAAGGTATCCAAGATCAGTCCATGATTCCTTCATTATTCGGAACAGAAATATCCCACTTCTGATGACATGACTACACAGAGAGGGTCTGGCTGGTTGGTAAGCCAGGTGTCAGAACAGTCAACAGGGTGTATCAGTCACACATAATGAACTTTGAACAAGCCATGATGCAAACAACACTTAACCTGTACCCAGACATAGCCATTCAAAGCTGACCTTACCACTCCAATCAACGCTTTTGGAAATGTCTCCAACAAACTGCATTAAGTGTAGAACATGCAACAAACAGCCAGTTTGCCTTTGAAATAAAAATAATAATTGCACTAGCCTAAGTCCCTGTACTAGAGGAAGATAATCACTACAACTTACTTATAGAAAGCCCACGCTATGAACACAATTAGCACAAATGAAGCCCCCTAATAGACTACTTTGAAGACACTTGGGTTGGCAGACTGCACTGCTCCGGACACAGGCGCCAACCCAAATTCCATGTATCATGGGGAAATGTCTACAAAAGCACCATGGCTCAAGAAGCCAAAACCAGCAATGCAGTAGAAGGATAATACAATGACTTACAGGGCACACTAGGATGAATCCAATCTACACTCAACAGGTTCATATAAATTCATACAAGCCCTACAGTGACGATCAAAGATACTGACAGCTAAGAATTGAGAAAGAGAAATGTGATACCCAAATTAAACCCTAAATAAATAAACAAACCAATAGAATGTACGCCATGCTACAATATAAAGTTTGAATCTTTATAAACAACAAAGGAGTACACTACTTGAAATCATTAACATAATCCAAAATCATAACATACCATTAAATCCATTAAAAAACAGAAAGGAAATGCTCCAAGAAACTTGAAAAATCAAGGGAAATTAAAAATAATATTGGTTTACTAAATACGCATTTTCTATTCTTACTCCACTCTAAGCAATTTGGGGGAAGGTTGTGTACACTAAAAGGTTGACATTTACTTTTCCTACTCCAATCTAAGCCATTTGGACAAGAAAATTGTCATATTTACTATTTTATCTCCAATCTAAACCATTTAGGAAAAGGTGTAGGACTCGAAAGTGTTCCCATTTACTATTTCCAATCTAAGCTATGTAGTGGAAGGCTTTGGACACTTAAGGGGTGAAATTTCTAGTCCCACTCCAATCTAAGCCATTTACTGAAGGATTTTGAACACTGAAGAGATGACATGTACTATTCCCACTCCAATCTAAGCCAATTAGAAGAAGGGTTTTGAACTGTGATGTGGTCATTTTTGGAATTCTCAATCCAGCCTAACTCAATTAGGGAAAGGTGCTGGACAGTGAATGGGTGACATTTACTTATCCCTCTCCAATGTATGGTTCCAGTTCTGACTTTGCCGTGGACAGCACCAGCCCAAGGCGGCCGGAAACAGGCCGTCCAAGCGGCGCCTTCCTAATTCTGAGTTCACCGCGGGGCTGGCGGTGTGTTGGTGCCTCAGTCATGGCGGCGGCACGCTTCAGCTCCAGTAAGAGCCTGAAGCCAATGCGGCCATGCTCTGGTGCCGCCAGCCAGTCGGGCACAATGTGTCCCCAGGAAATGACATAGTGCGCGCACCTGACAAGCCGGCAGTGGTACCGCCATGAAACCGCTGGGGGAGAAGGAGTCGTAATCCCCAGGGCAGCACTGCTTGAATTTCTGACCTGGCAGATTGGGACTGCCGCCATCTCCAGACCGCCATGATCGCAGTTCCCTGGTGGCCCGACTCCAAGGGTTGTAATGTGGTGGTTGGACCACCGCATTGACGGCTGTCTGACCACCATCTGCGAGTCTGGTGGTCTAGTGACTGCCAGACTCGTAATGAGGCCCTATATCTCCTTCATTGACCAAGTCTGGGTTCTCGGAACAAAGAAAATGTATAGGTCAGTTTGGGCTCTCTGGGCTAGCTGGTGTCTTGAATCAAATATCAATCCTATATCAGTAGATGTCTCACAGGTGGCAAATTCCTTTGCCTCCTTCGCTTCCAAAGGTAAATGTTGAGAACCATCAATAAATTCTAATCTACAATTTCCTTCCAATATTAGTTTGTCTAAGGTAACTCCACTAAAGAACACCCTATTACTAGGAGACTCCTAAGGGAAATAATGATAAGTATACCTCTGAATATCCCACTTAATGGGATGTCAATGTAGTTCTACAAATATTTGAACACTGGTCAGATAATCCTAGTCTTTTGCTAAAGGATTTATTTTCTAGATTAACTATATTGTTGTGCCTAATATATTTTAAGAAAGTATCTAACGTCAGAACACTGAATGTATCTTCTAGACAGTTTACTCCTTTGTGGGTATTGATTTTTATTTCCAGCAGAACCAAGACCATTTTGCCTTTTGTTGAGTGTCCATATTTTTCAGACCATCCAAACGCCTCAAAGTGTACAAACTATAGACCATTCCTCTGCTTCCCTATTGTTAATCTCGTTCAAAAGATCACAGCTACTGGAATCCATTTTCACTCTTTCTAGATGGGATAAATGTGTCAGAAGACTAGCAGGTATAGACAATTTAATTTTTACTGCCCTCTTCTCTAGTTTGGCCAAGGCATCCAAGGCCTTCTTGGCTGGGGCCAGATTGGAAGACACATTAAAAGCTGCTGACAGGTCTTCAGTTTCTACCTCCATGTCTTATCATAAAACTATTGTTATGCTTTGGAAGCTGTTATTAGTAGGCTCCGATCATAAACAATAGACCCCTTTTATTCTTTTCATAAAATGTGTTTTTTCTAAGCTTTAGTGTAGAAAAGTCGTAATTTTATTAATGTTCGTCAGAAAATTTTGTGACCATTATTAGAGGGGCTTTGGCTCTGCCCATATGTTGAGAGCCAGGAGTACATGTTTTGGTTGGGTAGGATTTGTGTACTTCCACAAAAAAGTGCTTGCCCTCCACACAGCTGTGATCATTTTGTTTATTTATGCCGCTGCCTGAGATTTACTTTCAGGAGCACACGCATGACATTGTAATGGTATTAAAGTGTTGTAGATAACTAGATAATGTATGTTGTTTTTCTCGGGCAGCATCACAGATGGGATGAGAGCAGGCATAATTACATGAATTATTAGGTCTGGCTCCACAGTGCAACTTTCAGTTGACCTTTTTACCTGCTCCAATGTTATTTTATAGTTTTTGCTTCCACACAAAATATATTAATTTCAATGCTCTTTACTTGTACTGCTTCTCATTACTATACAACATACTTTTGAAAACAGACCAGTTTGCATTGCCAATGCTTGTTACTGTTTTTCACTACACTGGATGACCCCTCAAAAGTGCAGCTTCATTGAATGTGATGTATTACCTCACAGAATGGTGCCTTTAAAAGTGCAGCATTGTTGATCCCTTTAAAACTTTAAAAGTGCACCTTTAGTTTAATGTGATAATTTCCACAATACAATATTTAGTGTGAATAGTACGTACTTTCTTTAGATCCCATAGTAATACTGCTTGGGATTTGCATAATGCTGGTGTTTGCCATTCTTTGCAGCTAAATATGCTAAACATTTGGAAATATGTAACTCGTCACTGTCTATTTAAAACAGCCTCTATTGTATCACAGTCTGTTTTCAATGACCATGTATAGGAATATATTTTTCTGTGCATGTATCTGATTACATCCGCAACCACTGTTAGTCCTTGTCTTATTGAAATAAAACATTATGAAAATGCCATGGTTTTTATTTCAAAATTATATTGGACTTTTGATTTGTATACAACATTTTTCTTTATTTCATTGTTTACATATTCATAACTGGCATGGTGTTCCTACTGAGATTAGGTTAGTCATTCTCTTATCAGCTTAGCAGTGTTTCATAAGGGGAATTAAATGTTTATTTGTTGCCTAGCAACTAATGATTAGCAATTACAGTGATATAGTCGTGTGTCCTCATGCTGACAGTAAAAACCTTGTTGAATACTTTGCATAGCCTTTACTAGCTTTAGCTAAATTTTATATTGCATCTCTCGCAGGATTATTTTTGCTTCTGTGTTTTATTTTGCTACTAGATTAAACTGGGGTGTACTAAACAAAAGGGTGTGGGTGCATATACATAGATGCGTACTCATGTTACACAGGAGTGATTGCCAGTGTGTAGTTAAAGTTAGGTCAGACGTTCCATAGGAAGAGTGTTTTTGGTATACTATTAACTTTGACTTTTTCCAAAAAAAGTTCATCTACTTCAGCTCCATCCTGGAAGGCTTTGGGGTAATACATTGAGAGGCATCCAAAAAATAGGGATGGGAGGACGAGGGAGTCCCAACATGTTGATTTCCCATGATAATTCCAATAGGAAATTTTGGGGAGCAATACAGAAAAAACAGCTGAATGGAATTACAGCAAATTTGGCAGAAAGTTAGAACTTTACTCAGAAAGCTTGATTTCGCTGTTTGAGTGTCGGTGTCCAGATATGCATTAATTGTCCACTTTAAAGAACACTAGTCATTCCTAATTGGCTTGCCACAACCTGAGCAAAAGGTTGTTGCCACCATTATAGGACTCAGGGATATGGTCCCTGTGCCTTCAAATGAATGAAAAAGTATATCAAAGGGGGTAGGGTGAGCCCAGTCTGACCCCAAAAGGCATGGTGGGGGTCTCAAAGGTACTGCCTACAACAGGGGCAACATGTTTTGGTAGCCATTAAGGATTTGGAGGTCATGGTCACCACTGAAATGCATTGTAGTGAATACCAGGTTTTGAGGATCACAAAAGAGAGAACATAAAAAGAGTGATACAAGATTTTATTACAAGGCTAGAGGCACCTATTATGCATTTGTTTCTTGCTTGAAATAAATAGCAAATAAATAAACAAACAAAGCTACATCTCACGTGTATAACTGGGAAAAGTACTACAAGACTTTGGTGGTCATTACAACCCTGGCGGTCGGTGTTAAAGTGGCGGTAAAACCGCCAACAGGCCGATGGTAAAAGAAATGGAATTACGACCGTGGCGGAAACCGCCAACATAGACAGCCACTTTAACACTCCAACCGCCACGGCGGTACAAACAAACACCCCGGCGGTAACCGCCAACAGACAGACGGAAAACAATGTACCGCCAACACTATTACAACAGTCCAATCCACCACCTTTTCCGGGGCAGATTCACCACAAACAAAAACATGGCGGAAACAGGACTTGGAAGGAAAAAACGCTCACCTCTACACACCCCACGAGGAACCAGGACGCCATGGAACCGGAACTCCAGATACTCCCTGTCTTTGTCTTCCTGCCCCTATCCCAGGAGCACGAACTCCGGCGGTGAAGACCACGGTGAGTACTGCACCTACGACACAGGGGAGGGGGGAGGGAAAAAAGAGTGACACACACACGCAACGCCCCTACCCTGACCCACGACAACACACACACTAATACATCATGATACATTACAGTTACACCCCCCAAACCACCCTGAAGAATGCAAAGACAAATGGAAACGTTTGTAATCTATTAAAATCCAGTACTCAAAAAAAAAAAAAAAAAAATATATATATATATATATATATATATATATATATATATATATATATATATATATATATACACTATAAACAAATATATACACCAAGAATACAAGTCCAAGGTATTCTACCATTAAAGTCTGTGGACCACTGGGCTCAAAATGCATGGGCGAGGCCCACACAAGATACCCTATCAAAACGGAGAAAACACTGCTGTGGCATCAGATCGAAACACATGAGGCACCTCAGGGGGAAGGGAAGGGGGGGGCACCTCAGCCAGATGAGTGCACAATGCCAGATCCACGAGGGGGCTCCATGCCCATTGATGTATCCTGGGGAGTGCAAAGCCACAGTCTCTCAAGTCTCTACAGTGGGTGGTTTGCCCACTGCTTTATCCTGGGGAGTGGAAAGCCACAGTCTCACAAGTCTCTCCAATGGGTGGTTTGCCCACTGCTTTATCCTGGGGAGTGCAAAGCCACAGTCTCACAAGTCTCTCCAATGGGTGGTTTGCCCACTGCTTTATCCTGGGGAGTGCAAAGCCACCGTCTCACAAGTCTCTCCAGTGGGTGGTTTGCCCACTGCTTTATCCTGGGAAGTGCAAAGCCACAGTCTCACAACTCTCTCCAGTGGGTGGTTTGCCCACTGCTTTATCCTGGGGAGTGCAAAGCCACAGTCTCACAAGTCTCTCCAGTGGGTGGTTTGTCCACTGTTTTATCCTGGGGAGTGCAAAGCCACAGTCTCACAAGTCTCTCCAGTGGGTGGTCTGCCCACTGCTTTATCCTGGGGAGTGCAAAGCCACAGTCTCTCAAGTCTCTCAAGTGGGTGGTTTGCCCACTGCTTTATTCTGAGGAGCGCAAAGCCACAGTCTCTCAAGTGGATAACAGTCTCCACTGGTTCTGGAGGGTGTTTGGTGCCCAGAGTGCTTCATCCTGCCAAGGACTGAGGTAGTGGATGTGATACTCCACTGGTCCTGGAGGGGGCTTGGTGCCCAGAGTGCTTCATCCTGCCAAGCACTGAGGCAGTGGATGTGATACTCCTCTGGTTCTGGAGGGGGCTTGGTGCCCAGAGTGCTTCATCTTGCTCGTTGCGGCCCCAGTAGCGTCAGAGATTTTGGCGCTCATTGGCCTGTGGTGCTGGTGGCGGCGGTGTCCTGTGAAGTGGTGCTTGTGGTGGCAGCGGTGTCCTGTGAAGTGGTGCTTGTGGCGGCGGTGTCCTGGGCAGCGGTGCTGGTGGTGGCGGTGTCCTGTGAAGTGGTGCTGGTGCTGGTGGCGGCGGTGTCCTTGGCAGCGGTGCTGGAGGCAGCGGTGTCCTGTGAAGTGGTGCTGGTGGCGGCGGTGTCCTTGGCAGCGGCGGTCTTGTCCGCCATGCAGGTTTTCGGCGACTTGCCTGTCTTTCTGTGCCCCTTCCCCACCTTGGATGGTGGCGCAGCTGTCTTCCCACTCCCAACTGTACTCCTGGGAGAGGCTTTGGTGGTAGATGTTTTGGCTTTCTCCCGCTGGGCACTGGCCAACTTTTTATGCTTTTGAGGTGGGGGACTGTCCGTGCTCTGGCTCATTGGCACACTGGCTGCCCTGCTGGGGGGAGGCTGGACACAGGGACAATGGCTGCCATCAGTGCTGAGGCCAGAGTCTGAAAAGCTCACTGTTGGGCTGCCTGACCAGAATGAATGCCCTCCAGGTATGCATTAGTCTGTTGCAACTGCCTCTCTACACCCTGGATGGCATTTAAAATGGTAGACTGCCCAACAGTGAGTGACCTGAGGAGTTCAATGGCCTCCTCACTGAGGGGAGCAGGGCTGACTGGGGAAGGGGCTGAGGTGCTTGGGGCGAAGGAGATGCCCACCCTCCTGGGTGAGCGGCCACGGGGCACATGCTGAGGGGCTGCTGGGAAGGCGATGCTGGTGGGGGAGTGGCAGCTGTACCTGTAGATGCAGTGGGCACAGAGGGGCCCGCGACCGCAAGGGAGCTCCCATCAGAGGAGGAGTCTGTGTTGCTAGTCTCAGCTCCTGTCCCCGCCGTGGAGCTCCCCTCGCCCTCCGTCCCACTGGTGGCTTCAGACTCCGTTGTGTCGCCTTCCAGGGCCATGTGGGATGCAGCTCCCTCCTGCTCCGGTGCCACTGCTCCTCCACCTAAAGATGCTAATGCACACAAGAACAGGGAGACCACAAAAAGGGGGAAAGAAATTAGAAAGACATGGTGATTGCATGCAATACCGCTACCGTTGGCGGACACTACAGACACAGAAGCCCTCTGCACTACGCTGTGCACTTTGAGTTCCCTAATTTATCACAGGGACATGGGGTACAAGGCCTATGCCCGATTGCTGCACACATGGAAGTCACAGGAGCCGGGCTAGGTGTAGTTGGCTCTGAACACAGGTGGGGTGGGGTGCCACATGGCCTGCTTTACGACGGGACCTTACCTACTAAACTCGCCCTGGCCTAGGGGAACTCACAGCCCACCTCCCCCACCCAGACACCTCCACTGCATGCAGAATCAGCTGAATGAGAGTGTACTCACCCCCATGTGGGTGCTGTGATGCCCTCAAGCGCCCATCCAACTCCGGATACGCCACTGCCAGGATCCGGAACATCAGGGGGATCATGGTGCGACAGGCACCCCTCCCACATTGGGAGGCCATCCCCAGCTGGGCATCCGCCGTCTTCTTGCTCCAGCGGCGAATGTCCTCCCATCTTTTCCAGAAGTGGGTGCTCCATCTGTGGTGGAGCCCCAGGGTCCGGACTTCCTTGGCGATGACACGCCAAATATCCTTCTTCTGGTGGGTGCTGACCTACAGGAATAGTACAGGGTAAAAGGAGAAGATATAACCGTCCGCACCGTCACAGTCATTGGTCCGCAACCCTACCCTTGCCATGACGCACATGCACTCACCATCGTTTCATGCATGCCTCATTCTCCCCCCCCTATCTTCCATCCACACCACTCCACACAGGCATGCTCACAGTGTACTAACCTGTTTGTCTGGAGGACCGTAGAGTAGCGTGTACTGGGGGAGGACCCCATCCACTAGTTTCTCTAACTCCTCCGTGCTGAGGGCAGGGGCCCTTTCCCCAGACATACGAGCCATTGTCTCTTCCAGACTGAGGTCACAGCAGCACTTGCAGTGTAGGTCCTCTCCTGTCGAAGATCAGGTATCAAGTGAGTGAACAGAGAGAAAATGGCGGTGACGTCCGTGGCGGTGCGTACCGTGACTGCCGGCGAACATCGTCATTGGCTCCTCGGACCCATAGGGTCCAATGTTAACCAATGCAGGATTGCGCTGCGGTCTTTGACCGCCTACCGTGACGGTGTACAACGCCAGCGCAGTTACCTCATATCCCCTTGTCCCACATTACAGGTCAGGCAGACGCCATTTCAGGGGGCCACATGGCATTAATTTTAAATGCGTAACACATATCTAGGCCTTGCATACACACTAATACAGGCACATAATTGTTTGAAAAAATTGAGGAATAAAGTTGTGTTTACGTACCTCAGTGTTGATTGACTCTCTACTCGCTGTTCTCCTCCATAGAGCACGTCCACTAGGGCAGGTGAGGAGGTGGCGGCATCCTCCGGTGTACAGACCGCTGGTGGACCTGTCGACAATGGAGGAGCGATATGTAATTGTCACCTACAGACTTGATCGTGCCACAATCCTGGAACTGTGTGCCCAGTTGGAGCCAGACCTGATATCTGCTATCCGACAGGAATCCCCCCTCCAGTGCAGGTGCTGTCAGTACTCCATTTCCTGGCAAGTGGGTCTTTTCAAACTACAGTGGCCATAGCATCAGGGATGTCCCAGCCTATGTTCTCCAACGTGTTGTCTGCCCTGCTGAAACACATGCGCAGCTACATCGTTTTCCCTCAGGTGGAGGATTTGCCAACAGTGAAAGGTGACTTCTATGCCCTGGGACATATCCCAAACATCATAGGTGCCATTGATGGGACACATGTGTCCTTGGCACCCCCCGCAGGAGTGAACAGGTGTACAGAAACCGGAAGAGTTACCATTCAATGAATGTGCAGATGGTGTGTTTGGCCGACCAGTACATCTCCCAAGTGAATGCCAAGTTTCCTGGCTCAGTGCATGACGCTTACATTTTGAGGAATAGCAGCATCCCTTATGTGATGGGGCAACTCCAGAAGCACCGTGTGTGGCTATTAGGTGAGGACATGGAGCCTGTACAGTGTGACTAGGTGTCTGGGTCTGGGGATGTCCCTAAGAGTTAGTGTGTGTTTAACAGATTTCCCTCAACATTTGCAGGTGACTCTGGCTACCCCAACCTGTCATGGCTACTGACCCCAGTGAGGAATCCCAGGACAAGGGCAGAGGAACGCTACAATGAGGCCAGGTTCAGGTGCCTCCATATGACAGGTGGTCCCCTATTCTACTCACCAAAGAAGGTGTGCCAGATCATCGTGGCCTGCTGTATGCTTCACAACTTGGCTTTGCGACGACAGGTGCCTTTTCTGCAGGAGGATGGTCCAGATGGAGGTGTTGTGTGCAGCTGTGGAGCCTGTGGACAGTGAAGAAGAGGAAGCAGAAGAAGAGGACATCGACAACAGAAACAAGGTGATTCATCAATACTTCTAGTGAGACACAGGTAAGAAGACATCACTGCCTGCTTCATCTGATATAATTGTTCGACCTCTCATCTGTCACTTTCACCCAGTGTATGGACCCTGAGTTGTCACTTTCCCTTTCAATTTCACAGATGTGGGTCCCACTGTGTGACATCTGCTTTGTTTCCGCATGGACTAGAGCTGTGTGACATAGGTATGTTGACAATACAATGGATATAGCATTTATACACAGTTATTGCAAATACACATTTTCAAAAGCACAGTCTGGCTCCAGATTGTTTTGTGCTTTAAGGGTGTTTATTTAAGTGCTAAATATTAGAGGGTGTTGTAAAATGGCCAGGGGTGATGGTGGAGGAATGTCCATGGCAGAGTCCAGTCTATTAGTCTCACAGGTGCATTGTCCAAAGGGGCATGGGAAGTGGAGCTGGGGCAGTTTAAGGATGGACAGGGTGACAAAGTGGGACAAAAGGATGACAGTCAGGGTGGTCTCATTTCTTGGGGGGGGTCTTGGTATTGTTCCCTGTCTTTGTCCTGGATCTCAGGGACTGCTTGCGGGGTGGTTCTCCATCTGCAGGGGGTGGGGTGCTGGTGGCGTGGCCCTGTGGCTGTGCCTCCTGTCCACTAGCGCCGGCGGAGGTGGTGGGCATTTCATCATCCAGGCTAGTGTCAGGGGCCCCTTGTTGTGCCACAGTGTCCCTCCTGGTGTTGATGAGTTCCTTCAGCACCCCTACAATGGTGCCCAGGGTAGTGTTGATGGATTTGAGTTCCTCCCTTAACCCCAAATACTGGTCCTCCTGCAGCCACTGGGTCTCCTGAAACTTGGCCAGTACCGTTGCCATCGTCTCCTGGGAATGGTGATGGGCTCCCATGATGTTGGAGAGGGCCTCATGGAGAGTGGGTTCCCTGGGCCTGTCCTCCCCCTGTCGCACAGCAGCCCTCCCAGTTCCCCTGTGTTTCTGGGCCTCTGTCCCCTGAACCGTGTGCCCACTACCACTGCCCCCAGGTCCCTGGTGTTGTTGGGGTGGTGGGTTAGCCTGGATTCCCTGTAGTGGTGGACACACTGCTGCTTGACGTGTCCTAGGGACAGAGGTATGGGCCCGCTGGGTGGGTACTGTGCTGGTGTTTCCACAGGGGGGAGGCTCTGTTGTGGCTTGTGCCAGTGTGAGGGAAACCAACTGTCCCGATGTCCTAGATTGGCCGGGTTGGTCATCTAGATCCAGTTGGACAGAGCTCCTGTCATCACTGTGGGCCTCTTCTGTGGGTGGAGTGGACATGTCTGGACCCTCCTGTCCGGTGACGTTGGGAAGGGGTCCTGCAGGGGTGTAAAGGCATGATTATTGCATCTGTGTGTGCCATGGTGTGCAATGGGTGGGTGACCCTGTACCCCAGTGCTTCCATTCTTGTGTGGGACCTTGTGTGATCATTGTTTAGGGGTGTGTGTTGGTATGTGCAGTGGCCATGCATTGGTGATGGGTGTCCATGCTTTGGTGTTGCATGCAGAACTTGGTGTAGGGATGGGTGGGTTGTGATAGTGGGACATATGTGAAGAGTTGGAGTTAAGGGGGTGAGGGCGAGGGTGGGGGTATGTGATAGCATTCAGGTAGGGTGGGGGATGTAATAGTTAAGATTTGACTTACCAGACTCAATTCCTCCAGCTACTCCTGCGAGGCCCTCAGGGTGCAATATAGCCAAGACCTGCTCCTCCCATGTTGTTAGTTGTGGGGGAGGAGGTGGGGGTCCGCCGCCAGTCCTCTGAACTGCAATGTGGTGTCTTGAGACCACGGAACGTACCTTCCATCGTAGGTCTTTCCACCTCTTCCTGATGTCATCCTGTGTTCTTGGGGCTGTCCCACTGCATTGACCCTATCCACTATTCTGCACCAGAGCTCCATCTTCCTAGCTATGGTGGTGTGCTGCACCTGTGATCCGAATAGCTGTGGCTCTACCCGGATTATTTCCTCCACCATGACCCTGAGCTCCTCCTCAGAGAACCTGGGGTGTCTTTGAGGTGCCATGGGGTGGTGTGGGTGATGTGTGCGGTGGTGTGTGTTGTGATATGTGGGGTGATACTTAGGGGTGTGTGGTGTTTTGTGCGTGGATATTGTGTGAGTGATGGTGTTGAGTGCCTGTGGATGCTAGTTTGTAGATGGTGGTGTCTCTCTCTGGCCTTCAGTCACAATTGTGGTCGTAAGGGTTTGTGGGTGATGTGGGTGTGTGTTTTATATTGTATTGGATGCATGGGAGTGGTGTGTGTATGTGTATCAGGTGTGTGTATTTTGGTCCAGTGTGGTAATGTTTTGTAAATGTGTGTGTATTTTGAGCGCGGCGGTGTGTTCCGCCAATGGAATACAGCGGTTGAAAGACCGCCGCGTGGATTCATGGGTCGTGATAGTGTGGGCATATTCCTGTTGGCGTGACGGTTTTGGTTTTGGTATTGCCAGTTTATCACTGACCTTTGGTGTGGCGGACTTGTGTGGGTGTCTAAATTTTGGCGGATTCCAAGCTGTGGGTCATAATAGCTGTGGCAGAATTCAACGGCGGTGTGTTGGCGGTTTTCTGCACGTGGGCAAGCGGCATTTACCACCAATGTTGTAATGACCCCCTTTGTCACAATAACCGGATGTATGATGGAACAATGCATGCGCATATCACGCATGCCTTTACAGCACGTTGTTACAACGACACCCATGCACACCTTTACAATGAATTTCGTTGTAAAAGCATGTTTGGTAAAGGAACATGCATGGTAGATTCTCCCCCGCCCTGCCCTCTTCACCTAACATCTTACTTTACCCGCCCAAACCCTTAAAACTGTCCCTTCCACCTCCTGCCCTGAGCCCTAACCCCCAACCTGTCCTAAAAACTACCCCGACCCCTCACCCCGCCTTAAACCCTAAAACCTAACCTGTCCTAAAAACTATTCCACCCTGTCCTAACAACTACCCGACCCCCTAACCTTGCCCTAAATCCTACTGAGCTCTGTCCTAAAAAACTATCCCGACCCCAAGCCCCACACTAAACCCTAAAACCTACCTGCTTTGTTCTAAAACCCACCTCGCTGTGTCCTAAAAACTACCCTGCCCCCCACCCTAAACCATTAAACCTACCCTGTCCCAAAAATGACCCCTCCCTGTCCTAAACACTACCCCAATCCCGCCCTGAAACCTACCACCTACCAAGCCCTGTCCTAAAAACTACCCTGACCCTCACCCTAAACCCTAAAAGCTACCCTGCCCAGTCCTAAAACCTACCCCGCCCTTAACCCTAAATCCTACCCTGTCCTAAAAACTACCCCAGCTCCCCGACCTAAACCCTAAAACCCACCCTGTCCTAAAATGTACCCCAACCCCACCGTAAATCATAAAAGTTACCTGCCCTGTCCTAAAACCAACCCCGTCCAGTTCTAAAAACTACCCCAACCCCACCCTAAACCATAAATCCTATCCTACCCTAAAAACCACCCCTCCCTGTCCTAAAAACTACACTGAACCCCTTCCCGGAAACCTAAAACGTACCTGCCCTGTCCTAAAAACGACACCAACCCTGCCATAAACCCTAAAAGCTACCCTGCCCTGTCCTAAAATCTATTTTGCCCTGTCCTAAAAACTACTCTGACCCCGCTGCCTCGCTCTAAACCTACCCAGTCCTTAAAACTACCCCACTGGTCCTAAAAACTAGCCTGAGCCCCTGCCCTAAACCTTAAAATCTACCCTGCCTTGCCTAAAAACTACCCCTCCCCCACCCTAAACCCTAAAAACTACCCTGTCCTATCCCAGAAATGATCCCACCCTGTCCTTAAAACTACCCCAAATTCCCACCCCGCCCTAAACCCTGAAACCTACTCTGTCCTAAAAACTACTGCACCCGGTCCTAAAAACCACCCCAACCCACCTGCTCCCACCATAAACCATAAAACCTACCCCGCCCTGTCCTTAAAACTTCCCCAAACTCCTACCCCACCCTAAACTCTAAAAGCTATCCTGCTTTGTCGTAAAACCTACCCTGTCCTGTCCTAAGACCTACCCAGCCCTAAAAAGTACCCACCTTAAACCCTAAAACCGACCTTGTCCTAAAACCTACACCACCCTGGTAAAATTACCCCGACCCCCGCCAGAAATCCTAAAATCTACCCTGTCCTAAAAACTATCCCACCCTGTCCTAAAAACTACCCTGATCCCCTGCCTTCACCCTAAACCCTAAAAGCTACCCTGCCCTGTCCTAAAACCTACCCAGCCCTTTCCTAAAAACTACCCCAACCTCCCCACCCTAAACCTACCCTGTCCTAAAATCTACACCGCACTGTCCTAAAAACCACCCGACCCCCCGCCGTAAATCCTAAAAGCTACTCTGCCCTAAAGCCTACCCCACTTTGTCCTAAAAACTACTCCGACCCCCCACCCTGAACCCTAAAATCTACCCCACTCTGTCCTAAAACCTACCCCATTCTAGTCCTAAAAACCACCTCAAATCCCCCCCGCAACCCTCCCCTGCAAACCTGGCCCACTTACCTCTCTTTCCTCTGGTCGCTGCGCTTCTCTGTTCCGCCCGGACTGCTCTCTCTGCCATTACCACACATGTGCATGGTAAAGGTATGGATAGTAATCACATATGCGTGGTAATGGAAGCGCAGTCAATACATAGCGTTGCATTAACCGCGTTGTTAGTGATGCTTCCCACAATAAACATAACCACTGAAACATTGTCTAACCCATGAATAGTCTTGAGCGTGCGCAACACGTCTTCTTTTCTTACTGCTCGCAGTCAAGATAAGTAACATTTATATTATTAAATATATTGTTAAGACTGAGGGGGTCATTCTGACCCTGGCGGCCGGTGGCTGGCGGTGCTCCCACGAGCATTCTGACCGCGGCGGTTCAGCCGCGGTCAGAAGCGGCAAGTCGGCGGGCTCCCGCCGACTTACCGCTGCTCGGGGGAATCCTTCATGGCGGCGGAGCGCGCTCCGCCGCCATGAGGATTCTGACAGCCCCTACCGCCATCCTGTTCATGGCGGGAAACCCGCCATGAACAGGATGGCGGTAGGGGGTGCCGCGGGGCCCCCGTGAGAGGGCCCCGCAAAGTATTTCAGTGTCTGCCTTGCAGACACTGAAATACGCGACGGGTGCAACTGCACCCGTCGCACCCCTGCAACTACGCCGGCTCAATTCTGAGCCGGCGTCCTCGTTGCAGGGGCATTTCCTCTGGGCCGGCGGGCGCTCTTTTGGAGAGCGCCCGCCGGCCCAGAGGAAATGTCTGAATGGCCGCCGCGGTCTTTTGACCGCGGTGCGGTCATTTGGCGGCGGTACTATGGCGGACGGCCTCCGCCGTCCGCCATAGTCAGAATCACCCCCTGATTGTTTAACTTCATTATCATTTTTTTATTTTTTATTATGAAAGGTATGTTATATGTTCATAATAGTTCTTCTGTTGCATGGATACATTTTGATCCCTGAGAACCCTTATTGTTAACGCTCTGTCTTAAAACAGTTTGCACCTACGGGCCCTTAAAGAACATTTGCCATTTGGCCTATTTCCTTGTTTATACAGGAACTGCTCAAGCATTGATAATTTCAATCAAGATGCGGAGAACTTGAGTATAAACCTACAGGGTAGACAGTACCTCGCCCGGGTAATATCCAGAGCATTGAAAAGAGTTAGGGACAACATTAGCAAGGCATTACTAGAATCGACCAAGAGAAAACAACAAGACAGGCTCATGTCTTTGATTACATTCAGTACAGCTTTGAACCACAGTAAAACAATCATAAACACAAATTGGTATATCATAAATTCAAATGGTTTAGGACTACAGAAACCTATGTTCTCTTTTAAGAAGAGCACCAGCATTCAAAATATTCTCGTACATACAAGATCTCAGGACAGAAAATCAATATCTGAACCACGAGTTTGGAGTTTATCCCCAGTAGTGGGACACAATGCATTTGGAGCTTGTTTAGTCTGTCATCTCACTAAATCTACCAAGTCAGTTAATACTGGGCTGAGATACCAGAGATCCTTACCAGAGATACGACACGCAATTCAGAGAATGTCATCTGTCTCAATAGGTGTCCCTGTAATTTACTATGTATATATTGGCATGGCCACTATAAAGAAGAAGGTGAGGATCATGGGACACAGAATCAACATCAAGCGCCGAAAAACCTTAACAAAACTGACCATGCACTTCCTTGAAAAACTCTAATAATGACCTAGTATTGGTAGCACTAGACAAACTAGATATTCCATCGAATTGTAAGGATACACAGAGGGGGTTATTCTAACTTTGGAGGAGGTGTTAATCCGTCCCAAAAGTGACGGAAAAGTGACGGATTTACCACCAGCCGTATTACGAGTCCATTATATCCTATGGAACTCGTAATACGGCTGGTGGTATATCCGTCACTTTACCGTCACTTTTGGGACGGATTAACACTCCTCCAAAGTTAGAATAACCCCCAGAATTTCTTGCTAAGACTTCCTAAGACTGGAACAGTGTTGGATGTATAGGCTGGGTAGCCATAATAGGGGATTGAACAATGACATTCCATGGCACCACTTAAACAGCGATGAGGGAAATGCCAGTTTTCAGGTGATTCAGCAGACCCACTATATACACCATCACAATATTTTTGTGTTACCACACATGCATCTGTACATTCAGACTCCGTTCGCAGATTGCTTATCAGGGGACAAGATCTAAGACCATTGACCACTTCAGACCTGGGCACCAGAAAGGGATCTAGTCGGACTGACACTTCCATTTAGGATGACGCAACAAAGGGAAGCCCCAGAGTCTATTCTGGTTGCATTGGGCAGAGTAAGATGAGCATTGTGCCAATAGCTTGATTACTATTAGAAGAGATCCTATCTGGTCAGTTTTTCCTGTACCTATCTACAGATCACAACTGGGTGAACTAACTAACCCATCTTGGGTAACTTAGGGCCTGATTACGACTGATATTCGGACCGTCAGACCACCATATTGGTGGTCCCAAAAAGACCACTGCACCACCCGTATTACAATGCAAACAGTCAGGACCGCTGCCTGCCAAGCAAAAATGTTAGCCCACCAGCAACGTGGTAGCTCGTATCTAGGTGGGGTGACCTCCAGTGCTGTCAGCACAGTGTCCATCCATCGAGCCTGTTACAAACATACAGTTGTCGTGGGGTCTCCTGGGGGTGGTCAGCCAATGGCGGTTAACCAACGTGGTCTGCGTTCAGCAAAGTAATAGACAAGTGCAGACTGGATGAATTAGAAAACAATCCAGCTGACACACATTGCTCCAGCGGACAGACCTACAAAGCACACTATAAGACACACTCCATCACAGACCACAATCCTTTGCATTTCCACATGGAGCCAAACAACGACGACCCACATTTATTGATTTTTACATAGGATAAGCACCCTTTTTCCTGCCATCTCATAGAACACCCTGCACACACTTTTGTCCATTCATTCCCTATTGCACTCCCCCGTTAGGTAAGTCCCTGTCACCCATTTTTTGTTTCCATCATGTCATGTTCCAAAAATCCCTATTTTTCTGAAGATGAGCTGAGAGTCATGGTGGATGAAATCATAAGAGTAGAGCCACAATTGTTCGAAGCTCAAGTCCAGCACACTCCTGTCAGTAGGAAAATGGAAGTGTGGGACATGATTGTCGACAGAGTGAATGCTGTAGGTACCACCCTGCGCACAAAGGAGGACATTAGGAAGCAGAAGAACAATCTCCATTCCCTGGTCTCCAGGCAGCAGCAGCTGGGGGCCAAGAAGACTGGTGGTGGCCCTCCCAGCACACTGTTAAGACTCTTTCCCTGGGAGGAGAAGGTCTTGGCCATCCTGCATCCTGAAGGCTTGACAGGAATATCTGAGCGAGTGGAAACTGGTAAGCTACAACACAAAAAATGTTACAAAACTGCAATGTCATGCATGCTCACAACTCAGCTTTTGCCACTGTCTTGTTCATGTACTTCAACAAAATGTAATACCCAGAGTATCTGAGTTATAACATTGACATTGTGTATTATGGGATATAACATCACAGCTACCAAGGCCCATATGTCCAAATGGTGCCTGGAAATCTCACAATACCGAAAACTCATTCCAGGATTCATGGTATGTCCAAAGAAATGTAAATGTATGCTCAAACCTAAATGCATCCTACATAGAGATATGTAATACCCAACGTTTGTCAAGTGTTGGGGAGTAGAGGGAGTGACCTGACTGCAAAGCCCAATGGGCCCTGCTTCTCTAACTCCAACCACCAGTACAGTGTACACTTGCCCAATTACCCCATTGTCTTCACTCTCAATTGAAGTGTACTCACCTGGGAGGATACCATATGTATAGTGTGTGTAGTAGAGGGAGTGACCTGACTGCAACTCCCAGGAGGCCCTGTTTCTCCAACTCCAACCACCAGCCCAATTACTCATGCATCCAACCACCAGCTCAATTAACCCTGTGTATTTACAATCAATTGAAGCGTGCTCACCTGGGAGGATACCATATGAATAGTGTGTATAGAGGAGGAAGTGACCTGACGGCAACTCCCAGGAGGCTGTTTCTCTAACTCCAACCATTACCCTAGTGTACATTTGCCCGTATATACCTGTTTGTGAACTCTCAAATAAAGTTTACTCACCTGAGACTATGCCATTTGTCAAGTGTTGGGAAGTAGAGAGGGTGACCTGACTGCAAAGCCCATTAGGCCCTGTTTCTCTAATTCCAACCACCAGCACAGTATGCACTTGTCCAAATACCCTTGTTTGCTAACACTCAATTAAAGGTTACTCACCTGGGAGTGGCAAAGATACTGATCATGCTCAACTCAGAGACGTGTCTGTCTACCTCGCTCCATCTTCACCTGCTAACCCAAGATGAAACTATTAAGGACAGATAGGACACCTTACCCAGTGTGTACAACAAGTATTCCTAAGGCCTCAAGCTGCATCACCAGACTGGTATTGGCAGCAGACACATTGACACAGCACTGTGCACAAGATGATATCAGTCACATATACAACAAAGTCGTGGGTTTGCCTGCAACCCAGTCAACTAGGCCTCATAATGGTCAAAGCCATATGTTGCCTCTCCACTGTGTTGGTTGTACTTGTGGCAAAATGTCATTTTCAGGCCATCTTCCAAAGTGCAACCGATCTGCACATTTCCGCATATTAGCAGCTTGAGTCAAATAGGTCCAGCATGCTTCACACACCATGTCAAATAACCCACTACCACAGTAATTTGACCCAATTGGATGGCCTACAACTTAACTATGTCCAAGGTCTCTGCTCACTGTAACACAAAACCTTTGGAGGTAGATGTCACAATTCAACCAGAAGCACTGTGTGTTTTTCAACGACAGGTGGATATTCCACTAAGCACTGGGAGGACAAAGAACAGACTACCACTGCCGCCATGGATGATGCCCTCTGTGACGACAACACTCCTGGACTTGTGGATGTTGAGGAAGGTCCTGGCGCATCTGGGCAACCTAGTCAGACGGCATCAGTGAGTCTCACTGTGCCCACAATGTCATCTCCCAGCCCTGTTGCTTCCACATCACAGGCAGCCATTCGCCCCCTCCAACCTGTGTACCTAGCACAGTTTCCACCATCTTGTGCCCCTCAGCCCTAAATCCTGAGGTGCAGCTCAACACTTCAGACACTGAGGGTCCAGGAACCAGTTGGAGAGGGCACCATCTGCCAAGGGCACAGGCTTGTGTGGGTAGGGTGCGTGGGAGGAATCCTGTGGGCCAGCGGAGAGAGGGCACTGGGGCTGTTGTTGGTCAGGATACCATCAGCCACGTCTTGGGGGTCTATCAGGACTCCCAAGACATGATGGGCCAGATGCTTCCCGAACTCCAGGAAATAAAATAGCTACAAAGGGACAGGCATAGTGACATGTGTGAACAAATGGAGGCCCACAATTCCAAATGGAGGGACATTCACACAACCTTGAGCAGGGCTTTACAAAACCAGTCTTCCCCTACCTTTGGCTCGTCAACACTAGGCCCATGTACTTCGGTGTCATGCAGCATCAGGAAGGAAGACCGTGCCAGAGGAACAACCAGCCATGGGTAGCTCTGCCTCTGTAGCAGCTGACCCCCCCTCCCCTCCCAAGCATGAACATCCAGCAAAGAATCCAGGAGGTGTGGATGGCAAAACACCCACCAGTGCCAGCAATAATCCTCTTCTTTAAGGTCCTCCTTTGTGTGTCACACATTCAATCTGTGGACTGATCCTGAACCAACTTCCATTTCCAAGCACTCTGGACTTTAGACTTCCAATGGTGTGGCTCTACTCCAGTGATTCAACTCACCATAACTGACCCTTTCACATTTGTTTTTTTCGTTGAGTGGTGTCACATATATTTTCTGTTACTTGTAGCTTCATAATAAAATCACCCACCACTGACTCGTTGTCTGCTGATTTTGATTTCACATTTAGCCAAGTCGATATGTCAGACCATGTGATCTATATGATGATGATCCAAGGTACTTGTTCAAGATAGGATATGTTGAATGTACACAGTGTCCAGCTCAGGATTACAACCATCCCACGCAAAAACATACATACAAGTGTCTGGTCAAACTAGACATTTTATTACAGTGTTCAGCACATAGGCTGTCAATATGTCTGAACTATTGCAAATCCTTAATTATTGATTCATATTCAGTAAATGAACATATTTACAGGTACAGACCTCTAGACCTCGGAAGGAAGGGATTTGCCAGACACTGTCAGGTAGAACAAACAAACATTGAAGTGGTTGATGTCACCAGCTTGAGCCTTATCACATACCACACCAAAGTAATCCAACATCACATAATCCAGGATTCAGAAGGATGGCAGTACAACAGCTTCTGATCACAGGGTAATCATAATCAAGTGCTTATGCTTCTGGTGGCATGACACAAACATATGTCAGTGTTTTGGCACAGACACTGTGGCCTACAATGAGGAAACACATCTACAGCTACACACAGGTCCTACAAAAAAAGTGTTTAGCCAATGTGAAGGGGAACTGACTTGGTCGTGATCTAGGACTACATATTTTCTGACCACATGATGAAACACATGATGCACCAGTCCCACCACAAGACATAAAACAAGCCCAATGGGCACTTCTGAACTTCTGTCCAAACACTCTGAAAGCTGTCTTGAAACAGTTACCTACATTACCTGGAACAATCCATGTCTGCTTCATATGTCAGATCAGCATCACATACCTGCCAATGTCACAACTCTGAAATGCCCACATGAAAATGTCATGGTGAGGGTACCTGTGCAAAGGACAAAAGAACGAGTATAGGCCTGAAACCATACATATGACACAAGTCACATAGCAAGCACCTGGAAAACAAAGTACATTGCATGAAACCTGACACAAACAAACCAACATCATCAAGGAGGGGATGTGTCAAAAGCTATCTCATTAATCAGCCTTTAGCTGATTTTTACAGAGTATCAGTTCCCTAACTGTTTTTAAAAAAAAACTCCACACTTACAACTACAGTTCACTGTACAGTCACAGTCATGATATAACATGGCATACTTACACTCATGAGAATAAGCCATGGATGAGATCTTCTCACAAGTCAGCTCCTTCCTCTTCTCCACTGTCATCTTCAGTTGGCATTTCAGGATTCTCACCCTGTGGCACAGCAGGCTCCCCCTCCTCTGGGATGTACAGGATATTCCTCCGCAGGGCGATGTTGTTGAGCATGCAGTATGCCACACTTACCTGACACACTTTCCCGGGTGAGTAGAGCAGTCCTGTCCAGACAGCAAAATCTGGCCTTCAGGAGCCCAAAAGCCCCCTTCACTTCCTGTTAATTCTTCCATGAGCCTCATTGAAGCAGACTTCCCTGGGGTAGTTGGATTCCTCAGCAGTGTCAATAACCAAGGATGGTTTGGATATGCAGTCTCCTGTTAATGAAGGGGACATAAGTGCAACAATGAGTCACTCACTTCATGATTGTAATACCTGGCATTGCTCACACACAATCAGGACAGACATGACGTACCAACCAGCCTGGCCCTGTCTGGTTACAGTTGTTACATCAGCTGGGGTATGATGCTATTCTGCATTATGAAGGAACCATGGGCTGATCCAGAAAAATGGGCACGTACATTTGAGATGCAGAGTTCCGCTAAACAGACATCTTGCAAGTTGGAGGAATAGAAGTTTTTTTCTGTTTGGATAGGCTTGTTCAGTGACCTGCGGTGGCACCAAAGCAACATGTGTGCCATCTCCCACCACCACAAAACCATTGAAGTCAGTCTTCACATTAGCTAAATCATCGCATTGGGGGAACCTGATATAGCTGTCAATATGTTTTAACATTGCTGAGAGGAAATCGCTCAATACCAAACTGAACATAGATTGGGACATAACTCCAGATAGGGCCACTGTATGTTGGAAGGACCCTGTAGCCATAAAGTGAAATACTGACATGACTTGAACAATGGGTGGTATGCAGAATGGATTACTGTTAGCTTTTATCAGATCTGGCTCCAACTGATGGCATAAATCCACAATTGTAGGCCTATTCAGACAGTAGAGCTGACTGATGTAGCATTCCTCAATAGTCTGAAGGTCTGGCAATGGACTGTAGACAGGAGGTTGTCGCATCCCCAGGATACCTATGTGTGAATAAACATGATTTAGAACATTAGTCACTGTGTCCATAGCAACTTACATGACGCATACCAACAAAATCACATTACAAAGCATCTCTGACTGGAAATACATTACACCCAGGACACATCACAGCTGTTAACTACACAAGGGTCACTTGTGACCATCATGGTTGTGAACACATCTTTCCACAACATGGCCACAGAGCCTACAGTCATGACACCACCAACACGGTGGGACCCAGTGGCCAGGAGGTTGAGGGGAGTGACACCGAGGACACAGGATCGACATCGTCATCTTCAGATTCTACCTACAGGAGCCACACCCTAGTAGTGGTGGACCCATCAGGACTGCTCCTGTACCATCCTTGTCCACCACTACCAGTTCTGTCACCACCTTCCTTGTTGCTCCCCACCCAGTTGGCTGTGACTGATCTCCCAATAGGATGGGCGTCCCCCTTGTCCCAGGCACCTCACCCCCAGCCCCTGTTACCCTCTGCTGCCCTGAGTGAGGAGGCTGTTGATATCCTGAGGAGTATCTCTGTGTGGGCAGACTGCCATTCTGAATGCCATCCAGCCAACTTCAGCAGAGAAATGTGTACCTGGAAGGCATTCATAGTGTCTGGCATACAGAGATCTTTTCAGGCTCTGTCCTCCTCACTGACGGCAGACATCCAACCCTCCCACTCCTCCCCCCACCACCTCCCTCTTCCCAATCCAAATTCTCTATACCCCCGCCTGCTGCAAGCACACAGACACTTCCGCACGCACCCACCTTAACACACACAAGCAGCACACAGACACAAGCGCCACAAGACACACGGAATGCAGGCACTTAACAATCACCAACAGACAACACAACAGCCACCATTTTCACAGACACCGTCACCACTCCCAACCCCACTGACACACACTACAACCACCATACCCACAGACACCACCACAACAACCAGTGACACGTTCACCATACCCACCATACACCTAGACAAAAACCTCATAACCGACAGACCCACACTTCTCAGTCATCATAACCCTAGACACCACCACAACACCCCCAGACAAAACCACCACTTCAGCCATACCCCTAGATACCACCCTAACACACACAGACACATCCACCACAACCACCATACCCACAGACCCCACCCCAACACACACAGACCAGTGGCAGCTGCTGACCTTTGAAAGTGGTGGGGTGTAAAAGTCGGTGAGTTTGACATATGAAACGTGAGAAACAAGCAAGCTACATTGTCATAAGGTCTCGTCACAGGTGTTCTCACCTTAGAAATTTTGGAAAATAGATTGCAAAGTAAGACATTTGAAGAAAAAAATGTAAATACTTTGGTTTAAAAATGGTATGGTTCATGAGGCAATTCTTAAAGTGTCCCTTGGAAATATTTAAAAACTTGAACAAGTGTACCCATGTCTTGTGGCAGTAAATATTTTAGTGTGCCTATTGTCTCAATCAGGAAGAGGTTATCTTAACCCCATGAATGCGGGTGTCGGACACTGGCCGGAGCCCGCACTACCTCCCTGGTGCGGGTCGCAACCAGTGCCCGACACCAGGGAGGGGGTTAAAAAACACTCTGGTGCATGATTTTTTAAAATGTAATCCCCCATCGGGAGACACAGAAGAGCTTCCATGTCTCCCCGGTCACCCCACCCCTTTGTGACATCAGCACACCACGAGGCACGCTGAGATCACAATCTGTTTTCCCCACAGGAGCAGGAAGTGGAGGTAAGGCCGCTTCCTGCTCCAATGGGGAAAACAGGCCAAACGGGCCTCCCCACCACTTGGGAACACCTCGTTTGAAACAAGGCCTTTCTGAAACAGTTTCCTGGCCCTGGATCACTGCACAGCTGCGAAGCTGGGATCCAGGGCCAGGAAACCCCACTAGACATCAGAGATTTCACTTGGGGGGGGTGGACCCCCTCTGAAAACAGGCCGCCCCCCCGAGGGCTTAAAAAAAGTACGTTGACCCCGGGGTAAGTAATGAGATAAAACAATCTTCTCCCAGAATATCTTTGGAATATAACCAACAACATGGTTCATTGAGAAACATACTACAAAAAAATTGGCATATTCTACAGAATGATCCAAATATCCGGGATATCATTGGCCAACATCCTTCCATTACCTATCGTAAGGCTCGCTCATTAGGAGATCATCTAACTAAAAGTTTATTTTCTACAAAAGATGATACATCTTGGCTGAGACAAAAAAGTTGGGGGTTTTGGAAATGTGGCCATTGTAAGGCATGTAATTACGCACAGAACAGGCAAGATTATCAAACATTTGATGGACGCCATTGTAACATCAAGGACCGCATTACATGTGACACAGAATATGTGGTTTATGTTGTTGAATGTGGATGTCGCAAAAAATATGTTGGCAGTACCATCCACAAGTTGAAGATCAGTTTTTTACAACATTTTAGAGCCATTAAAAACCAAGATAGAACGTATCCTTTGGCTAAACATTTTTGGGATATACACAATGGCGATCTCAGTACATTAATATTCTATGGAATCAAATTTATCAAAAACAACCCTAGGGCGGGTGATAGAACATCTGAACTTAGACAAATGGAATCCAAGATGATTTTATTACTTGGTTCTGAGTCGCCTTCGGGGCATAATCTTGATGCACAATTACATGTCCATTTATGATATGTCAAGAGAAATGCATTCCATCATAATATAGTGGAAAATAACATTGAATGAGGTAATAATTAGCCTCTATTGAATTCTGTAGACAATATAATATCTAGATTCGCCAATAACAAGTGGCGATTTGAATATTTTATGTTGCCTTGAGACACACAAGATAATATGTGTTTATTTTTGTTTTCTGATTTTGAATTGCTTTTTCCTTTTACATTTATAAGATAGTAGGTGAAGAGATGAATTTTCCATCACTGTTTTCAACATGTGATATTTATATGATTTATATACAAGTGGTTTTGGTGGTTAGCACTTTGCACTTTATTTAGTGGCCCTTTTGTCCTTATGACATGCATAAAGTAATTGTGAATGAAGGATTAAAAATCAGCATATCATGCTTTATATAATAAAATTAATCTGCATGTGTTAGAAATATTAAACACTGAGAATGATGAGGGTAAATCTAGGATTCAAAGGATAATATGCGCTCGCACATGAATCAGAATACATGATATACTCGTCTGAAAAGGCCCCACGTCTAAAATCCCTAGCTTAATTTAATAGGATAGCCAGATCATTTATAAATATTTATGGCATTTTGATATTTGATTATTGTTATTTTTAAATTACGATTTTAGAAAATAATAATGATTGTATACATTTTGTGATTTGAATAATGATATATGTTATTTTGAATACTGAACTATAGGAACATGACCATTGAGTTGTTATGAATGTATTTATTAATAATGTAAATTATTTAGAAATATTTAAAAATATTTAAAAATATTTAATAATAGTTGAGAATGTTTCTAAGTATTTAAAAACATAATCAATGAAGAATAATAAAAAAATATATAAATATTTAAAAACATTCAAAAATGGTCGAAATAACTGAGAATTTTGGCTCAAAATATGTAACAATATATAATTTTCTAAATAACTTAACCATGATATGGCATTGGGCTAACCAAGATATGCCTTTTGCGTTTTTTTGTATATGGGGTAGCAAAATCAATTAGATTGAAAATTGATGGCCTTCAGTTTATTATAATATTGGCATTTATTATGATAATTGATGGCGCTTGTGAAGATTACATGTGACAATAATATTACATGTGAATACTGGTAAGGCAATGTTTTGCCCTCATCATGTAGGTTTATTTGACTCATTTGCACGTTAAAAGATGGCCGCACCATTAGTTTGCACCAGCATGAAATGGGAACAAATGATGGGTTTCTTTCTTTTTTAATTATGTATATAAGATGCTGGTTTTTGTTGGCTAAGTTTGTCCAGTAGAAGACGTTTGCCGAAACGCATTGACATCCTGTGCAGGTAACTGTGACATTATTATATGGAATAAAAACTGAAGAAATTCAACTTCGATCTTTGAACTTAGCTATGCCCTCACGATTTGGAAACGATCAAGGGATTAGTGCAGTCGTCTGGTGGATATTGTTCCATCTGTTGTGGATTAATTATATTATATATATATATATATATATATATATATATATATATATATATATATATATATATATTTTTTTTTTAATGAAATTGACAGGGGGTCACCTGTGAGGAGGGCAAATCCCGGTGGTGGGGGCAATTGTTTAAAAATAGTTGTATGGTTTCCTTGGGGGCCACTATGGCCCCCAGGGAAACCATACAGCTTTGAAAAAAATATATAGATCTATATATATGTATAGATCTATATATATGTATATATATATATATCTATATATCTATATATATATAGATATATAGATATATATATATATAGATAAATATAGATATATCTACATATAGATATAGATATGTATATCTATATATATAGATATGCAGATCTACATATATATATATAGATATATAAGTATGTGTATATATAGAGTGAGATCACTTTTGTCAATGTGTGTGTGGTTTCCTTGGGGGCTACAATCGCCCCCCAGGAAAACCACACCCACATACAAAAGTGATCTCTTTGTATATATATATTGGGGAAGGCCCAGCAGCTAAGGGGTTAATCAAATGATAATGCTCAGCATATATGATGAACATCTTTCACAATCTCATATAAAACTGCACCTTCTTGCATAGAAGATTTCTGATTTCATTGAAATTAGTTTGATGAACATCAACATTCATGTCCAAATTAAAAAACCAAGCATCCTCATCTGTCAGGGATGTGACAAAAAGAGACACTGCAAAATTGATTGAAAATTCATTACATTGTGTACACTGGCAGCAGATGTGTGGGTCTAAATTCCATTTCAACATATTTTGTGCACAAACGTACTCAATGTGTAAGACTGTGCAAATAGAGAGAACTCTTTGGGGTGTGCTAGATAAAAGGGTGTTAGAAAATGGAGTACAGTTAGCAAACTAAATGTAATCAATTTGAATAAAGAGAAAATGATTGCCTTGCCGTTACATCAAATACTCATTACACTAGACTGTTATATTCAACAATGCTCCATACATGTATTCATCAAACTGAAACTTTTATCTTTAGTAGTTCCTTCAACAGCTAGGTCAAATAAAAGTATTAGGAATTCAGTGTGAAATTACTTATATCACATGCTAGAAGCAAAATGAGTGACCAATAACAAAATGTTTTGCAATTAATTCAATCACAAACCAATGTGTAATTAGTCAGAATGAAGAGAAACAACCAATGATTTGAATCCAAAATTTAAAAATAATGCCTTCGCATTTATTAATCTATACTCTCTACATACAAGAACTAATGATAAGGAAACTGACATTTTAGTTCCTATTGTGTGATTCTGTGAATCAACCATTGGAAAAGCCTGCGTTACACTGATAATTTCAGTCCATTGCTTTCATTTCACTATCAGTGCATTCTGGGAGTTAGCCACCTCTTATGCATAAAAGGAAACAGTGGGACAAACAAACCTGTTCATATTTTTTTGTAAAAGGAAAGCCCAGACTGAGAAGTTGCTGTGCTACGAGGAGTGATCTGGGGCCTTTGTGTGAATTATAAAAGGTTTACGGTTGCCAGATAGGGGATTGCCTGATCTCTCCTGTGTGGGAGCAGTAGAAATGAAAAGTTTTTCCTGGGTTGCATTTGATAGAGTGATAAAATACCAACACAACAGAGAGACCTAATAATCTGTGGGTCTGTGGTGTGTCTGTGTAACAATGAAACTACAAAGTAAAATGAAAAATGTGGCCGGCCTATGCAGCTGTTGTGAGCATGTGTACATTCGGGGTGGAGCCACACTAAAATGTTTGGGAGTAAGAGAGTTTTTGGAAATTTTTTTTACATATTCTAGTACGAATGTACTTACCATGCTTTAAATCACGAGAGTGTGGTGTACCACGAACACTGACCCTAATCTAGACAAAATGTAATTAACAAAGCAGGGGCTGTCCAACCTGCATCTATGCGCATAGAACATTTCTCGAGCTCTAAAGTCACAGTTTTGTTTTATTTATTTATTTTGTACGAAGTTTGGAGAGAAGAACAAAAGCTCGGCATGATTGTTTGGGTTAAATTGACTGCTGAATATTTGTAGAAGCTTGCAAATCGAAGATTTGTACCAGCACGTTCATGTGTAGCCTGAACCCAAATGGTCCAAAGTAAACTGTGTTTAGAACAGAGTCCCCTACAAAAGTGTGTGGGGACATGGCGGTCCTTTTTAAGTTATTTGGAAACGCGCAGCTTCAGTATTCAGTCACCCACATTCACAGAGGTGGCACAAATTATTGAATAAAATGTGCCATGAGGTGCCTCTTTTTGTGTGTGCCTCTACAGCACATTGTCTTTTTTACGGTGCACTGCTGTGTTTTAATTTTATACAGAGAAGTCAGTATCAATTGAAATTTAGCCAAATGTGGGAAGCGGGAGAAGGGGGACGAGCGGTACTCTAGGAAATGAACATAATCCTATTTCTTTGAAATATTCTACAACTCAGAGCAGACACTTCAAAAATACACCCATTCCTCTCTGCCTGGCTGTAATGTAGTGCATGCGAGGCTCATGGAAATTAGGCGCCACACCTCCCTCCCAGCCAAGCCAAGCACTGCTCTATGCTGTCTATAACAGTTAATGGCATAAGAGCAGTGCCAGGATTGGCTGGGGCATGCTAACACAGCACTCCATCCGAGAGAGCTGGGACAGCGTCTCTGCTTCCCCAGCTCTCTGCCAGTGCTGACTGTGGAATGTTGAACTGCGTGTGTGGGGCTGGGTACGGCAAAATGCCAGTCAACCTGACATGTGCAGTTCAGTTATACATCCTCAGCATTTTGTCCCAACCAACCACGCCTATTATTCTCAGAGAGACAGCTTTGTGGAGGCTCCGCCCCAGTAAGTTAATAATGAATAAAGTGTGCTACTGGGGGACAGTATTTTAATCTTTGTTTTTTTTAAAGCCAGGAATGTAGTGGCATGCAGTGGGGGCAGGGAGTCAACATCCTATGCCCCTACAGAGGAACTGCCCCTGGCACAGACACATCCACACATCCACCAAACCCATAGACACCACCCCAAAACAAACACACAAACACATCCACAACATTCACCATACTCATAGACACACACACACATCCACCACTCCCACATCACCCACCACCTCTACCTCACAGCCCCCAAGACACACAAACACCCACACATGTAACAGACACCACCCAAACACAAGTGTACCTCACACATCCACACACCCAAGGCATCAGCACCCACAGACAAGACCACCATTACCTCAACCTCCAAATCCACAACCCCTTCTGGAGACCCTAGCTGTTTTCCCAAGGAGAGTTTCCTTTTTGACCTTGCCCTTTCCCCTCTTACCTCCATCCCCCTCCCAAACCTGAGGTCCCACCCACATCCCAACCCATCCCTTCCACATCAAAGTCCTCCCCTGTCTCACCTGCTCCCCCCGCAAGCACCCATAGCCCTCCCCCAAAAGAAGAATCCCACCCCCTCTGAAGAAAAAAGCCCCCCTCCTAAACCCAAACCTACCCATCCCAAATATGACCATCCAAGGTGTGGTTTTCCCTGTCTTTTTTGCCTCTGCTTCCCATGTTTTGACTGTGTGCTTGACTCTGTTTTTGCTGTTTTGGTACTCTGGGCACTTTACCACTGCTAAAGTGCAAGTGCTCCTGTGCAAACTTTATGTGTAATTGGCTTTTCCATGATTGGCATATTTGATTTACTAGTGAGTCCCTAGTAAAGTGTACTAGAGGTGCCCAGGGCCTGTAAATCAAATGCTATTAGTGGGCCTGTAAACATGGCTCAGACTTGCCACTGCATTGCTGTGTGTGCAGTTTTAAACTGCCAATTCCGACTTGGCAAATGAACTAACATTCCAGGCCTTAACCTTCCCTTTTTATACATGTAAAGCACCTCTAAGGTAGGCCCTAGGTAGCCCCATGGGCAGGGAGGAGTGGTCACTTATGCCTGGGGCTGTGCCTGACCTCACAATGCCGTCTGCAACCCCCTGGTGTGTGTATGGGACCTGACCTGGGAAAGGCAGGATCTTGTGAACAACAGAGGCTTTCCTTTGAAGTTTGCCTACTTCAAAGGCAGAAAGGGGTGTGAGTAGTGGACCCAAAACCCCAGACTTTAGATCACTTCTGGAACCAAGAGGAACCTCTGCTAAGGAGAAGAGCTGAAGAGCTGAGGAGAAGTGCTACCCCTGCCTGTGACTGTGCTTTGTTGGGCTATCCTGCAGTTGCTGCTTCTGCCTGTGAAAGGGGACAAAGACTGGACTTTGTTGTGGATTCCTGCTTGAGAAGAATCTCCAAGGGCTTGGACTGAGGTTGCCTCCTGTTCTGAAGTCTCAGGGCCATCAACGACTTCCTCTGCCAACACCTGGACTCCCTGCTGATGCCCCTGCCCTGCCAAGTGGTGCCCTATCCAGTCCCTGGGCACTTTAAAGGTGAAGTTGGCAGAAGAAGAGCTGAAATCCATGCACAGAATGCCGTGCGTGGAACTTTTTGACACACCATTTGCAATGCAGCTTACAAACGACACACCACCCGCTTCGGGGCTAAAATTGGCGCTCCACCTGTAGTGTTTTATGTCCGGTGTGTGTGCCCACGGGAGGGAGATTCCAGCCAGAGGACCACAACTGTATGCTGATTGCTAAACGCTTTGCTACAGCTGCTTATGCAGACTTCAGGCATTTGCTCAGGTCTGGGGATGATGTCTTCCCCGGGGAACCTGAAGGGCAGAATTAGAGCTTAACATGCTGTGCTTTATCATAGCCTAGATAGGAATTAGTCCATAGACTTTAGTGGTAGCGTTATTTCTATGCTTTACTCTCCTTGTCACAATTCTAATTCTGTCATGCTTCATCGTCCTAGTTATTGCAGTACATGCTTTGCTATCTAAGATGAAGTCCCTTCATTAAAACCTTATTGAAATATATACTACCTCTGTTTGTGATTGTGTATGTGAGACTAATGTAACTGAGAGAAACGGATGAGACCTGAGTCACCACGATTTCCCTGAGGAATTAATTATGTCATGCGCTTGGCTGCCGAATCCTTCTTGCCCTTTGGTGGAGCTGAGGCACTGCTAGTTAGCCGGAGTAAAAACCGGACTGAGGGTGACAGGTGTCACCTGTAGTGGGTTAAGACTCAGTCTCCCATACCTGGGGAATTTCTGCAGCTCAAATTCCAATAGTCTCATTAGAATAATGAGACACGGTCAATGGCAGCCCGTCAGGGTGATCAAGAGACACTGGAGACTGAAAGAGTGGTCCAGGTGTCTGCCAGAAAAGGGAAGGGTAAGGGACGCAGTAAACCCACTCCAGAAGCTCCCACGGTCCAGGAGGAGGCTGAATCTGAGGGGGATGCCCTGGAGCCTACAGGGGAACAGGTGGCTGAGCTGGGGGAGGTCCCTGAGCTGACTCAGTGGCAGCAGGAAGGGGGACCCACCAGGGAAGCATTCTGTGAGGCACAGAAGACATGACCTACCCTGGAGGGTTTGCGGCAGCAGGCTGCAGATCAGGCATCTGGCAAGGAGCCTGAATCACACTTGATCTACTGGGAGGACGGCTTCCTATATAGTGAGCTTAAGGTTGCTGAGCCTTGGTCAGCCCATGTGCTGATGGTACCCCAGTGCTTCAGAGCATTCATACTGGGTTTGGCTCATGGTGTGCCTTTTGCTGGTCATTTGGGGCAGGACCAGACCTTTGAGAGGCTTGTCCTCCACTTTTACTTGCCCCAAATGTGCAGTTACACAGATGCACACTGTAGGTCTTGCCAAACGAGTCAGGCAAGTGGCAAGAGTGGGGGGAAATGTAATGTTCCCCTCCAACCTTTTCCTGTTGTCAGCACTCCCTTTGAAAGGGTTGGTATTGACATTGTGGGGCCTCTGAATCCCAAGGCAGCCATGGGCAACAGAGTTATCCAGGTCTTTGTGGACCTTGGCACCCGGTAACCAGAAGACATTCCTTTGAGGCCAATCACCTCCCTTAAGGTGGGACGTACTTTGATGGGGGTTTTTCCCAGCATGAGGTTCCCCAAATAGGTGGTATCTGATGGGGTATCAACTTCATATCAACTTATATGAAGTCTCTGTGGAAGGAGTGTGGGGTGACGTACAAGTTCACCACTCCTTACCACTCCCAAAGTAACAGTCTGTATGAGAGATTCAATCGCACCTTGAAGGGCATGATCATGGGCCTGTCAGAGCCCTTGAGGCCCAAGGGGGACGTCCTCTTGCCATGCCTTTTGTTTGCCTCCAGGGAGGTGCCTCAAAAGGGTCTTGGATTTAGCCCTTTTGAGTTACTGTATGGCCACCCTGTCAGGGGGCCTTTGAGTCTGGTTAGGGAGGGCTTAGAGAAGGCCTCCAGTAAGCCCCCCCAGGATGTACTCAGTTACATGCTGGCTTTTAGGACCCAGACAGCCCGCTTCAGAAAGCTCGCCCAAGAGTACCTGGAAGCAAGCCAAGAAGATATGAAGCGCTGGTACGACCAGAATGCCACTCTGGTTGAGTTCCAGCCTGGCCAAAAGTTTGGGTGATAGCCCCAGTGGAGCCTAGGGCTCTCCAAGATAAGTGGCCTGGGCCCTTTGAGATAGTAGAGCGCAAGAGTGATGTCACCTATCTGGTGAACTTGTGGACTCCCAAGAACCCTTTGAGGGCCCTACATGTCAATCGCCTCAAGCGATGTGGTGAATGGCGTGCTAGTCTGTGTGTCTGCTGTTGTTGTGATTGTGGGCAAGGCTGTACAGGTAGCAGGATCTGTGACTGAAGATGCAGTGCTTGCAGGCGTGAGGGCTGATGTGACTGTGAGGGAGGCTGAGAAGGAGGGGGAGACAGTAGAGGCAGTGGCTGTTGTTGTGTGTGCACCTGGGTGTTGGCTGTGAATGTGCTTGTGGTGTGATCTGTGGTGCCTGTGCTTGTCTTTGTGAGTCCTGTCTGTTGTCTTGGGTGCATGCTGGTCTGATTGTGCGCTTGTGATGTGTAGGGGGAAGAGGGTTTTGGGACAGGGAAGAGGTAGTTGGAGGGGGATGGAAGAACTAGTGACACTGGCTACCATCAAAAGGAGGCCAGAGCCTTAAGCAATCTCCATAGGGCAGCCAAGCCACTGTGAATGCCCTCCAGGTAGGCATTGCTGCATCTGGGATGCCAGCCCCTGGATGACATTCACTATGGTTGGCTGCCCTACAGAGATGGATATCAGTAGGTCAACAGTGTGGGCAACAGGGCTGACTGGGGCAGGGCCTGAGGTGCCTGGGGTGAAGGAGGTCCCACCCTCCTGGGTGAGTGGGCACGGGCAACTGGGTGGGGGGCTACAGGGAGGGTGGTGCTGGTGGGGGGGTGGTAGAAGATGATGTAGCTGGGGCGGTCCCGGAGGGGTCCGCCTCCACCAGGGAGCTTCCATTGGAGGAGGAATCAGAGTCAGTAGTATCAGCTCCTGTCTCCTCCTGGTGCTCCCCTCACCCTCGCCCTCCAACCCACTGGTCCCCTTGGCATCTGTGGACTGCAGCTCCCCCACTCGCCGGTGCCCCTGCTCCTTCGCCATATGATGCTGATGCACACAAGGACAGGACGAGAAAAGGAGAGAGGGTGGGGAGAAAGAAAGGGAGCACAGGGTCAATTTCAGCAACAACAGCACATAAGGCATATACATCATAATGACTCACAGCTAAATAACTGTCAACATCAGGACAGTGCGTGCTCTATGGGCGACTAAAATGCAAAAGCCCAGTCTTTATGCAAAGGCATAATTCATGCATTATGTTTATATGCAGTTTGTTAACCTTTTGCATTGCAGATTTTAACCTTGAAAACCACTATTAATGATGTCTGTAATAACTGTTCATTTGCAAGGTATTGCTGCAGGCTTACCGAGTGTGTCAGGGTGTGGTCCCTTTCTAGGACCTTCTAGAAGCTTTCCCTGCCCCATGACTGGGTGTGATCTGTGAGCTGGGCTTGACTCTATATAAGGGAGTCAGCCCAGCTCCACGTGCTCACTATTCAGAGGTCCCGGTGCAGAGCAGCAGCAACTTCCTGAGCTCCGGTCCCGGAGGCTTACAATGATATTTCAAGGCTTCCCCTCATTATATTGACGATCCTTTAGCAGGGCGGTAATGCGGAGGTCGGGCTAGGCCCCTGGCCCCCGTTTTCAAAGACATTCGAGTTTTTGGGCCTAGTTGTGAAACTCCTTGTGTGCACGATCATTTCATTGTGTATTTGAATCGGCAAGGTGCGCGATTTATTTCCTGGCATTTAATTTTGACATTCAGATCGGCAACAGTGTGTGCGATCATTTTATGATATTTGCATTGTGTATTTCGAATCGGCAAGGTACGCGATTCATTTCCTGACATAAAAACTCTTGACATTTAGATCGGCAGTGTGCGCGATAATTTCATGACATTAGCATTGTGAAACTTCTAATCTGCAGCAAGGTGCACAATTCTTTTCTGGCAGTAAACTCTTGATTTTCAGATCTTGATTTTCAGATCGGCTGTGCGCGCGATCTTTTCATGGTATTGAATATTTTGGTGTGCAGTGTTTGTTGAGGTGCACACATTTATCCTGAGCTTTTGGTTTTCTCGAAACGCTTAATTCAAAGTGTGGCATTCTTTGTGCTAATTAAGCTCCTAGTACATTTCCTGTTGTTTTTCATGTAATGTTCAGATAGCCTTTGTCCTCCTGTAAAAATGCAATGTTTATTCTGAAACTATTTTGAAGAAGGTTCTTGTATTCTAGACAGTATATGATATTTCCTGAAAAGCTTGAATGAAACATTGTATTAACCCATTCTTGATTTTTTCCAGGTACCTATGTTTCTTGAGGCCTAGTTATAGTCATGTCCTAAGTTATTCATGATTACAGTATAAGAATTCTTAGAACCATAGTCTATTGAAAGTCAATGTGATTATATCCTGACATTGTGCTGTTTAACCTCTTGCTTCCTACAGGTCTCCTTCCCAGCTGTTCCCTACCTAATCCACTTTTCCCCCACTTGGACTCTCTCAGGCTCTGTGGTATATCTGTTGGAGTTTTACTGTAGAGCTGTCTAGTGGTGGACATGTTGGGAACATGCGCAGGCCCGAGGATCTGGTCTCCCTGACAATAACACTATGCAGTGACAACCACAATACCATACCATTGCCTTGGAACTACAGCAGAAATGAACTCAAACACTACCATCTGCACACCTACTGGGACATGTCTGCAATGGTATGCCAGCTACTTGTCAACACCAAATGTACATACCACTCTTCATTCCTAAGCAGGACTCTACAAGATTAGCTAAATGGCATGCCATAACCCTTTCTTCTGATATGCGCTGACCTGCATAGGGAACACAGACGAGAGGACACCATGAACTTAACAGTCCATTCTGTTACAGCAATCGTTTACATACTGCATAGATCCCACATTAACCTCACACATTACTCGTACCTCTGTGTACACATTGCATGCAGAAAAAATACAATCTGCAAATGACACAGTGCTAGCACACACAGACATCTACATACTGTCATGTTGCATCCAGAGTACCCAAAAGGGGCTCACCTATTGATCTGGAGGCCCATACAACTGTCCATACAAGGGTAGGACCCCATCCACCAGCTTCTACAGTTCCTCCGATGTGAAGGCGGGGCCCTATTCCCTGTAGTGTGGGCCATCACAGGTTCCAAACACAGGACACAGCAGCACACAGAAGTGGAGGTTTTGATGTGTTGAGAGTCAGGAATCAAGTGAAGTGGGTAAGAGAAAATGGCAGTCACATCCGCAACAGTGAACACCGTCACCGCCAGCAGTGATCATCATTGGTTCCTGTGCTCCATAGACTTCCATGTTAACCAATGAGGAGTTGTACAGCGGTGCAGACTGCCTTCCTCCATGATGCCAAATGCCGGAGGAGTGAGGTCACTTCCACCAGTCCCAGTCCCTGTATACAGGACAGGCGGTTGCCAATTCCTAATGCTGGCACTCATGGCAGTTCATTTATTGTACGTCATATATACCGATGGTAGACACCAAGGCAAATCCAGTCCGCTACATACTTTAGATTGCTTGTATACTCTGGCACTCCAATTAGATCTCATACCAGTGAACTGCTAGCAGATGAGTATTTGACAGGACATTTAGAATGGGATGCTACTAATCACAACACACAACTCCAATTACATCTGTGAGACACAATGGCTAATGAAAAGTATTGGTATTTTTGAGGAAGTCCATTTGCATGTATAGGACACCAGTGCAAATTACAATCATTTTTGGATTATATTGGATGTGACTGCTCTCTGTACTGTGATATTGTGTATCCATCCTTCCTGTAGTCACACACTTCTCATGTTTGGTTTACGTAGACACCAACCACGGTGAAGGAGGAGGCAGGCACCCGTGTACAGACCCTAGTGGACTTGGCTACACTGGAGGAATGGCACATTATAATGACCCATCATCTGGACAGGGCCACAATTACTGAACTGTGTCAACAATTGGAGCCAGATCTGATTCATGCTATTCGTAGCACTACAGCAATACCCCCTGCAGTACCGGTACTGTCAGTGCACCACTTCCTGGCAAGTGGTTCTTTACAGGTGACTGTGGGCTTGGCTGCAGGATTGTCACAGACAATATTTTCAAATGAGCTCAAAAGAGTTTTGGCTGCCTTGATGAAAGACATGAGCAGCTACATCTCATCCACCCAGAGTGAAGATTTGCCCCTGTAAATGCTGCATTCTACACCATGAGACACATACCATATGTGAATGGGGCCATTGACGGGACCCATATTGCCTTGGTCCCTCCCAGGACAAATGAGAAGGTCTACAGTAATTGGAAGAGTTACCACTCAATAACTGTCCAGATGGTGTGCCTTGCAGATCAATACATCTCCCACGTTACTGCCAAGTTTCCTGGATCTGCGCATGATGCCTACGTATTGAGGAATAGTAGGGTCCCAGAGGTGATGGCACGACTACAGAGGGTGAGAGGGTGGCTCATAGGTGAGCTTGAGTTTTCACCCAATGAATGTCAATGTATGCCACCTGAGGTTATCCTCTGTGCCACTGTACTTGAGGAATGTGTGTCTCCCTCAATACTTCCAGGTGACTCCAGCTTCCCAAACCTATCCTGGCTGTTGACACCAGTGAGGAATCCGAGGACAGGTGCAGAAAATCGGTACAATGAAGCACATGGTCGTACAAGGATAATTGAACAGACTTTTGGGCTACTGAAAGCCAGGTTACGATGCCTCCTTCTAACTGGTGGATCCCTCTTCTACACCCCTGGGAAGGTTTGCCAGATAGTGGTGGCTTGCTGCATGCTGCACAATTTGGCCCTCAGATGCCATGTGCCATTCCTGCAGGGGGAGGGGGAAGACAATGCACCTGTGGCAGCAGAGAAGACTGTGATGGGGAGGAGAAGGATGTGGACAACAGGGCACATCTGATACAGCAGTACTTCCAATGACACACAGGTAAGACTGAACTTCTGTTCATACCACCATTACAGTTATGTGCTGTGTGGCTGCTGTGTTGTGCCAAGCAAAAATGTGTGCATTAAGTGAGCTGACACTGTTCCATCTGTGGTCAGTCATGCCAGTGTTATGGTGATGTTGTACAAGCTTATTCTGCCCATGCAATGTGTAAGTAGTTTAGCTTTCTCAAATACTTGGCCACTGCAAACTGTGTCCTCATCCCATACAGTACTTAGCATATGTTGCTAGGAATGTCATGTGACTTACAATGTGCTTACACAACCGATCTGTGACTTCAATTTCCCTGACAGTGTTGCCCAGACTAGGTGGTCCAGAGGGGGGATTGGCATGCTGACAGCATGGCATAGGTAATACTGTGGCATCTTGTGTGAGGGCCTAAAATGTGTTGTTTCTCCTCACTGATGGTGTTTGGAGTCAATTGATGTGCAAATTACTGAGTAGACGTTACCAGCTGAATGTACGATGTTATGTTTCAGGGACTTAAGTTGCTCTAATACCTTTACTTCTCAATTCACTGTCACTAATGCTTTCCCTTTTTGCAGATTTTGGTGTGATCACAACTGAGAACTATAGTGATGACTACAGACTGCGTTCACATATTTGGTGGACGGATTTACACTTTACATGACATTTGCACAGGATGATACAGGTCAAGACATTGCATATTGTTGTAACTAAAGCACAGAAACCTCAGTTGTGTTCAAGGGTGTTTATTGAAGTGACAGAAAGGAAGGGATAGTGCAATTGAGTGGACTGATGGTGGACAAAATCTTCAGTGTAGTGGCCCAGTTGGTTTGTAGCACAGGTCCAGTATCCATGGGACCATAGGAAAAGAAACAATGGCAGTCCAAAGTGAATAAGATGTCTCAGTGGCATACAAGGGAGACATTCAGGAGGAGCTAATTTCCTGGCGGTGGTTTGGGTCTTGGCTACAGTCTCTGGTGTCTGCCTGGGTCACAGGGAACATTTGCGGGGTGGTTCTTCTGCTGCAGAGGGAGGGGTGCTGGTGGCCTGTGAGTCTTATGGCAGGTCCTCTTGTCCATTAGCTGCAGCAGATGTGAAAGGCTGGGGAGTACACTGGCTAGTGGAAGAGGCCTGCTGGTGTGTTGTGTACTCACACACGATGTTTGCCATGTCACCCAGCACCCCTGCAATGGAGGCCATGTTGGCATTTAAGCCCTGCAACTGCTGCATGACCTCTTGGTGGTGTTTCCTCTGCAGCCACTGGTTCTCCTGTAATATGGTAAGTACCTGGCCCATCCTGTCCTGGGATTTCTGGTAGGATACTAGGACAAGTGTGAATGCCTCCTGGGCAGTCGGTTCCCTCCGTTGGGCCTCCCCTTGGTGCACAGCTAACCTTCCCATTCAACCTGGCCCCCTGTGCCTGTATCCCCAGAACTGCATGCTCACTACCACTAACACCAGGACCTTCATTGTCTTGCCTGTGTGTTGTTGACTCGGCTCCCTGTACAGGTAGGCACACTGTTGATCGACGTTGGAGACGTTGGGTGGTTGCTGTGGTATTGGAGTTGGATGGAGGGGGCAGGTGGTGGACTGGGTGTTGGCTGTGGTACTGGACTGACTAGTGGTCCCAGATAGGCCTGGGGGTTCATCCAGATAGAGACATCCAGAGTTGCTGTCATCACTGAGGGCTTCTTCTAGTGGAGGACTGGGTTGATCTGGCACATGGTCGCTGCTGACATTGGCTGGGTACCTCTGGACATGTATATTTGTTACAGCCATTGCCCGTTACATATTCAGCATTTCTGGCTTTCCCTATGGGATGGGTGTTGTCCTTCCACCTTTGGTTACTGTGTGGTGATGGATTGTGGGATTAGTAGTGCTACATGCTGCCCATGCATTACTGTTGTGTGTGAATGCAGAGCTGGGAGGAGTGTGCCTGCAGTCGGTAGAACGTGGAGGGGTAAAGAGTTTAGGGTCACAATGGGGGTGGTTTACTGTGTGGGATGGAGTGGGGTGAAGGGAGTCAGGGTGAGGGGCTGACATGCCATGCAGCTATCAGTGGTGGTGGTGGTGGTAGTAATGATGGCTTACCAGTATCCAGCCCTCCAGTGATTCCAGTAAGGTTCTCTGGATGTAGGATAGCCAAGACTTTCTCCTCCCATGCTGTCAACTGTTGGGGAGGAGGTAGGGGTCCACCCCCAGTCTTCATGATGGCAACATGGTGTCTTGAGGCCACTGCATGCACCTTCCCCCGTAGGTCGTTCCACCTCTTGCAAATGTCAGCCCTTGGGCGTGGATAGGTTCCTATGGAATTCACCTTGTCCATGATCCTTCACCATAGCTCCATCTTCCTGGCAATGGATATCTGCTGGACCTGTGCACCGAACAGCTGCGGCTCTACCCTGATGATTTCTTCCACCATCACCCGCAACTCCTCATTAGTGAAACGGGGTTCTTTTGAAGGGACATCCCTATTGTGTAGTGTGTGTGTTGTGCAGAGGGTGGTAGGTGTTGAGGTATGGGGTATGGTGTGTGATAGGTATAGGTGGTTGTGGTTTGTGTGTGCAGTTCTAGGGATATGTGGGTTGGCAACATCTAGCAGTCTTTTTGAGTTTGCAAAGAATTGTGGTTTGGGTGGGGGTGTGTTTAATAGTGCTGTTGGTGGGAGTGTACGGTGTGTGTATATGTGTCAGGTGTGGGTTTTTCAATCTGGCCAATGTTGCTTTCGATTGGTGTGGAGTGGGCAATTTGACCGCAGCGGTCTGCACTGCCTATGGCTGACCGCCATTGTGTGTCCGCTGTGGTGATTCGTGGTTCATAATTTGGAGGTCGGTGTGTTGCAGGTGGAGCGGGGAGGGTGGTTGGTCCAACAGTTTTTTGCCTCCGTTGGGTCTGGCAGAATTGTTGTTGTGGCTGCTTTCTTTCAGTTTTGTGCTTGTGTTTCACAATTTGGTGGGTGGATTGCTGCCTCCGCGCAGTCTGTTGGCGGCCGTCACCACGGTGGTCTTCGGAAAAGACCGCCAATGTCATAATGAGGGCCAATGTTCCATACATGTTACTGTCCCTGGCCCTGAGATGTGCAGACGTGTTTCTGAGAATTGTGGCAGTGTAGCGTCAGTGACCTGCCCAAAGGGGGCGTTTAATGGCTGTGAATATGTCATTCTTTGTGGATGACTCAGACCTGGCACACAGTGACAAGTGTCCTTAGTGTGAGCCCCATATCATGTGGATGACGGCGCAGCAATCTACTGTTGAGCTAAAATAACACAGGTAGGTGTGTGTTCTTACCGCTGGTTGCATCCACGGCAGCAGAAGGCATATGTGATGGGCTCCATTGTAGCACAGGACATGTAATGTTGCCTTCAGGCGACCTGCTTCCTTTATACTCTCAGTTTCCGCCTGCTGGGACATGGTGGTTGGACCGCCACGGTCACGTTGGTGGTGAGCAACATCATAATGTGTCCAGCAGAAACACTGGCTCCGTAGGCCTGATTGGCCTGTCTTACCACCGCAGCGGTCTGCTCTGCCTGGCATTGCCGGCAGGACCGTGGCGTTCTTGCTCTATGGGACTGCATGCATCATAATATGGTGGTCTGACTGCCAAGCCGATGGCGGTCAGACTACTGCTGCAATGGCAGTCCAAGGACCGCCAAACTCGTAATCAGGCCCTTAGTCTATTGTTCTAGAAATGCAGAAAATGGGGAGCACCAACTCTTGTGATTCCGTGGTTGGGTTGATGCTCTAGTAGCCCGGTCACGTGACTCGCTGACACCACTATGTGGCATATGTGGCATATGCTGATGCAGCCTACACCGCTAGTACAAAATAGCATTCAGGAATAGTACTGATATTGTTGGAGGTTGGAAGCGGTATCCCATGATGTGTTGGTCCCTTGATGAAATAATGAAGGGCTGTCATAGAGGGCATGTTTGGATAATATGAGAAAGTAATGCATACGTGAAGGTACAATTCACAATGACTATGATTTGTGAGCAACTATTATGGAGAAGAGGCATAGAGAATAGCATTGATTTGTTGTATACACAGTTTGTGACTACAGGGCAACGCTTTCACTCCATCCAAGGTTCAGAATCATAGATCAAACATTTCTGTAAGAAAACCCATGACATCAAAAGCACAGCGGAAACAGAACACAGAAGTTAAAGGACTCACCTCAGGAGACTCAGGGAACAACCACAACGCCACGGAGCCCGAGCTGCACATTTTTCCGATGCTTGTCTGCCTTTTCCTGCATTATAAACACCAACGCCGACGAAGGCGACCACTGTGAGTACTGCCGCCTAGCACACAAGGGAGGGGGTAGGAAAAAGAGAGTGACACACACACACGCAACACCCCCACCCCCAACACCATACACACAATCAGATGCACAAACATTACATATCCACTCCGTACCCCTCAGGAATAACGCAAGGACAAAATGGTTGGAAGAAAGTGAGTGTAATACGATAACATAACATGAATAAGTGCATCAAAATACAAACGTATAGACATATTTACAAATGTAGGGACACTACCCAGTCCTCAATGTCCGTGGGACACAAGGTCACATCAGATAGGCCAAGGCCCCACGTCACTCCTGCAATAACACAGAGAGAGAACTGCAGGAGAATCAGGTCGAAAATACACAGGCACCTCAGGGGGACGGGGAATGGGGGGCACCTCAGACAGAAGATGGTACAACACCAATGGTCCTGGAGGTGGCTACATGCCCTGTGCGATGTCCTGGGGAGTGCAACGCCTCAGTCTCTCTAGTGGGTGGTTTGCCCACTGTTTGGTCCTGGGTAGTGCAAGGCCACAGTCTCTATAGTGGGTGGTTTGCCCACTGCTTGGTCCTGGGGAGTGCAAGGCCACAGTCTCTCTAGTGGGTGGTTTGCCCACTGCTTGGTCCTGGGGAGTGCAAGGCCACAGTCTCTCTAGTGGGTGGTTTGCCCACTGCTTGGTCATGGGGAGTGCAAGTCTACAGTCTCTCTAGTGGGTGGCTTCTCCACTGGTTCTGGAGGGGGCCTTGTGCCCAGTGTGCTTCATCCTGAGAAAGATGGGGTGAGTGGATGGCATCTCCGCTGGTTCTGGAGGGGGCATTGTGCCCGTTGATGCTGATCTTGGGAAGTACAAGGTGACAGTCTCTCACCTGGGTGTCAGACCCACAGGATTTGCAGGGGCCAGGACGCACAACAGCCCATGGAGGCAGAAGTACACACTGTCCGCTTGCGGTTACAGCTGCTTGGTGGTGGCAGTGGCGTGGTTGGTTTAGCAGTGGTGGGGGGAGGCTCCAGCCCATCCCCTGCAGCCTCAGACGGCTGCCCACTGGGGCTGCTGCTGCTGGCAGTGGTGCTGGTGGCGGTGCTGACAGTGGTGGGGGGAGGCTCCAGCCCATCCCCTGCAGCCTCAGACCGCTGCCCACTGGGGTTGCTGCTGCTGGCAGTGGTGTTGGTGGCAGTGCTGGCAGTGGTGGGGGGAGGCTACAGCCCTTCCCTTGCAGCCTTGGATGGCTGAACCACCATGGTTGGTGGTGGGGGCTCCGTGTGAGTCCCAGAACCATGCCTCCTGTCCTTCCTGCCTGCTGGTGCAGGCCCCTTGTCCTTCCTGTCAGCAGCCAGGGATTGCCCCTTGCCCTTCCCTACTGCAGCTGGTGGTGCCTCCTTGCCCTTCCTAGATGCTGGTGGTGGTGCCTCCCTGCCCTTCCCTGTCGCAGCTGGTGGTGCCTCCTTGCCCTTTCCTGTCACAGCTGGTAGTGCCTCCTTGCCCTTCCTTCATGCAGCTGGTGCAGGCACCCTTTCATTGTTGCTGCCTGGTGCCGGGATCCTCTCCCACCTGGAGTAGCTGTCGACACTACTGTGGCCGTGGACTGAGTGACTGAGGTGCTCGTCTGGGTTCTGACCACCCTAGACCGACGAGAAGGACGGGGGGAGTGGTAGGAAAGAGGTCAAAGGTGGAGAGGAAAAGCTTCTTAGGGACATTGGGGCGGGAAGAGGGTGAAGGTTTGGGAGTGGAGGAAGAGGAAGAGGAAGTGGCTGTAGGAGGTGTCTGCTGTGTTTGGGTGCAGGAGCATGGGCTGGATGCTGTTGTGAAGTGGATGGCTGTTGGGTGTCTGAGTGCTTGCGTTTGTGTACTTTGGGAGGAGGGGGCCTACTACATATGGACACACCTGCAAAATGGTGCAGGCTTTTTTTCTATTTTCCTGAGCTGTATTTGTAAATAAAAATAAATTCAAATCCAAACTGTTTTTAGGCGAGTGGGTTATGGGGGAAGCAACATGGAGGGTAGGGATGGAAGCAGCACATGGGGGCAGAAACAACATGGACAGCACAGGTGGGGGGAAGCAACTTAGTGGGCCGGGTTGGGGGATTGAAGCACTAGGAGGCGTGGGTGGGGAGAAGTGACATGGAGGGTGCATGTGGGGAAAAGAGAAAAGTAAAGAGGTGACAGAGAGAGATAGAGAGATTCGTAAAGTCTGGAGGAGAAACACAAGTGTGAGAAAGCAATGTGGGGGAAAAATCACACAAGGATGCATGCATCAAGGAGCATTTGGGGAGAAGATCACAGATGGCAGCGAGCAACACGAAGCGCTGTGGGTGGAGAAGAGAAGCACGCTAGAGAGATAGCTTGAAAACACATATACTCTTGTGGAGTGCTTAAAACAAAAGAAAAAAGCAGTTCCCTAAAGTGAGCAGGGGAAGGAAACAAGTAAATTGTCATGGAGAAGGGACAGACACAAAATTAACATGAGAGTATATTAAACAAGAAGCAGACAAATGAGACTGACAGTAAAGGTAAGCAATAGTCGGGCTGCAAGCCCTATTATGTTCTTGGTCAGCACTCATTATGGCCCTCATTATGACTTGACTCTGAGTGAGACTGCCAAAGCCACGGACGCCAGAAGACCAGCCGTGCTGGAGGTCTTCTGCCTGCCATATCATGGGTACTGCTGGATTTCTGCCACACTTTGGGTGGATATCCAGCAGTAGCCATGCTGGCTGGTGGTGGCGCACAGGCGTTGCTACCACCTGTACCGCCCCGCCAGAAGAATGCCGCCAGCCGTATTAAGACCGTGTGGTAGCGCCCCTTCCCTGCCAGATGACCTCCTAGCCAGACAAGGTAAGTCAGGTGTCCAACAGGAGAAGGGGGTGGAAGGGTGGGGGGATTTGTGTGCGCATGTCGGAGCATGTGGTGTCTGCTTATGTGTATGCATGTGTGTGTGTGTATGTGTGTATGTGTGAATGCAACTGTGAGTGTGTCGTGTATAGGTGGTTGTATGCATGTGAGTGAATGCGTGTATGAATGTTCAAGTGAGTGTGTGTCTGCATGTCAGTGTCTATGTGTGTGAGAATGGGTGTTTGGATGTTTGTGTGTATGCGTGCCTGAATGCTTGTGAGTATGTGTAAGTGAATGCATGCATGGATGCGTGTGAGTGCGTGTATGGATGAGTGTGAGTGGGTGCATGTCTGGAAGTGTAGGTGAGTATGTGTATGCGTGTGGGTGTCTGTGTGAATGTAAGCAGGGGTGGGGGGTGCTATGTGAGTGGGGGGCACTATGTGAGTTAGAAGAGGTGGGGGTGTTATGTGAGTGGGGGGTATGGGTGGGGGGCGCTGTGACTGTAGGGGGTCAGGTGCTTGCTAGGGGAGGGAGCCATCTTCCAGTGACAGGAATTGTCACTGGTAGCACTACTGTCATGGTTGTCGTGGTGGTGCTACCACTGTGGAAACCATGGCAGTGGGCCGGCTCCTTTACTGCTGATGTTTCTCTGTGGACCTCCGTGTCGGAGATGAACATCTCCGGCCCAGCGGTTCAGACTGCCATGGCGGTATGGGTAAAGATGTGGTGGTTTAGCAGCGGCCATCCCGCCACACTCATAATGTGGCGGTCCTCACTACCAGCCTGTAGCGTGTGTGAAACTGCCACATTAAACCTGGCGGTCAGAAGACCTCCAGGTTCATAATGACCACCTATGTCTTTTAAAATCACAGCTTGTGAGGCATCTAAAGTTCATACTTGAGGCTAAATGTAAAAAAGTGAGCTTTAGATAGAGTGAAAGTTGTCTGCCCAGTGAGGCCACTTACGTGCACAAGTTGGTGGCAGGGACAGAGTGTTTAAATAGCAATAGTCAATGCTCACCATAGGAGTAATTAAAAAAAATACTTTGAAATGGGTCCTTATCAGCCTCAATGTCCATGTCCTTAACCTTACTTGCAAGCCCACCAATCAAATTCCCCAAAAAAGTGTGAAGGGCCAGATTTGCGATCGGTAAAATGAATTTTGGCATGACCAAAGGCAAAATGTGAGTCGGTAACTTGTTATCAACTCGCATTTTGCTTTCGCGATTCGGTATTAGGGAGGGATGTGTTCGGACGTCCCTTCCTAATATCGAATCGCAATAGCATGTATGAATGTTTTGAGACTGGGAATGTGGTTGCAAAACATTCATATTTTACCGACTCCTTGTAGGAGGTGGTAACCCCTTCCCCTTCATGAATGGGGGTGCCAACATTTTTCAGAGCAGGCAGTGGTCCCATAAACTACTGCCCATAAAACTTTTACATTTTTGTTTAAGTGCATCCTGTTTTCCTTTATTTAAAAAGCAGTCACAGATATGGAGGTTTGGTGACCTTAGCAGGCCACCATATCTGTGAGTGCCGGTCGTTCCCATTTGGTTGCAAATTACGATCTGCCTCATGAATATTATTGAGGCAGGTCCCTTGCGACCCATTTTGAAATCGCAAAAAGCGTCTCAGAGACTGTTGTACATCAGTGTTTGCGACTCGCAATTTGCAAGGCCCAAACAAATGCACATTATGAGTGGCACATACTGAGGGTCGTACATCTGGCCCGAAAACCCTTTAGGAGTTAATCCTGTAATGTTTCACTTCATCTTAAATTCTCTAAGATTTTTAGCTTTTCTGAGATGTTGTGCAGTTGAAATTTCGAAGGCTATATGTGTGGGGTCAATTGCTCCTTGCAGGGAACTTAGATGCTTTGTAAGTGGACGGCTGATGCATCAGTCATCAAATTAGAAAGCAGCTCAGCCAAAAGCAAGTTTGACCTCTGTTGCACCAAGGTGGAGTGGAAAACTGCCAGCTCATGTATAAGTCAGGTCTGGAAGAGTCTGGCTGCTACTCGTGCAGCAAAAGCTAGATATAATTAGCATATATCATACACAACGAGTTCAGGTATTAACTTCTACTAAATAATAAAAAAAGATACATTAGCACAATATTGTGGCCAAGAGAAGCAGTCTGTCCATTTGAGTCTCATTTAATTTCTTGAAGATTTTAGACCTACAAAGTGACATTTGCAAATATAGGGGCCCAGTCTTTATACAAAGTTTAGCAGGGACATAGATATCAATGGTGTAGCAGGTGCAGTGGCACCAGGGTCAAGGGTTCTTAGGATTCCACTGAACCTGAACTACCTATCCAGTAGCTGGGGGGGCATTTTCCTTTGTTGCACCAGGATCCATGATGACCTTGCCTCACCACTGACTAGAATGGATGATGCCATGGATGAGCAATACATCATGAATCCATGATTGAGAGGCACAGAGTAAGAGTCTAACCAAATAGAGGTGGCTAATATTGTCTCCAAAAACAAGAGAAGGTATGAGCCCAAGGAACAGTTCTGTGGGTGCCAATAAATAGGCTATCGAAGTCTGGGCAACATAAGCTAATTTGATACTTTTTCTTTGGTACTGGAAAAGGGATTCAAGGCATTTGGTTATGTGATCACACCAGGATGACGTTTTTGGGTCACGTCAGAAAATGTTTGAGTCTCTGTATGTGGCAGAGGGTATTTCAGAATTTGGGGTAAAAAGGCAAAACAGGGGTTATTCATCACATATTGATTCTTTGCATGACATAGGAAAACATGATCAAGACATTTAATTTGGTGTTTGGATCCTAAGGATTTAGGAGTTAAAGAAAAAAACAATCAAGGGACCAATTTAGAGTTTGGTAGCCAGGGTATTTCATCAACATAGTAATGGAGTACCTTGCTCATCAAAATCTTAGTCTGCTTGCCTCCTTTAGAGACAGGCATACTCTAAGCTTGCCATTGAGGGGGCTCCTGTCGGCTTCTACGAAGGAAAGCTTCCTTCAGTAGCCCGATGGAGTTGGGGCTGTTGGAGAAAAGGCATTACACAGTATGCACTATTCAGAGGGGATGTGTGATGCTAGGGGTTTGGGGTCATTAGTGTTTATTTTTCAAAAACAAGTTCCCACTTTGGGAGTTCATTTCTAAAATACCAAATATGTTAAAGGCTTGGTGATGGCTTTTAAAACCAACAGCAGCTGTCCACCAAACGTTTTGTACCTTAAAGGGAATTGCCGTAACAGCTGTTTCTTTCAACGTATGCATATATTACAGATGGGCAGGAGCTTGTAGTGACGACGCTGTAATTTATAAAACAAAGAGGCTTTATTGAAGAAGCGCTCAGTCCAACGTGATGCTCCCTTCACCAGCCTGCCGGTTAATAGAACATTTGTTTGGCTGATGACAGAGAAAATGCAATAGCAAAACACAGACATTCTACATATTAAAGGAGCCACTGAAAGTATTAAATTACAACACATCCTCCACCTTTGAAATTGAAAGAAACAAACCAAAAAACAATGCAAGTACTATATTCAAAATGCTTAAAATAACAAAATAGAGTAATAATGCAAAATAAGCATTTCATGTAAATAACACAGACATTACTTTACATAGTTTAGTAAATATTTTGGAGCTTTTCTGAATCTGGGAATCCTGCTGGGAGTTTGTTTAATCACTGGGCTATTGCTTAAATCTTAGTATTGCATTGCAAATTAAAGTCACTAGCGTTCTTGTCACCGAAGATTAACTCTCAACATTTCTTAGCCCCATCATCATGTATCCATTACAACCATCCTCCTCATTCACACTCCTATCTTTTCCTTCCTTTCCGTATCTGGCACCTCTTCTCAAGTTCCAACATTCTCCCTTTTTCACACAACAAGCCACCTATAAACCTCCTTCACCTCAAATGGATCTCGAAATCTTGTCAATCCTTTCTTGACTCGCCCCTCCTTTATTTTTACAAGATCACTTGGTTGAATTCTTCCTGTAACCTGCTCATTAGTGCTAACCTGTTTACTCCCTTTGTCTGACAAACCTTGTATCCACAAGGGATTTCATTTGGTAATAGGTGTCCTGTCCCTCATTTTCTCAAAAGGAACTCCTTTAGTACCAGAGTTTTCTGTGGTGCGATACGCCCACACTAAATCGTAAATTAACCTTTCTTCATCCATTCTATTTGATACTGCAAGTTATAAAGCACTTTTAATCATATCGTTAGCCCTTTCTACTATCCCATTAGCTTGAGGATTGTACAAAGGTGTGCAAGAATGCCTCCTGCCACAAGAGATCAAACATTCCCTCATTTCATTCAAGGTTAATTGTGTACCAGTGTCGGTTATCAATAGTTTTGAGAAACCTTCTTCTTGAAAGATTTCACATAATGTCTCTATTGTTTCTTTGTAGATATGTCCAAAAAAGATTTTACCACTAACTACCTGGTATTCACGTCTAATAATACCATAGCAAACTTCTTCATATGGCTTAAATATAACATAGGTCCTATAAAGGCCATACATACACTGTGCCAAGGGATTCCTGGATCATGCATCCTACCTAATCCACACTGTAATCCCACTTTCAATCTTTTCTCGCTCTCTTTGCACTCAGTACATCACTCCACTTACTCTACAATATCCTTTTCCATGACATGCCACCAATACTTCGTGAGCCATCTTAAACAGACCCTTCTGAACATCATTTGGAGGAATTATTTTGTCCCCACGCATTATAATTTTTCCTTCCACTTCAGACAATTCATCAATTATTTTACAGAAAGGTCTTACATCAACAGATACTGTACTCTCTCTCCTTCCACCCTGTCTTATCATTTCTACTACCAGTGTCAGGACTTCATCATTGACCATGACTTTAGACTATTCTGCTTTGGTTATGGCTCCACGTGTCCATGACATTACATCCTCAACACTGGCAATTGCATCTTCATGGTCTCTTCTGATGACATTATTTCCATCCACACTTCTCCAATTGACTGGCATACGAGATAAACAGTCAGCTTGTGTATTTTTCCACCCTGAAATACTTACGACAGTTATTGCACTCCTACAAATGTGAAGCCAACCTAGCTAACCTAGCTAAACCCTTTCCAGCTCCACCAGACAATAGAAACTTCATAAGTGGTTTGTGATCAGAACGTAAAATGAAGTTGTTGCCCCATATATATGTTCTGAAATATTCCAAACCCCACGCAGCTGTTAATGTTTCTTTCTTTATCATGGCATAATGACGATTGGCTGCAGTCAACGTAGGAGATGCAAAAGCTACAGTTTTTTCTTGTGAACCATGTAATTGAGACTGGTTAGCACCCATCCCCATAGCACTGGCATCCACAGTCACAATTGTTTTCCTTATAGTGTCATAAGAAACCAGTATATCTTCCTTACACACTTCATCTTTAATTTTACAGAAACAGTCTTTTTGTTTGTCGTTCCAGATGAATATTTGACCTTCATGCAACAGTTTCTTTTACTTCTCAGTTTTACTGGCAAAAACTTTTTAAAACGTTGAGTAGAATTCAGACCTAAGAAAGCGCAAAGTTGGTCTCTATCGTTGGCTTTGGTGCAGATAGTCTGGCATTCAACAAATCCCTCTTAGGCTTCACTCCTTCAGCGGTTAGAATATGTCCCAAGTGTTCTATTTCATCCACTAAGAATCCACATTTCTCCTTGCGGAGAGTCATACCTGCTGTAGAAATGTTTTCCAACAAGTTTCAATGCATAATTGCGTTTTTCCATGTTATCTCCAAAGATCAGTACGTCATCTTGGAAACAGATGACATTGCCTATATCCTGAAACAATTCCTTTATCATTCTCTGAAAGACACTTGCCGCCAATGACAAACCAAACGGCATTCTTGTGAATTGATAGGTTCCATCCATTGTGATAAATGCCATTAAATATTTAGATTTTTCATGCAGACTTATTTGGTGGTAGGAATGCTTAAGATCGAGTTTACAGAAACATTTTGCTCCTTTTAGTAACAGAAAAAGTTAATTACTATATGGTAATGGAAAGTTGTCTGTTATTATATTTTGGTTCAAATTCCTCAAGTCCACACAGAACTTTAAACTTCCATTGCTTTTTTTTGTGATCACTACTGAGAAGATCCACTCTGAAGTTTCCACTGGTTCGATCACTCCATTGTTCAGCATTTTTTTAACAACTTTTTGACTTCTTCTTTCACTCATACGGGTTCTCTTCTCACTTTATGCTGTGCAGGAACAGCACCTTTTTTTAATTTGATCTCGTGTACATATCCTTATAGTTCTCTCATTTCCTCTCTGAAGACTCTTCCTTGATCTCACAAAAATTAATCACATGACTTATTCTACACCACCATTATTTGTTTAGGTGCACAGGGACTTATGACAATATTTAAATCATACTTGTGAAATTAGCCTAATATAAGAGGTCCAGATTTTGCAACATAAACGTTTCCTTTAATTTGTCTCTCCTGAAACCCAATGACTGTTAACATGAAACCAAGGATGTCAATTTTTTCTGGGTTAATATCTTTGGGTAATAAACATACATGTTGCCATACAGCGCTAGATAGATCTTTGGAATTACGGTGTACAATGACCCTGAATCAATCACCAATTCAACCTTCTTCCCCTGATGATGAATTGTGCTCTTTGTCTATTCTTCCTTCTAGCCACTTCAAATTGTTCATTGACACATAAAATCCTGTCTGTCACTGTATAAAATGTGTCAATAATTTCTTCAGACAGCGTTGCTACTTTACCTTTCTTATCTTTATACATTCTGGCAAAGTGGCCTTTGCGACCACAAATTCTGCACTCCATGCCTATGGCATAGCAATTGCTGGACTCAGAACTGTGATGTGTACTTCCACACTTGCTACAAAATTTGCAAAAGGACTTAGCAAGAGCGCTATTTTCGGAACTTTTAAATGTACTTTTCTTTGATATCATTGCAGCGACCTTACCAACTGCTGGTTACACTTTACGTTCGCCTTTCACTTCCTTTTTGTTAATTTCACATATGCAGTAATCCGATTCCTCTATCACATTAGCAACTTCTATGGTATCCTTTACCAATGTGTCTCTAATGTCCCAGAGTCTTTATTGGATCTTCCTATTTCTACATTTTGCAACCAATTGGTCTCTAATCATTTCATCCATCATTGCCCCAAATTCACACTTCATGGACAACTCTCTTAAACGTGTTACAAATTTATCAATGGACTGTCCTTCTCTTTGGGGTTGTTTAGAAAACTTACAACTCCTTGGAGACAATATCTTTCCTCATGGAGAAACCCCTTACCTACATCCTCACCAAATTTGGGGGTGATCCCATCACAGAAAGTGATTTACACCAGCCTTTGCCTGAGGTGAAAGTCCAACGTTTTCCTGGGTGGAAAAGGACAGCAAGGAGTTTGTGACAACCCATAAACGTACGTGTTTCATGGGTTCATAAGCATCCAAGGCTAACCAGGCCATGGAATACTCAGGAATGCCCTGCATCCTATGCCTTGATTGTTATTTACCGGTGTGACGATCTCAGCACCCATAAAAGGGATTAGCAGAATATTTATGAATTCCTGGGAGGAACAAGTCAGGTACATTCACTGGTAAACCTATGCTTACGAGCAAATTTATCTTTATGAATAGGCCCCAAGGTGTTTGAGATGATCCAGGATACACAGGTGGATTTTTATTGACAAATACATCTTGACACAGAGTGATAATTGTTTCAGGAAGTCTGAATCCCACAACAGATTTGAGTTGGAGTACCATCAAGACATTTTTGCAAAGCGCATCTTTGCTTTGTCTGATATGCTATTTCAAGCTCTTTATTGTTTTTGAAATAACAACAAACTCATTGCACTTGTTTCACATAAATGTATATACAAAGTTCAGCATAAACCTCCAAAGCAACGGGGTAATTACCCAAACAACTCTGTCAACTGGGTGGTAAAATATGCTGATGTATCCACTACCTTCATCAACTACAGCATAGAATAAATGTTTACAGCTGAAAAAGTAGCCCATCCATTTGTAAGAATGAAGCACTGTCTGACGATGCATATTGGTCTTCCATAATCTGTTTTCCAGTTTGTACACATTGTCCAAGAGAATTGAGAACAGTCATATCGGTTTTCACGTTCCAAGTGAAAATGTTTCCTGCTTGAGAACTTGACAAAAACTAAAACATGCCCATAATTCTTGATAAATTAAGTGACTGTTCTGGCCGTTTATCTGAATTCTGCATGAGTGCGCCACCATTGGTCTCAGAGCAAATGTCCATTTTGGTATTGGCGCAAATGCCCATAGTTTGCAATTCTACATTTAAAATCATTCCCACATCTCTTACCCCAGTTTTATACAACTTCTGTGACTAAATTTAGCAAGAAACCTTATTTTGCAGCACGTGCATTATGTCTGTTTTACTCAGTGTTCAATGTTATATTGTAGTTGAGAAAAACCCTGCCCCAGCACAGCGCACTCATTTCCCATTATGAAAGTAGTGAGTGGCTGGTATTGTGTTTACTTGAGGACTCTATGGATGTCATCCATTTCTCCAAACAAGTCAACAATCAAGCCTATATTTATCTCCAAACACATCCTGATGCTCTTCCAGCCACCTGTTACACCTAGAATGTTCTAAGACTCATTCAAGGTGGCACTGTGTTCATTTAACCTCGTGTCTACTGCAGGAGAGGCAGCACATCTTTAATGTTCGTGTTTGGCAGTGTTGGTGATCCTGCAGCTGACGGAACCTTGAAAGTTCCAGGAGCAGACCAGAGTGCCAGGCTGAAGAATTTTCTGGTGATGCGCAGGAGCATGCACAATAGGAAGAATGTCAAACATAAGGTTCTTCTTACCCCTCCCATTTTGAGGAAACACCATTCCCCTGAAGAAGTAGGCTTGGAAATATTATGTTAAGTTTTGCTCCCTTTCTTGCAGCAAAATACCTTATTGGGAATCCTTGCGGGACGTCTTTGTGCTATGTACTTTCTCAACTCTGAGTCAGGATAGTGTTACTACTTTGCTTAGCAACTCATGCATCATTCATCATTTTCAGTCAAAAACAGCACATTTTGCCAATGAGGTTTTTCATTTGAGAAGCTAGAAAGTAGGGGGTGGGGCAGAACTCACAGAATTTGATTCAGTAGAATTTAGCAGAGTTACATAAAAACTTCACAGGATTCAACGGAGTGAATAAGCATGTTGCCCTGCTCGCGCTGTGATTAAACTCCTGTAGTGCGTTCTGCACTGAAAAATTGTTGCTAATGGCACAACTCAGTGCGCCAGAGGGTGCAGCTACTCAAGTTGATTTTGCTACACCTGGAGTAGATTTTTTAATCAAGTGGCAGCCTTCTGACCGCAAACGGTCGCCACCGCCAATGTTAGAAATATCTCACTGGATGTTCTCCTACTGACAGGAAATCGCATTAGGGAATGCCAAATCTCCCTCGCAACTTACCATTCTGGAGCCATGCATGAGAAAAAAATTCTGCAACATCGGGATTGGCGGAATTTAGCCAGAGCTCTGCATTACAAGACTAATGCAGAGTAGCCGAAATTCCACCAATTCCATGGGCAAAATGGAATATTCCACCTACCACTATTAGAAAGACTTTCACAGACAGTGTCTAGTCCTTGAAAGATTGTGAAGTCTACAGCTACATAGATTTAACTAAGCCATGGATCCTTCGGAGTACATGGTTCAAGAATTTGGCAACTTGAATATACAACCCTAAAACAGAACTTAGCACTAAGGACTACTTCTATCCCAGTAATCCCTTCTGATGCCCTGCATTTGTCTGAGGATTCTGGGAAATTAAGGGAAATATTTGGAGTCCCTAGTAAGGCATTTTGAATTCTGCCCTACACATTTCAGAAAAGACCAAGCTAAGGGTGAATATCTAATCAGCTATCTCATTGGACCACTCTAGTTTCTATCTGAAATCCTTGCCTGGATAGTTATGATACCACCCTCCTTACTTTCAAGAAAATGCATGAATATCCTGATGTGGGCCATTTCACTGAGGAGGCTTTTTGTGACAGCCACAATGTGGTACGGGTGTTTTGACATATTGGCCCTCATTAAAACCCTGGCGGTCGGTGGAATAGTAGAGGTAATACCACCAACAGGCTGGGGGTACCTACCTCCACTATTCTGACATTGGCGGTTTTGTACCACACCGACCGCTCCTGCGGTAACGACTGCCGGGCTGGAGACTACAGCCTCCAGCCCGGCGGCCCTCACTAGGCCGCCCTTGGCATTATGACCCCACCCACTGCCATGGTTTCAGTGGTTTCTGTACTGCCACTGAAACCATGGCGGTAGGCGCTATCCTTCTCCCCCACCATCCTCCCCCTCCCCAGAGTCCTTCCGCACCCTCTCCCTCCCTCTGCCGACCCCCCACACATTTACACACATACACGCACACCCATACACACATGCATACACACATTTACCCATGCATTCATACATTCATACACGCTCACAGCAACACAGACGAACATACATCCAGGCACACACGCAATCTCATAACACAACATGCATGTACACACACACCCACTCATGGAATCTCATGACACAACATGCATGTACACACACACCGACTCATGCACACATGCATTACACATGCATGCGCGCATTCACACACACTCACACACACCCCCACACACGCACACAGCACCCCCAACCCTCTCTCCTGTTGGAGAACCCGATTTACCTGCATGCGGGGGGTCCACCGGGAGGAGATGGGACGCAGCACTGCTGCCAGCAGCAGCGTCCGCAAGCAAAACACTGCCAGGCCGTATCATGATACATGATACAGTAGGCAGTGTTTTGCTGGCGTGGCTGCGCCACCTTACCGCCGTCCGCCACCATGACCGTCGACAGAATTCCGCAAGCCTTCTGGTGATATTCCGTCTACGGTCCTAATGGCAAGAATGGTCGGCAGCCACGGCAACGGTATGTTGACGGCCGTCGCCGTGGCAGTAGGTGGCATTTGCCGCCAATCTCTTAATGAGGGCCATAATACTTATTTTAACACCTGAGACTTCTTGGGTTGAGGGTCCCTAAATGACATGATTTCATTGTGGATTGAAACAAGAGATCAATTTAATTTGCTGAATTCATAGATCTAGCTCTATTGATTGAACACATACTTGAAGAGAGACGTAATTAAGTAAGGACAACTTGAGTGGGGATTTCATGTTCTGAAAAAATTATTTTCCCAGCAGATCATAAAGTAATGTAGATTTCCACCTTGGTAGGAACCCATGCAAACAGGAGCAACCTGGGTGCCTTTGACAGAAAAGAGGACAGAGACCAGACTTACCCTTTGTCATTGTAATTCTGGCCATATTATCCAGACTTTCTAATCTGAAAAAATACACGGCTAAAAAAAAGCCAGATGTACGTAAAACTGTTAATGGTAGACCATTACCCTTAGGGTTAGTTATGGAGGATTTATTAGCATTACAAGTCTCCTTTGCATTCCACTCAGATGTGCTCTCTTTTTATCTAATAGGCCCTCACCCCCAATCATGCAGGGACTTCTGGAATTCCTTAGTCATGGACTTGATACCAGAAGGAATCAAGCTTAAGAAGACCTGACAGCAAAAGTCTGGGTATTTCCCACTATTAAAGCTTAAATAACCAATCCAGAGATCCACAAATGGGCCTTTTAAACATACATATAGTATTACATTTAGGTGGTCATTACAACCCTGGCGGTCGGTGTTAAAGCGTCGGTAAGACCGCCAACAAGCCGGCGGATAAAAAAATTGAATCACGACCGTGGCAGAAACCGCCAACAGAGACAGCCACTTTAACACTCCGACCGCCATGGCGGTACAAACACACAGCATGGCGGTCACTGCCAAAAGACAGGAGGAAGACAATGTACCGCCCACAGTATCACAACCTACCAATCCGCCACCTTTTCCGGGGCGGATTCACCGCGAACAAAAACACAGCGCAAACAGGACTTCGAAGGGAAAATGCACACCTCTACACACCCCACGAGGAATACGGACTCCATGGAACCTGAGCTCCAGATCCTGTCAGCCCTTATCTTCTTGCTCCTCTACCAGGAGCACGAACACTGGCGGCGAAGACCACGGTGAGTACTGCACCTACGACACAGGGGAGGAGGGAGGGAAAAAATAGGGACACACACACGCAACACCCCCACTCTCACCCACTACAACACACACACTAATACAGCATGATACATTACAGTTACACCCCCCAAACCCTCTGGAAGAATGCCAAGACAAAAGCAAAGGAGTGTAACCATTGTAATATATTAAAATACAGTATGCAAAAATATATATACACTATTAACAAATATATACACCAAGAATAGTAGTCCAGGTAGTGCTCCATTGAAGTCCGTGGAACACTGGGCCCACACGGCATGGGCGAGGCCCACACTCAATACCCGATCAAAATGGAGAGAACACTGCAGGGGCATCAGATAGCAATAAAACAGGCACCTCAGGGGGAAGGGAAAGGGGGGGGGGGCACCTCAGCCAGTTGAGTGCACGATGCCAAATCCACGAGGGGGCCACATGCCCTGGGTGGTTTGCCCACTGTTCAATCCTGGGGAGTGCAAAGCCACAGTCTCACAAGTCTCTACAGTGGGTGGTTTGCCCACTGTTCAATCCTAGGGAGTGCAAAGCCACAGTCTCACAAGTCTCCACAGTGGGTGGATGCCCACTGTTCAATCCTGGGGAGAGCAAAGCCACAGTCTCACAAGTCTCTACAGTAGGTGGTTTGCCCACTGTTCAATCCTGGGGAGTGCAAAGCCACAGTTTCTCAAGTGGATAACAGTCTCCACTGGTTCTGGAGGGGTCCTTGTGCCCAGAGTGCTTCATCCTGCCAAGGACTGAGGTAGTGGATGTATCTCGCCACTGGTTCTGGAGGGGGCCTTGTGCCCCGAGTGCTTCATCCTGGTCGTGACGGACTCAGTAGAGTCAGTGCCCTTGGTGCTCATGGGCCAGCGGTGCTTGTTGCGGCAGTGTCCTGTTCAGCGGTGCTTGTGACGGCGGTATCCTTGGCAGCGGTGCTTGTGGTGCCAGGGTCATTGGCAGTGACTCAGCTGCTGGCGGTCCTGTCTGGCCCAGTGGGGCTGGTGCTGGCGGTCCTTTATGGCCCAGCGGGGCTGGTGCTGGCGGTCCTTTATGGCCCATCGGGGCTGGTGCTGGTGGTCTTCTCCTGGGCAGTTGGGCTGGTGCTGGCGGTCCTGTCCTGGGCAGCTGGGCTGGTGCTGGCGGTGGCCTCCTGGGCAGCTGGGCTGGTGCTGGCGGTGGCCTCCTGGGCAGCAGGCCTCATGCTGGCGGTGGCCTCCTGGGCAGCGGGGATGATGGCGGGGGCCTCCTGGGCAGCAGGGCTGGTGCTTGCGGTGGCCTCCTGGGAGCGGGGATGATGGCGGTGGCCTCCTGGGCAGCAGGGCTAGTGCTGGCGGTGGCCTCCTGGGCAGCGGGGATGATGGCGGTGGCCTCCTGGGCAGCAGGGATGATGGCGGTCTTCTCCGCCGTGCTGCTCTTCCCAGACTTGCTGAGTCTCTTGTGTCCCTTCCCCACCTTGGAAGCTGTCGCAGCTGACTCCACACTCCCACCTGTACCCCTGGGAGTGGCTTTGGTGGCTGGAGTCTTCCCCCTCTCCGGCCGGGCACTGGCCAACTTCTGTTGCTTGACAGGTGGGGGACTGTCCGTGCTGTCGCTCCGTGCCACACTGGCTGCCCTGCTGCTCGGTGCACTCCAGATTCCGGTGACTACAGGCACCACTGGTCCCGGAGATGTTGTGGCTGAGGTGCTAGGTTGGGACCTGGAGAGTCGGGCCCTAGGAGACTGACGGGGTGGGGGAGGTGATGGAAAGAGGTCAAGGGTGGACAGGAAAAGTTTATTGGGAACACTGGGACGGGTATCTGGAGGGGGTTTGGGAGTGGAGGAAGAGGTTGTGGTTGTAGGAGGTGTTCGTTTGATGACTTTGGGTGAAGGGGCATGCGCTGGAGGCTGTTGTGAGGTGGATGGCTGTTGGGTGGGTGTGTGGCTGCTTTTGTGTACCTTGGGAGGGGGCGTCACAGACACACTGGGAGAGGACACAGGGGACGTGTGAATGGTAGTGGGGGTGGTGACTGCACGTGAGCGGTGTGTGGTGGTGGGTGTGCTGGTGATGGAAGTAGTGGCTGTAGATGTAGTGCATGCAGGTGTGAGTGGAGACGAGACTAGGAGGGAGACGAGGAGGAGGGGGACACATTGGAGGCAGTGGATGTTGGTGGGTTTGCATGTGTGTGATGCTTGCGTGAGTGCCTGTGGGATGTGTGGTGCTTATGTTTGCCTGAGCTTCCCATGTGTGTTAACGTGTATGCATGCTGGTCTGAAGGTGTGCTTGGGATAGGCTGAGGTAGAGGGGATTGGGTCTGGGTGGAGGAAGTTGGAGGGGGGAGGCTAGAGAAAGGGACAATAGCTGCCGTCAGTGCTGAGGCCAGAGTCTGAAAAGCTCGCTGAAGGGCTGCCTGACCAGAATGAATGCCCTCCAGGAATGCATTTGTTTGTTGGAACTGCCTTTCTACACCCTGGATGGCATTCAAAATGGTAGACTGCCCAACAGTGAAGGACCTGATGAGGTCAATGGCCTCCTCACTGAGGGCAGCAGGGGTGATTGGGGCAGGGCCTGAGGTGTCTGGGGCGAAGGTGATGCCCACCCTCCTGGGGGAGCGGTCACGGGGCAAAGGCTGAGGGGCTGCTGGGAGGGCGGTGCTGGTAGGGGGGGTGGCAGCTGTACCTGTAGATGCGGGGGGCACAGATGTTGCCGCCACCACAAGGGAGCTCCCACCAGAGGATGAGTCCGTATCACTTGTCTCAGCTCCTGTCCCCGCCGTGGAGCTCCCCTCGCCCTCCGTTCCACTGGTGAATTCCGAGTCCGTAGTCTTGCCCTCCAGGGACATGTGGGATGCAGCTCCCTCCTGCTCCGGTGCCACTGCTCCTCCGCCTGATGATGCTAATGCACACAAGAACAGGGAGACCACAAAAAGGGGGGGAACGACAGAAGAAAGACATGTTGAGTGCATGCATTACCGCTACCGTTGGCGGACACAACAGACACAGAAGCCCCCTGCACTACGCCGCGCACTTGGGGTCCACTATTCAATCCCAGGGACATGGCCTACAAGGCTATGGCGGACATCTGCACACATGGATGTCACAGGAGCCTGACTAGGTGTACTTGGCACTGTACATAGGTGGGGTGGGGTGTCACAGGGTCTGCCAGAACAAGGGGACCTAACTAGCATACTCGCCCTGGCCTAGGGAAACCCACAGCCCACCTCCCCCACCCAGACACCTCCACTGCGCGCAAAATCAGCAGATTGAGAGTGTACTCACCCCCTTGTGGCTTCTGTGATGCCCTCAAGCGCCCATCCAACTCCGGGTACGCCACCGCCAGGATCCTGAACATCAGGGGGGTCATGGTGCGACGGGCACCCCTCCCACGTTGGGAGGCCATCCCCAGCTGGGCCTCCACCGTCTTCTTGCTCCAGAGGTGAATGTCCTCCCATCTCTTACGGCAGTGGGTGCTCCGTCTGTGATAGACCCTCAGGGTCCAGACTTCCTTGGCGATGGCACGCCAAATATCCTTCTTCTGGTGGGCGCTGACCTACAGGAACAGTACAGGGGAAAAGGAGAAGATATGACCGTCCGCACCGTCACAATCATTGGCCCCCTTCCCTACCCTTGCCATGTGGCACATGCTCTCACCGTCGTTTCATGCACGCATCAATCTCCCCCCTCCATCTTTCATCCACCCCACTCCACACATGCATAGCCCATACAGCATGCTCCCAGTGTACCAGCTGTTTGTCTGGAGGACTGTAGAGTAGCGTGTGCTGGGGGAGGACCCAATCTACGAGTTTCTCCAACTCCTCCGATGTAAAGGCAGGGGCCCTTTCCCCAGACACACGAGCCCTTGTCTCTTCCAGACCGAGGTCACCGCAGCACTTCGAGTGTAGGTCCTCTCCTGTCGAAGATCAGGTATCGAGTGATTGAACAGATAGAAAATGGCGGTCATGTCCGCGGTGGTGCATACCGTCACCGCCGACGTTCATCGTCATTGGCTCCTGGGACCCATAGGGTCCAATGTTAACCAATGCAGAATTGCGCCGCGGTCTTCGACCTACCGCGACGGTGTACAACGCCAGTGCAGTTACCTCACATCCCATTGTCCCACTTTACAGGTCAGGCATCCGCCATTTCAGGGGCCCACATGGCTTAATTTTTAACTGCGTCACACATACCTAGGCCTTGGCTCAACACTCATACAGGCCAAATTTCGGTTTATGAATCGTGTTCTGTGTAAGCTGTGTGTACGTACCTCTGAGGTGGTTGACACTGTGCTCGCTGTTGTCCTTCATAGGCACCGTCCGCTGGGACATGTAAGGAGATGGCGGCATCCTCCGGTGTACAGACCGCTGGTGGACCTGTCGACAATGGAGGAAAGACATGTGATCATCACCTACAGGCTTGATCGTGCCACAATCCTGGAACTGTGTGCCCAGCAGGAGCGAGACCTGATGCCAGCAATCCGCCATCCCACAGGAATCCCCCCTCTAGTGCAGGTGCTGTCAGTACTCCATTTCCTTGCAAGTGGGTCATTTCAAACAACAGTGGCCATAGCATCAGGGATGTCCCAGCCTATGTTTTTCAACGTGTTGTCCAGAGTGTTGTCTGCCCTGCTGAAACACATGCGGAGCTACATCGTTTTCCCTCAGGTGGAGGATTTGCCTACAGTGAAAGGTGACTTCTATGCCCTGGGACTTATCCCCAACATCATAGATGGGACACATGTGGCTTTGGTACCCCCCCACAGGAGTGAACAGGTGTACAGAAACCGGAAGAGTTATCATTCTATGAATGTGCAGATGGTGTGTTTGGGAGACCAGTACATCTCCCATGTGAATGCCAAATTCCCTGGCTCAGTGCATGACACTTACATTCTGCGGAATAGCAGCATCCCTTAAGTGATGGGGCAACTCCAGAGGCACCGTGTGTGGCTATTAGGTGAGCACCTGGAAGCAAGTCAGTGGGAATGGATGTCTGGGGATATCCCTACAGGTTAGTCTGGGTCTAACAGTTGCCCTCGCCATTTGCAGGTGACTCTGGTTACCCCAACCTGTCATGGCTACTGACCCCAGTGAGAAATCCCAGGACAAGGGCAGAGGAACGCTACAATGAGGCCCATGGGCGAACTCGGCGGACTATAGAGCGGACCTTCGGCCTCCTGAAGGCCAGATTCAGGTGCCTCCATATGACAGGTGGATCCCTATTCTACTCACCAAAGAAGGTGTGTCAGATCATCGTGGCCTGCTGTATGCTTCACAACTTAGCTTTGCAACGACAGGTGCCTTTTCTGCAGGAGGATGGTCCAGATGGCGGTGTTGTGGCAGCTGTGGAGCCTGTGGACAGTGAAGACGAGGAAGCAGAAGAAGAGCACATCGACAACAGGAACTTGGTTATCCTGCAATACTTCCAGTGAGACACAGGTAAGAATACAAACTTGCCTACTACATGTACTTTAACACTACTACCTCTCTACTGTCTGTCGTTTTCACCCAGTGTATGGTCACTTAGTTTTCACTTTCCCTTACGATTTCACAGATGTGGGTCCCACTGTGTGACATCTGTTTATTTCCTCATGGACTAGAGCTGTGTGACATAGGCATGTTAACATTACAATTGAAAGAGCATTTTGTCACTGTAATTGCTAATACACTATTTCGAAATCACAGACAGACTCCAGATTGTTTTGTGCTTTAAGGGTGTTTATTTAAGTGCTCAAGATTGGAGGGGGTTGTAAAATGGTGAGGGGTGATGGTGGAGGCATGTCCATGGCAGAGTCCAGTTTATTATTCTCACAGGTGCATTGCCCAAATGGGCATAGGAAGTGGAGCTGGGGCAGTTTGAGGATGGACAGGGTGACAAAGTGGGACAGAAGGATGACATTCAGGGTGGTCTCATTTCTTGGTGGGGGTCTTGGCAAGGTTCTCTGTCTTTGTCCTGGATCTCAGGGGCCGTTTGCGGGGTGGTCCTCCCTCTGCAGGGGGTGGGGTGCTGCTGTGGTGGTGGGCAGTTCATCGTCCAGGCTAGTGTCAGGGGCCCCTTGTTGTGCCACAGTGTCCCTCCAGGTGTTGAGGACTTCCTTCAGCACCCCTACGATGGTGCCCAGGGTTCCTCCCTGAAGCCCAAATACTGTTCCTCCTGGAGGCGCTGGGTCTCCTGAAACTTGGCCAGTACCGTTGCCATCGTCTCCTGGGAATGATGGTAGGCTCCCATGATGTTGGAGAGGGCCTCGTGGAGAGTGGGTTCCCTTGGCCTGTCCTCCCCCTGTCGCACAGCAGCCCTCCCAGTTCCCCTGTGTTCCTGGGCCTCCGTCCCCTGGACCGTGTGCCCACTGCCACTGCCCCCAGGTCCCTGTTGTTGTTGGGGTAGTGGGTTAGCCTGGGTTCCCTGTAGTGGTGGACACACTGCTGATTGACGTGTCCTGCGGACAGAGGTATGGTCCCGCTGGGTGGGTGCTGTGCTGCTGTTTCCAGAGGGGGGAAGCTCTGTGGTGGCCTGTGACTGTGTCAGGCGAACCGACTGTCCAGAGGTCCCTGATGGGCCGGGCTGGTCATCTAGATCCAGTTGGTCAGAGCTGCTGTCATCACTGTGGGCCTCTTCTGTTGGTGGTGTGGACATGTGTGGACCCTCCTGTCCGTTGACATTGGGTAGGGGTCCTGCAGGGGTATAAAAGTATGTTTATTACATCTGTGTGTGCCATGGTGTGCAATGGGTGGGTGTTAGGGTTTGTGCACAGCAAAGAGCATGTCCCCTCTCACTGCACTAGTGGGTTCTGTAATAGCTCCCTTTTAAACTTACTATTGAAAGCCTTTCTTGTTATCTCACCTTCCCCCCCCCCCCTAGGCTTCTGTGTATGTTGTTTAATGTGCTGTTTTGTTTACACATTGGGCCTTGCGTTTACCAAGGCTTGTTTAAAACACTCCTCTCTAGGCCATGTGTTAATTTAACTCATTTGCATAATAACTGAAACTCTGCACACCTTTCAAGAACCCTGTGCAGCATGTGAGGACCACACCCAGCTCTTCAAACCACACCCAGCTCTGCACACCTTTCAAGAACATGTGCAGCATGTGAGGACCACACCCAGCCCTGTCTATAAAAGGCAGCCCCCGAGCCTCACCCAGTGCTTGTGCTCGTCTACCTCCTGCTTACCTGAGGACAGATCCCTCGGCGCTGGCACTCCTGCTCTCTACAGACATTCATTGGCTTCAATGGGCGCAGCTGCTGGCTCTTCCTTCTTCCGGTTTCCGGTTCCTCCTTGCCTCAGCCTCTCTCCTACAAGCAACCTGCAAAAGAGAAAGAAGACAAGGTTAGACTGATCAGTATCTCTTGCCAGCAACAAGTAAGTGCAAAACTTTTATTACCTGAAAGAACTTTGACAACAATTTCTGGATTTGTGTATAGACAATTTGAAACAAGATACCTTCCACAAACATTGTGATTCAAACTCTTTGTTACAAGAATACTTCGCCGAACTTTGTGAAGCAAACATTTTTTTATGGAACTTTTAAGAATTGAACCGTGGAAACCATTAACAGCAAGGCAAACAGTAAATCAAGGACTTGCACAAATTACATGCTGTATTTTGACGTAAAAGTACAGTTTTTGTTTTATAGAAGATTCTGGAAATATGGGAAAAGTGAGTCTGCTATTGGCAATTTAGGCTTTAGTTATATTAAGATGAATGTTTGATATTGATAATTCTGATAACGGTATTTGTTTAATGTTTTAGAAGCTTTAGAGTAATAGAAAGCACATCCCAGAGCAGTAACACATTCCAAACCTGGAAACTAGAGACCAGGATCCAAGAGGTACTTTTAGAAGAAAATTTCTAATAAATAAAGGGATAGTCAGGAACCCAGTTAGGAATAGGATGTACTTATCTGTTCTTTGTTTATGTTTCATTAGGCACCAGTTTCTACAGAAGTCAGAGAGGGCCGCAGATTTGTGCAGCACTTCAACAGTGGAAACGCAAGAACGCTGTTGTCTCTTTATTTTATTTTATCCACTTCCCCCCTTCCCTTGTGCTACTGTTCTTAGTGCACTGTTTTAAAAACTAGTGTGCTGGAACAAGCAGTTTCAGGGTGGGGTCGGATTGTCTTCAACCTCCATCAGAACTGAACAAGGACTCAGGTGAGCTGGGCTTTGACAGTGGGTGACTGTGTACCCCAGTGCTTGCATTCCTGTGTGGGTCCTTGTGTGATGGTGGTTTAGGGGGGTGTATGGGTATGTGCAGTGGCCATGCTTTGGTGATGGGTGTCCGTGCTTTGTTCTTGCATGCAGGGCTTGGTGTTAGGATGTGTGGTTTGTGATGTTGGGACATTTGTGCGGAGTTGGAGTGATGGGGGTGAGGGTGGGGGTATGTGATGGCATGCAGGTAGGGTGGGGGATGTAATACCTAAGGGGAGTCCCTTCCTCCATCTACTCCTGCGAGGCCCTCAGGATTTAGAATCGGCAAGACTTGCTCCTCCCATTTTGTTAGTTGTGGGGGAGGAGGTGGGGGTCCGCTGCCAGACCTCTGTACCGCGATGTGGTGTCTTGAGACCACGGAACGCACCTTCCCCCATGGTTCATTCCACCTCTTCCTGATGTCATCCCTATTTCTTGGGTGCTGTACCACTGTGTTGACCCTGTCCACTATTCTTCGCCATAGCTCCATCTTCCTAGCTATGGAGGTGTGCTGCACCTGTGATCCGTATAGCTGTGGCTCTACCCGGACGATTTCCTCCACCATGACCCTGAGCTCCTCCTCAGAGAACCTGGGGTGTCTTTGCCGTGCCATGGGGTGATGTGGGTGATGTGTGGGGTGATATTTAGTGGTGTGTTGTGTGAGGTGCGTGGAAGTAATGTGGGTGATGGTATTGTGTGCTTGTGGATGCTTGGTAGTTGCTTGTAGTGTCTCTCTCTGGCCTTCTCTCTGTAATTTTGTCATAGGGGTTTGTGGGTGATGTGGGTGTGTGTTTTATATTGTAATGGGTGTGTGGGAGTGATGTGTGTATGTGTATCAGGTGTGTGTATATTGAATTGTCCAATGTGGTTGTGTTTTGTAAATGTGTGTGTATTTTGTCCGCGGCGGTGTGCACCGCCAATGGAATACTGCGGTTGAAAGACCGCCACGTGGATTCGTGTGTCGTGATAGTGTGGGCGTATTTCTGTTGCCGTGACAGTGGAGGTTTTGTTATCGCCAGTTTATCACTGACCTTTGGTGTGGCGGACTTGTGTGGGTATCTGAATTTTGGTGCATTCCGAGCAGTGGGTCATAATGACCGTGGCGGAATTCCACTGCCGCGGCGGTGTGTTGGCGGTCTTCTGAACGGCGGTAAGTGGCTTTTACCGCCAATGTTGTAATGACGCCCTTAGTGCCTTATGGAAAAATCGAAAAGAGGAGGAAAAGGAAACATCACAAAGAAAAAATAATAAACAATGCTGACAATGAAATGTACAAAAGGCGTAATAAATATTGAACAGGAATGGTAAAAGCTTCCATCCAAAGTAAAGAAAACGCTGAAAAAGCCCATCAACCATGAAAAATATCATATTTAAAGTACTTCAAAACTGAACAAGGTAGCTGATCAGAAATCCTTTAAAATCTAGTTATTCTGTGCCATTTATTGGTCATTCCATTTCACCATTTTCGTCCAGTGGAAGCCGTGAAAATATCAGTAAAAACATGATAGTTTATGTAATACGTTTTCCATCTGTTGCATTAAACTCAACTAACCTCCAATATTTGTAACCTTTAAATCCCTCTAGGTAAGTTAGTCACCAAATTAGTAACATCTCAGGTGCCACACTGTAGGCCTTTCTATGCGTGGTAATATCCCAAGAACTCTGAAGCTGGCATTGGTGATCGTGCTTTTCAAAGTCAGCATACACTGCTGCACTATGCCACATTTTTGATTCTGCAAGAAGGTTGTTTTCTTGATAGAAGTGAAGAAAGTGTCATGATCTGTGACCCTCACTTACCTCCGGGGGACTCGATTGCCGGAATACTCCAAAGTGCCTCACAGTGAGCGCATTGAGAAGCAGGAAAGACTGTAATTGTCCGCAGAGGGTTGGCACCCCTTGGAGAGAGGCTTAGGGGGTCATTCTAACCTTGGCGGACGGCGGAGGCCGTCCGCCAAGGTTCCGCCGTCAGAACACCGCACCGCGGTCGAAAGACCGCGGCCGTGATTCTGAGATTTGCCCTGGGCTGGCGGGCGGCCGCCAAAAGACCGCCCGCCAGCCCAGGGCAAATCAACCTTCCCACTAGGATGCCGGCTCAGAATTGAGCCGGCGGAGTGGGAAGGTGCGACGGGTGCAGTTGCACCCGTCGCGTATTTCAGTGTCTGCTAGGCAGACACTGAAATACTCTTTGGGGCCCTCTTACGGGGGCCCCTGCCGTGCCCATGCCATTGGCATGGGCACGGCAGGGGCCCCCAGGGGCCCCGCGGCACCCCCTACCGCCATCCTGTTCATGGCGGGTTTGCCGCCATGAACAGGATGGCGGTAGGGGGTGTCAGAATCCCCATGGCGGCGGAGCGCGCTCCGCCGCCATGGAGGACTCTGACGGGCAGCGGAAAGTCGGCGGTACACCGCTGACTTTCCGCTTCTGACCGCGGCTGAACCGCCGCGGTCAGAATGCCCAGCGGTGCACCGCCAGCCTGTTGGCGGTGCAACCGCGGTCATTCGCCCTGGCGGTTTTTACCGCCAGGGTTAGAATGACCCCCTTAATGTCTTTACTGGAGCACTACGTGAAACACATGAGTTCAGTCAAGGAAACTACACCTCCTATGAAGCCACAGGACTCCCATGAAAGTTGCAAATGGTGGCAAACATTTTGAAGTAACAGAGTGTCCATTCTAGGTAATTGAGGTACGTAACTGCTGTAGCTGGGATATTGTTACCAGAGTGTTGATTCTTGGCAGACGGTTCTTTTGGAAGCAGTGGAAGCCGAACTGGAATTAGTAAACTGAACTAGGAAATTATGTGTGTATTTATTTGTTTATATTTACAAACACTATTTGATGAGTCATGCTTAGAGTCTTAGGAACCTATATATTGTGTATCTAACAAAAGGAATCCTTTTCTCTTCATTGGCTTTTATTATCTTTCTGTGGCTACCCTTACAGTTCTAATGTATTAACACAAGTTGAGAAAGTAATTGCTTGTGATCATGTGACAAAGTGAAGATTAGCAAAATTGTGCAAAAGCGGCAAGTAAATTAATTCAGAGCAATAGCATGCACAAGCCATGACTGTCAAAGTAGGGAGTTGCAGTATTGTGTAAAAACAGCAAGCTAATTCATTCAAAACAAAATAAATTGTGGATAGTAACAACGACTCAGCCAAACAACTTAGTTCATTCCACTCACGTTGAAACAGTCAACAGTAATGAGAGCCACATAGACCCTGGCAGGAGCCTGCTGACGAACAAAAATCTGCTCCCACAGACAATTCGTTTGAAGAACAGTAATGCCATACATTCCACTCCCATTGCTTAATGGCCCTCAGCCTAATAACCCACATGTGTCCTAAAAGTTTCGCAACAGAGCAGGCAAAGAAAGGGCTAGAGTTCTCAAAATCCTCAGAACAGACGTGCCACTTCGTGTCCCCAAAACCCTAGCAACCGGTTTAATCCACCTTAAATTGGGGCTTTCATATGCGCAGTAGGCAAATAGTACATGGGCAACAGATTCTTTAGCAGACTTGCAGCCTGGGCATAAGGTCATTGCGACGGGGTTCGACGCCCAACTGTCCGTGAAGGACTCAAGGGGAGAGTGCCATGTCTAAACTGAATATACAGTTTCCTATCTTTTGGTATGGAAATAAAGTCTGGATAGGGTTCCATGGCAATAACAGACTTGAAATCAAAAAACGAGTTCATCAGCGACCTTCTATCACAGGGCACTCTTTCATTTTGCGCAACCCATAACCAGTAACATTTCCTCAATCGGGCCTTTGATGGAATAGATTTTAATACTAATAAACATTTATTGTGTTGGAGGTTTTGAACCTATTGCTGTGAACCTATTTCAAATTCCCGCGCATGTTTGCATAAAACAGAAGGTATTTGTATTGAGAAACACATACTAGCCAACATAATCCTTCTATTAATTTAATAAATTGCAATTGAGACGCAGAGTTTCAACAACCCTTTGAGAGCTACAGAGATGGTTAAAGGGTATGCCATACCAGAGATCAAGTGCTGTAGCAGTATTGATAAAATCTCTAAAGAGTTCCCCTTGTTTTTAGATATAAATACCCTTACAGTTAAAGAGAGTGCCCAGCTGTGTGACCAGGCAGAGTAACAATATCAAGTGTCTGTTTTCTCTTCTATCCCATTCCTCTTTCCCGACAACTACATGGATTGCAGAGTGATGGTAAGCATGTTCATGCTTACATAAGGTGGTTCAATGTATAAATCCATAACACAGCTTGGACTGTTACCTTTGCTGCAGGGATCTGTGCTAGTAATTGCTAACCGGCAGTACAAACACAGCTCCCCACTTTGGCATGCTATCCGATCTGCATGCTCATAGGCAGACTTACGAGCGTACTGGCTGGATTGCTCACAAACACATAAACAGATCACTTTTAGACACATATATGCATAATGCACACCCACATTCACATGAACATATAACGTTTATTGAGATGCATGCTCTCGGGATGGAAAAGTCCCCAGCATGGTTATAGATGTTGTCAGAAACCCTTTTTGAAGGCCACAGGGCAAGCAGGAGCTACTGAGCTCAACCATGGGAGTGAAGTATTTTACTTCTGATGTCTCTGGCCTGACCTAATATGGGCTCTGAGCAACTGGACCAAGTAATCCTTTAGCACTCTCCTTTTTTTTACATACAATTAAGAAAGAGTCAATCATAGTAAAGTGCATATTGTGTTTGTATCCCAGTCCCCATGCCACTGAATGAACCAATAAAAAATGGAAAATGGGGAAATAGGGTTACAACTAACGAAGGAACATCAGAGTTATTATTCTAAAAGGCATGGGCTTTTTGTCTAAGACAGCTGGAAACCGATGAATAATGCTAGACTCTCAATAGTTCAATGATGCTTAACTACTGACACGTTTAACTGTTATAATCCCTGATGGGACATAGCCCATCCTTGTAAAGGAGCCCAGACCTGCTTCCTCTTTCTCGGTGCCTTCTTTCCTTTGCTCAAATACAGAGAGAATTCCAGCCCGAAAACGAATCCTGTGGCAGGACATGCATGCTCCTGGATGCAGGTCGTTGAATTGTTGCTCTTCTTCTACAGGTCATGGCCTGCTGCTTTTTCATGGCTGCATGTTGCTTCAGGTCAACCACCCTTCACTTCGCCATGGCCCACACACCTGCTGGCATACCTAGAGTCATGAACAGCGGCACGGAGGGCAACGGCCCCTGCAGGTCACAGTGTTGCACACAGCTACAACCCTTCTGTCGCCACAGTGACATACCAGGGGGATGGACCTGTCATCTCCACAGCCCCCACTTTGCATAAGGGGGTTGAGAGCAGTACCAACAAGGCAATGGTCCTCTTCAGGTCATACTATACACACTAACAAGTGGTTCTGTTGGATAATTTTGCAATTCATCATATGTAGGATGAACATAAAAAATATGGAGGTACTGTAAATATCAATATCAGTTACATTTATTAACAAATAAGCTGCTCCATACTTGACTGGTGAAGTAAAGTGCTTGGCAGTGCACCAAGAAAAAATATGTACAAAGATAGTTAATAAATTCAATGAGCCTGTCCAAGCTGTTCAAATCTATAATCTCTCAATAGTGGGCCAAGTGTGTTAGTTCATGTGTTGCCTAATGCCCTGAATAGTTTTGTACAGGATAAGTATAATATAATACTGCCACAAACACATATCTGCCAGTCCAAAGGTAAGTGGTAAAGTGTCGGTAGGAACACCCATACCGTCAAGCCAACAAAACATTCAATCTGTTACATTACACACGATTCTCTTGAATATCTGTGTCATGTGCTTACAGCTATCAAACTATACTGAAACAGTTTATCAATTCTCTGTAAGACTTAATACAATCTTGCAGAAGAATGAATAGCTCTGTTACATCTGACAGCTCGGTAGCTGGAAAAACTCTGTAGCTGGGAAAAAACTGTCACAGTGTTGTCTACACTCGGTTCTATTTCCCTAAACCAAAGTAGTCAGCTTAATAGGATCTATCGCAAAAGAGTATAAATCTTTCTGTAAGTCAGTTGTCTTTATAGTCACCTATAGTTCTCAACCTCAGCAATAAGGATCTGTGGCTCAAAGGGGCAGACTGGTTTTCTCTCAGTCTCTCTTGTCTCAGAAACAGGAGCCACAGCACCACACTGCCCTCACTGCTCTGCAACCCCCTTCTTGCTCTCTCTAGGACTCCCTGTATAAATATTTCATTGATACAATTTAAAAATATTCAGACAATGTTTCACGTTTAAACAATACATCTTCTTGTTGGATGGCAGGTTAGCTACAATTCTTACTTTCTCATCCGCATTAAGTATCTGAAAGAACAATTTTATATAAAAATATATACCACCCACGTAGGTGACACCAGTCATGCAATGTTAATATTTCTAGTTTTGGGGCATGGTTACTTTGAATAAATCTCAAAAGCAATTTAGTAGGTAGGGGGCAATGTAAGTAGTACAGCTTCTATTGTTTCAAAACAAGGTGTCATTGCATAGGTCAGAAAAAGATTATAAAAGAAACAATTAGAAGGAAAAAATGATGCCAGCCTAGCAAGTTTCGCTAGTCATGCAGCACGGGTTAAGCAAAGTTAAAAGCGTGCTTTTATGTTCAAGCAACAGCAGTTTCTGGGACTACCAGTTTATTCTTATCTTAATTATTGGTACTTATGATTCTTTCAATTCAAATTTTTTGTGGAGGCCTTATCATGCTCATCCAGCATATCCACCAAACAACATCTGTGTGCATAAAAATATGATGCAATTGGTATTAAAAAAAAGTTATCACCCTGTGATACGGTGGGTAAAATATCTCACACGATCGTGTAGGACTGCGTGCCAATTTATTGCATCACATTCAAATGTGTATGACAAACGGGAAGATGATCCAGTAATAACAGTAAGTCCTATGGGCTGATAGAACTAGAGCAATATACATTATTGGAGCTACACGCACCTTTATTTCAAATACGTGCTTCCACTCAGAGCGACCTTGAAATATGTGTGCGGTGTCTTATCGTCAAAAGATATTGAAGAAGCCCCTCGACGTATGCAAGCACACTTCCTGGTATGAAGAATAGGATACTTTCAAGATGGCCACATGTGTGTGTTTGCATTCTAGGCTTTAAAGAAAGGCATGAAACTGTGTAATACCGTATTCTAAATGAGAGAAAATATACTTACATGCACAACTTTCCTCTACCACCTGACAACATTAAACACTAAAATTTCAAAAGTCACCAGTGGTCTCCCTGAAAAGTGTGCTGTTTGTGTTTACTGAATGACAAATGCTGTCCGTTTCTTTATCAGTGTGAGCTGAGGGCATTCAGCCAAACATAAATGTTAAAATATACTGAATGTGAAAATATTTTCCATCATATCTGAACTGCATCGGAAATGTTCATTGTACAGTACAACAGAGTGGCTCCACATTGCCAATTTACGCAATCCCGAATAGGGGTAAATATACAATTCATAATGTTAACACGCGGTTGTTACAGGGCTGTGAAAGAATTTTGGGGCTGTGAAAATGTCTCCTGTTCTCCTATGGTTACATCGTAAAACAAGTGTTATAGAACAAAATGTCCATATGAATTGAATATTCATATTGATGTCACCATACTTTATAAATCATTTAATAACTTGGCTCAGTATGCACATTACAATATTTACATGTAAATCTTTTGAAACAATGATGAGTGAATTCGATAGTTTTAAGGTCGTGCACAATGCTAAAAATGTTACACCATACAACAAAAAGTATGTGAAACAGAAATTATGAAAACACTGTTATACTCATGGGCATGATAGAGCAAACATATTGACAATTACCAGCGCTCATCTGCACATTGTTACAAACCTTCTCTCATCACAATATGGCACCAAGGGTGATACCTGACATTTGGGGTTTATGATGGCACACACAGGCAGAATCCCAATGGGTGCAGCAGTTCAGATGGACTCAAATCTCACAATCCGCTCCTGGGATCAAGTCAGTGGGATCCTGACAAGACCTCACTCCTTCCCTTCTGGCAATTTCCTTCCCCTCACTGGGTCCTCTTGTCTTAAATCAGGAAGAAACTGGTGCTCCAGGTCAGTGTTCTTGATTCTACTGGGTGATGTCTTCTGAACCAGCATGGGAGATGTGCAGGTACCTGATCTCCATATTTGTGGATAGCCATATAACAGGTGCATTACTTCCTACAGCTGACAGGACTCCTGTGACCTTTGAGGCAAAGTATCCTGTTTGTCAAATTATAAATTAGACCCTCTGTTTCTCCCTCTTGTCCCATTCCACTTTCCCTGGGTCTTCTTTTAGCCCTCATGTTGTTAGTATCGTTTTGGTAATGGGGGTTGGACAAAATTTGAAAGCTTACATCGCTACCTTCGCACTTTTATTGCCAGGTTAGTGCATCTTGTCCTGTTTTTGGACAATTAACTTGAGGTACACACATGACAACATGCTACTCTACAGAGATATTAAGACAGAGCAACACTGCTAATAACTATTTTCAATGGCCATATCAATATAAAGGTACCTGCCTCTGGGATGATGCTGCCAGCAGTTCTTGTGCAGGAGATTCAGTGGAGTCCAGAAGTTGAACAATCTAATTCTCTGGTAGAACACGCTGCAGTTCAGTTGACTGAACTGCTTCACCATGGCCATTATGCTGTTATTTACAACCACGAATTCGCTGTAAAGGTATTCAATGAAGAATAATGTCAGAGTTTAATGCTAGCTGATGCCTCATCGTTGTGTAATGGCCTGGATTGTACCAACAAATATGCTTTCCAAGATCAAGTGTATCATTACAATATTGACAGATCTCTCTTGCATGATTAAGATCTGCACCATCCAAAATCCGAAAAGGACTGCCACACCCAGGACTCTGGCAGTCCAAAACAAGGGGGCTTGTCACAGATGGGGCCCTGCAGCCAACCTCCACCATGCAGCAGTTGTAAGTCACCCCCTTTCTCTAACTTACATACAAAACAAAAAACATATATTTTCCCCTTTTTTATACCATTAAAGTTGGTTCTGAGAAGAACCCCTGTTAAAAGACATGTTTGTGACCTTTATTTTTGAGGAGAACAGTCCTATTTTCAAGACAAAAAAATAATACAATAAAGGTATTCAAAACTGGGACACAATGATTTTTAATAGCTTTTAGTGTTCCTTAGATTGCCATAGCTGAACATCACAATTTTGCTCACCACAGCAGATTCCTATGTCTCACTGCAAACAGTGCGATCCCACATACTGTTAACAGGGATCAATGGCTCCCTGCTACTCGTGCAAAATGTCTTCCAGCATTTGATTTCAGAAGGAATGGCATACAACATGGTTGTAGAAGATGTACTAGTCTCTTCATTGTCCCACTTCCTTTTTTTTTTCTCCAATGAACTTCATTTCATGCTGTGCATTAAGATGTTTGTGCATCGATGACGTCCAAAAGCCGCATATTTCTCGGCTACCTCTGCTGAGCTTCTGAAAGCACACAGTTCATTTTACATACTCAGCTGTTTTTTTTCTCATTTGGTGGAATGTTGAAACTTTTTGCCAATAGATTCTGGGCGTTCTGCTCTCTGGGTACATCTTTTTGTTCTTCATTTCTTTCTTGTCCCTCTTTTTGTAGATTTCTTCTCTTTTATTGCTCTTATCCAAAAACCAAAGTGCAATGATCTGTGCAAATAAGTCAATGGACGAAATTGGAGTATTAGTTGGTGGGGTGGGGGAGGTAACCCATGTCAAATAATAATCACAGTTCTTGTCATGGTAAATCACCAAAGGTACTAAATAAACATGTGCTTGATTCAAAGCAGTCCGACTTAACTTCGAGGAAAATATTCTGTATTATTCTAAATAGGTATGGGATTTTTCTTGTATTGTGTTTTCTCTTTATTACTGTTTGTGTGCTGCATAAATATTTTACACATTGCCTCGCAGCAATGTTTGTGTTTTTCTAGAACAATTGTTGGGTGCCAATTAGCACAGTGCCATCTACATGGAGCCAGAAAATGACAAAGCCGTTTTCAATTTTTACAGGAAAGTCTTAAAACACAGGTGAGCAGATTTGGACTGGCAGTGGTGTTGTAGAGTGTTGCATATAACAAAGCTGCTCTCCACCTAAAACCTGGGAACTCCACATGGCTTCTACTCTTTCATGCATGATTTATGCAGCACTCTATACCTGAAAGGGCAATCTTTTGGCTTACTTTGGTTGCCCCCTTGTGTCTGCACAAAGATATACCTCTCTGACAAGCTCTAATAAGAGTGAACCATGTGTCAGGGATTGCTTTTATTTTTTCCAGGTTGGTTGATGTGGTATTTTGCCAATCCAAAGCTGCAATGGTAAAAGTCTTATGTCATTTTTCAAATGGGGATGGATGGCACTTTGCTAATCCTATGCTTAACAAATCTGATAGAAAAAAACAGTTTCTCCTGTTCTGGTGCATTGGTTAAGTTCGTGTTAGCTTAGTTTTAAGAGGAATGGGGAGGCAGTGGGCCTCACACTGGTTCAAGTTTGTATCTCAATTACCTTGGATTGCAGATCCTGACACACTGAGGAAAACAAAAAAGTGATGAGTGAATTGCTAGAACAAATCTAAGCCACTTATAATTGCTCTTGGTTGCAATCTAGTCTGCATAGTTTTTTTCCTCACTATGCCATCTCAGACGGGAACCGGCAAAGTTCAAATCAGTCTTGGTCTACTCCAGTAGATAATGACTAGCCAGAATTTGCCAGGCCATGTTTCTGCTGAACGCAAAAACATGCAATCTCAGACTAGTGTCCACGTATTTGGGCCTAGGATACAGATTAGGTAATGTGTCGCAGTGAGAATGGACCCATGTTTGAGCATGCCTGTGGGACTTGGGCCCACAAATCCATTCCTCACCACTGAAAACCAGTTTATGAAATTGGGTTGTTGGCTGACTGGGATGTGAGCCCTGGACAAGCCATAACCACAATCCCAGTAAGGCACAAACAAACCCCAAATTAGCTTGTGCCCTACCCCCTTGTAGCATGGCATAGAGCAGTCAAGAACATCTTGATGCCAAGAACATCACATCTCAGCAAATTCACATAGTATGTTTGGCACACAATCAGGAGATTTGGCAATACATATTGGTTCTACAGCAATAAAGGTTAATGTACTGAAGGTGAACATTTCAGATAAGGTTTTGCAAGCAGTGACATTAAATAAACTTCAAGTTGGTAATAAGCAACAAAGTATCCTATTGATTAGTGTTTATTTAAAGATACACAATCTATAATGGAAAAAGATGGTAAATGTTTCCTAAAACAACTAAATATGCTAATCCACATGTATCAGGGCCACGAAGTGGTTATCAAAGATGATTTCTATCTAATATTAATAAATAACACACAAAGTGCTTCCCAAACAATAAAATAACACTTGTTAGAAATGGGTTCTTTGGTTGACAGTCAAGTTACCGCCTGTTCAAGCAAGGACCCTCACTCTAGTCAGGGTAAAAGAGAATCGCCCTCAGCTAACCCCTGCATACCCCCTTAGTAGCTTGGCAGAGCAGTAGGCTTAACTTCAGGGTGCTAGGTGTAAAGTATTTGTACCAACACACACAGTAACTTAATTAAAACACTACAAAAGGACACAACACCATTTTAGAGAAATAGGAAATATTTATCTAAACAAAATAAGACCAAAACGACAAAAATCCGACATACACAAGTCAAGTTATGAATTTTTAAAGATTAAACAAAAAAATAGCGCTTAGAAGCACAAAATGCTTTGATGAGGTGTTAACATGGCGTTGTGACGGAGTCGTTCCCAACAAGCCGACACCAGCGGCGCGGGGCATGGAGTTGTGTAGACTCCCAAGTACAGCACCTTTGGTGAAGAGTGAAAACAAGTCGATGCGCGAAGTCAGGGAGCGCGGCGTCTGTGCGAAGCGTTGAATCCGTGCCCTTTGAGTGGCGTCGGTCACGGCGTGGTGCGGCGAGTTCCACGGAGTCGCGGACTTCAGCGGGGCTGCAGCGGCGTCGGGCCTGCGAAGGTCGTCGCGTTCCAGCGAAGATCACGGAGTCGGTTGCAGGCGGGTTCACCGGATTCAGTAGAGGCGTCAGTCCGAAGTCGTCCGAAGTCAATTTCCTTGGATTTCCACCAGCTTTCCTTTCAAGGGCCCAGGGACTGGATAGGGCACCACTTGTCAAAGCAGGAGTCTCTCCAGAGACTCCAGTTGCTGGCAGAGAGAAGTCTTTGCTGTCCCTGAGACTTCAAACAACAGGAGGCAAGCTCTAAATCAAGCCCTTGGATATTTCTTCACAAGATGGAAGGCACACAAAGTCCAGTCTTTGCCCTCTTGCTCTGGCAGAAGCAGCAACTGCAGGATAGCTCCACAAAGCACAGTCACAGGCAGGGCAGCACTTCTCCTCAGCTCTTCAGCTCTTCTCCAGGCGGGGGTTCCTCTTGTTTCCAGAAGTGTTCTAAAGTCAGTGGTTTTGGGTGCCCTTCTTAAACCCAATTTCTCCTTTGAAGTAGGCCTACTTCAAAGTAAAGTCTCTTTTAAATGTGAAATCCTGCCTTTCCCAGGCCAGGCCCCAGACACTCACCAGGGGGTCGGACAGGGCATTGTGTGAGGACAGGTGTGAGGTAAGTGACCACTCCTCCTCTCCCTCCTAGCACAGATGGCTCATCAAGAAATGCAGACTACACCCCAGCTCCTTTTGTGTCACTGTCTAGTGTGAGGTGCAACCAGCCCAACTGTCAAACTGACCCAGACAGGGAATCCACAAACAGGCAGAGTCACAGAAATGGTATAGGCAAGAAAATGCTCACTTTCTAAAAGTAGCATTTTTAAATGCACAATCTTAAAATCAACTTTACTAAAAGATGTATTTTTAAATTGTGAACTCAGAGACCCCAAACTCCACATGTCCATCCGCTCCCAAAGGGAATCTACACTTTAATCAGATTTAAAGGTAGCCCCCATGTTAACCCATGAGAGGGACAGGCCTTGCAAAAGTGAAAAACAAATTTAGCAATGTTTCACTGTCAGGACATGTAAAACACATTACTATATGTCCTACCTTAACCATACTCTGCACCCTGCCCTTGGGTCTGCCTAGGGCCTACCTTAGGGGTGCCTTACATGTAAGAAAAGGGACGGTTTAGGCCTGGCAAGTTGAATTTACAGTTAAAACTGCACACACAGACACTGCAGTGGCAGATCTGAGACATGATTACAGAGCTACTCGTGTGGGTTGCACAACCAGTGCTGCAGGGCCCCTAGTAGCATTTGATTTACAGGCCCTGGCACCTCTAGTGCACTTTACTAGAGACTCACCAGTAAACCAAATATTCCAATCATGGATAAACCAATAACATACAATTTACACAGAGAGCATATGCACTTTAGCACTGGTTAGCAGTGGTAAAGTGCTCAGAGTTCAAAAGCCAACAACAGCAGGTCAGAAAAAATAGGAGGCAGGAGGCAAAAAAACTGGGGATGACCCTGCAAAAAGGGCCATTTCCAACAACACTGGAAATAAAAAATCTTGAATATGTAAAACAAGATTTACAAGGCAAGGAAATACATGAGTTTCTAAGTATCTTTTCTCTAATCCTTGTTTCATGTTGTGAAAAGCTAAGTACAGCAGAATATAATACTCACTATTCAAATGGCAGAAGCACTATATCAAATTACACATACATGTCCTGATTCCTCTTCTCACAATGCCCAACCTAATTGTTGAAAGGCCTGAAACTGATCACAGCCTCACAGTAACCTCTGGATCTGTCAATCAAATATGCAGACCAGTTTGTGAGAATGAGAAAGGTTTACTTTGATAAAGAAAAATTCGATTGGAGGCCGACAGTATAGAGAGACTAATAAAATGGAAAATATCACAAAAAAAGCAACAAGCACATGAAATTTTTTCTTAAGACTTCTGAATCACGTATTTTAGTACACTATGCAGAGGTGATTGGTGGGTTGCAAAACCGTGATGGGTAAAGGGGACCCCAACTATAAGTTACTTTAACCCTAACAAAAAGGATGGTACATGCTGGAATTTAAACGTCTTAAAGCTGAGATCACAATAAAACAGATAGCATCAGAATTTAAGGAGAAGTTAGCCCAACTAATATCAGAATTTAGGAATGGGCTGTGGAACCCAAAACGAAAAGAGACCCCAAGGTAACTTGTCTACAAAATTGCTAAGTTAACAAATCAAAGGGAATTTCGGAGCTACATAACCAGATTAGATGAAAATACAAACAATGTTACAGAAAAAGGGATGTTTAGACAGAATATCGGAAACAGAAATATCATGGGCCATAATATTGTGTCAAGAATATCGAGGACAAAAATATTATGAAAGTAATAGGCTTTACCATATATAACTCCACATATATGTTCCTTGACGATACATATATATATATATATATATATATATATATATATATATATATATACACAGAAGGTAGGTAGATGTGGAGGTAAGAATGGTAAATCTATACTTACCTATTTGCATCTACAATCTCAATACCTGGTCTTCACTATTTTTGACACAATATTATGTCCACACAATATTTCTGTTTCCAATATTCTGTCAGTGATCTGAAAATAGAGTAAGAACATCTGAATTGGAGAAGCATATTCAACAAATTTACACCTACAATAATAGTGATCTGGCATGCATATGGGTCTTAGGAATAGATGACAATTAGCCAGATAATTTTATTAAGAATGGCAGTCTGAAGAGTTTTGATTTATGCTGTAAAATCAAATGCATTGAGCACCTTATTAGCCTTATGATAGGGTAGATCTGACAGTGCTCCGCGGCAAAGCAGAATTCCCAGCTGCTTGTGTAAAGCAGACATTGACTACTGGAAGACCTGATTATCTCCCTTAAATAGAGCGTGTTTCCAGCTATCAACTACAATGGAATCTTGGCGTGAATCAATTCTATGTCCCTTTTTTAAAAAGGGCAATAGGACAGACCCATCTTGTTATCGTTTGATAGACGCCAATGGAAAAGCCTATGCCAGGATCCTATGTAAGGAATTAGTATCTGGATAGAAAAGAAGCAAATAATCCCATTCTTCCAGACGGGCTTCAGATCGAACTGTGATACCACCGCTAATATTGTTACACTTGAAGCAATGTGCAATTTCAAAGAAAATTGGTCCATATTTTGCATGTTTCATAGGTTTCACAGCCATCTTTAGCAGTTTAGATTGTCACATCCTTAGGAACACACTAGTGGCTTTGGGTGTCCCAGACCGTCTACTAAAGGCAATTAGCTCATTACACTAATGGAGGGCTTAAACAAGGATATGTATTGTCCCTGGTGGAGCGGGGATATCAGTTAAGTATCGATTTATGAGGTAAAGCTTACCAACTCATCAGATAGAGATCCCAGTATCTCAGGCCAATTGACCTTTGAGGCAAGATGAGATTAACTAGGAGCTGTACATCAATCACATTAACATCTCGATTTCAAGTATTGTTTTAGTAGCAACTCAAAAGGGTGATGGGCGGAGTGCTAAACAATGCAAACACCCACCCCCAGTCACAGATCTGTGTTTAATCCATCATTCTTTTGCTCACCATGCCACCCCAGTTTGGACCCAGCCATATGAAAATCAGTCTTGACCCTGTTCCTCATGGGAATAGTCCAGCCCGAACTGCCAGGCCAGGTCCTCCCTGGACCTGATACAGGTATCCTGGGACCGGTTTCAGGGTATCACATTTCATCAGCCAGGCTAGTTTGAATCCAGTGACACTGTGAGCATGGGACCCACGTCTGGGCATACCCTTCCCACTCAGGGCAAATTTAGCAACACAAAAGGATGATGAACGGAGTGCTGAACAATGCAAACACCCACCACCAGTCACAGATCTGGGTTTAATCCATCTTTCTTTTGCTCACCATGTCACCCCAGTTTGGACCCAGCCATATGCAAATCAGTCTTGACCCTGTTCCTCGTGTGAACAGCCCAGCCCGAACTGCCAGGCCAGGTCCTCCTTGGACCAGAAACAAGCATCCTGGGACCGATTTCAGGGTATCACCCTTCATCAGCCAGGCTAGCTTGAATCCATTGACACAGTGAGCATGGGACCCACATTTGGGCATACCCTTCCCACCAAGGGCAACTTTAGCTACACAAAAGGATGATGGACGGAGTGCTTAACAATGCAAACACCCACCACAGGTCACAGATCTGGGTTTAATCCATTGTTCTCTTGCTTAGTAGTTCATCTTTACTGAAATCAGGGGATGTTAACATCAATTTCAATCATAAATCAATAAGTCAAAATATGCAACGAATTTATTAGATTAAAGTGCATTAAGCATATTCCAAGAAGGATATTGTCCCTATTCTGAGATTAAAAGTATATTTGGGGAGAACGAGAAAAAGGTACCAGTCAGAACCCATAAAAAGCTCCAAATAGGGAGGTTAAAACAGAAAGCTTCAGAGTCAAATATCAGTTATCAATCAATGCAGAACTTCCAATAAAGAGATACTCAAGAAACTCAGTAGAGTCTCTGAGCAGCATAGATTCGGGCAGGGAAAGTGAAATGAAGCAGAATGAGGCTGAGTGACAGAGTGTCAGAGTGTCTGTCCTACTCTACAAATATGCACTGATTGTCAAGCACTAACCTGTTCGTCAGACAGAGACACAATACTGACCCAAGTTGCTTATTCCCAACTCCACCTAGACGTTGCGTGCCTCCCACTTGTACGTGATCGGCACAGGAACGTTCCTTGGAAAAGGGGATGGATGAGAAAGAGAGAGAAACACAGACATCGCCTGGCAGGATCAGGATGGCTAGCAGTGGTCTACAAAGAGGAGATATCTCCTATGATGAATTAAACATTAGTCAAATAACACTTTTCAAGTAACCAATATACTAAAACTACTCTTGGTCAATTCCCACAAACTAGATGTACCTGTCAGAGTCCCCTTTCTTGCTTTTGATGGCTCTCCCCTCTCTCTAGGGATCTTCAAGAAACAGTATGGAACCTTCATCCAGACACAATGTTTAGCCTTCTATATTATATACATGTATTCCCACCTTGCTCCCAAATCAATGTGGCCCCACTGGAAGACCTACCTAAAGTGTTCCAGAAACTCAGTGTACGTCTTGCTTGTTGTGTCTTGATGAGACTTTCTGAAACACAGTCACACTCATAATCATAGACATATATAGGTGATACAGAATGAAAATCAATTCTTAAGTATTTTGATTTCTCAAATATTCAGGGACTAATCAGCGCAGAGCATTAGAATTGGAAAGAACACAGTTCAGTGTATTAACCACACTGAGAGCATAGGTTTAATATACTAAAGCTCACTTTCGTATGTAATTGGTGTCCTCGCTGTCACATCACATTGACAATTGAACGTGGAAATAACAGACCATTTTTTAAACTAGTGTGTGCCAAGCACTTAGGGGGTCATTCCGACCCTGGCGGTCATAGACCGCCAGGGCCGGGGACCGCGGATGCACCGCCAACAGGCTGGTGGTGCATCCAGGCCAATTTTGACCGCGGCAGTAAAGCTGCGGTCAGAAAAGGGAAACCGGCGGTTTCCCGCCGGTTTTCCCCTGGCCTGAAGAATCCTCCATGGCGGCGCTGCCTGGGATTCAGACCCCCTTCCCGCCAGCCTGGTTCTGGTGGTTTTGACCGCCAGAACCTGGCTGGCGGGAACGGGTGTCGTGGGGCCCCTGGGGGCCCCTGCAGGGCCAATGGCATGGGCACTGCAGGGGCCCCCTAACAGGGCCCCACAAAGATTTTCAGTGTCTGCATAGCAGACACTGAAAATCGCGACGGGTGCAACTGCACCCGTCGCACTCTTTCCACTCCGCCGGCTCCATTCGGAGCCAGCATCCTCGTGGAAGGGGGTTTCCCGCTGGGCGGGCGGGCGGCCTTCTGGTGGTCACCCGCCAGCCCAGCGGGAAACTCAGAATGACCGCCGCGGTCTTTTGACCGCGGTACGGTCTTCTGGCGGTTCCCGCTTGAATGACCCCCTTAGTGTTCTTTAACGTAGGCAATGATTAGTATCACAAAAATGCGATATAAAACTCAACTATAACAAACATGTTCTTAGTACATCATTAAAATAAAAATTGTTCAACACACACTCAAGTCTGTGCTGTCATTGCAAGCTAACAACAATGAGCGTTATTATTCGGCAGGCGACAAGTATTCAAGTAACTAAGGACACTGATAATATGTCCTTCTAATGCGTGCTGCCCGTCTGAACATCCGGCAATCAACTATCAAAGGTAACTGGTAAGAAGCCTTTCAAGCACATGCAGCGCATTACCGCCTTTCATGATACTAATCTGCTTGATCTCTTCTTTCTAGGATCAGCATCAGTGATGCTGGGCTGTGGAATAGACAATCCAGGAACAAGTATGGAGGAGCAGAGAATCCCACTTTGCATCTGAAGACCTTTGATAGCAAGCAATCACCTCAAGACTGGTGTGGCTTTAAATACCTGCTGCACCTGGCCACACCCAGTCTGAGTCATGAAGATGCCACAAGCTCAGGCAACAAGTTGACACATGCCACAGATTCCTACAGGAGTTCTAAAAAAAGCATTGGCTCAAGTAAACATTTTTCAAAGGCAACAACAAGCATTGGTCCATGCAAGAGCAGGTGATTTGCTTTAGGGGCACATTTTACTAAACATAAAAAGTGGGTTCTGGAGCATATTCATTTTTGAAGGCCCGACACTAATAAAAATAGCAAAATCCAAGCTTTTGCAACATTTTTCTTCTTCTTTCTCCAGTCAGCCAATCAGCCAATCAGCTTTCAAAGTCTTCATGAGAACAGGAATATTTTGTGATCTCACCAGGAAACAATAGCCCACAAATAGCAATGTTTAAGTAAATCAGTTTTATCACCTACTTTGTATTAATCCACAAGGGTTCTCCTTAAATACTTTCCTTAGGAAAACTGCAGTTTTATGTCTGAACTTCTAAATCACATCACAAGCTACTTATTCATTCTCTCTACTAATAGGCATATTTACAAGCCCATCGCACCGCCAATGCATCACTTTTTTTTTTACTGCTCTGGTGGCACAGACTGCATACCCATATCTACTAGCCCACGCAAAGCCACTTTGCATGGCTTTTCATGGCCTCGCAGGTATGGTATAAGGCAATGCAGCCCAAGTCACTGCTTTGCCTTATACTGCCTCAGGGGGGCTATCCATGGGCATTGCATTGGGTTTCCCTATGCAACATCCATGGGTCTTGACGCATTCCCAGATTTACGAGGCAAAGTAAACCTGGGAATGCATCGAAACCTTGTGTGCCCACAGGGCAGGCTCAATTAAGAGAATTATCTTAATTTTTCCTAGTTTTTTTCCTTTTTCTCTGTGTGCTACATACAACACCTCCATTGATTGTTTTTGGGCAGAAAGGTGTCCCTGCCTGCACAAAAACAATCCTACATGCAATGCAGGCACTCTTGCACACTCGTGGAAGGGTGCTTGCCTTTTCACTAGGCAGCAAATTGTGCATTAGGACAGGGGGAAAGGACAGACATGCACCGTATTTTGAAAATATGGCATATTTCTGCCCTTTCACTGTGGCACAAGGCAGCGCAGCAAGGTTATTCATTGCTCTGCCCTGCACACTTTGTGGTAAGAAACCCATTGTCTTTGTATCTTTAGAAACATTTTGCAGAGTTAAATTCAACAAAAACATTTTAATACATGATTCTAAGCTATGAAAAGCATGCCTATGTGAAGGGCAAAACTAACTTCTTTTACATTGTTGTTGCTTTCACAACATGTCAGCTCGTCAGAAAGTAAGCATTTCATATTCTTAACTTAGGTCAGCTTTGCGGAAAATGCTGATTCAGTTATACAAGCCTAATATATGTAAATGTGGCAGTCTACTGCATTTACTTGAATTTAAAAGCATTACTTTTTGTCTAAGGCCTACATGTTAATTCTGCATGTTATTGCATTCATTTTAAAAAATTTAAAATACTACATCAACCTCCCCCTCTGATTGTTTCTAACCATGACAAATTCTTCACAGATAAATCTTTAGAGATCACTCTCACCTTCAGTTGAGTCTTTTCTCCTTCTTTTTAAACTCTCAGATTTTTCAACCTTTATATTCTTTACTGATGTAATCATTTAATTCGAACTTTCTCTTTATCTGTCTGTTTCTCTCTTAGTTCTTTCTCATGTCAAGATAACATTTGGTAGCTTTGTTAAATCCTAATGAAGTCAGGAAGCAAACAACAAATATTAGTATGGGTTCTACTATTGCTCTGAGAATTCTTCCTCCAGCTGTTGTCACCCAATTGCCAATGGCAGAAACCCCTTCCCAAAACATTCTAAAACAATTGTAGTTTCTAATGATTCTAATTCAGGTTCTAGGTCAGTTATGATTTTGGTGTATGCTAAAATGTTCTTACTTCAATCAGGAGTATATGTGCAGCAATGTTGAGCTGTCAGCATCTTGCTACTCCACCTTATTCCGTGAGTACAATTTCTAATGCTAATCAAATTTGCACAACCATTGATCTAACAGATATCAATTCTGTGTTAACCACTAATAAAGCTAAATAAGTAATAGTTGCTACTTTGTCCACTACTATTGATAGCCTTCTAATCTTTTCATCATTTAAAATCACCCCTACTGGTGAGATAATTGAACCAAAAATATATCTCACTAACTATCTTCCTTCCTTAATAATGTGTGTATGTCTGTGTGCTGGTGTCATTGTCAAAGCATATATACTACATAAATGATACATCTTTGGCAAAAGCAAAGCTAAATATCAAATATTCTCCCAATCAGTAGGTAATCTGAAATAAGTATCTTGTCCACAGATGAAATAAACTCCTGGAATAACTGATTTGTTTTCTTGTAAAATGTGCCATGAACCTCCTGACAATTAAAATGTATGTTCACAATTACTATTTCCTACAGGTTTCTTTTTAAGTTGGTTTCTTCTTCTGAAAACACATATTTTCCCTTTTGTCTTCTGCCTAAATTCAATTTTGGATAAATCATTCTCTTTCTATAATCATCTACTTCCTTTCTCCAAACAGTTTTTAAAACATCTTCATTTTTATTTTGTGCTGTGTGAAATGTGTGATCTTGTTTCTCGTAACATCATGAAAAAATATCTTCTCAAAGGGTCTCATTACACGAGTCAGCTTGTTTGTGTTGCCTTAACAGTGTCAACAGGAAGGAAAGGTCTAAAGAAATGCCAAGCTCTTTCCATTTCTTTTGCCTTTGGATGTAAATTCATGCTCTTCTGTAAAGTTACTTTTTAAATAATCATGTCAAAGTTAGAATAATAAGATTCAAAGTGTTCTTGCCTATACAGTAAGCTAAGCAAAATACTACATGTAATGGCATATGACAAAGGTATGTTACTCTTCGGTAGCTGATGAAGGTAAGTACGCAGACACATAACAGTCCTTTGTGTCTAAAGCTTGTGTGTATTCTTCAACTAATCTAGAATAAACATTTGTTGTGTAATCTCCTTTCATGTAGTCTATAAATGAAGCTTTCAGTTTATTCTCATCAATGTCTTGTGCAGATATCATGTTAGTTAATACAAATACAGATTCCTCTTTCTCTGGTGTGAAGACACTAATTATAATGCTATGGCTACTAATACCACTACTAAAAAGTAATCATAATCTTGTATCTAGCTCTGGTTAGGAGACACATGCTTTTCTACAGTCATATCTTTTCAAATGGTTAGCATAGCTGCAAACAATGTCAATAATTCATTTTTACGTTAGCTTTTGCACAAACAGCCTTTTAACTTTTTCTTTCTTTTACAGTTGGTTCTTTCAGCTTTATTTACAGCAATCTTAGCATAGTCATCCTCAACCCAACTCTGTCTTCATCTAACCAGCTATCCCTACCCATCTACTGCGGCCTTAGGTCTAGGGAAATCTTTTTTATTCTTTTTGTTTAGCACAGATCAGTTTTTATTTTAATCTACTGCGGTTCTCATTCAAAAAAGTTTTTAGACTACTTTTGATTATTTCAGAAATCTTTTGCAGCAGCTTTTTCCAATTACAAACTCAATATTACATCAAGGTGGTTCCGGCAGCACTTTATTCAAATTAAAACAAATCTGATATTGGGACATTTAGCATTTGATTTATGTAGTAAGTCCATTCAGGTGCTGAATACCACATACAAAGTAGTCTCTCTCTTTTTGATCTCCTGGGTGTCTGTTGATCTTCTCCGTCTGTGCCACTTATACAGCTTGTCTCTGTCTCTTCAGTGAGTGTTTGTGGTATGCGATCAGCTGACACTCTTGATCTCAATTTCTTTTGACCATAGGTTCTTGGCCATTCAGAATTGTAATTGACTTTTCTTGTTCCAGTATTTGTCCCTTCACCCGGATCTTCTAGTTGTTCTTGTGATGGCTTAACTGTCACTTCAGGTTGAACTCTTGTTTCACTTTCTTCTTCACCATAGACTCCAATACCACTTTGCGAGATATCAGGAATCTGGACTGATAAAACTCGTGTAGTTCCTAACCCCTTTTTCCTCCTTGCTGTTGTGCCTCTTGCGATATTGCTCCTTGTTCTTGTACAGCTTACGGTGGTACTGTCACAAGTGCTGTTGGTTCTGGCTCAAAGAACACTATTTCTTCATATGAATCGCTGGTTGTCTGTGTATGAGACGCATGCACACAGTTTGGTATTCCGGCACATTTAACATTTGGGATTAAAATCACCTGGTACGGGCCTTTCCTCCTCAGCTCCAGACAAGAATTCCTTACATGTTTCTTTATCAGCACCCATCACTGGGGTTGAGGTCATGGCACTGCTCTTGATGCAGATTTGCAGTGACAGCTTCAACTTGTCGAGAAACAGAATGCACCACATCAGCCAATCCTTTGCAGTAATCGCGTATCATGTCATCTGTTATATCCACAGATGCATTTGCAGGTTCAGCAGGCAATCTCATCGCATGCCTCATCAAAATTTCATGCAGTAACAATCCTGTCTTCCTGTCAGGTGTACTTCAAAGGCTCGTCAAGTCCAAGGTCATAGCATCAGATCATTTCAGTGAAGCGGATGAACAAACTTCCACCAACCGGGACATTGAGCTGCTCAAGAATCCCAGATGCCTCTGGACAATAGCAACAATGTAATTTCTGCTCCACGTGTAATGCTGCACACAACATTCTAAGGACCTTAGTTTAGTTTATTCGGTCTGAAATTAGACCATTAAAAAGCATGAAAAAAAACCATACATACAGCAAAATACAAAAATCACAATCATCCCGGAAAGGGAAAAACAGTAACACATTATACAGTACTTGTCCAACTAACCAAATGTTAAATTGAACTCCTCAGTTGGTGTCTCCTAGCTATAGAATACCAATTTCCAGGACATTTAAAAAGGGGCAGGTGGTATACCAAATCTTTCCTAATGTTGCCTGTAAAAACTGTTCTAGAACAGATTATATTTAAAAAGTAGTTCCTAAAACTTCATAAAATACTTCAAACTTGTGAGAATTAAAAACCAGACATTTAAAAGGTAAAGTAAGGTTTGCTTCATGTCATAAGTAAATTGTTCGGGGGAATTAATCTTACCATTTGCAAGGTGCTACATACTTGAGGTATTATGGATCGGTTTAGAACAAATAGTATACCAAATCAGTACTATACCTATAAAAACTGTTCTAGAGCTAGTTATACATAAAAAGGATTTATAATACTACATACAATGCTACGTACTTATGAAAATTAAAAACCAAACATTTAAAAAGGTAACATGGAATTAGTCTCATGTCTTAAATAAGTTGATCAGGGGAGTTAAATCTAACATTTACAGAATACTATGGGGGTCATTCTGACTCCCGCCGGGCGCGGTCACCGCGCGTCCGGCGGGAGCCGCCAAAATACCGTACCGCGGTCGGAAGACCGCGGCGGGTATTTTTAGTTTTCCCCTGGGCTGGCGGGCGGCCTTCAAAAGGCCGCCCGCCAGCCCAGGGGAAAACGACCTTCCCACCATGAAGCCGGCTCGTAATCGAGCCAGCGGAGTGGGAAGGTGCGACGGGTGCTACTGCACCCGTCGCATATTTCACTGTCTGCTATGCAGACAGTGAAATACAAGCGGGGCCCTCTTACAGGGGCCCCTGCAGTGCCCATGCCATTGGCATGGGCACTGCAGGGGCCCCCAGGGGCCCCGCGACACCCCCTACCGCCATCCTGTTCCTGGCGGGCGAACCGCCAGGAACAGGATGGCGGTAGGGGGTGTCAGAATCCCCAAGGCGGCGCAGCATGCTGCGCCGCCTTGGAGGATTCTGACGGGCAGCGGACAACCGGCGGGAGACCGCCGGTTTTCCTGCACTGACCGCGGCCAAAGCGCCGCGGTCAGAATGCCCTGCGGGGCACCGCTGGTCTGTCGGCGGTGCTCCCGCCGACCCTGGCCCCGGCGGTCTGAGACTGCCGGGGTCAGAATGACCCCCTATATGCTAAGATACTGTGAATCAGTCGCTAAAAACACAGGCAAGAGTAAAATCTGGTATCATAGGTAGGTCAACACAGATAATTTTATATGAATTCCCTAGCTGCCTAAAAATCCTCGTCCGCTAGCTGATGGACCTCTCTTCAGCCAGTAGTCTAGGGTCTAAAATAATCCTGCTACGAATTGTCCATGCTGCTGACAAGTATTTAGAAACAGAGCTTACTATCAATGTGGAAGTGTCATATTTACATAGTCTGAGGGCATTAGTTCGATTTTGTAATAACAATACCTTACACAAGGGAATGATCCACCTTCCTCTAGGACGTTTATACAGGGGGCAGAAAAATAGAACATGCTCAGGAGTTTCCTTGCATGAGTGACAGTTTATGCAATTGTCAGACATAGGACTGTTAGTCGGCCAGCGGGCCGTGAAGCTGTTCACTGCTAATGTTCCGTACCTGAGCTGAAGAAATAAGGCTCGGGCACGTGCTGGTATGGGGAGGTCCAGGAAACTTTCGGGCCGAGGTTCGTGTTTAACCAGCAGAAACTCTGCTGTCAGCCGGCCTTGCCCTTTGCGATGGAAAGACTCCTCGTGGATTTTTCCCCAATATCGTTCTTTAATCAGCAGTCTAGCATTAGCAGGGATCATCTCAGGATTTTCCCAGTAATGGGTGAAGCCCAACTTAACCCAGGCAGATTTCATCTCCCTCAGCCAACAAACTTTTTCCCATCCCCGGAATGGTGGTATAAGATCTTTAATTGCTGTTCTGAAGGGCTCAAGTTCTTCCGTTTTCCAAAGTCGGACCCAGTATAGAAGAGGCGTTAAACTAGCTGTATCTTTAATGCTATTTATGCCCAGGTCCAATCTTAGAGGAATCATCGGTGTGCCCTTCCCCAACCTAGATATATGTCTGAATTTTTTTTTTCCATTGGTTTGGAGGGTATCCAATTGTCTGTGTGACCCCCAAGGACCTTATTATTGAAACGAGTCCCCCTATCTAAGTCCAGAGAAACCAGCATTCCATACCTGGGTATTAACTCTCTCAAAAGCAGTTTAGATCTAGTGAGACTGTAATTTCTCCTTGGTGGGTAGGATTCTACCCATCAAGCAAAGATACACACTAGCGCTAAGACATATTTCAGCCCATTACAAACAGGCATATCAATAAAGTCCATCTTCATCCTGTTGAAAGGACCACCTGATCTCCGTACCTGAGTCAGTGTGACTGATGTTCATTTCCCTACGTTCATCTGTTGGCACGTTACATATCATTGGCAAAATTCTTCTGCAAACATACCCGATCTTGGGTTAAACCAGTTTAGTCTAAATAATCTCACCATTGTGTCCCTCCCTAAATGTGTGGGGACATGGAAATGTTGTGTCATGGGGGACAATAAACTGTCTGGTAACACTGGTCTTTCATCTGCTGAAATCCTAATGTATTTTGCGTGTTTCCCATATCCTGATCTGATCCAACCCTGCTGTTGTGCTTCTGAAACATTTTTATGCAGTCTTTTGAGGGTTTCTCATGTATCAGCTATGGACATCAACATTGAAAAGACAGTTCCTGCCTGAAATTTATCTGGGTATACTCCATTAAATGTGCATTTTTTGTTCATTGGTATGTGAGTATACGTATGCTATAAAATGAAACACAATACGAGCACGGAAACTTGAGATTGCTTCAAAAAATAACAAACTGTCTTTGTTTTGGTGCTAAAAGTATGTACACCAGCATGTATAATGTATGAGAAACTGCAATGCTTCTAGCAATCTCTTTACATCTTCTCCATTTCTTATAGGTGAGTCAGTTGAAGTCATGAAGCTTCCTTGTGACCATACCTCTCCAAAATCATGGACCACACCAAAGCCATACTGTTTATCTGTAAATATAGTCACTCTCATTTGAGCTATTAGACTGCAAGCTCTGATAAGGGAAATCAGTTCTGCAACTTGTGCTGAGGTAATACGTCAAAACCATGAAGCTTCTACAACTTCTTGAATTGTACAGACAACATAAGCTGCTCTTAGGACACCTTCATTGTTTCTCAGACATGAGCCACCCATGAAAATGACCTAATCAGGCTCATCTTTTATATCTTACCATAGCTTGGTGCATAAATCCATGACATCTATAAAATCATGCTCAAAATCATCATTATTTACGTCAGTTTCTGGCAAAAGTAGCAAAGTGGGTGGGTTTAAAATCTGACAGTACTTTAAAATAATCTTTTCTGATGCAAGGATTTGCTACTCATATTTTGTAAGGCTGGAATTTGTTATATACTGTATTTTTGTTCTGGTAAGCTGAATCTCTACAGAGTGACGGACTATAACATTTAAAGGATTTCCCATCACCATGCTTTCTCACCTCTCTATGCTGACACCAACAGCTGCCCCAGATTTTAGACAACCAGACAGCCCTGCAGGTACAGGGTCAAGGGTAGTTGATAAGTATGCCACGCGTCTTCTCAAATCACCATGTATTTGAGAAAGCACTGAGAGAGCTCAGCCCTCCCTCTCTCTGCAAAATAATGTGAACATCTTACTGTATTCCTGCAATCCTAAGGCTAGGGCTCGGCAGAGACTTTCTCTCAGCTCTCAGAAAGCTTTCAAGCATTCATTGTTCCATTGAAGCAGACTAGGCAGATCTTTGTGTGTCGGCCTTAGAAAAGGCTTAGCCATTAGGGAAACATTTGGTATCCACTGTCTACAGTAGCCAACCATTCCCAGGAACATTCTGACTTCTCTCTGTGTTTTAGGTTGACTCATCCTCAATATTGTCTCAATTTGTCCCTGTGATACCTTTCTTGTTCCTTTTTGCAAGGATATGGCCCAAGTATTAGACTTCTTTTTGACAGTATTGCAGTTTGCTCTGACACTTTTGCTCCCATTATAAGTTTGTCAGGCGGAAAAGGCCATCCGCCAAACTCCTGTGGTCAGGTCACCACCAGTGCAGTGACCTTCCAACTGCCCCTATTACAAGTTTCCTGCTGGGTCAGCGGGCGGAAACAGCCCACAACATTTACGCTGGCTCATAATCGAGCCAGCGGCAATGTTGCGGTGCGTAGCGTGCTATAGCACCCGTCGCGCTTCCCACTGTCTGCTAAGCAGACAGTGAAAAGCATGACAGGACTGTCCATGGGGGCCCTGCACTGCCCATGCCAAGTGCATGGGCAGAGCAGGGACCCACGTGGGGCTTCCTGCACCCTGTTTCCACCAGCTTTTCCCTGGTGATGCAACCGCCATGTGAAAGCTGGCAGGGAGGGGAGTCGTAATGCCCAGGGCATTGCAGTGCCACCCTGGTGAGTTAGGACCGCAAGCACCGCCAGTCCCTCCAGTGGAGGGAAACTGGCGGTGCTTACGGTCCGACTGTGGCTGATCCGCCATGGTCATAATGTGGGGGTCTGACTGCCGCCAAAGCCGTCGGACCACCGCTTTGGCAGCGGTCAGACCGCCACTGCGGGTCTGGAGGTCCTAGGACCGTCAGACTCGTAATGAGGGACTTTATGTCCATTCTTAGCTGTGTGATTGAGCAAAGCAATAATATCTTGCTTGTTGTTTCCTCATATCAATGACACTAATAAATGCCCAGCCCTCCCACTTGGTATTATTCCTGCTACTGTTTCTGTTGTCAAATTGGATGGTGGTGTTCCTGGAAAAACGACATTGAACTTCGCTGTGAAACGGACAGGTTCTACACCTTTGATTAGTCCAGTGTAATTTCCTGTAAAGTCCCATGCTTCTGGGTTCACAGTTTTTCTCAGATCAGGGGGCAACTTCTCTGTTGTTCCCACTGGATACAGTCCTGCAGCTTCTTTTTGGCCCAACTTAAACTTCACATCCTCATCATGTGTCTGAAACTCAACTCCATTCTGTCAGGGTTCCAGCACTCGCAACAGCATGTCCCTATAACGCGCAACTTGTATGCTAAGATCCCTGGAGCCTTTTTCCTTTAAAAGAGTGGCCTTCCCTCCCCAGGGTTTATGAAGTGCTTCACTAAAGGAATTATTACATGTGCATATATACAACTTATTGCCATAACATCCTAGGTGGCAGTGGTAAGCTTATAATGTACTCCTGAGTTCACTGTTTTGCTGTTTATGTAAAAATCCCTGGTGGTAGTAGTGGAACAGCAATACAGAACTCTGCATGGTTTAGAAATAATAAGCCAGTTTCCACATGACTTGCACGAGTGCTTGCAATCGTGTTACATCGGCCACTCCCAGCTGCACCCAGTCACTCAAGCACATGCTCCACTGCCTCACATGCTTCAGGTGGCCTTGTGAGCAAGCGGCCATAAAAGCCACTCACACACACAAGACAGTGCTTGGCCTTGTCGAATCTCCTCCACTTGGCTGCTCCTGGCTCCCACTTCTCCTGACTTTCGTGACAATTCCCACTAGGCCTCCTCAACTCCAGCCTGCAAGAGAAAAGACTAAGAACAACAAAGACATGAATAAGGTTTGATGCAAATGCAAAGCGCTGTGCGCCACCCACATGATCACTATCGCTAGCGCTACAGAGACTACCATTTACAAAGAAAGGCCTTGGCTGTTGGCATTAGAATTGCAATTGCTAGTACTACAGAGAATCATAATTACAACAAAAGGGCTTGGTTGTTAGCAATATAATCGGAGTAGTTAGACTACAAACATACCAAAACAGACTGGCATGTGTAAACAAAGACTTTTATCACACAGCATGAAAGACAACACACTGATTTAAAAACTGCAAACTTGTGGCATTTGAGACATTTGACAAAAAAAGAACTTATACCAATCATTGGGATTAATACTGGTCAATATATTTAAATTAAGGACTAGTGTTCTGCTTGTGAACCCTTGTTCCCTTATGCCATGATTCATAATACAAGAGAGTGTTTGGTGGTAAAAGCTCAGCTTCTCTTGTTGTAAATCATAGCACTGTTCAATCAATGTTGCTATGTTCCATGAATATCCCATGAATGTGAACCTTGTGTAGAACAGGGAATATATCCTATTTGCTATCCGGTGTGTTCTGGGTGAGACTACAGAGCAACTCTGGGATAATGTGTAATATTTGTACTTTCAAATGGACATAGAGACTGCTACTTATTTTGCCACAACATTCTGGGGTGCTGAAAGCAGTTGAGCAGTCATCAGGGCTGAGGCAGCAGCACACTGACCAGGTGAAAACGATCCGACTGCAACATCTATGTCTCTTGTCAATCCCATTCCCCGCTTACCCTCTGGTACTTGTGTCATCGCAGAGTCTCTCCTCTAATACTGAGATTAGTACTCAAGTTGAGAGGGGGTCCAAAATTGCTCCATTGAAACCACCTGGAATTCACCTTGAACATTGACCGGGTCTGAATTGGCACTAGCATTTGCTGAACGGGTACATTCTGCATCTGCAAACATACATCAGTGGAGCAAAAAACAAACATATCTTAGTAATCAGTATCCCAATTATTATTTCTTTTAAGTGTCCATACATGCATTCTTCATTCCTTAGTACTCTTGATCTTTTTCTGACTGGAATGTGACAACATTGCGATTTAGCTGAAAAAGCCCTGTAGAGGATGAAAAATGTGTCGGCTGTGAATAGGCTGTGAACATTAATGAGGAACCAACTGTTCTTGCATTTGGAATTTGAATACTATCAACAAATATGGCAGTGAATATTAATGAGAAAGTAATTGTTCTTATACTTGCCATTTAATATGCTTTAGAAACTATAAAAAAATTGTATCAACAATTGATATAAGGATTTAACGTCTATGTGGTGTTTGGAATAAGTAACATATGTAAGGTGAAGAACACTATCACCTTTGCTGTTGGACTCAAGAAAAAAGAAAAAAATATATCTAAATGTTTGAAGTGGATTTTTTTAGCATTTCTTTCAGATTAAAATGTATCATATATAGGTACCATGGTGCATGTATGGACACTTAAAAATAAATAATAGCTGAGATACTGAGGCCCGTATTTATACTTTTTTTAGCGCCACATTTGCACCGCTTTTTGACGCAAAACGGCGCAAACCTACAAAATACAATGGCATTTTGCAAGTTTGCGCCGTTTTTGCGTCAAAAAACGACGCAAATGCGGCGCAAAAAAAGTATAAATACGGGCCTGAGTACTAAGATATGTTTGTTGTGTGCTCCACTAATATATATTTATTGTTCTATAACTGACCTGTTGTTTGTCGTCCCAGGCTGCAGTTTTACACTTCTTGGCGACAGGTGTTTTATAATGTTAGAGTACTGTTGGACCTGGCCCTTTTACAGGGTCATTCCCCAGACGTTTTGCCTTTTGCCTCCTTATTTTTCTAACCTTTGTTGGCTAACGTAATGACTCTGAGCACTTTTTCACTGCTAACCAGTGCTAAAGTGCATGTGCTCTCCCTTGGAAAATTGGTATGATTGACTTATACCTAATTGGCATATTTAATTTACCTATCAGTCCCTTGTAAAGTTGTATCCCGATACCCCGGGCCTGTAAATTAAATGCTACTAGTGGACCTGCAGCTCTGCGTGTGCCACCTACTGAAGTAGCCTTTCAAACCTATCTCAGGCCTGCTAGCGCAGGGCCTGTGTGAACAATTTTCTGCCAAAGGGACCTGACATCTAAATTTACTTGCCAGGTCCAGAACTCCCCTTTTACTACATGTAAGCCACTCCTAAGGTACGCCCTAGCTAGCCTTATGGGCAGGGTGCCATGTATGCAGAAGGCAGGACATGTGCCAGGTTGCGTGGCCCATCCTGGTAGTGACAAACAGCCTAACTTGGTGTCTCACTGCTGCGAGAGCTGCCTTCTCATAGGATTGAATTAGAAATGCCCTGCCTTATGTGTAAGGGGTATTGTCTGATTTATGAGGGGTAGCGTAGGCATGTTTAGTATGGTTGTGACAGTGATAAGAAATGCTGCTTATTGGTGTAGGTGTATTTTTTATTACTATTACAGAAATGCCACTTCTAGAAAGTGTGCATTTATTTGTGCTTATGACTCTGGTGTTTTGCAGCTTGCCTCCAATCCATGTCTGGGCAGACTGACAGTTATGGCTTTGTGCATACTTTTCAGACAGCCTGTACACAGGGAGGGTGGAGGTGTCACAGAGGGGAATCTACATATTGTATACCCTTCCTGGGCTGAGAGAAGGGAGAGGCGGGGCACACCTGCATTTGTAAAGGCTGTGTCTTGGCCTCGCACAATAGGGTCATTTACCCCCCACTGATGTTTGGAGCCTGTGCTGGAGGAGAGAAAGGGCACTCCCAGAACCAGTTGTAACTGGTTGGAACCCTCTTTCCTCCCCATTATAAAACACACTGTAAACTTGGTGTAAGTACAGGGGAATTTTCCTCACAATTTAGACATTCTTTGGACACCGGACGCTGCTGAATGGACTCACCATGACCCACTTTGGACTGCTGTTGCTGTGCTGACCTGTGACCTGCCTGGTCACTAGGAGGAATTGCCACTGCTTGCATCCACTTGTTGTGCTGGCTTGTAGCTGGGATTCGCCAGTCCGTTGCCATTTCTTCTTTTTTGTCTCAAGAGGCAGGGTGCTGTGGCCCCTGACCCCTGTAACTCACTTCAGCATGAGGAGTGCTGCTTTGTTAGCTTAGCGCCTTGAAAGCACTCCTGCGTGACCTTTGTGTGCTTTTCAAAGCGCTTCCTGGCTGCCCAAAATCACAGCCGCAGTTTGGGATCACAGTGGTGCCCTTTGCACTTTTTGAAGCGCTCTACATGCTCCGAAATCACCGCTGCGACCCAGGTTCTGGATTGAACCTCTTGCTGCAGAAATCTTGTCGTATTAACACTGCACCGCCGCAGCATTCCTTGAAGCGCAAGTGTTGCACTGCCCCTGGGACCCCCTGGGCACCCTGGATTCGTAAACAGGAGCAAGCGCGCTCCTTCTGTGTCCCCGGGGTGAACTGCACTCTCAGGAGCACCCACAGTGCACACACCAGCACCTGTATCTGGTGCATCACCGCTGCGGCCCGGACTGACAAAGAAGAAATGAGCCGTGCCTCCCGATAGGCAGCCCGACCCCGTGCGCAGTCACAGGCTGCTGATTCCCGCTAAGGAAGGGGAGAAGGGCGCCCTTTGGGAGCCCCACAGGATTATTGCAGCCCCCAAGAGGAGAGCGGGGCTGCAACTTCTTCTCCATTCTCCCTGATGCTCGCGGGTGGGGCAGGAGCCTCGTCGGGGGCCCTACTTGGTCGTCTTTGGGGCCCTTGTTGTTGTTTGGGCTTCTGTGGCCCCCACAGAGATCGCAGGCCCCAGGAGGGGCCTGTTTTCTGCAGAAGAAAGGGTACAGACCGCCCCTCTCCCCCCAGGAGCACTGTGTGGCGCCCGTTTCGCGCATTGGAGCGCCAAGGGCCCCCATGCTCATCTTCTAAGCACTAGGAGTGCCTTTTCTTCATAAAACCGGGTACTTTTAGGGATATATTTGCTCTGTGAGCTTAGTATGGATGTTGATTAATATGTTTCCTACCTGCTTTTATGATGCTATACAGGTGTGCTGATGTTCCTTTTATGGGCATGACATGCTGATATGTATTTTTATGACTTGTGATCTGTTTTCTAATGTTCCTTTTATGGATATTTACAAGGTATTTATGACAAGTACATAGATTTCTTTACTGTAATTCCTGACTACTGCTTATGTTGAGGAATCCTGAGTACTTACATGTTCTAATGTGACAACTTCTTATTCTTGCAGAGTATTAGTAACTTGTGTAACGTTCTGACAACTGCTGAGGTAGCAGGGTATTACTGACGTGTAATGTTGGTCTAATTATGCTTTGTGCAATACAGTTTATTTTTACATAGCTCAGTGTTGTGTTTACTTTGTGGTGTTCATCTTCCATCACGTGTTGTGTGTGTTGTGCAAACGCTTTACACATTGCCTCCGGGTTAGGCCTGAATGCTCGTGCCAAGCTACCAAGGGGGTGAGCAGGGGTTATCTTTGACGTGTAACTCCCTAGCCCTGACTAGAGTGGGTGGGTTTTGCCTGGCTTAGGTGCATACCCTTGCCAACCAGAAACCCCATTTCTAACAAGTACCACGCTATTTCATTGCAGGACCTTACATTGATCTGCAGGGATGTGCAACTAAGAAATCACTGTCGCCTTGCTCAGTTTCAATTCATTCTGCATCTGATTTTCTCCTTGCATTTGGCTACTACCACTCATCTGGATTAAGCCTACACTCCCTCTTCCAATGCTTGCTCTTGTTACAAAATTGACAAGGAGTGGTTTTCTTCAAAGTAGCAACAACCACACCAGAATTCAGATCAATCAGAACCCCTCGATCTCTATCCTGAGAATCAACCATACTCCCTTGAACACCTTGAAGTCCACCTTGAAAGCTAACCCTCTGCATTTCATTCTGAAAACCAACACCTTGCATTGCACCAACATTTCCTGCAAATTACTGACTCTGAAAACCTTTCTGTGCCATTTTCGTCTGGGCTAAAATACACTTTTCCTTAAGCTTCTTTCGCTTCATCTCCTGTTCATTTTCGTATATTAGAATCTCCGCCAATGACTTTGTCTGCCAGCAAAGCACATTCTGTTGTATATAGTGACCTCTGGTCTCAATCCAATACCACACTGTGAGATAAACAATCTCATATCACTTGGCTCAAGATGCGATTGACCAGTGTGCTACTTGAATGCTTCAACAACCGTTCATAATAGTAATGCACTGACTCTTTCACCTCTTGCTGAGTTCTATTTAGATAATCCAAATACATTGGAGCTACTTTGCCTTTCTTGAAAGTAATTGTCGTAGTTGGACTGTTGCTCTAGGCAAGACTGCTGGTTTAAGGATCACAATACTTATGTTTGTAGGTGACTATGCCTATCCTACAACAAGTCGCAACTGTAGTCCCAACCCTTCCGCTCACTAGCAGCACCTCACCGAAACCCAAACAGTTAAAGGTGATTTGTGGCATCCTTTACGCATGGACTCAAGAGTATAACATCTCAGGGAGTGTCGTGGTTAAACGGAGATTAACCCTTTCTCACAGATACATTAGTCTCAACCAAACACAGGCAATAACGAAGATGCAGTAAGATTTCAATCGTTTTTATTCAACACAATCTGCAATCTGCGGTAAATTGCACGGGCTGCAATGATTAGGATAATGAACAGTGCAAGAGACAGAATGGTACAGACAAGAGTCATGATTATAAAGACCCTCACCATCTTGCAATAACATGGAAAGACATAGGATGCGTAATATGTCCTAATACTCTATCATGATAGGCCTAACCTTCTACCTAAAGGAGAGCTGGGTATTTTAAACCTAATCTGCCAATGCGATGTCCCTGGAAGGAGCCCCCAACCCTTGTTACCTTGGAATGAGGTCTGTAGCTCAGACTCCGTAGGAAAACGAAGTCCAGGTCAGCATCAAGGCGACGTGCAGCAACGATAGCAGCAATGGTATCTGGAGGGAATCCCTCTGATTATCTGTCTAAAGTGAGGTGTATTTATACAGATCTAATTGGAACCCTGACGTAGGTTGTTCCCAAACAATAGATAACACAGCATGCTTGGGACTGTAATTAATATAAACAATTCCCTCAAAAGTGTGAAGAGGGAAAGTACCCAGTGTGAATACCTACAGTTTCTTTGTCTTTGTCGCTTGATTTGACGCCTTAGCGCGGTGGCACTGATAACATAAACTTAAACAAATGGCCTAACTATAAACATGGCAGCCATCTTAGAAGAATTAATTAAATAAATGGGCTAAGACAGAGCAAGCTAAGTAGGTTAAAAGTCACTAGGAGACGGGGACACGAGTCTGCAAGCCAAAAGGCTAAGCTAACTCCTGTTATCCCATTAAAACAAACTAGGATGCACTAAACCCTTCCCATTGTCGTAACAAGTATGATGCCATAACTGGACGCCACCGAAGGTGAATGAATCCAAAGGCTAAAAAACTGCTCTGGACTAAAAGCTAAAAGCAAAGGAACTAGTTTAAAAAACATATTTAAAATTAATAGCTTAAAAACATACGAAGAGACTTAGGCCTCATTACAACCCTGGCGGTCGGTGTTAAAGCGGCGGTAATACCACAAACAGGCCGACGAAAAAATAAATGGGATTACGACCGAGGCGGAAACCACCAACATAGACAGCCACTTTAACAGTCCGACCGCCACGGCGGTAGAAACAAACACCGCGGCGGTCACCGCAAACAGACAGGTGGAAGACAAAGTACCGCCCACTGTATTACAAGAGGCCTATCCGCCACCTTTTCCAGGGCGGAACCAACGCTATCAAAAGCACGGCAGAAACAGTACACAGAAGGGAAAACACTCACCTCTCGACACCCAATGAGGAACCAGGATGCCATGGAGCCCGAACTTCAGGTGTTACCCATGTTGGTTTACCTCCTCTTCTACCAGGAGTACGACCGGTGGGGGCGGCGACCACGGTGAGTACTGCACCTACAACACAGGGGAGGGGGGAGGAAAGAGAGTGACACACACAAGCAACACCCCCACCCTCACCCACAACAACATACACACAAATACATGCAGCAACATTACATATACACCCCCTACCCCCTGGAAGAACGCAAGGACAAAAGGAAATGATTGTAACGATTGTAATCATGAAAAATCCATTAGTCAAAACTCCAAATTCAGTATATACAAATATGTACACCAACTACACAAGTCCGGATAGTGTACTAATAATTGTCCGTGGACCACTGGGCCCAAAATGCATGGGCGAAGCCCACACATGATACCTGACTCGAAACGGAGAGAACACTGCTGGGGCATCAGATCAAAAATACACAGGCACCTCAGGGGGGGTTGAGGGGGACGGGGGCACCTCAGCCTGATGAACGAACGACGCCACTGCTGCACAAGGGGGATCCATGCCCATTGCTGTATCCTGGGGAGTGCAAAGCCACAGCCTCTCAAGTCTCTCCAGTGGGTGGGTTGTCCACTGCTTTATCCTGGGGAGTGCAAAGCCACAGTCTCTCCAGTGGGTGGGTTGCCCACTGCTTTATCATGGGGAGTGCAAAGCCACAGTCTCTCAACTGGATAACAGTCTCCACTGGTCCTGGAGGGGGCCTGGTGCCCAGAGTGCGTCATCCTGCCAAGGACTGAGATAGTGGATGTGATACTCCACTGGTTTTGGAGGGGGCCTGGTGCCCAGAGTGCTCCACGTACAGTGTGGCTGGAACAATTCCCTCACCTGGGTGTGCGTGCCACGAGATTGGTGAGGTTCAGGTAGCATGATACGCCATGGAGGCAGCAACATACCCCACACTGCTGTGGCTTCACCTTCCACCTGCAGGTGCAAACAGTGATGGAAGTCATGGCTCATGGAAGCTGGCCAGGGTCCAGGAACTCTCCTCCAGCCTCAGACAACTGGCCACTGGGGATGGTAGCCATGTCAGCAGTGGTGCCAGTGTCCGAGGACGCTGCGGGGCCAATGGCGGTGCTTGCGGCGGTGTTTGTGGCGGCAGTGCTTTTGAGGGTGTCTGTGGCGCAGTGCTGACAGCGTTGCATGGGTCAGCACCTGCTGAGGGAAACAGCAGGACGTCTCCTGCAGCTTCGGATGGCTGCTCACTGGGGAAGAGGCTGGGGACTGTCGCTGAGGCTGTAGACGTGCTGGGGCGGTGCAGGTGGCAGTGCAGGTGGCGGTTGTGGTGGCGGGGCAGCTAGAGGTGTGCGCCACCATACAGGTTGGCGTGGTCGTGGACAGAAAGTGTGACACTGGTCCTTCAGTCGGTGCCACCATGCCCTCTCCTGACCTGCTCTTCTGCTTTTGGGCCTTCCCCAGCTTTGATGGTGCCGCAGTTGTTTTGCCACTATCCCCCTTTGTTTTTGCTGAGCCCTTGGTGGCTGGTAGTTTCGGCTTCTCCCTCCAGAATGTGGGCACCTTTTTCACCTTGGCAGGTGGCGGAATGTCCTTGCCCTTGCTACGTGGCACACTGGCAGCCCTGATGGGTGGCGCACTTGATGACCCCGCAGTTGCTGGCACCACTCTGCCTGGGGATGTGGTGGTTGAGGTGCTAGGCTGGGACCTAGACAGCTTGGCCCTAGGGGAAGGACAGGGGGTGTTAGCCACAAACAGTTTTTTAGACACACCGGGACGGGAAGATGGAGGGGGTTTGGGAGTGGAGGAAGAGGTAGTGGTGAAGGAGGTGTACGTCTGCTGAATTTGGGTGAAGGTGCATGGGCCGGAGGCTGTTGTGAGGTGGATGGCTGTTGGGTGGGTGTGTGCCTGCGTTTGTGTACTTTGGGAGGAGGGCTCACTGACACACTGGGAGAGGACACTGGGGATGTGTGAATGGTAGTGGGAGTGGTGAGTGCACATGAGCGGTGTGTGGTGATGGGCGTGCTGGTGATGGAGGTAGTGGCTGAGGATGTAGTGCATGCAGGTGTTAGTGGAGACGGGACAGGGAGGGAGGAGGAGGACGTGGAGGAGGCGGACACAGTGGAGGCAGTGAAGGTTGCTGTGTCTGCGTGGGGATGGTGCTTGTGTGAGTGCCTGTGGGATGTGTGGTGCTTATGTTTGTCTGAGCCACTCTTGTGTGTTGATGAGTGTGCATGCTGGTCAGATGGTGTACTTGGGATAGGCTGGGGTACAGGGGATTGGGTCTGGTTGGAGGAAGTTGGAGGGGGGGAGGCTGGACACAGGGACAATGGCTGCCATCAGTGCTGAGGCCAGAGCATGAAATGCTCTCTGTTGGCTGCCTGCCCAGAATGAAGACCCTCCAGGTATGCATTTGTTTGTTGAAAATGCCTCTCTACACCCTGGATGGCATTCACAATGGTAGATTGCCCAACAGTGAGGGATCTCAGGAGGTCAATAGCCTCCTCATTGAGGGCAGCAGGGCTGACTAGGGCAGGGACTGAGGTGCCTGGGGCGAAGGGGATGCCCACCCTCCTGGGTGAACGGGCACGGGACACACGCTGAGGGGCTGCTGGGAGGGCGGTGCTGGTAGGGGGGGGTGGCGGCTGTACCTGTTGATGCGGTGGGCACAAAGGTGCCTGCCACCGCAAGGGAGCTCCCATCAGAGGATGAGTCGCTGTCACTGCTGTCTGCTCCTGTCCCCGCCGTGGAGCTCCCCTCGCCCTCCGTCCCACTGGTGGCTTCAGACTTCGTTTCTTCGCCCTCCAGGGCCAAGTGGGTTGCAGCTCCCTCCGCTCCGGTGCCAATGCTCCTCTGCCTGATGATGCTATTGCACACAAGAACAGGGAGACCACAAAAAGGGGGGGTAAGACAGAAGAAACACATGTTCAGTGCATGCAACACCACTACCGTTGGCGGACACAACACACAGGAAGCAGCCCTATGCACTACGCCATGCACTGACAGTTCCTAGAAATTTCAGATGACCATGGAGTACGAGGCAAAAGACCAATTGCTGCACACCTGGAAGTCACAGGAGCCTGACTAGGTGTAGATGACTCTTACCACTGGTGGGGTTGGGGTGCCACATAGCCTGCCTCACAAGGGACCTTGATACCAAGTTCGCCCTGGTGTAGGGGAACCCACTGCCCACTGCCCACCTCCCCCACCCAGACAGCTCGTAATGCGCGCAGAGTCAGCTGAATGAGAGTGTACTCACCCCCTTGTGGCTGCTGTGATGCCCTCAAGCGCCCATCTAACTCCGGATACGCCACCGCCAGGATCTGGAGCATCAGGGGGGTCATGGTGCGACGGCCACCCCTCCCACGTTGGGAGGCCATCCCCAGCTGGGCCATCGCCGTCTTCTTGCTCCAGTGGTGCAGGTCCTCCCATCTTTTCCAGCAGTGGGTGCTCCGCCTGTGGTAGACCCCCAGGGTCCTGACATCCTTGGCGATGGCACGCAAAATACCCTTCTTCTGGTGGGTGCTGACCTAGAGGAATGGTACAGGGTTAAAGGAAATTACTTACCCACCCGGACCGTCATACTCATTGCCCACCAGTTCCCACCCATGCCCTGACGCACATACACTCACTATCCGCACATGCAGCCCTCAGTCCCCCCCATGTATCTTCCATCCACACCACTCAAAACAGGCATTGCCCATGCAGCATGCTCACAGTGTACTCACCTGTTTGTCTGGAGGACCGTACAGTTGCGTGTACTGGGGGAGGACCCCATCCACTAGTTTCTCCAACTCCTCCAAAGTGAAGGCAGGGGCCCTTTCCCCAGACACATGAGCCATTGTCGCTTCCAGACACAGGTCACAGCAGCACTTGCAGTGTAGGTCCTCTCCTGTTGAAGGTCAAGTATCAAGTGAGTGAACAGACAGAAAATGGCGGTCATGTCCAATGCGGGGCGTACCGTCACCGCCGGCGTACATCGTCATTGGCTCCTGTGACCCATAGGGCCCAATGTTAACCAATGCAGAATTGCGCTGCGGTCTTCGACCTCCAAACGCGATGTGTACAACGCCAGCGCAGTTACCTCATATCCCCTTGTCCCACCTTACAGGTAAGGCAGCCGCCATTTCAGGAGGCCACATGGGATGGATGTTAACTGCGTCACACCTATCTAGGCCGGGAATATAGACAGATACCAACACATTGCGGATTAATAACGTTTCTGCAAATAACACAATGTGATACCTCAGTGTTGGATGACTCTCTGCTCGCTGTTCTCCTCCATAGGGCACGTCCGCTGGGGCAGGTGATGAGATGGCGGCATCCTCTGGTGTACAGACCCTTGGTGGACCTGTCGACAATGGAAGAGAGACACATTCTAGTGACATACAGACTTGATCGTGCAACAATCCAGGAACTGTGTGCCCAGTTGGAGCCAGACCTGATTTCATCTATCCGCCATCCCACAGGAATCCCCCCTCTAGTGCAGGTCATATCTGTGCTCCATTTCCTGGCCAGTGGCTCTTTTCAAACAACAGTGGCCATGGCATCAGGGATGTCCCAGCCAATGTTTTCTAACGTGTTGTCCAGAGTGTTGTCTGCCCTGCTGAAACACATGCGCAGCTGCATCGTATTCCCTCAGGTGGAGGATTTGCCCACAGTGAAAGGTGATTTCTATGCACTGGGACATATCCCCAACATCATTGGTGCCATTGATGGTAAACATGTGACATTTGTACCCCCCGCAGGAATGAACAGGTGTATAGAAACCAGAAGAGCTATCATTCGATGAATGTGCAGATGGTGTGTTTGGCAGACCAGTACATCTCCCATGTGAATGCCAAGTATCCTGGCTCTGTGCATGACACTTACATTTTGAGGAATAGCAGCATCCCTTATGTGATGGGGCAACTCCAGAGGCACCATGTGTGGCTAGTAGGTGAGCCCAAGGTCCAAATACAGTTGACATAGGTGTCTGGGTATGGGGCTGTCCCTAAGGGTTAGTGTGTGTCTAACAGTTGTCCCTCGACATTTGCTGGTGACTCTGGTTACCCCAACCTGTCATGGCTACTGACCCCAGTGAGGAATCCCAGGACAAGGGCAGAGGAACACTACAATGAGGCACATGGGCGAACTAGGAGGGTGATCGCACGCACCTTCGGCCTCCTGAAGGCCAGATTCCGGTGCCTCCATCTGACAGGTGGCTCCCTATACTACTCACCGAAGAAGGTGTGTCAGATAATCGTGGCCTGCTGTATGCTGCACAACCTGGCTTTGCAACGGCAGGTGCCTTTTCTGCATGAGGATGTGCCAGATGGTGGTCTTGTGGCAGCTGTGGAGCTTGTGGACATTGAAGAAGAGGAGGCAGAAGAAGAGGATATCGACAACCGAAACAACATCATCATGCAATACTTCCAGTGATACACAGGTAAGAAGATGTCACTGCTTCCCACATCTCATACTATTGTTTGAGCTAGCATAAGTCTGTCTTTTCATTCAGTGTATGGACCCTGACTAGTCACTTTGACTTTCCATTTCACAGATCTGGGTCCCACTTTGTGCCCTCTGCTATGTTTACTGCTGGCCTACATCTGTGTTACATTGGTGCGTGAAGAAGTACATTGACATTGCTATATTCCATAGTTATTGCAATAACACATTTGTGAAAGCACAGATAGTTTTGTGATTGAAGTGTGTTTATTCTTGTGCTAATAAGTGGAGGGGGTTGTAAAATGGGCTGGGGTGATGGTGGAGGAATGTCCATGGCAGAGTCCAGTCTATTGGTTTCACAGGTGCATTGTCCAAAGGGGCATAGGAAGTGGAGCAATGGCAGTTTAAGGATGGACAGTGGGACAGAAGGGTGACATTCAGGGGGGTCTCATTTCCTGGCAGGGGTCGTGGCAATGTTCTCTGTCTTGTTCCTGGATCTCAGGGACCGTTTGCGGGGTGGTTCTCCGTCTGCAGGGGGTGGGGTGCTGGTGTCCCGTTGTTCATGTGGCAGTGCCTCCTGTCCACTAGCGCCGGCGGAGGTGGAGGGCTGTTCATCGTCCAGGCTAGTGTCAGGGGCTCCTTGTTGTGCCACTGTGTCCCTCCTGGTGTTGAGAAGGTATTCCAGCACCTCTGCAATGGTGACCAGGGTGGTATTAATGGACTTCAAGTCCTCCCTGATCCCAAGGTGGTGTTCCTCCTGCAGCCGCTGGGACTCCTGAAACTTGGCAAGTACCGTTGCCATAGTCTCCTAGGAATGATGGTAAGTTCCCATGATGTTGGAGAGTGCCTTGTGGAGAGTGGGTTCCCTGGGACTGTCCTCCCCCTGTCGCACAGCAGTCCTCCTAGCTTCCCTGTTGTCCTGTGCCTCTGTCCCCTGGACTGTGTGCCCACTGCCACTGACCCCAGGTCCCTGATCGTCCTGTGTTAGTGGGGTTGCCTGGGTTCCCTGTAGTGGTGGACACACTGCTGATTGACGTGTCCTGTGGACAGAGGGATGGGCCCGCTGGGTGGGTGCTGTGCTGGTGTTTCCTGAGGGGGGAGGCTCTGTGGTGGCTTGTAACAGTGGCAGGGGAACCGACTGTCCCGAGGTCCCAGATGGGCCGGGCTGGTCACCCTGATCCAGGCGCGCAGAGCTGCTTTCATCACTGTGGGCCTCTTCTGTGGGGGGACTGGATATGTCTGCCACCCCCTGCCCGGTGACGTTGGGTAGGGGTCCTGTTGGGGTGTAAATGCATAGTTATTGTATCTGTGTGTGCCACCGGGTGCAATGGGTGAGTGACCCTCTACTCCTGTGCTTGCATTATTGGCTTGGTTCTTGTGTGATTGGTGATTTTGGGGCATGAGTGAGTCTCTGTACTGGACATGTTTGGGTGATGGGTGTCCATGCATTGGTGTTACATGCAGGGCTTGGTTTTGGGATGTGTGTGTTGTGTTGTTGGGGTATCTGTGGGTTGTTGGGGTGATGGGTGTGAGGGTAAGGGTGGGACTATGTGATGGCATGCAGGTGGGGTGGGGGGATAAGGTAGTAAAGATTTGCCTTACCAGAATGCAGTCCTCCTGCTACTCCTGCGAGGCCCTCAGGATGCATAATTGCCAAGACCTGCTCCACCCATGTTGTTAATTGTGGGGGAGGAGGTGGGGGTCCACCACCAGTCCTGTGTACAGCAATCTGGTGTCTGGATACCACAGAATGCACCTTCCCCCGTAGGTCGTTCCACCTCTTCCTGATGTCATCCCGTGTTCTTTTGTGCTGTCCCACTGCGATTACCCTGTCGACATTTCTTTGCCATAGCTCCATCTTCCTTGCAATGGATGTCTGCTGCACCTGTGATCCGAATAGCTGTGGCTCTACCCGGACGATTTCCTCCACCATGACCCTGAGCTCCTCCTCAGAGAACCTGGGGTGTCGTTGAGGTGCCATGATGTGGTGTGGGTGATGTGTGAGGTGGTGTCTGTTGTGATGTGTTAGGGGATGTGTTGGTGTATGTTGTTTTAAGTAGTGTCTCTCTCTGGCCTGCTTTCAAATTTCTGGTAGTAAGTGTTTGTGGGTAATGTGGGTGTGTGTTTTATATTGGATTGGATGTGTGGGTGTGGTGTGTGTATGTGTATCAGGTGTGTGTATTTCGAATTGTCCAATGTGGTTGTGTTTTGTTAGTGTGTGTGTATTTTGAGCATGGAGGTGTGTACCACCAATGGTTTACCGCGGTTGAAAGACCGCTGCGTTGATTTGTGGGTCGTGATTGTGTGGGCGTATTCTTGTTGGCGTGACGGTGTCGGTTTTGGTATCGCCAGTTTATCACTGACCTTTGGTGTGGCGGACTTGTGTGGGTGTCTGTATTGTGGCGGATTCCGGGCTGTGGGTCTTAATACCTGTAGCAGAATTCTGCGGCTGCAGCTGTATGTTGGCGGTCTTCTGCACGGCGGTAAGCGGGATTTACCGCCAGGGTTGTAATGAGGGCTTTAGGCCCTCATTACAACCCTGGCGGTCGGTGATAAAGTGGCGGCAATACCGCCAACAGGCCGGCAGTAACAAAAATTGAATTATGACCATGGCAGACACCGCCGAAACAGACAGCAACTTTAACACACCGACCGCCACGGCGGTATCAACAAGCACCACAGCGGTAACCGCCAACAGCCAGGCGGAAGACAATGTTCCGCCCACAGTAATATGACACACCTCTCCGCCACCTTTTCTGGGGCGGGACCAACAACATCAAAAGCACGGCTGAAACAGAACACAGAAGTCAAAGGACTCACCTCTGTAGACTCAGGGAACAACTACGACGCCATGGAGCCCAAGTTGCACATTTTTCCGATGTTCGTCTACCTTCTCCTGCACTATGACTACCAACGCCGGCGAAGACGACCACGGTCAGTACTGCCACCTAGCACAAAGGGGAGTGGGGGAGGAAAAGGAGAGTGACACACAATCGCAACACCCCACCCCCAACACCATACACACAAGCAGATGCAGTAACATTACATATTCACCCCGTACCCCTCAGGAATAATGCAAGGACAAAATGATTGTAAGAAAGTGAGTGCAATACCATAAAATAACAGAAATAAATGCATCAAAATACAAACGTATTTACATATTTACAAATGTTGGGACACCGCCCAGTCCTCAATGTCCATGGGCCACAGGGCCACATCACATAGGGCAAGGCCCTACCTCATTCCTGCAACAACACGGAGAGAACAGTGCAGGAGCATGAGGTCGAAAATACACAGGCACCTCAGGGGGATGGGAATTGGGGGGCACCTCAGCCGGAAGATGGTACAACGCCACTGGTCCTGGAGAGGGCTACATGCCCTGTGCGCTGTCCTGGGGAGTGCAAAGTCACAGTCTCTCAAGTGGGTGGTTTCCCCACTGCTTGGTCCTGGGGAGTGCAAGGCCACAGTCTCTCAAGTGGGTGGTTTGCCCACTGCTTGGTCCTAGGGAGTGCAAGGCCACAGTCTCTCAAGTGGGTGGTTTGCCCACTGCTTGATCCGGGGGAGTGCAAACCCACAGTCTCTCCAGTGTTTGGTTTGCCCACTGCTTGGTCCTGGGGAGTGCAAGGCCACAATCTCTCAAGTGGGTGGTTTGCCCACTGCTTGGTCCTGGGGAGTGCAAGTCCACTGTCTCTCTAGTGGATGGCTTCTCCACTGGTTCTGGAGGGGGCCTTGTGCCCAGTATGCTGCATCCTGGGATGGATGGGCTGAGTGGATGGCTTCTTCCACTGGTTCTGGAGGGGGCCTTATGCCGAGTGTGCTGCATCCTGGGGAGGATGGGGTGAGTGGATGTCATCTTCCACTGGTTCTGGAGGGGGCTTCGTGCCCAGTGTGCTGCATCCTGGGAAGATAGGGTGAGTGGATGGCTTCTTCCACTGGTGCGGGAGGGGGCCTTGTGCCCTGTGATGCAGATCTTGGGGAGTGCAAGGTCACGGTCTCGCACCTGGGTGTCACTCCTACAGTACTTGCAGGGGCCAGGACGCACCACAGTCCATGGAGGCAGGACTACACACTGCCCGCCGGCGGTGACGGCTGCTCAGTGGTGGCAGTGGCAGAGCTGATGTCGGGGCTGGCAGTGGTAGGGGGAGGCCCGATCCCATCCCCTGCAGCCTCAGACAGCTGCCCACTGGGGCTGCCGATGCTGGCAGTGGTGCTGGTGGCAGTGCTGGCAGTCGTGCGGGGAGGCTCCAGCCCATCCCCTGCACCCTCAGATGGCTACCCACTGGGACTGCTGCTGCTGGCAGTGGTGCTGGTGGTGGTGCTGACAGTGGTGGGGGAGGCTCCAGCCCTTCCCCTGCAGCCTCGGACGGCTGAACCACCATGGTTGGTGGTGGGGGCTCAGAATGAGTCCCATCACCAGGCCTCCTGTCCTTCCTGCCTGCAGGTGCAGGCCCCTTAGCCTTCCTGTCAGCAGCCGGGGATTGCTCTTTGCCCTTCGCTTTCTCAGCTGGTGGTGCCTCCTTGCACTTCACTTTTCCAGCTGGTGGTGCTTCCTTGCCCTTCGCTTTCCCAGATGATGGTGTCTCTTTGCCCTTTGTTTTCCCAGCTGGTGGTGCCTCCTTGCCCTTCACTTTCCCAGATGGTGGTGCCTCCTTGCCCTTCGCTTTCCCAGCTGGTGGTACCTCCTTGCCTCTTGTTTTCCCAGCTGGTGGTGCCTCCTTGCCCTTAGCTTTCCCAGCTGGTGGTGCCTCCTTGCCATTCCGTGATGCACCTGGTGCTGGCACATGTTCTGTACTACTGGCTGGTTCCCGGGAACCTCTCCCACCTGCAGTAGCTGTGGACACTACTGTGGCCGTGGACTGTGTGGCTGAGGTGCTCGCCTGGGTTCTGACCACCCTGGCCTGACGTGAAGGACTGGGGGAGGGGTAGGGAAGAGGTCAACGGTGGCGAGGAAAAGCTTCTTAAGTACATTGGGGTGGGAAGAGGGTGAAGGTTTGGGAGTGGAGGAAGAGGAAGTGGTTGTAGGAGGTGTCAGTCTGCAGTGTTTGGGTGCAGGTGCATGGGCTGGATGCTGTTGTGAGGTGGATGTCTGTTGGGTGTCTGAGTGCTTGCGTGTGTGTACTTTGGGAGGAGAGGGCACAGACACAGTGGGAGAGGACAGGGGATGTGTGCATGGATGTGAGGGTGGTGACTGCCAGTGATGGGTGTATAGTGATAGGCGTGCTGGTGATGGAGGTAGTGGATGAGGATGTAGTGCATGCAGCTGTGAGTGGAGATGCAACTGGGAGGGAGGTGGACGAGGAGGAGGAGGGGGACACAGTGGAGGCAGTGGATATTGGTATGTCTGATTCCGGATGGTGTTTGTTTGAGTGCCTCTGGGATGATGTGTGGTACTTGGGTTTGCCTGAGCCACTCCTGTGTGTTGTCCTGGGTGCATGCTGGTCTGCCTGTGTGCTTGGGATAGGTGGGTTTGAGGGGAATGGGACTGGGTAGAGGAAGTTGGAGGGGGAAGGCTAGAAACAGGGACAATGGCTGCCATCAGAGAGGAGGCCAGTGCCTGGATTGATCTCTGTTGGGCCACCATGCCAGAGTGAATGCCCTCTTGGAATGTATTTGTTTGTTGCAAATGGGCTGCCAGCCCTTGGATGGCATTCAGTATGGTTGATTGCCCAACAGAGAGGGATCTCAGGAGGTCAATAGCCTCCTCACTCAGGGCAGCAGGGCTAACTGGGGCAGAGCCTGAGGTGCCTGGGGCGAAGGAGATGCCCACCCTCCTTGGGTGAGCGGGCACCTGAAACACGCTGAGGGGCTGCTGGGAGGGCGGTGCTGGTACGGGGGTGGCGGCTGTACCTGTAGTTGGGGTGGCCACAGAGGTGTCCGCCACCACCAGGGAGCTTCCATCGGAGGAGGTATCACTGTCCAAACTATCCCCTCCTGTCTCCACTGTGGTGCGCCCCTAGCCCTCCGTCCCACTGGTGCCCTCACCGTCGGTGGGTTCGACCTCCTGGCCACGTGGGATGCAGCTCCCTCTATCGCGTTGACTCTGCTCCTCTGCCAGATGATGCTAATGCACAAAAGGACAGGGTGACACAACAAAAACGGGGTGAAGAGACAAAGGATACACTTGGTTAATGATGCCACCAACACCACCATTGGTGTACACAACACACTTACACACAGGGAACAGCCCTACGCATTAGGCAATGCACCACCAGTCACAATGCTAGACACCAAGGGACACCTAACTCCAATAGCAGCATACCTGAGACCCACAGAGCCCTGCCCACTAGTGGATACCTACTAGCTTGGTTGGAGGTTGTTCACATCATACCCTGCCCAACATGGGACCTACCCTGCAATGTCCGACCTGGCTTAGGGGCACCCACAGGCCCACATCCCCCATCCGGATGCCACCACACCTCGTGCAAGTAGTATATTGGGAAACTGTACTCACCCCCTTGTGGCTGCTGTGATGCCATCAAGCACCAATCCAGCTCTGGATAGGCCACCGCCAGTATGTGGGCCATCAGGCGGGGTCAGGGTTCGATGGGCACCCCTTCCTCGTTGGGAGGCCATCCCCAGCTGGGCCTCTGCCATCTTTCTAGCCCAGCGTCTCAGGCCCTCCCACCATTTGCGATGCCTGCTATAAACCCCCAGGGTCTGCACGTTGTTGGCGATGGCACGCCATATACCCTTTTTCTGATGGATGCTGACCTGCAGAGAAATACACATAGACAAAGGGATCAGTCAGATCTTCCGGCATGTTACACTTATGTCCTACCATAGTCCTCACATCCACTGACGCACAGACATTGCCCACCATACATGCAGCACACTGCCCAGGACCCTTCCACCAACCCCGCTTACACGAGGCCCTCACACACAGCACTCCATTCATTCATGCCCCATGCATCGTGCTCACAGTGTACTCACCTGTTGGTCTGGAGGCCCATACAGCCTTCGGTACTGGAGTAGGACCCCATCCACCAGTCTCTCCAACTCTTCAGCGGTGAAGGCAAGGGCCCTTTCCCCAGTGACTCGAGTCATGGTAGGTTCCAGACACAGGTCACAGCAGCACTTGTAGTATAGGTCCTCTCCTGTTGAAGGTCAGGTAGCAAGTGAGTGAACAGATAGAAAATGGTGGTCACGTCCACAGCGGTGCGTACCGTCACCGCCGGCGTACATCACCATTGGGCGGTGTACCCCATAGGGGCCAGTAATAACCAATGATGAGTTGCACGGCGGTACTCGACCTGCTCCCGCTACAGTGCACATCGTCAGTGGAATTATCCCATTTCCACATGTCCCTCCATACAGGACAGGCAGGTGCCATTTCGGGGGGGCAAGCCATGGCACCTAACTGCGTCACAGTACACATATGCACCATTTGGGGCTATGTAACAATATACTGTTACAGTCACAACATGCAATGCAGTGTAGTGTTTGGAAAAATGGTAACCTGACCAGCTGCTCACCGTTTTGCCCCCTAGATTGCAACCGCTGCGGATGAATAGGAGATGGAGACATCCGCCCATGTACATACCCATGGAGGACCAGGCAATTATGGAGAACAGGCACATTATCCTCACCTATAGACTTGACAGGGCCACAATCACAGAGCAGTGTGCCCAATTGGAGCCTGACCTGATATCTGCTATCCGTCAGCCCACCGGGATCCCCCCTCTTGTGCAAGTCCTATCTGTGCTCCATTTCCTGGCAACTGGCTCCTTCCAAGTGACAGTGGGTTTGGCAGCAGGAATGTCACAGCCAATGTGCCCAATAGTGCTGACAAGAGTGTTGTCTGCCCTGATTAAACACATACGCAGCTACATTGTTTTCCCACAGGTAAAGGATTTGGCTGCAGTGAAAGCTGAATTTTATGCAATGGGACATATCCCGAACATTATTGGGGCTATTGCTGGTACACATATTGCATATGTCCCCCCTAGAGAAATCAACAGGTGTTCAGGAATAGAAAGAGCGTTCACTCGATGAATGTGCAGATAGTGTGCCTGGCGGACCAGTACATCTCCCATGCCAATGCAAAGTATCCTGGATCTGTGCATGATGCCTTTATCCTGAGAAATAGCAGCATCCCACATGTGATGGCCCAACTCCAGAGGCACAGGGTGTGGGTAATAGGTGAGCCCTGGTTCCCACCCAGTGTATGTTGGTGTATGGGTATGGTGTGGGCCCTAAGGGTTAGTGTGTGGCTAACAGTTGTCCCTCGATATTTGAAGGTGACTCTGGTTACCCCAACCTCTCATGGCTACTGACCCCTGTGAGGAATCGCAGGACAAGGGCAGAGGAACGTTACAATGAGGCACATGGGTGGACAAGAATTATAGAGAGGACCCTTGGCCTCCTGAAGGCCAGGTTTCGTTGCCTCCATCTAACTGGTGGATCCTTGTACTACTCACCCAAGAAGGTCTGCCAGATCATTGTGGCATGCTGCATGTTGCATAACCTTGCCTTGAGACGCCAGGTGCCTTTTCTGCAGAATGATGAGGCTGGAGATGGCCGTGTGGCAGCAGTGGACCCTGTGGACAGTGAAAATGAGGAAGGAGAGGATGAGGATGAGGACAACAGAACTGCAATAATACAACAATACTTCCAGTGACACACAGGTAAGACAAGGTAACTTCATATTTAATTGACAGTTTTGTGTTTGATATTGGCAGGCTGATTTTCCCACTTCTATAGCCACTCACTGTACCCTTTGGCATCTCTATTTTCAGATATCTGTGTCCCACTCTGGCTCCTGGTGTGTTGACTGCAGCTAACTACAGGTCATTCCTATGTATACATTACTGTACAGTTCAATAGCAATGTTAAACAAATACATAGTTCAATCATTTGACAGACTCCGTAGTTGTATTTTTTTTCCAAGGGTGTTTATTTAAGTGCTAATAAGTGAAGGGGGTATTGCAATGGGCTGGGGTGATGGTGGAGGAAAGTCCAGGTTAGAGTCCAGTCTATTTGTATCACAGATGCATTGTCCAAGGGGGCATAGGAAGTGGAGCAATGGCAGTTCAAGGTGGACAGGGTGACAGAGTGGGACACAAAGGTGACAATCAGGAGAGTCTTATTTCCTGGTGGGGGTCTTGGCAATAGTCTCTTGCTTCTGCCTGGATCGCATGGACCGTTTGTGGGTGGTTCTCCTTCTGCAGGGGGAGGGGTGCTACTGGCCTGTTGGTCCTGTGGCGGGGCCTTCTGTCCACTAGCGGCAGCGGAGGTGGTGGGCTGTTCATCAGTGTGGCTAGTGTCAGGGGCCCGTTGGTGTGCCCCTGCCTCCCTCATGGTGTTGGCCATGTCTGCCAGCACCCCTGCAATGGTGACCAGGGTGGGGTGGCTGTCCTTCAGGTCCTCCCTAATCCCCAGGTATTGTCCCTCCTGCAGCTGCTGGGTCTCCTGCATCTTATCCAGTATCTGGCCCATCGTCTCCTGGGAATGGTGGTATGCTCCTGGAGAGTCGGTTCCCTGGGCCTGTACTCCCCCTGTCGCATTGCACAGCAGTCCTCCCAGCTTCCCTGTTGTCCTGTACCACTGTCCCCTGAACCGGGTGCCCACTGCCACTGACCCCAGGTCCCTGTTCGTCCTGTGTTTGTCAGGTGTCCTGGGGTCCCTGTAGTGGTGGACACACTGCTGATTGACATGTCCTGGGGACAGAGGTATGTGCTCGCTGGATGGGTGCTGTGCTGGTGTTTCCTGTGGGTGGAGGCTCTGTGGTGGTATGGGACTGTGCCTGGGTAACTGACTGGAGGTCCCTGATGGGCCAGGTTTGTCATCCAGATCCAGGCATCCAGAGCTGCTGTCATCACTGGGGGTCTCTTCTGGGGGGGGGGGGACTGGATGTTGCTGGCACCTCCTCTCCGGTGACGTTGAATGGGGACCTATGGGGATGTAACTGCAGTGTTATTGTTTCTGCATGTGACATCTTGTGCATGGGTGTGTTGCCCTCTATGGTTGTTATTGCCCTGGCAGCTTTGCCTTGTGCGAGTCGCCATTTGGTGGGCTAGGTGATTGTCTCTAGTGTGCATTCTTTAGTGATGAGTGTCCATGCAGATCCTTGATGGGGGTCCATGCATTGGTGTTACATGCAGGGCTTGGTATTAGGATGGGTGGTTTGTGATGGGGTGTATGTGATGTGGTGGAGTGATGGGGTGAGGGTAGGGGTGGAGGTATGTGATGGCATGCAGGTAGGGGGGTATTAGTAATAAAGATTTGACTTATCAGAGTCCAGTCATCCTTCTACTCCTGCCAGGCCGTCAGGATGCATGATTGCCAACACTTGCTCCTCCCCTGTTGTTAGTTGTGGAGGAGGAGGTGGGGGTTCACCGCCAGTCCTCTGTACTGCTATCTGGTGTCTTGTTACCTCAGAACGCAACTTCCCCCATAGGTCGTTCCACCTCTTCCTGAATTCATCCCTTGTTCTGGGGTGCTGTCCCACGGCGTTAACCCTGTCCACGATTCTCCGCCATAGCTCCATCTTCCAAGCGATGGATGTCTGCTGCACCTGTGATCCGAATAGCTGTGGCTCTATCCTGATGATTTCCTCCACCATGACCCTTAGCTTCTCCTTTGAGACCCTAGGGTGTCTTTGTGGTGCCCTGGGTGTAGTGTGAGTGGTGTGTGTGAGGGTGTATGGGTTGATGTGTTGGGGTGTGTGCTGTAAGGTGCGAGGATGGTGTATGGGTGATAGTGTTAGGTGGCTCTGGTTCTGTGGGTGCTCTCGGTCTGTCTCTCTCAGTTGGCAATATTTTTTAGTTATAAGGGGTTGTGGGTAGTGTGGGTGTGTGTTTTATAGTGGTGTGGGTGTGGTGTGTGTATGTGTGTCAGGTGTGTGTAGTTTGAATTGTCCAATGTGGTGTTGTTTTGTATGTGTGTGTGTGTATTTTGAGCTCAGCAGTATGTACCGCCAATGGTTTACCGCGGTTGAATGCCCGCCACGGTGATTCGTGGGTCATAATGCTGTGGGCATAGTCCTGTTGGCGTAACAGTGTGGGTTTTGCTACCGCCAGTTTATCACTGACCTTTGGTCTGGCGGACTTGTGTGTGTGTCTGTATACTGACGGATTGCTATGTGTGTGTCATAATATGGGTAGCGGTATTCCACCGCGCCGGCGGTATGTTGGCGGCAGTCAGAATGGTGGTAAGCGGGACTTACCGCCAATGTCATAATGAGGGCTTTAATGTCGACCATGACAAGCACAGCAGGCCAAAAAAAGCATACTCTGAATTTTGTTTGGTAGAAAAAGCCAATCATTATTTTGTGGAACTATAGTCATGATCTTGAAGAGTGGCTCTAAAGACACCGACTAAAAAGTCATCAAAAAATTAGGCCAAATCGTCAGATGTAAGATCGATCACATGGGTGGATGGATTCACGGAGCAAAAGTGTGCAGTAGTCTCTTGTGCAGGTCCACCTGCATTAGTGCCAATCTCTGTAGAGTGAAGAGTCAACTCAGTCAACACAGAGGGGGTCATTCTGATACCACCAGGGTCGAACAGACTGGCGGTGCTTCCTTTGCTATTCCGACCGCGGCTGTAAAGCCGGGGTCGCCCAGCCGGGTCCGGCGGTTTCCCGCCGGATTTCCCCCGGCTGGGAGAATCCTCAATGGCGGCGCTGCTTGCAGCGTCGCCATGGGGATTCCGACCCCCTTCCCGCCAGCCTGTTTCTGGCGGTTTTCACCGCCAGAAACAGGATGGTGGGAACGGGTGTCTTGGGGCCCCCTAACAGGGCCCCAGCAGGATTTTCACTGTCTGCTTTGCAGACAGTGAAAATCGCGACGGGTGCAACTGCACCCGTCGCACCCCTGCAACACCGCCGGCTCCATTCAGAGCCGGCTTCAATGTTGCAGGGCCTTTCCCGCTGGGCCGGCGGGCGCTCTTTTGGGCAAACTCGGAATGACCCCCAGAGTGTTCATAGGTGGCCTCGCGGATCAGCCTTAGTCTCAGGGGGCTCGACCGTGTATGAACCCTCATCAGGGACATCAGCAGTTCTTGGTCCACAGGAGGCACTGGCATGAAAGCAAGAAACACTGCTGGCAAATGTTCGAAGAAGCACCATACGCAGAGAAAGACAGGCTGCATACCCGAGAGGAGTGGTCGGAATGACAATGACCAATCCCACTCCAATTCCTCCAGCAAGGAAGTATTGAAGATCTGAACCATGTGTTCACGGCACAGTTGTGCTGGTGGTAGCTGCTCCATCTCTCCGTGTAGCTGGAACAAAACAACCACTGTGAATCAGAAGAAATAGCAGCAGTATTCCGCCAATTAATGCCATAATTATAGGAAAGCCACCAAACACACTTGAAAAGAGTGAATGGATGGCCGATGGTATGACTCCGAAGATAGTCTGGAAGATTGACACAAATCCAGAACCGACAGCCTTAAAGAAATGGACAATCCCAGTAGTTCTTGAGGAGTTAAAAATTCTGGATACCAGCTTACCAAAGTGCTTGGGGAAGTTGGTATTTAATAGGGATTGTATCTCGGTTGATGATCTCGCAATCTGGAGAGCATAAGTCTCTCTAGCTGATGTCAACGTGACCTGTTTTTTAAACAGTAGTGCCATTAGTCTGCTCAGCTTATCATAATTTACACTAATAGTATCAATGTGAGGCCGCATTTCTGATACCTTTATCTCTCGTGTGGGGGGGAATAAAACATGTCCACAACACGTAACGACCTTACAGGCCGAAATCGTGTAGGCAATTCCCGGTTGCATACCGCAACAGCTTTGATCGCTCAACACCACATAACTGCCATTGGAAAGTACATGAAATGCTGGTTGAATCAAAGAGCCGGGAGTACCCTTCAGGAAACAGGCTAAGTTTGCGACCCCGCATTGCAATGGCCATGAAGGGACACTTGATTACATTCATTACATCATTGAATGACTAACAGTAGTCTCACATTCGCTTCCGCTAAGAAGTCCTCTGTTTCACCGTTCAAACATTTTTAATCAAAGGGCAACTCCCACTCTTCCTTAATATAGCTATCGCCCAGATGCTCATACCTGCCCACTGCAAGATGTTTCAGGCATTTCGAAAAACGAAAAGTGGAAATGGGCAGATTGATACTGTCGAAGGACTCTCTGCGAATGTGAAAGGCAACTTTTCTAACCTCTCTATATGAAGCATGGTGAAACTCGTTTCTTTTGTAGCCATTGTCCTTTGTTCCCTGGATAAATTAAAACCAGTGAACAATTCACTACCGTTAATGTATCCCGTTAATGTATCTCCATGGGATACGGCCATTCTTCAATGTTTGTAGCGTCCAACCAAGCTGCATAATAGAACGCAGCTGACTTTGTCCATGGTATAAACGGGACATGTCTGTCTGAATGATGTCTATCGTAGACGACACTATGGGGGTCATTCTGACCCCAGCCGGCGGCGGAAGCCGCCGGCCTGGCGGGAACCGCCAGAAGACCGTACTGCGGTCAAAAGACCGCGGCGGTCATTCTGACTTTCCCGCTGGGCTGACCGCCAACAGGCCGCCCGCCTGCCCAGCGGGAAAGCACCAGCAACGAGGATCCCGGCTCCGAATGGAACCGGCGGAGTTGCTGGTGTGCGACGGGTGCAGTTGCACCCGTCGCGATTTTCAGTGTCTGCCAAGCAGACACTGAAAATCTCAATGGGGCCCTGTTAGGGGTCCCCTGCAGTGCCCATGCTAGCAGCATGGGCACTGCAGGGGCCCCCAGGGGCCCCACAACACCCGTTCCCGCCATCCTGTTTCTGGCGGTAAAAACCGCCAGAAACAGGATGGCGGGAAGGGGGTCGGAATCCCCATGGCGGCGCTGCTTGCAGCGCCGCCGTGGAGGATTCCCTGGGGCAGCGGGAAGCCGGCGGGAAACCTCCGGCTTCCCTTTTATGACCGCGGCTTTACCGCCGCGGTCAGAATGCCCCCGGAAGCACCGCCAGCCTGTTGGCGGTGCTTCCGCGGCACTCTGCCCTGGCGGTTTACAACCGCCAGGGTCAGAATGACCGCCTATGTTTGTTAGTGAACAAATTCTGTTGGACAGAGTGTTCATGGCGTTATCGACAACTGCTAAAGCCTTTTCTAAGTTTTCCTTATCGATTTGCCTCAAACGCGCAGCAGCTTCTATCTCAGAAAGTTTCCATATCTCATTAAACATAGAATAGATGAATCGTTTAGAGCACTGATTCCTAGGACCCAACAAAAAGTCCTGCAAGTCTACATCTTCAGAAAGTGTGTTAAGGTGTTCTTTAACTGTGGCTAATGTGTTAGACTGTACCCATTGTTGCCACAGTTTACCCACACTGTATATAGTAACTATCCCTGTGTTTTGACCTGAGATAAAGCGCGAATCTGGCCGGCTAATCTTGAAACCCCCTGAGGAATTCAAAAAACGTGCCTGACAGCCTTTGGTGTCCACTGGCCAAATTAACCACCCGCCAGGACTGGAAAGTGAAGATTTATAGGTACCAGCCTGAATCCTTGCATCTAGCTCTTCCTCTGTGTTACTCAGGAAGAATTGCCAATCATTAAACTTTGCCGGTGTGGGAATATTGTGCGTGTTCATGTCTTTTATTTTTGCTAACCCTAGGCAGGATGTCTGTTGAATCATATCATTTAAAAAGATAATTTGCCCAAGAATCAGGCATGTTCTAAATAAAACTTCCCTACCCTTTCTTTGCCAATCTTGTGTTCCCCATACACTCTTTAAATCAATAGTGTTCTTCCAGTGATCGTAACCTTCAACAGCAAGACGGGAAACAAAGGAATCTGAATAAATCAGTTTAGTGTCTGTTAGCAAAATTTTCCTAATTTTTGAAGGAGGTAATTTGAAAAAATATGACTCTGAATTTCTTGCATCATGCCGAGAAAAATAAGTACATTTCTCTAAATAACTTTTCGGGCTTCCCACTTGTGGTGTCGAACAATGTTCCCACTGTGTGTAGTTAAGTTCTGGTCTATGGCCCTCATTACAACCCTGGCGGTCGGTGATAAAGCAGAGGCGGAAACTGCCGAAACAGACAGCCACTTTCACACACCGACCGCCAAAGCGGTAGCAACAAGCACCACAGCAGTAACCGCCAACAGTCAGGCAGAAGTCAATGTTCTGCACACTGTATTAAGACAGGCCTATCCGTTACCTTTTCTGGGGTGGTACCAATAACATCAAAAGCACAGCGGAAACAGAACACAGAAGTCAAAGGACTCACCTCTGGAGAATCAGGGAACAACCATGACGCCATGGAGCCCGAGTTGCACATCTTCCCCATGCTCATATACCTTTTCCTGCATTACGAACATCAATGAGGGTGAAGACGACCACGGAGAGTACTGCCGCTTAGCACACAAGGGGGGGGGGAAGAGAGTGACACACACACACGCAACATGCAACACCCCCAACACCATACACACAACCAGATGCACAAACATTACATATCCACCCCTTACCCCTCAGGAATAATGCAAGGACAAAATGAATTGATTAAAGTGTGTGTAATAAGACAAAATAGTAGAAATACGTGCTTCAAATTCTAAATGTATATACATAGTTACAAATGGAGGGACACTGCCCACTCCTCAAAGTCCGTGGGCCACAGGGCCGCTACACATAGGCCAAAGCCCCACCTTACTCCTGCAACAAAATGGAGAGAACACTGCAGGGGCATCAGGTCGAAAATACACAGGCACCTCAGGGGGATGGGGGGCACCTCAGCCGGAAGATGGTACAATGCCACTGGTCCTAGAGGGGGTCACATGCCGTGTCCAAGGCCACAGTCTCTCAAGTGGGTGGTTTCCCACTGCTTGGTCCTGGGGAGTGCAAGGCCACAGTCTCTCAAGTGGGTGGTTTGCCCACTGCTTGGTCCTGGGGAGTGCAAAGCCACTGTCTCTCTAGTGGATGGCTTCTTCCACTGGTTCTGGAGGGGGCCTTGTGCCCAGTGTGCTTCATCCTGGCAAGGATGGGGTGAGTGGATGGCTTCCTCCACTGGTTCTGGAGGGGGCCTTGTGCCCAGTGTGCTGCATCCTGGCAAGGATGGGGTGAGTGGATGGCTTCTTCCACTGGTTCTGGAGGGTCCCTTGTGCCCAGTGTTCTTCATCCTGGAAAGTATGGGGTGAGTAGATGGCTTCTTCCACTGGTTCTGGAGGGAGCACTGTGCCCTGTGATACAGCACTTGTGGAGTGCAAGGTCACAATCTCTCATCTGGGTGTCACACCCACAGGATTTGTAGGGTCCAGGACGCACTACAGCCCATGGAGGCAGGACTACACACGGCCCGCCGGTGGTGACGGCTGCTCAGTGGTGGCAGTGTCGGGGCTGGTGTCGGGGCTGGCAGTGGTGGGGGGAGGCTCCAGCCCATCTCCTGCAGCCTCAGACGGCTGCCCACTGGGGCTGCTGATGCTGGCAGTGGTGCTGGTGGTGGTGCTGGTGGCGGTGCTGGTGTTGGTGCTGGCATTGGTGGGGGGAGTCTCCAGCCCATCCCTTGCAGCCTCGGACGGCTGCCCACTGGGGCTGCTGCTGCTGGCAGTGGTGCTGGTGGCGGTGCTGGTGGGGGTGCAGGCAGTGGTGGGGGGAGGCTCCAGCCCATCCCCTGAAGCCTTGGACGGCTTCCCATTGGGGCTGCTGCTGCTGGTAGTGGTGCTGGTGGCGGTGCTGGTGGAGGTGCTGGTGGTGGTGCTGGCAGTGGTGGGGGGAGGCTCCAGCCCATCCCATGCAGTCTCTGACGGCTGAACCGCTATGGTTGGTGGTGGGGGCTCAGTATAAGTCCCAGCACCAGGCCACCTGTCCGTCCTGCCGGCTGGTGCAAGCCCCTTGCCCCTCACTTTGGCAGCTGATGGTGCCTCCTTGCCCTTCACTTTGGCAGCTGGTGGTGCCTTCTTGCCCTTCACTTTGGCAGCTGATGGTGCCTCATTGACCTTCCCTTTGGCAGCTGGTGGTGCCTCCTTGCCCTTCCTCGACGCACCTGGTGCAGGCACACTTTCAGTGCTGCTGCGGGTTCCCTGGAGCCTCTCCCACCTGCAGTAGCTGTCGAAACTACTGTGGCCGTGGCCTGGGTGGCTGAGGTGCTCCCCTGGGTTCTGACCACCCTGGCACGATGTGAAGGAAGGGGGGGTGGTAGGGAAGAGGTCAACGGTGGAGACAAAAAGCTTCTTAGGGATATTTGGGTGGAAAGAGGGTGAAAGTTTGGGAATGGAGGAAAAGGGAGTGGTTGTAGGAGGTGTCTGTCTGCTGAGTTTGGGTGCAGGTGCATGGGCTGGATGCTGTTGTGAGGTGGATGGCTGTTGGGTGTCTGAGTGCTTGCATTTGTGTACTTGGGAGGAGGAGGCACAGACACAGCAGGAGAGGACACAGGGGACGTGTGCATGGATGTGGTGGTGGTGACTGCCAGGGGGGTGTGCAGTGATAGGCGTGATGGTGATGGAGGTAGTGGATGAGGGGCTTCTGGGAGGGCGGTGCTAATACTGGGTAGCGGCTGTACCCTGCCACCACCAGGGAGCTTCCATCAGAGGAGGTATCACTGTTCAAACTGTCCCCTCCTGTCTCTGCCGTGGTGCTCCCCTCACCGTCAGTGGATTCGACCTCCTGGGCCATGTGGGATGCAGCTCCCTCCGTCGCCGGTGCCTCTGCTCCTCCGCCAGATGATGCTAATGCACAGAAGGACAGGGTGACAAAACAAAAAGGGGGGGGAGAGACAAAGGATACACTTGTTTAATGGTGGCAACAACACCACCGTTGGCGTACACAACACACACACACAAGGAACAGCCCTATCACTAGGCAATGCACTAACAGTCACAATGCTAGTCACCAGCCCATGTACAGGGATATCTAACTCCAATTGCAGCATACCTAATACCCAAAGACCCCTGCCCAGTAGTGGAGCGTACTAGCTTGGTAGGAGGTGGTGTACATCAGACCCTGCCCAACATGGGACCTACCCTGCAATGTCTGGCCTGGCCTAAGGGCACCCACAGGCCCACATCCCCCACCCGGAGACCACCCCACCATGCGCAAGTAGTATAATGGGGAACTGTACTCACCCCCCCTGTGGCTGCTGTGATGCCATTAAGCGCCCATCCAGCTCTGGATAGGCAACCGCCAGTATGCGGACCATCAGGGGGGTCAGGGTTCGATAGGCACCCCTTCCTCGTTGGGAGGCCATCCCCAGCTGGGCCTCTGCTGTCTTCCTTGCCCAGCGTCTCAGATCTTCCCACTGTTTGTGACACTGGGTGGTCTGCCTGCCGTAGACCCCCAGGGTCCGCAGTCCTTGGCGATGGCATACCATATACCCTTTTTCTGATGGCCACTGACCTGCAGAAAAATTCTCATAGAAAAAAGGTATCAGTCTGACCGTCCGGACTGTTACACTCATGTCCCACCATAGCCCTCACATCCCCTTACGCACAGACATTGCCGCCAATACATGCAGCACGCTGCCCAGTACCCTTCTACCAACCCCCCTACATGAGGCCCTCACACACAGCACTCCATGCATTCATGCCCCATGCATCGTGCTCACAGTGTACTCACCTGTTGGTCTGGAGGCTCATACAGCATTCGGTACTGGGGTAGGACCTCATCCACCAGTCTCTCCAACCCTGCAGCGGTGAAGGCAGGGGCCCTTTCCCCAGTGTCTCGAGCCAAGGTCGGTTCTAGACACAGGTCACAGCAGCACTTGCAGTGTAGGGACTCTCCTGTTGAATGTCAGGTAGCAAGTGAGTGAACAGATAGAAATGGCAGTCACGTCCGCGGCAGTGCGTACCGTCACTGCCGGCGTACATCATCATTGGCCACTGTAACCCATAGGGCCCAATGACCACCAATGAGGAGTTGCACGGCGGTACTTGACTGCCTCCCGCCACGGCGCACAATGTCAGCGGCATTACCTCATTTCCACACGTCCATCCACACAGGACAGACGGATGCCATTTCAGGGGTGGGGGCAGGCCAGGGCACCTAACTGCGCCACAGTACACATAGGTACCATTTGTTCCTATTCAAAAATATACTGTTACAGTCACAACATGCAATGCAGTGTAGTGTTTGGAAATGTGGCATACTGACCAGCTGCTCACCGTTTTGCGCCATAGATTACAGCCGGTGCAGGTGAGTAGGAGATGGAGACATCCCCCGTGTACAGACCCCTGGTGGACTTGGCAACAATGGAGGACAGGCACATTATCCTCACCTATAGACTGAACAGGGTCACAATCACAGAGCTGTGTCCCCAATTGGAGCCTGACCTGACATCTGCTATCCGTCAGCCCACCGGGATCCGTCCTCTTGTGCAAGTCCTATCTGTGCTTCATTTCTTGGCAACAGGTTCTTTCCAAGTGACAGTGGGCTTGGCAGCAGGAATGTCACAGCCAACCTTCTCAATAGTGCTGACCCGAGTATTGTCTTCCCTGATTAAACACATGCACAGCTACAGCGTTTTCCCCCAGGTGGAGGATTTGCCAACACTGAAAGCAGACGTCTTGCAATGGGACATATCCCCAACATCATTGGGGCTATGGATGGTACACATATTGCATTTGTCCCCCCCTCCAGGAGAAATGAACAGATGTTCAGAAATCGAAAGAGCTTTCACTCAATGAATGTGCAGATAGTGTGCCTGGTGGACCAGTACATCTCCATGTCAATGCAAAGTATCCTGGGTCTGTGCGTAATGCCTTTATCCTGAGATATAGCAGCATCCAATATGTGATGGCTCAACTCCAGAGGCACTGGGTGTGGCTAATAGGTGAGCCCTGGTTCCCACCCAGTGTATGTTGGTGTATGGTGTTGGTCATAAGGGTTAGTGTGTGTCTAACAGGTGTCCCTCGATATTTGCAGGTGACTCTGGTTACCCCAACTTCTCATGGCTACTGACCCCAGTGAGGAATCCCAGGACAAGGGCAGATGAAGTTACAATGAGGCATATTGGCGGACAAAAAGGTTTATCGAGAGGACCTATGGCCTCCTGAAGGCCAGGTTTCGTTGCCTCCATCTAACTGGTGGATCCCTGTACTACTCACCCAATAAGGTCTGCCACATAATCATGGTATGCTGCACGCTGCATGCTGCATGTTGCATAACCTTGCCTTGAGTCACCAGGTGCCTTTTCTGCAGGAGGAGGAGCCTGGAGATGGCCATGTGGCAGCAGTGGACCCTGTGGGCAGTGAAGAAGAGGAGGCAGAGGATGAGGATGAGGACAACAGGACAGCAAGCATACGACAGTACTTCCAGTGACACACAGGTAAGACACTGTAACTTCACCTTACATTGCCAGTTTTGAGTTGGACATTGTACATGGCAAGCAGATTCTCCCAAATCCATGGCCACTTACTGTACCCTTTGGCATCTCTATTTTCAGATATCTGTGCCCCACTCTGGCTTGTGGTGTGTTGACTGCATCCAACGACAGGTCATACCTATGTATACATTACTGTACAGTTTAATTGCAATGTTTACAGATTGCTAAACAAATCCACAGTTCAATCATTTGACAGACTCCATGCTTGTATTTTTTCCAAGGGTGTTTATTTAAGTCTCCTGGGAATGGTGGTATGCTCCTAGGATGTTGGTGAGTGCCTCCTGGAGAGTGGGTTCCCTGGGCCTGTCCTACCCCTGTCACACAGCAGTCCTCCCAGCTTCCCTGTTGTCCTGTGCCTCTGTCCCCTGGACAGTGTGCCCACTGCCACTGACCCCAGGTCCCTGTTTGTCGTCTGTTTGTGGGGTGTCCTGGGGTCCCTGTAGTGGTCGACACACTGCTGATTGACATGTCCTGGGGACAGAGGTATGGGCCCGCTGGGTGGGTGCTGTGCTGGTGTTTCCTGTGGGGGGAGGCTCTGTGGTGGTATGGTACTGTGCCTGGGTAACCGACTGTCCGGAGGTCCCTGATGGGCCAGGTTGGTTATCCAGATACAGGCGACCAGAGCTGCTATCATCACTGAGGGCCTCTTTTGTGGGGGGACTGGATGTTGCTGGCACCTCCTCTCCTGTGATATTGGATGGGGGACCTGTGGGGATGTAAATGCAGTGTTATTGTTTCTGTTTGTGACATCTTGTGCATGGGTGGGTTGCCCTGTATGGATGTTATTGCCCTGGCAGCTTTGCCTTGTGTGAGTAGTGATTTGGTGAGCTAGGTGATTGTCTCTAGAGTGCATGCTTTAGTGACAGTTGTCCATGCAGATCTGTGATGGGTGTCCATGCATTGGTGTTGCATGCAGGGCTTGGTTTTGGGAGGGGTGGGTTGTGATGGTGGGGTGTGCTGGAGGTGGTGGAGTGATGGGAGTGAGGGTGGAGGTATGTGATGGTATGCAGGTAGGGGGTGATAGAAGTAAAGATCTGACTTACCAGAGTCCAGTCATCCTTCTACTCCTGCCAGGCCCTCAGGATGCATGATTGCCAACACTTGCTCTTCCCATGTTGTTAGTTGTGGAGGAGGAGGTGGGGGTTCAACGCCAGTCCTCTGTACTGCTATCTGGTCTCTTTATCCACGGAACGCACATTCCCCTGTAGGTCATTCCAGCTCTTCCTGAATTCATCCCTTGTTCTGGGGTGCTGTCCCACGGCTTTGACCCTGTCCACGATTCTCCACCATAGCTCCATCTTCCTAGCGATGGATGTCTGCTGCACCTGTGATCCGAATAGCTGTGGCTCTACCCCAATGATTTCCTCCACCATGACCCTTAGCTCCTCCTCTGAGAACCTGGGGTGTCTTTGTGGTGCTATGGGTGTAGTGTGAGTGGTGTGTGTGAGGGTGTGTGGGGTGATGTGTTGGGTGTGTTCTGTATGGTGCATTGATGATGTATGGGTGATGGTGTTATGTGGCTCTGGTTCTGTGTATGCTCTGGTGTCTCCCTCTCTCTCAGTTGTCAATTGTCTTTAGTCATAAAGGGTTGTGGGTAAAGAGGGTGTATGTTTTATAGTGGTGTGGGTGTGGTGTGTGTATGTGTGTCAGGTGTGTGTAGTTTGAATTGTCCAATGTGGTGGTGTTTTGTATGTGTGTGTGTATATTGAGCGCAGCAGTATGTACCACCAATGGTTTACCCCTGTTGAATGTCCACTGCGGGGATTCGGCGGCAGTCAGCATATGTCATAATGAGGGCCTATGTCTAGTTGCACGGTGCAGGTAGTAATGTCCCCAATTATTATAGCCGAACATTTCCCCATAATTCATTGTATTTACATATACATCATCACTTTCAAACACTGAATAATCATTTATTTCAGTTAACATAGAATCAACTGTCTGGATATCCCAATCATCAGATACAACACTGGGTGTAATAACATCTGTCATAGATATTTTAGATCCATATGGAATTTGGATGACCTCAGTAGGCCCGTATATTTCAAATGGAACTTTGTCCCACACAATCCCATCAGAAATGGGTACAGCCGAAATGTTCACTGGGGGCAAATCTCTGCGAACCTTATGTGAGGAATGATATGGAGTTAAGACTTCAACCACAGGTGCTACAGAGGCGCATTCAGGATTATAATGACCATTTATAAGCAAAAAGAAAACAGTCACAAAACCAATCCATAGAAATAAGGTAGAAAATGTCAGGCAGAACCATAAATAGTTCCAGGGGTATATTAAGTAATTTGTTTTAAGCCATAGAGATATCTTAGGTGTCTTTCAAACATTTTCAATCACTGGAGTGGATGAGTCTGAAGAAAACTCATCAGTATCGATGAAATAACCAGAGGCAGTCTCTGCAAACATGGGAGCAAGTGCAGTACTTGTAGATGGGTCCACTTCATGTGGGGGCTCATAGTAGATGGTGCCATCAGTCTGTGTTGTATTGGTGTATAAAGTAGCCAAATCTTGGACAGGTGTTATCATTGAAGTGGTAACAGGAACCAGCAAGAGCTTATTTTCCGCCCTCCCCATGTTCGAGGAGGTATTTGTAGCATTGTTGGACATCGTTGCATAGTCCAAAGTAGTGTTGTTCACTCTATTCTGAAGAGGTATGTCCTGTTGGGTAGAGAGAGGCGATCGGGAACTACCCAAGGGACCTCTGGGTCTACTGTGCAGGATCGGCCACATGGTGAAGTTTGACGTTGTCAATACAAATGAATCTGTTTCCTCGTGAACCAGGCAACGGTGGCAAGATAATAGTTCTGGTACTTTGTATTCCCAGCACTGAGACCGGTGCTCTGTAGGATGGGCCGAATTCCTTCTTCACAGCAATCTTTTCACTAACCAGATCGCCAACTCTCGGAATCCAGCCAGTCGAAGTTGTTGGTATATCCCTGATTCCTAAGGTGGCAGCACTGTCGGATAATTTATCATCACAAAATTGCTGAAGCTCCTGTAAGACACCTCAAAAGGTGTTTCTGCTGCCACCATATCAGAGCCATCAAGATCTGGGACATACATAGGTATCCCAAAGAGAACCTCATAGAGAGTGCATCTCCCCAAGGACTGTCTTGGCAGATTATTCAGTGCTCTCCTGACCCCATATAGGTGATGAAGTCAGCTGCGGCCAGAACCTAATACTCTAGCTGTTAAGGACTGCTTTAGATCACGGTTCCACCACTCCACATCCAAATTTCCCTCTGGATGGTATGGTGAGGAGTAATAGAGTTCAACACCGATCGTCCACATGGTGTCCCTGAATGCCTTAGAGGCAAATGCAGGACCCTGGTCCGAATGGAATGCTGCAACCACATATGTACTGATAAAGAACAGCAAGTCTTTTATAACAGTTCGAGCGTCAGCCAACTGCCACGGCCATACCCAGAGGAATCTAGAACAAGAATCTACAGTGACTTGGATGTATCTGTATGCACCTTCAGGTTGGAGAGGACCACAATGGTCCAGGTACACACATTGTAATGGCCTGCTGGACACTACGAGGGATGTCTGTGGTGGGCGTTTGACATTGGAGCCGTTCATTTACTAGCAAATGTCACAACAAAGGACGTACTGCTTTGTCTGTTTGTATAGACCTGGCCACCAGAATCTTTTCTGCAAGAGTGTTACTGTGACCGAAATATCAGCATGAGCAGAAGTGGCACCCTCATGCGCTGCTTTCACTAGATCTAATCTCGGGTCTTCATTGGGGATCGCTCGGTCTCCAACCGAAGGAAGTGTTGCATAGGCAACATTCTGAGCACTGATGTGGTAAGAATATTTTGTAGGGTAACCTTTCAGGAGAGACTTGCCATCAGCCGAAGCTTTCACAGCAGTCAGAATTTCATTATCCAATCTTGCATGAGAACGAGTCACTGCAGCCACAGAAGCCGTAGCTACTGCGGATTTGGCTGCTTCGTCAGCCAAAGTGTTGCTGATAATGTGTACTCCTACACATTGCTGGCCCAATCGATGTCCTACATGGACACACAGGCGGTCATTCTGACCGCGGCGGGCGGCGGTCGCCGCCCGCCATGCGGTTACCGCCGAATGGCCTCTCTGCGGTCAGGAGACCGCGGATGCCATTCTGGCTTTCCCGCTGGGCCGGCGGGCGACCGCCAAAACGCCGCCCGGCGGGCCAGCGGGAAAGCCCCTGCAACAAGGAAGCCGGCTCCGAATGGAGCCAGCGGAATTGCAGGGGTGCGACGGGTGCAGTGGCACCCGTCGCGATTTTCACTGTCTGCAAAGCAGACAGTGAAAATCTGTATGGGGCCCTGTTAGGGGGCCCCTGCACTGCCCATGCCAGTGGCATGGGCAGTGCAGGGGCCCCCAGGGGCCCCACAACACCCGTTCCCGTCATCCTGGTTCTGGCGATGAAAACCGCCAGAAACAGGCTGGCGGGAAGGGGGTCGGAATCCCCATGGCGCCGCCATGGAGGATTCCCTGGGCCAGGGAAAAACCGGCGGGAAACCGCCGGTTCCCCTTTTCTGACCGCGGCTTTACCGCCGCGGTCAGAATAGCCCGGGAAGCACCTCCAGCCTGTTGGCGGTGCTTCCGCTGCCCTCCGCCCTGGCGGTCAGAGACCGCCAGGGTTGGAATGATGGCCACAGTAGCTTATCCTTAAGATCAGCCACCCTCCCCTACAATGTCTTGTGTTTTATGGTGTTCCCTTTATAATCTCTAAACCCGTTCAGCTTCCAATGATTAAGATAATCATTGTAAGACTGAACACAGTAATATGAATCACAGACTATCAAAGTCAGTCCTCCTGTCTCTCTGTGTTCTAGCGCTAAAATAAGGGCTTTGAGTTCCGCCAACTGAGCTGTGCAGTCCCCTAGGGTCTGTGTGTAGGTATTATGAAGGTGGAAGACTCCATCCTTCATTACTCCACTCACGGCTGCGCAAGTGGCTGAGTATTGATGTTTGGTACGTACAGCTGGTTGAGCTGTGCCATCAGTATAAATGACAGTATGGTAGCTGTCTAAAGGCAAAAGATGCAGAAGAGCGGGGCACTCCTGTTCGTATTGGAGAAATTCTTGTGTAGGAGTTTCGGATCAAAGATGTAATCAACATCAGTAGCGGTCAGAGAAGTTGCCCACTGAATCCAGTGTGGATGTAATGCTTTAGCGTTAGGAACGCTCGCTTTGGTGACGGCCTCTAAGGTTGGCACCTGGGTAACGACAATTATGCGTTTCCCTTTGGCAAGCGGCCTCTCTTTTATGACAGCCATCTGAACTGCAGTTAGAATTTTTTCCGTGGGTGCAAAGCGGTGCTCTGCATTGGAGTATAAATGTGATTTATATGCTATAGGCACTGTGTCATCCTCATTGAAGGTGACATAAGTAAACCCAATGTCACCAGCAATTATTCTGATTACCAAATTTGTTTTACTGTCACATGTGTGCAAGTGTTTAGCTTCCAGCATGTCCTGTTGCAATCCCCTAAGGTTGCATGTGTGTTCATCTGTCCAGTGCCTGCTAGAAAAATCTGGACGTATTAAGTCATAAAGTGGCTTGATACGTTGTGCATAGTCTAGAATTTATTCGGTCAAGAGCTCGCCCCCCCTCGTCCGCAGCACCACCTTGCTGTCTCCGTGTCCCTGACCCCCGCCCACGCTGCTGCTAGCGTGTTCGAGGCCCTCCTCCACCCGCAGGCATCCTCCTGCGCCTCATCCCTGGTGTCTAGTGGGCTTCTGGTAAGCGTCGCTAGACCCATGTGCACTGTGCCGTTTTCGCCGTATTTGTGTCTGTAATTTGTTTTTCTGCGCCTTGCCTCCTTGCGCTCTTGCCCCCATTGGTGCCTTTTCAAATTGCTGTAATATGCTTTTACATTGTTCCGCTTCCGCCGTATTTGTGTCTGTACTCTGCCTCTCTGCGCCTTGCTTCCTTGCGCTTTTGCCCCCATCTGTGCCTTTCTTAGATTGCTGTATTCCGCTTGTGCATTGTGCCGTTTACCGTATTTGTGATTGTACTCCGTATTCTGTGATTTGCCTTTTGTGCCTTTGTGCTTTTTCTTCCAATTCGTGCCTTTTTGCTGTTTTCCGCTTTTTTCGCCCCTTGGGCGCTCCGCCTTGCCGCTGCCTCCCTGCGGCCCCGCCCCCCTCGCGCCCCCATTCGCCGCTCCCTCCCACCTCCCAGCTGCTCCTCCCTCCCCCTCCCTTCTTAATGGCTGGCGCTGCGCATCGAGGGTGAGCGACCTCTGACCTGTTTTCGGTCAAGAGCTCGCCCCCCCACGTCCGCATCACCACCTTGCTGTCTCCGTGTCCCTGACCCCCGCCCACGCTGCTGCTAGCATGTTCGAGGCCCTCCTCCACCCGCAGGCATCCTCCTGCGCCTCATCCCTGGTGTCTAGTGGGCTTCTGGTAAGCATCGCTAGACCCGTGTGCACTGTGCCGTTTTCGCCGTATTTGTGTCTGTAATTTGTTTTTCTGCGCCTTGCCTCCTTGCGCTCTTGCCCCCATTTGCGCCTTTTCATATTGCTGTAATACGCTTTTACATTGTGCCGCTTCTGCCATATTTTTGTCTGTACTCTGCCTCTCTGCGCCTTGCTTCTTTGCGCTTTTGCCCCCATCTGTGCCTTTCTTAGATTGCTGAATTCCGCTTGTGCATTGTGCCGTTTACCGTATTTGTAACTGTACTCCGTATTCTGTGATTTGCCTTTTGTGCCTTTTCTTCCAATTCGGGCCTTTTTGCTGTTTTCTGCTTTTTTCGCACCTTGGGTGCTCCCCCTTGCCGCTTTTCCCTGCCGCTGCCTCCCTGCGGCCCGCCCCCCTCATGCCCCCATTCGCCGCTCCCTTCCGCCTCCCGCCTCCCAGCTGCTTCTCCCTCCCTTCTTAATAGCTGGCGCGGCGCAAGCCCGTCTGCGCCTGGACCGCGCCCAGCACCACCCCCCCTGGTCCGCACGCCCCGCACCACCAGACATCGCTACTCGGCCAGCTAACTCATCGCCCTCAACCCCGGCCCTTCCGCAGCTTGCTACCAGGCCACACCGAAGCACACCAAAGGACTCTTCTCCTGCCGCGCCTGCAACTTCACCTGCAACAGAACAAGGCAACATGCAACAACCAGCACTAACCACCTCCACTGCATACTCCTCAACACACGCTCCGCACGAAAGCACGCCATCGAGCTCTGGGACCTGCTCGACACCACCGCCCCAGACGTAGCCTTCCTGACCAAATCCTGGTTGAACGCCTCCTCAGCACCTGACATCGCCATAGCCATCCCGGACGGCTACAAGATCATCAGAAGAGACCGCCCCAACGGAATCGGAGGACGAATAGCCATCGCCCACAAATCCACCCTCAAAATCCACACCCACACGGACGACACCCTCAAGACTGCCGAACACCTGCACTTCCGGATCCACACTGACCCCAACACCACCCTCAGAGGAACGCTCATCTACCGACGCCCATGACCACGAGCACCCTTCAGCGACTCTATCGCCGACCTCACGAGCACCCACGCCCTCACCTCTACGAACTACATCCTCTTTGGAGACCTCAATTTCCACCTGGAAAACAACAACGACGCCAACACCACATCTCTGATCGACAACCTCTCCAACCTCGGCCTCAGACAACTGGTCAACACACCCACCCACATCGCCGGCCACACGCTCGATCCAATCTTCTCCGCAAGCCACACCACCGAACTCCACTGGACCGACCACCAATGCGTCCACTTCACATTCAAGAAGCACACCAAACACCACCGCACCCAACTACCACCTCACCGCCGCTGGAGCAAAGTCACCAAAGACCAACTGACCAGCACCCTCGCCCAGAACCCGCCTACTGACCCCACCGACCCAGACACCGCCGCCATCAACCTACGACAGTGGATCAACGACTGCGCCAACACCCTCGCACCTCTCAAAAAGCCCACCGACAACCAAGGAAAGAAAAAAGCCGCCTGGTTCACGGACGAACTCATCACCTCCAAACGCACCTGCCAGAATCTAAAGAAGAAATGGCTCCTCGAGCGCACACCAGACAGCCTGACAGCCCACAAGGAAGCCACCCGCAAGCACCACCAGCTAATCCGACTCATCAAACGCTCTCACTTCACAGAACGCCTGAACAACAACGCACACGACAGCAAGGAACTCTTCTGCATCGTAAAAGAGCTATCCAACCCCAGCGCCAACGGCAACGATATCCCACCCTCCCAAGAACTCTGCGACGCCCTGTCCACCTTCTTCTATCAGAAGATCGCCGACATCCACAACGGCCTCAACACCATGCCTCCGCCAGACCCCACCTCCGACAGCTCCACCTACACCAACTGCCTGACCGCCTGGACCCACGTAGACGACTCGGAAACCTGCAAGATCATGAACTCCATCCACTCAGGATCCCCCTCAGACCCATGCCCCCACCACGTCTACAACAAAGCCGACTCTACCATCGCCCCCCAACTTCGAAAGATCATCAACTTATCCTTCGAAGCCGCAACCTTCCCGGAAAGCTGATAACACGCCGAAATCCACGCCCTCCTCAAGAAACCCAAGGCAGACCCCAACGACCTCAAAAACTTCCGCCCGATCTCCCTCCTCCCCTTCCCGGCGAAGGTCATCAAGAAGATCGTCAACGCTCAGCTCACCCACCACCTCGAGGACCACTTCATCCTGGACCCCTCCCAGTCCAGTTTCAGACGCAACCACAGCACCAAAACTGCCCTCCTCGCCGCCACAGACGACATCAGACAGCACATGGACAACGGCAAAACATCAGCCCTCATCCTCCTAGACCTCTCCGCAGCCTTCGACACGGTCTGCCACCACACCCTACTAACACGCCTCCACGAAGCCGGAATACAAGAAAAAGCCCTCAACTGGATCTCCTCCTTCCTCTCCGGCAGAACCCAGAGAGTCCGATTCCCTCCCTTCCACTCCGAAGCCACCAACATCATCTGCGGCGTACCCCAAGGCTCCTCCCTAAGCCCGACGCTGTTCAACGTCTACATGGCCCCCCTCGCACAACTGGCCCGTCAGCACAACCTCAACATTCTCTCCTACGCCGACGACACCCAGCTCATCCTCTCCCTCACCAAAGACCCACACACCGCCAAAGCCAACCTCCATGAAGGAATGAAGTCCATCGCCGAATGGATGAGAAATAGCCGCCTGAAATTGAACTCCGACAAGACGGAGGTCCTCATCCTCGGACGCACCCCCTCAGCCTGGGACGACTCCTGGTGGCCCACCGCACTGGGACCTCCTCCAACACCAACCAACCACGCACGCAACCTGGGCTTCGTCCTCGACTCCGCCCTCACCATGTCTACAGACTCAACTTCTACGTCCCCTCCCGCCAACTCCGCTCCGCCAACCTCGCCCTCGCCATCGTTCCCCACTTCCAACGCAAGACCTCCGGCGGCAGATCCTTCTCCTATCTCGCCGCCAAGACCTGGAACGCCCTCCCGACCGCCCTGCGACAGACCCAGGACCTTCTCACCTTCAGGGGACTCCTCAAGACCTGGCTCTTCGACCAGTAGCATCAGCCCCCAGCGCCTTGAAACCCTAACGGGTACGTAGTACGCTTTATAAATATTGTGATTGATTGATTGATTGATTGTATATTCTGCCAAAATTGAAGAAACCAAGTAAAGACTGTAGTTTTCTTAGAGTGTTAGGTGGGTGCAGTTGTGGACATTTTTCTATAAGGTGCGGGGCCAGGCTCTTCCCCTCATTCGATAGCTCGTATCCCAGGAATAATACACTGAGAAAGTCAATCCTACTTTTCTTAAATTTGAATTTATAACCGACTTCTGCAAACCCCAAAATTATTCGATTGACCCTTACAAGATGAATGCTCAGGTCCTCGTCTGTGCGATAAATGCTGTCCACATAGGATAATGCCTCGGGATCAATATCATGTAATATTGATGTTACTCGGGCTGAGAACAGCCCTGGGCTATTCTTATAGCCCTGGGGTAAACGGCAAAAGCATTTTTGTGAGCCTAATGAGAATGCACTTAGGTCCCGACTTTCTTCCGCTAAATTCTGTCAGAAAAACCCATTGGAGATATCGAACGTTGTTTTATATTTCTTGTGCACTATATTGTTTATTAGTGCCGTGCTATGTGAATTTTGTATAGCATTTGTACATGTATGGCTGTTTAAATATGTGTAGTCTAAGACTATTCTGTAGGAATGGTCTGGCTTCGGAACCGGGAATAACGGGTTATTCATTGCAGAGGCATAGGGCTCAATTACTCCCTGATACTCTAGCTGAGTGAAGATCTCCCTCACCAGAACTTTTGCCTCATGTTTAACAGGATATTGTGTCTGAGGTTGGGGTGCAGACCTGATAGGTATTACATGACATGGAGAATCCCTGTCCCAGCCTACATGATTGCGGTATAACGCAGGTGCCTGCGCTAGAGCCCATTTGACAGCATAGGCTTTCTTTTCGCTTCTTTAACAACATTAGAGAAAGAAGGCAAAATTACATTTTCCCCATGTGGGAGCTTACGGACGTGTTCGGGCGGCCAATCTCTTTCGGCCAAGAGGATGTCACATTTAAGTTCGTCCCAAAATATCACAACAATGGTGCGCTCTACTTCTCCCTCAATTTGAATTTTCAAATCATAAACTCTATCAGGTGGGAGTAAGCACCCGTCCGCTGTTTCAACTGCAATATAATCACTAGTTGCTGTTGCATCCAGATTATCTTTCAGACTCTGGCGCCATATCGTGACCCCTGCTGCACTGTCTAAGAGTGTCACTGCCCACGTCCTGTACTTCAGCTATGTTCTCAAGCGTACTGGCATTTTTAACTGACAGTGCTGCCACCTTTTTCTTTTTAAACTGTGGCTTTTGTTGTGAAGTCTTCTCTTCTTTTTTGACTGTAGACTGTATGGAGTCTTTCTTTTGTTTCACGTTTTCAGGATGTCGGTCAGGACGGTCCCCTCTCTCACTACGTCTATCCGGTGTGTCCTGAAAGGTACGAGAGGGAAGTGAATCAGTATATCTATCAGGAGTTTTTACATTCTCCCTATTTCTGAGGGTTCCGGGTGTGGAGAGTCTGCTCTCTGCTTCTGTCTGTCTTTAAATTGTCTTGGCTTATCCCAGTGCTTTTTAGAACCCTCCTGCGTCTGTTTCGTACCTTCCTTGGGGGCGGTACCCTGTACTTCTAGCTTCTTTGGCTTGGATCCCAGACTATCTCGTCCTATACTAGTATAGCTATCGGAAATAATTTTTGGTAGCTGTCTCTCCTGTTCCAGATGTGGAGTTTCTCTGAGACGCTGGCTTATAGCCAGTGCTTCCGCTTCCCCTTTAATGTTACTGAGTATTATTGAGGAAACTGCGTTGAAGTCACGCATTCATTTCATCCCCAAATCTTGGGCAGGTGCTGCCCAATGCTCATTCTGTATTTGTTTTAAAACTTCTTTGGCAAGTGTCGGGGTACCATGTGTGGTAGTATATATTGCAGCAAAGACTGTCCCCCATGTGGCACAGTCATCCACCGAGGGAACCATCCCAAAGGGAAAGCACATTGTGAGAATTCTATGTTTCTCCTGTGGACCCGTATGGGGAAACACTGCTTCCAGCTGATTTGTTTTCTGGGCTATCGAGTATGGTATTTTCTCCTGTTCTGTGGCTATCTTACCCATAATAGTATGCACTGTTTGTGGATTAATCCCAGTAGCCAATTGGTATCCAGCAGGTGCTGGTGGTGCTGGACGAGCTGGTGTTGTGTTCAAAGTCTGCATTACAAACTGAACAAGCCATCTTTATAGTGCTGCTATCTCATTGAATATGTTTCGCAGATCTGCTGCTTGCAAATTTTGTATACCCGGGTAAGGTGTGAATGTGGAAAACATAGGCCATGTTGGTCCATCATTACTTAAAGGACCTAATCTCACACGTTGTAATACATGTGGTAGGGCGCCTTCAAACCAGTTCTGATGCTCTTGATAAGTGAGCGGTATTTTATGATACTGTTATGCTTGGTATTGCTGTGGTACATTAGCAATTGTATATGTGTGAAATGTGACTGTTCTGTGGTCTTCCTCTGGAAAGGTGACCCAAGAGTAAAATGTTTCTGTTTGGTAAACTTCATTAGCTTCTACTATGAAAGTGACATCTCTGCCCTCTTCTGTAATCTCATGTGCAACTAGGTGTAATGTTAATGCTTGTCTAGCATTCTCAGGAATGTCTATGGCATTAACCATAGTCGAAAATATGGGTAAAAGGAGATGGAATACCAAATGGGGAGTATAGTCCTTTTTATGAGTTAGAGCTCAAACAACCTACATCCTAATTAGGTGTTCCCTGTTCATCTGAGGAGGTTCTTCCCAAAGACCACGGACGTCTCCGTATAATGGTACTTAGGGTACCTGTTGTCTGTGAGACAGTGATAGTCGGGGTACCCATAAATTAGTGCCTAAACACCATCATTGGTGGCGCCATGTCGTAGTTGGACTCACTGCTGGTTTAAGGATGACAGTACTTATTTTTGTAGGTGACTATGCCTATCCTACAACAAGTTGCAACTGGAGTCCCAACCCTTCCGCTCACTAGCAGTACCTCACAGAAACCCAAACAGTTAAAGGTGATTTGTGGCAGCCTTTACGCATGGACTCAAGAGTATGACACCTCAGGGAGTGTCGTGGGTAAACGGAGATTACCCCTTTCTCACAGATACATCATGTATTAACCAAACACAGGCAATAACGAAGATGCAGTAAGGTTTCAATAGTTTTTATTCAACACAATCTGCGGTAAATTGCATGGGCTGAAATGATTAGGATAATGAGCAGTGCAAGAGACAGAATGGTAAAGACAAGAGTCATGATTATAAAGACCCCCACCATCTTGCAATAACATGGAAAGACATAGAGTGCGTAATATGTCCTAATACCCTATCATGATAGGCCAAACCTACCTAATGGAGAGATGGGTATGTTAAACCTAATCTACCAATGCCATGTCCCTGGAAGGAGCCCCCAACCCTTGTTACCTTGGAATGAGGTCTCTAGCTCAGACTCCGTAGGAACACGAAGTTCGGGTCAGTTTCAAGGTGACGTGCAGCATCGATAGCAGCGATGGTGTCTGGTCAGAATCCCTCTGATTATCTGTCTAAAGTGTGGTGTATTTATACAGATCTACTTGGACCCCTGACATAGGTTATTCCTAAACAATAGTTAACACAGCATGTTTGGGACAGTAATTAATATAAACAATTCCCTGAAAAGCATGAAGAGGTACAGTACCAGATGTGAACACCTACAATGTTTTTGTCTATGTCGCTTGATTTGACGGCTTAGCGCGGTGGCACTGATAACATAAACTTAAACAAATGGCCTAACTATAAACACAGCAGCCATCTTAGAAGAATTAGATAAATAAATGGGCTAAGACAGAGCAAGCTAAGTAGGTTAAAAGTCACTAGGTGACGGGGGCACGAGTCTGCAAGCCAAAGGCTAAGCTAACTTCTGTTATCCCATTAAAACAAATTAGGATTCACTACATAATCACTCCACTGTATTTATCCCTCACAATAGGTGATGGTGCATTAGTGCGGGTACCTCTCAGTGGCTCTGAGTTTAGCCAGTGGATAGCAATTTTGCATTTAGCCCACAAATGATTTGCAACAACAATATCAAATAATGTATTCAAATCAGTCCACATCACCTTCACAATTTTAACAAATCCTTCAACTTGCGTGTACCACTGCATAGAGTTTTCTCTCAATTTTGGGAAATTGTTTGTAAATGATGCAAGATCTCTCCTACTCCATGGCATATGAACATACCTTCCACTGGTATCTCTCTCCATGGATAAGCTGAAGCTTCTCCTTCATCTGAGGGACCAGGAGGTGTATTTCCTTCTACTTCCACAGCCTCTGATTGTTTCTTTTTCTTTTCATGTTTCTTTGCCCATTTGCTCTCAAATTTCTCAAAATCATCACTCCACTTATTAATACATTTTACTTATTCAGTAATGTATAGTCACATTACTGAAGAGTGCATTGTCTCAACTGCTTCACCATCTAGTTGTGGCCAATTCAGTCAATATATCATGTTTAGCAGCTGCATGCCTAGTAAATTATTTGTTCAGATAGGTCAAATATGTTTCTTGGTATTGATTCACATGTTCAGGATCTAAAAATCATATAATTATTTCTTCTAGTTCTATTTTGAATCTCAGGACTATCAATGGTCCATCTTTCTCTGTACTCTTATTAGGATCTAGGCTTCCCGTGTTCTCTGTACAATTCTTGACAGCTTCCTCAAACTATGGGGGAAACTTCCCATCTTCAAATAAGTTGTTTGTATTTTAAAGACAAACCTTCCCCTTTTCTTTCATGATTGAATAGTCTGCAGTGGTATCCATGCAACAATTTGTGAATTCTGTAAAGTTGGGATACACCCTGTTGCGGGTGATCCTTCAATAGCTCATTGAGCTAAAGCATTTGGGACAATTTTAACCCCTGCGCTGCCAGGCCTTTTCCCCCTCCTGTGCCAGGCCTTTTTTTGCCTATTTGGAATAGTTCTCGCTTAGGCCTTCATAACTTTTTGTCCACATAAGCTACCCACACCAAATTTGCGTCCTTTTTTCCAACATCCTAGGGATTCTAGAGGTACCCAGACTTTGTGGGTTCCCCTGAAGGAGGCCAAGAAATTAGACAAAATACAGTGAACATTTTGTTTTTTTCAATAAAATTGGAAAAAAGGGCTGCAGAAGGCAGCTTGTGGTTTTTTCCCTGAAAATGGCATCAACGAAGGGTTTGTGGTGGAAAGATCACCACCTTCCCAGCTTTCAGGAACAGGCAGACTTGAATTGGAAAACCCAAATGTTCAGTACAATTTTGACATTTTACTGGGACATACCCCATTTTTACAAATTTTTGTGCTTTCAGCCTCCTTCCAGTTAGTGACCAAAATGGGTGAGAAACCAATGCTGAATCCCAGAAAGCTAAACATTTCTGAAAAGTAGACAAAATTCTGAATTAAGCAAGGGGTCATTTGTGTAGATCCTACAAGTGTTTCCTACAGAAAATAACAGCTGAAATAAAAAAATATTGAAATTGAGGTAAAAAAACCGCCATTTTTAGCTACGTTTTACTCTGTAACTTTTACCTGCGATGTGAGATTTTTGAAAGCAATATACTGTTACGTCAGCTGGACTCTTCTGGTTGTGGGGATAAATAGGGCTTGTAGGTTCATCAAGAACTCTAGGTACCCAGAGCCAATAAATGAGCTGCACCTTGCAATGGGTTTTTATTCTATACTGGGTATACAGCAATTCATTTGCTGAAATACAAAAAGTGAAAAATAGGTATCAAGAAAACCTTTGTATTTCCAAAATGGACACAAGATAAGGTGTTGAGAAGCAGTGGTTATTTGCACATCTCTGAATTCCGGGGTGCCCATACTAGCATGTTAATTACAGGGCATTTCTCAAATAGACGTCTTTTTAACACACTGCCTTACATTTGGAAGAAAAGAATGTAGAGAAAGACAAGGGGCAATAACATTTGTTTTGCTATTCTGTGTTCCCCCAAGTCTCCCGATAAAAATGGTACCTCACTTGTGTGGGTAGCCCTAGCGCCCACGAAAGGAAATGGCCCAAAACACAACGTGGACACATCAACTTTTTTCACAGAAAACAGAGGTGGACACATCATAATTATCAAATTCAAAACGACCTGTTTTTGCAGGGAGGCGCCTGCGTTTTTGGTCCTGGGCTCAGCAGCCTTCTAGGGAAACCTACCAAGCCCAGACATTTCTGAAAACTAGACACCGAGGGAGTCCAGTGAGGTGTGACTTGTGTGGATTCCCCAATGTTTTCTTACCCAGAATCCTCAGCAAACCTCAAATTTAGCTAAACAAAATCTCATTTTCCCACATTTCTGTGTGGGATCACTGCACTGGGACACATTTCATACCACCCAATGTTCCCCTCAGTCTCCCAGTAAAAATGATACCTCATTTGTGTAGGTGGGCCAAGTGCTTGTGAAAGGGAAGAGCCAAAAACATGTCGATATTGAGGGGGAACAAAGGAGGTCTAAAAGGGCAGTTTGCAAAAAATCATTTTTAGGCTGACAAGTGTAGCAGAATTTTTATCGGTATAGATGAGACAAGGCTTTGTGGTAGGAATTTTGGGATTCCTGCAGATTCCAGAAGGTTCCATAACAAAAATGTGGGAAAAATGTGTGATTTCCAGCAAAGTTGGAGGTTTGCAGGGGATTGTGGGTACAAAAATGGTGAGGGGTGCATGTGAAACACACCAGTCTGGAATCACACAGATGTTTAGTTTTCAGATGTGTCTAGGTCTTGTGCATTTTTCTACATGGCAGCGTCCCAAAGCCCATAAAGTGCAGCCCTCACCATTCCAAGTGGGACGATTTTGAGAGTAAACCAAGTTCTCATGGCCCAAATGTAAAACTAAAACCCCAAATAATCAAATTCCTTCTTGCTTGCTGTGGGATAAGATGTTTTAGAGTGCGGAGGAGAGCTGAAAGACTGTTACCCCCTTCAGTTGAGGTGGGGGCGTAACCAGGCCCATACTGGTTGGTAGCCACCACCCCAATATATATATATTTTTTTTTATTCCCTGGCATCTAGTAGACTTTCTGCCCCCCCTCCCCCCCCGGGGTGTGGATCAGGGGTAAACAACTTTGGCCCCATTTATTTGGGGTGGGGGTATGGCCACCCTCTTATTTTTGGAGAAAGAAAACTTCCTTGGCATCTGGTGGGCTTTCTGCCCCCCCTTGGGGCAGATGGGCCTTCCAAAAATAGGTCCATCTGTCCCCAATTGGGGGCAGATAAGGCCAACAGTAATGTGCTCCCATAGGGAGCGACCCTTACCCAAGGGGCTGCCTCCCTAAAGAAAACAAACGCATACACATACACCAATCCCTGGTGCCTAAGTGGTTTCTGCCCCCATGGGTGCAGATTGGCCTAACAAAAATTAGCCGATCTGCCCCCAAGGGGGGCAGAAATGTTCTAAATACAATTTGCCCCCCCAGAGGAGCGGCCCTTGTCTAATGGGTCGCTCCCCATTTCTAAAAAAAAAAACACAAAAATAAATTAGCCCCGGCTCCTAGAGGTTATAATAACAATAGGCCGACCTTCCCCCACGGGGGGAAGAAATGGCCTAAAGTAAATTTGCCCCCCCCACCCCCACCAACCCCCCCCGGGAGCGACCCTTGCCTACGGGGTCGCTCCCCTTGCGTGACATTGGCGCAAAAAAAAAATCCCCGGTGCCTAGTTGTTTCTGTCCCCTTGGGGGTAGATTGACCTAAAATCGGCTGATCTGCCCCCAAGGGGGGCAGAAATAGTCTAAATACAATTTGCCCCCCAGGGGAGCGACCCTTGCCTAATGGGTCACTCCCCATCTCTAAAAAAACAAACAAACAAAAAAAAACACAAAACAAAATTAACCCCGGCTCCTAGACGTTTCTGCGCCCCTGGGGGCAGATCGGCCTAATAACAATAGGCCGCTCTGCCCTCAGGGGAAGGCAGAAATGGCCTAAAATAAATTTGGCCCCCCCACGGGAAGCGACCCTTGCCTACGGGGTCGCTCCCCTTGTGTGACATTGGCGCAAAAAATCCCTGGTACCTAGTTGTTTCTGTCGCCCTTGGGGGCAGATTGACCTAAAATTGGCCCAAGGGGGGCAGAAATGGTCTAAATACAATTTGCCCCCCAGGGGAGCGACCCCTGCCTAAGGGGTCGCTACCCACCTCTAAAAATAAAAACAAAACAAAACAAAAAAATGATCCCTGGTGCCTAGAGGTTTCTGACCCCCCTGGGGGCAGATCGGCCTAATAATAGGCCAATCTGGCTCCAGGGGGGGCAGAAAAGGCCTTAAAAAAAAATGCTCCCCCTGGGAGCGACCCTTGCCCAAGGGGTCACTCCCTTATGCCAATTTCCAATTTGAAAATAAATCCCTGGTGTCTAGTGGGCATTTCAAAAGCCGGATTGCTTTACAATCCGGCTTTTGAAACGCTCAGAGAGACTTCAAAGGGAAGGAAATTCATTTCCTTCCCTTTGAAGCCTCTCCGGCCTCCTCCACGTGATCAGAAGAGAAATGCTTTGCATTTCTCTACCGATCGCGGGAGGCCTTGTGATTATCAGCGCGCGATGCGCACTGACGTCACAGGTGGGGGGGTCGGGGTGGAAGGGGAAGCGATTCCCCTTCCATCCACGACCGGGGGGTGTGGGGCCCATGGGGGGAGCGCTAGCGCTCCGCCCAGTTCCCTGGTGCAGGACGAGGTGATCTCGTCCAAGGCACCCGGGAACTGGTGCCTTGGACTAGATCACCTCGTCCAAGGCACCCTACGGGTTAATCAGAGCAGTTGCTGTGCAAATTGCTGTGCAAATCCCAACTGGCTGTGCTGTTATAACCCTCCCAATAGGTGCTGGTACAGTCACAACAGAGCAGTAACACCTGAAGGCATCACTGCCGATGCATTTTCAGTGAGGGCAGGCACATGATTAGATATAACAGGTTGTACAAAAGGCTGTGTCATAACAAGCTGTGTCATCTGTAATGGTTTCTCAATTGCTTTTGGGTCAACAGGGGCTAAAGTAGTTGTCTTTCCCTTAGTATTTGTCACAGGAGCTACCTAATGTGGTAGATGTGTAGCCAATAATTCATCTAACATATCATCTCCTGAATCACTGTCAGCATCTGATTTATTTTAATTGTTGTAATCTTTTTCTCACTTAATTTTAAGTTTTCTCAGATCTCTCATTAGTAATTGCAGTATATAATCTAGTTCCACCATAGCTTTCCTCCATCTCTGTTGTTGATCATCCCATACTGCATTTGCATAATGTTTTGCAGCTCTCCTAGCTCTTATCTGAAATTTCTCTCTTTCTCTAGAGCAAGCCATTTTCTCCCAAGCACTTAGGTGGTCATTACAACCCTGGCGGACGGTGTTAAAGCTGCGGTAATACCGCAAACAGGCCGGCGGACAAAAAAAGGGAATTATGACCGTGGCGGAAACCGCCAACATAGACAGCCACTTTAACACTCCGACCGCCACGGCGGTACAGACAAGCAGCGCGGCGGTCACCGCCAACAGACAGGCGGAAGACAATGTACCACCCACAGTATCACAACCCGCCAATCGGCCACCTTTTCCGGGGCGGATTCACCGTGGATAAAACACGGCGGAAACAGCTCTTGCAATGGGAAAATGCTCACCTGAACACACTCTACGAGGAAGGAGGCCACCATGGAGCCCGAATTACAAATACTCCCTGCGCTTGTCTTTCTGCTCCTCTACGATCACCATCTACGTAGGCGCCGAAGACAACGGTCAGTACTGCACCTATGACATAGGGGAGGGGGAGGCAAAAGTCAGGGGGACACACATGCAACAACCCCACCCCCACCCCCACCCTCACCCACTACAACACACACGCCAATGCATGTCCAAACAGCACAGTAACAACCCCGAACCCCCGGAAGAATGCAAAGACAAAAGGAAATCAGTTCAAACTTTGTAATGTAGCAAAATACAGTAAGCTGATGTATACACATATATATACACATTCCAGAATTGATACATTACGATTAGTAGTGCAGGTATGCACATATCAATGTCCGTGCACCACTGGGCCCAAAATGCATGGCGAGGCCCACACTAGATACCTGTCCACAAACGGAGAGAACACTGCAGGGGCTTCAGATAGAAATACAAGAGGCACCTCAGGGGGAAGGGAAGGGGGGGGCACCTCAGCCGGATTACAGCACCACACCAGATCCACGACGGGGCTCCATGCCCATTGATGTATCCTGGGGAGTGCAAAGCCACAGTCTCTCAAGTCTCTACAGTGGGTGGGTTGCCCACTGTTCCATCCTGGGGAGTGCAAAGCCACAGTCTCTCAAGTCTCTACAGTGGGTGGGTTGCCCACTGTACCATCCTGGGGAGTGCAAAGCCACAGTCTCTCAAGTCTCTACAGTGGGTTGGTTGCCCACTGTACCATCCTGGGGAGTGCAAAGCCACAGTCTCTCAAGTGGATAACAGTCTCCACTGGTTCTGGATGGGGACTGGTGCCCAGACTGCATTAGGCTCCCCGTGACAGTTCCTGTTCTGTCACTGTCCCAGCTGCACATGGGCTAACGATGCTTGATTTGGCGGTCTTTTCCCTGTTCAGCGATGCTTTGCCATGGCGATCTGTGCCCTGTTCAGCGGTGCTTGACTTTGCTGTTTCTGACCTGTTCAGCGGTGCTTTGCCCTGTTCAGCGGTCTTCACCATGGCGGTCTTTTCCCTGTTCAGCGGTGCTTTGCCATGGCGGTCTGTGCCCTGTTCAGTGGTGCTTGACTTTGCAGTTTCTGACCTGTTCAGCGGTGCTTTGCCCTGTTCAGCGGTCTTCACCATGGCGGTCTTTTCCCTGTTCAGCGGTGCTTTGCCATGGCGGTCTGTGCCCTGTTCAGCGGTGCTTGACTTTGCAGTTTCTGACCTGTTCAGCGGTGCTTTGCCCTGTTCAGCGGTCTTCACCATAGCGGTCTTTTCCCTGTTCAGCGGTCTTTGCCATGGCGGCCTGTGCCCTGTTCAGCGGTGCTTGACTTTGCAGTTTCTGACCTGTTCAGCGGTGCTTTGCCCTGTTCAGCGGTCTTCACCATGGCGGTCTTTTCCCTGTTCAGCGGTCTTCGCCATGGCGGTCTGTGCCCTGTTCAGCGGTGCTTTACTTTGCAGTTTCTAACCTGTGCATTGGTGTGTGGCATGACGGTCCCTCATTGCCCAGCGGGGCTGTGGCTGCCGGGGCCCTCCAGGGCACTGACGCTGGCGGTGGTCTCCGGACCAGTGACGACAGTGCTGACCTCCTGGGCACTGACTCTGGCGGTGGTCTCCGGACCAGTGACGACTGTGCTGCCCTCCTGGGCACTGACTCTGGCGGTGGTCTCCGGACCAGTGACGACAGTGCTGACCTCCTGGGCACTGACTCTGGCGGTGGTCTCCGGACCAGTGACGACTGTGCTGCCCTCCTGGGCACTGACTCTGGCGGTGGTCTCCGGACCAGTGACGACTGTGCTGCCCTCCTGGGCACTGACTCTGGCGGTGGTCTCCGGACCAGTGACGACTGTGCTGCCCTCCTGGGCACTGACTCTGGCGGTGGTCTCCGGACCAGTGACGACTGTGCTGCCCTCCTGGGCAATGACTCTGGCGGTGGTCTCCGGAACAGTGACGACTGTGCTGCCCTCCTGGGCACTGACCCTGGCAGTGGTCTCTGGACCAGTGATGACAGTGCTGGCGGTGGCGTCCCGGCCGCCGGGGAGGATGGCGCCCTTGTCCGATGTGCTGCTCTTCCCAGACTGTGCAGACTTCTTCTGGCCCTTCACCACCTTTGGAGGAGTTACAGCTGACTCGGCACTCCCCCTGGGACCCTTGTGAGCAGTTTTGCCGCCAGGAGTCTTCACCCTGTCCCGTCGGCCACTTTCCAACCTTAGGTGCTTTACAGGGGGTGGACTGGTAGTGCTTTGGCTCCATGTCACACTGGCTGCCCTGGTGGCCAGTGCACTCCACACACCTTGAACACGCACCACTGGTACTGGACTTTTTTGGCTGAGGTGCTACTACGGGACCTATGAATTGGAGGGGTAGGGGTGGTGGCAAAGAGGTCAACGTTGCTGAGGAAGCGTTGCTGACGAAGACTGGGATGGGTAGCTGGAGGAGGTCTGGGAGTGGAGGAAGAGGAGGTGGTTGTAGGAGGTGTAACTTTAGGTGATTTGGGTGCAGGTACAGGTACTGGAGGCTGTCGTGAGGTGGATGGATGTTGGGTGTGTGGGTGCCCGCGTTTGTGTACTTTGGGAGGGGGCGTCACAGACATACTGGAAGTGGACACAGGGGATGTGTAAATGGTAGTGGGGGTGGTGAGTGCAGGTGAGCGGGGTGTGGTGCTGGGTGTTCTGGTGCCTGTAGATGTAGTGCAGGCAGGTGAGAGTGTAGACGACACTAGGAGGGAGGAGGGAGATGACGAGGAGGGGGACACAGTGGAGGCAGTGATGTTGTTGTGTCTGTATGTGGGGGATGCTTGTTTGAGTGCCTGTGGGTTGTGTGGTGCTTATGTTTGCCTGAGCTACTTTTGTGTGTTGAGGTGTATGCATGCTTGTCTGATGGTGTGCTTGGGATAGGCTGGGGTACAGGGGACTGGGTCTGGGTGGAGGGATTTGGAGGGGGGCGGCTAGACACAGGGACAATGGCTGCTATCAGTGCTGAGGCCAGAGATTGCAGGGTTCGATGAAGGGCAGCCTGACCAGAATGAATGCCCTCCAGGAATGCATTACCGTGTTGCAACTCCCTTTCTACACCCTGGATGGCATTCACAGTGGTAGACTGCCCAACAGTGGGTGACCTGAGGAGGTCAATGGCCTCCTCACTGAGGGCAGCAGGGGTGACAGGGGCAGGGGCTGAGGTGCCTGGGGCGAAGGTGATGCCCACCTTCCTGGGTGAGCGGGCACGGAGCGAAGGCTGAGGGGCTGCTGGGAGGGCGGTGCTGGTAGGGGGGGTGGCGGCTGTACCTGTAGAAGTGGGGGGCACAGATGGTGCCGCCACCACAAGGGAGCTCCCATCGGCGGACGAGTCCGTGTCACTGTTTGGTGATCCGGTGACCGACGTGAAGCTCCCCTCGCCCTCCGTCCCACTGGTGTATTCAGAGTCTGTGGTGTGGCCCTCCATGGCCATGTGGGATGCAGCTCCCTCGTGCTCCGGTGCCACTGTACCTCCGCCTGATGATGCTGATGCACACAAGAACAGGGAGAGCACAAAAAGGGGGGGGACGACAGAAGAAAAACAGGTTGAGTGCATGGCTTACCGCTACCATTGGCAGACAGTACAGACACAGCAGCCCCCTGCACTACGCCGTGCTCTTGGCCTCTACAGATGCAATTCCTGGGATCTGCCCTACATGGCTATGGTGGTCATCTGCACACATAGATGACACAGGGGCATGTATACCTGTACTTGGCACTCTACAGAGGTGGGGTGGAGTGCCACAAGGCCTGCATTACGGATGGGCCTAGCCTACGGAACTCGCCCTGGCCTAGGGAAACCCACAGCCCTCCTCCCCCTCCCAAACCCCTCCACAGCGCGCAAAGTACGCAGAATGAGAGTGTACTCACCCCCTTGTGTCTGCTGTGATGCCCTTAAGTGCCCATCCAACTCAGGGTAGGCCACCGCCAGGATCCAGAACATCAGGGGGGGTCATGGTTCGACGGGCACCCCTCCCACATTGGGAGGTCATCCGCAGCTGAGCCTCCGCCGTCTTCTTGCTCCAGCGGCGAATGTCCTCCCATCTTTTCGGGCAGTGGGTGCCCCGTCTCTGGTGGACCCCCAGGGTCCGGACGTCCTTGACGATGGCACACCAAATGTCCTTCTTCTGGTGGGCGCTGACCTACATGACATGTACAGGGGAAGAAGGGAAGTCATTAACAACAGCACCGTCGAAGTGGGTGGCCCCCATCCCTACCCTTGCCATGTGGCACATGCATTCACAGTCCTTTATGTTCCCTGACCTCTGCCCCCTTCTTACTGACATCCAGCCCTCTCCACCCAGGCATAGCCCATACAACTTGCTCCCTGTGTACTTACCTGTTGGTCTGGAGGACCGTAGAGTATCGTGTACTGGGGGAGGACCCCGTCCACGAGCTTCTCCAACTCCTGAGCAGTGAAGGCAGGTTCCCTTTCCCCAGACAGAGCAGCCATTGTCCCTTCCAGACCGAGGTCACAGCAGCACTTGCAGTGTAGGTCCTCTCCTGTCGAAGATCAGGTATCGAGTGATTGAACAGATAGAAAATGGCAGTCACGTCCACGGCGGTGACGTCCGCGGCGGTGCGTCTCATCACCGCCGGCGCACTTCATCATTGGCTCCTGGGACCCATAGGGTCCAATGTTAACCAATGCAGCATTGCGCCGCGGTCTACGACCGCCTACCGCAACGGTGTACAACGCCAGCGCAGATACCTCACATCCCATTGTCCCAGTTTAGAGGTCAGGCAGCTGCCATTTCAGGGGCCCACATGGCTTCATTTACTACTGCGTCACACATACCTAGGCCTACACTCAACACACATACAGGAAGAGTTTTGTATTTGGTGTTGTGCTCTGTGTAGCTGTGGGTACATACCTGGGAATTTGTTGACTCTGTGGTCGCTGTTGTCCTTCCTAGGCACCGTCAGCTGGGACATGTGAGGAGAGGGCAGAATCCTCGGGTGTACCGACCGCTGGTGGACCTGTTGACAATGGAGGAGCGACATTTAATCATCACCTACAGGTTTGACCGTGCTACTATCCAGGAACTGTGTACCCAGTTGGAGCCAGACCTGATCTCACCAATCCGCCATCCAACAGGAATCCCCCCTGAAGTGCAGGTGCTATCAGTGCTCCATTTCCTTTTCAGACAACAGTGGCCATGGCATCAGGGATGTCCCAGCCTATGTTTTCCAACGTATTGTCCAGAGTGTTGTCTGCCCTGCTGAAACACGTAAGGAGCTACATCGTTTTCCCTCAGGTGGAGGATTTGGCTACAGTTGAAGGTGACTTCTATGCCCTGGGACATATCCCCAACATCATAGGTGCTATTGATGGGACCCATGTAGCTCTGGTCCCCCCCCACAGGAGTGAACAGGTGTACAGGAACCGGAAGAGTTATCATTCCATGAATGTACAGATGGTATGTTTGGCAGACCAGTACATCTCCCAGGTAAATGCTATGTTTCCTGGCTCAGTGCATGACGCCTACATCCTGCGGAATAGCAGCATCCCTTATGTGATGGGTCAACTCCAGAGGCACTGTGTGTGGCTATTAGGGGACTCTGGTTACCCCAACCTGTCATGGCTATTGACCCCAGTGAGGAATACCAGGACCAGGGCAGAGGAACGCTACAATGAGGCCCATGGGCGGACTAGGAGGGTGATTGAACGCACCTTCGGCCTCCTGAAGGCCAGGTTCAGGTGCCTCCATATGACAGGTGGTTCCCTATTCTACTCACCAAAGAAGGTGTGCCAGATCATCATCACCTGCTCGATGCCTCACAATCTTGCTTTGCGACGCCAGGTGCCTTTTCTGCAGGAGGATGGTCCAGATGGCGGTGTTGTGGCAGCTGTGGAGCCTGTGGACAGTGATGAGGAGGAAGCTGAGGAAGAAGACATAGACAACAGGGAGTCAGTCATACAGCAATATTTCCAGTGACACACAGGTGAGAACTTTATTTTTCACTATTACATTCACTTTCACACTTCTACCTCTATCCTGTCTGTCATTTAGTAGCAGTATTTGGTAACTGAGTTGTACCTTTCCATTACGGTTTCACAGGTGTGGTTACCAACATGTGTCATCTGCTTGCATCCTTCATGGACTTGTGATGTGTGACATAGGTATGTTGGCATTACAATAGAAAACGCTTTTTGACACTGTCATTGATAATACAAATTTACCAAATCACAGACTGACTCCAGATTGTTTTGTGCTTCAAGGGTGTTTATTTAAGTGCTCATAAATGGAGGAAGGTTGTAAAATGGTGATGTGGGATGGTGGAGGAATGTCCATGGCAGAGTCCAGTCTATTAGTCTCACAGGTGCTATGCCCATATGGGCATAGGAAGTGGAGCTGGGGCAGTTCCAATCTGGACAGGGTAACAAAGTGGGACAGTGGGAGGACAATCAGGGTGGTCTCATTTCCTGGCGGGGGTCTTGCCATCTTGCTCTGTCCTGTTCCTGGATCTCAGGGACCGCTTGCGGGTGGTTCTCCGTCTGCAGCGGGTGGGGTGCTGGTGTGGTGGTCCTGTGGCGGGGCGTCCTGTCCACTAGCGCCGGCAGAGGTGGTGGGCAGTTCATCGTCCATGCTAGTGTCAGGGGCCCCTTGGAGTGCCACGGTGTCCCTCATGGTCTTTTGTATGTCCTTCAGCACCCCTACGATGGTGCCCAGGGTGGAGCTGATGGTTCTGAGCTCCTCCCTGAACCCCAAATACTGCTACTCCTGCATGCGCTGGGTCTCCTGAAACTTGGCCAGGACCGTCGCCATCGTCTCCTGGGAGTGGTGGTATGCTCCCATGATGGAGGAGAGGGCCTCGTGGAGGGTGGGTTCACTTGGCCTGTCCGCCCCCTGTCGCACAGCAGCCCTCCCAGTTCCCCTGTGTTCCTGTGCTTCCATCCCCTGGACTGTGTGCCCACTACCACTGCCCCTAGACCCCTGTTGTTGTTGGGGTGGTGGGTTATCCTGGGTTCCCTGTAGTGGTGGACACACAGCTGATTGACGTGTCCTGGGTACGGAGGTATGGGCCCGCTGGGTGGGTGCTGTGCTGGTGTTACCAGAGGGTGGAAGGTCAGTGTTGGGCTGTGCCTGTGCGAGGTGAACGACTGTCCCGAGGCCCACGATGGCCTGGGCTGGTCATCTGGATCCAGTTGGCCAGAGCTGCTGTCGTCACTGTGGGCCTCTTCTGTGGGTGGAGTGGAGATGTCTGGACCCTCCTGTGTGGTGACGTTCCGTAGTGGTCCTGCAGGGGTATAAGAGCATGATTATTGCATGTGTGTGTGTCATGGTGTGCAATGGGTGGGTGAGCGTGTACCCCAGTGCAAGCATTCCTGTGTGGGGGTTTGTGTCATGATGGTTAGGGGTTGTTATGGGTATGTGCTGTGAGCATGCTTTAGTGATGGGTGACCATGCTTAGTTGTGTCATGCAGGGCTTGGTGTTGGGATGTGTGGTTTGTGTTATTAGTACATTAGTGAGGAGTTGGAGTGATAGGGGAGGGGGTGAGGGTGGGGGTGTGTGATAGCATGCAGGTAGGGTGGGGGATATGATAGTTAAGATTTGACTTACCAGTGTCCATTCCTCCACCGACTCCTCCGAGGCCCTCTGGAGGCATGATGGTCAAGACTTGCTCCTCCCTTGTTGTTAGTTGTGGGGGAGGAGGTGGGGGTCCGCCTCCAGTCCGCTGTACCGCGATGTTGTGCCTGGAGACCACAGAATGTACCTTCCCCCGTAGGTCGTTCCACCTCTTCCTGATGTCCTCCCGATTTCTTGGATGCTGTCCCACAGCGTTGACCCTGTCCACGATTCTGCGCCATAGCTCCATCTTCCTGGCTATGGAGGTGTGCTGCACCTGTGAGCCAAATAGCAGTGGCTCTACCTGGAGGATTTCCTCCACCATGACCCTGAGCTCCTCCTCGGAAAACCTTGGGTGTCTTTGGCGTGACATGGGGTGATGTGGGTGATGTGTGGGGTGGTGTATGTGTTGATGTGTGTGGTGCTGTGTAGTGGTGTGTGGTGTTTTGTGCGTGGACTGTTGTATGGGTGATGGTGTTGTGTGCCTCTGTGTGGTGGGGTTCTCAATTGCTGTGCTATCTGTATCTCGGCTTCCTCAAAATTTCTGGTCGTAGGGGTTTGTGGGTGATGTGGGTGTGTGTTTTATATTGTGTTGGGTGTGTGGGAGTGGTGTTTGTATGTGTATCAGGTGTGTGTATTTGGAATTGTCCAATGTGGCGGTGTTTTGTAGAAGTGTGTGTATTTTGAGCGCGGTGGTGTGTCCCGCCAATGGAATACCGCGGTTGAAAGACCGCCGCGTGGATTCGTGTGTCGTGATAGCATGGGCGTGTTTCTGTTGGCGTGACGGTGGAGGATTTGTTTTCGCCAGTTTATCACTGACCTTTGGTGTGGCCGACTTGTGTGGGTGTCTGTATTTCGGCGGATTCCGAGATGTGTGTCATAATAGCTGTGGCGGAATTCCGCGGCGGTGTATTGGTGGTCTTCTGCACGGTGGTAAGCGGCTTTTACCACCAATGTTGTAATGACCCCCTTAGTGTTTCAAATTGTGTAGGTCTAGGAGGTGGTGTCATATCAAAAAGGTTGTCTCTTAGCCTGGCAATAACTCTCAATTCAAATGTACCCCATCTTCTAAAGCTCTATGGACTCTATTTTTTAGTGATCTAGAACCATTGACAAAGCCATACACACATATGCAGCCCTTCCTCAATCATCATATGATAAACAGGCACACCCTCAGGAGGCGCCTCTTCACCTTTCTGTACTGCAATTGTCACATCTCCTCTCATCAAATTTCAAAGACCTTAGAAAATGTTCATATTTTTTAATTAAGTCAACAAAATGCCTACAACGTAATTCAAATCTTCAATGTTTTGATTCTATTCTGTATACCTCAATTTCTCAATGAGCTCATCCCCAAATCTCTGCGTTGCTCCTCAAACCAACCAATCACTATGAGACTCTTCACACAGATAACCAATCACTGTGCAGCGTGTTACACCAACCGACCAATCTCAGTGCAGCGGAATATGAAGCAACAATTTGCTACTTGCAGTGGTTCACCCTCCTTTACACTTCGTACACACACAGTGCTACAATTCTACATCTCTTTTTGATAAAATAACAGACTTTGCTTACTCCTCTAAAGAAAATACTAAGAGCAATTCAACAACTAGAATATTCAGGTTTTTACACCGTTAGACTTTTCTCACTCAAAAGAGTTTCACACACGCAAACAAAATCTCGAGCAGTGGGAAATAACCCTAATCAATGCAGCGTCACCTTTGCACATTAGGTTCCACTAATATTAATCAATATTAGTACATTTAGAACAAATTGTTAGAGTCGCTATGTCAATTTTGCGACAACAGTAACTCACAACCTAAACCACCAATCTTTATCAAACAAGAAAATCTTAAATCATCTCTTATTTATCTATCCTGGGATCTGGGACTACTTCTCAGTCTAATAACTTTCTGAACTTCTTGACATTAAGTGCATAAGCATCAACAATTCATTCAACATACATACCCCAATACTTGATCAAAATCCCAATAACCAAAACAATTGCGACACATGACCCTATTGATACTCACCCCTCCAATAGTGCAACCGTCTTACAAACCATACTCCGTCAATCTTCGAAATTCAGGCTTTGGGCTATTGGACATGGGCTTTTCTATATATCAGGGCAATTAATTACAACCCCTCTTTCTCATAACATAAACCATCCTCTGCCTCTGGCTCCGCTGGAGCAGGGATCTCAGTTAAATATCAGTTTATGAGTCGAAGCTTACCAGCTCATCAGAGAGAGATCCCAGCGTCTCAGGTCAATGGACCTTTGACATAAATGAGATTAACCAGGAGCTGTACATCCATTCATTTATCATTATGATTTGAAGTATTGTTTCCAGTTAATAATGAGAGTTGGTGTGTGGTTTTTTAGCAGTTCATCTTTATTGAAATCAGCATACAGTGTCATCAATTGCAATCATAAATCAATAAGTCAAAATATGCAATAAATACATCAGAATAAATGCATTAAGCATATTCCATGAAGGAAAGAGTCCCTATTCTAAGATTAAGAATGTATTTGGGGAGAATGAGAAAAAGGTCTCAGTCAGAACCCATAAAAAGCTCCAAATAGAGAGGTTAAAGCATAACGCTTCAGAGTCGAATATCTGTTGTCAATCAAAGCAGAACTTCCCATGAAGAAAGGTTAAAAAAAACTCAGTAGCGTTTCAGAACAGCATATATTCGGACAGGGAAAGTACAATGAAGCACAATGAGTCTGATTGAAAGTATAAACAGCATAATCTAAGCTTTTGCAACATATTTCTTCTTCTTCCTCCAGCCGGACAATCTGCTTTTGATGTCTTCATCAAAACACGAACATTTTGTCATCTTCTCATGAGGGAAACAATAGCCCACCTGTGACCCCTTGCATTTGTCCTCTGCCAGCCTTCTAATGGTGAGGAAACTGCCATGCAAAGGCTGGTGAAGGAGCAGGTTGTAATCAGCAGGGCATTACTGAGTTCAGCGCCGCCTGTTTTTTTACAACCATGGTTGTCGTCATGGCATTAGGATCATGGATCCTGGTGGAGACAGCAGTCAGTTGGTGGTACAACTGTCAAACTTGTAATGTGGTGGTCAGACTCCCACAGCCACAGCTGTCCGACCACAAGGCTGGCGGTATTGTGACCGCCAGCCTCGTAATGAGGTGCTAAATCTCTGTATGTTTAAAAACATTTTGCAGAGGTAAACAAAAACATTTTAATACATTATTGTATTCTGTGAAAACTGCCTATGGGAAGGTCGAAACTAAATTCTTATACATTAAGTAATTGCTTTTACAACAGGTCAGCTTGTCAGAAATTAAACATTTCACATTCTTAGCCTAAGTCAGCTTTGCAGAAAATGCTGCTTCAGTTATTCAGGTCTAATAAGTGAAAATGTGGCAATCTACTGCATTTACTTGAATAAAAAAGCAGTACTCTTCGTCTAAGGCCTACACGTTAATTCTCCAAGTTATTGCATTAATAGTCAATGTTTTAATATGCTTCATCAGCCCACTTGCTGTTCAGCCTCTATAATGCCGACATTAGCGTTGCGTTAAACAAAGCCAAATCCTTTCCACCAAGTATTAATCTTTGACTCCAAATTCTATGTCTATGATATTGAAACGCATACAATGATATTGAAACTTGTATTGGCTTGCAGAGAGCCTTGGATGCACTGCATAACTACAACGCTGAAGACAGGCTCAAATTTAACAAGGAAAATAAAAGGAGATGATCTTCAGAAAATATGCCAATAAAGCTAAAAAACATGGCAGTATGTCCCATTGGTCTGGGGCTTTCTGCAATGTACATTTACCTATAAATGTGGCTGAGAAGGGGGACACCAACCAACCACCATAAAACATAGAGGTGCCGCTGTAATGTATCCTGTGTAGACTGAATGTTGATTACAAAGCCCTTTAGCCAGCGCAATTTTTATGGTAGAGAAGCAAAACTTACTACTGCTTTAATTTAGGGCCATCAAGGATTTCCTTGTTTCTTCACACAATGTAATACCTTCAGAAAATTCTATTAATTACAAAAAAATACTTCAACAAGATATAGGGCCTAATTTAGAGTTTGGTGGAGTGGCTCTTCTGTCACAAATGTGACAGATATCCTGTCCGCTATATTACAAGTTCCACATGCTATAATTGAATTGTAATACCGCAGATGGGATATCCATCACGTTTGTGACAGAGTAACCCTGTCCACCGAACTCTAAATAAGATCCTCAGTCTGCAAAGCCAATTATTTGAAGTACTGTCATCTGGTTAAGATTTTCAGATTCGTTTTTTTTTACGCAATTCCGACGCAAAACTAACTCCATATTTATACTTTGGCATTAGACGCGTCTAGCGCCAAAGTCCATGGAGTTTGCGTCATTTTTTAGCGTGGACACCTACTTTGCGTTCATGATATGCAAGGTAGGCGTCCCAGTCTAAAAAATTTACTCTGAGGCCTGTGCGCCGTATTTACACTCCCGGGCAAAATTCACGCCCGGGAGTGGGCGGGTCAAAAAAAATGACGTACGGCCGCTTTAGCGCTGTTTTTTAGCGCCTGGAAGAGGCAGGCGTTAAGGGACCTGTGGACTCGGAAGGAGCCCAGAGATGCCCTCCCATGCCCCCAGGGACACCCCCTGTCACCCTTGCCCACCCCAGGAGGACACCCAAGGCTGGAGGGACCCATCCCAGGGACATTAAGGGATCTGTGGGCTCGGAAGGAGCCCAGAGGTGCCCTCCCATGCCCCCAGGGACACCCCCTGCCACCCTTGCCCACCCCAGGAGGACGCCCAAGGATGGAGGGACCCATCCCAGGGAAGTTAAGGTAAGTTCAGGTAAGTTTTTTTTTTTTTTTAGTGGCATAGGGGGGCCTGATTTGTGCCCCCCTACATGCCACTATGCCCAATGACCATTCCCAGGGGACAGAAGTCCCCTGGGCATGGCCATTGGGCAAGGGGGCATGACTCCTGTCTTTGCTAAGACAGGAGTCATGTCAATGGAGGGTGGGAGTAAAAAAAAAATGGCGCACATCGGGTTGAGGCAGATTTTTTGCCTCAGACCGACTTGCCCCATTCTTTGACGCCCAAGCTCCATTTTCCCCTACACCGGCGCTGCCTGGTGTGGGTTATTTTTTTTGACGCACACCAGTCAGCTCCGTCGGCTAACGTCATTCCATAAATAAGGCGCCCGCATGGCGCTTTGGAATGGCGTTAGCCGGCGTTACATTTTTTGACGCACAACTGCGTTGGCGCAGTTGTGCGCCAAAAAGTATAAATACGGCCCTAAGTATCTTGGGTACATTATGGGCTCATACAATATTATGTTATCTCAAAATTATTTATCTGAGTTAATACAAAAAACAGTGTGACTACACATAATTAGAATGTGTTTTATAATGTTTCCCAGAAAAGACCTAATAAAACATTTAACAACTTAAGATATATATTGTGTGTCTATAAAAGTGGATCAATACTTTACTTACTGCCCTGGGATTAAAAACGAAATAGAATAACAAGATGTGCAAATGCACTAAAGCACTGTTTAAATGCTGGGAATATTTCAGAATTATATTAAATTGCTAAATTTTTCCAGGCTGTTTTAAAAAATAAAAATAGCAATTTGTAAATCAAGTGATAGGCTTTTACAGTATTTATATTTAAATATATTTGAGTAGTGTTATTATTGATTAATTATTCCTTAACTACTACATTGTTAATGGTTTTACTGTTATTATTGATGAATGGTTACTAAATATGTTTAATGATTTTAATTAATCGAATACAATAAACTTACTTTCTTACTTATTTACTGTATGCACTTGCAAAGAAAATTACTCATCTACAAATACTCTGCCCCCACCCACATGCACACACACACTTTCTCTCTTACACACAGACACACGCACACACTGTATCTCTCACTGGCACACACCAAGATACATACACATACAGGAAATTAGTGAACTTTTTTTAACTTTCCTTTTTCTGGTCACTGCACAGCTCCCCTGAAGCCCTATAACGTGGGCATGAATTGCTATGCCCAAAAACTGTTGCTGCTTAAACATTTAAAAGCATTCTCTGAACTTCATGTAACCTGTGCTGCATGATTTGCAAAACTTGCTAGGATGGCACATATATCTATTAAATGTTTCTTCTATAACCTCTTCTTTACTTGAGAGATGTTACTAATGAGTATTACTTACAGCCTTACCCACCTACTAAACTGCTTTGGTATGCACTGCCATGTAGTTACAAAACAATAACTGCTTGTGATTGAAGCATTAACGATATATGAACAATGGGAATCAGGTAAGAGTTACTCTTATGTATGTAAAATTGTTCTTGCAGAGGTGAAGGAATGCATCACAAAGGAATTACGAGTATTCAATCCCTGCTGCTTGTCAAGAGAAGCATTGTTTATTTCTGCAACATCTCAAGAAATGTATAACTTTGTCAATACATTTATTGATCACAGTAATTATAAAAGGTGTCCTAGGGAAATGATGGAGGAAAGAGCACTAGAAGGCAGAGACTCAGAGACAACCACAGTGACCTTTGCTTAAGGCCGCTGCTTCTTCTGCCACTTCTGCACTAAGATAACTACATGAAGCTACAGAGAGTAGGTTTTTGTGTAGAGAATTTCAGGAGAACTGTCTGGCTACAGAGCTATTCGATACAGCAGATTTATTAATTCCGCTGCAAATATTGTATTGTGCCTGAAAGAAAAAGAGAGTTGATCAGTTGTTTCAGAATAGTGTGATAGCTGTAAGCACATGAGATAGATAACAGTGAGAATCTTAGTTAATGTAACAGGCTGAGGGGGTCATTATGACTTTGGCTGACAGTTTTCACTGTACACCGATGTCCCGCGTTCAGGTTACCGCCAGGGCGGTTTCCTTGCTGCGGGCCCCATTGAGTTCCCCGCTGGGTCAGCAGGTGGAAACAGTGTTTCCACCCACTGGCCCAGCAGGGAACAGCCTACAACATTGACGCCAGCAAAGAAGACAGTGAACATCGCAATGTGGCTGGCCAGTGGGGCCCATGTATTGCCCACACCAAGTGCATGGCACTGCAGAGGCTCCCATGGGGCAGCCTACACCCCATCTCTGCCAGCCTTTACATGGCAGTGCTACTGCCATGTAAAAGCTGGTGGAGATGGGGGTCATAATCTAGCGGATTAGGTCCGCCAGGACTGCCAATGCCTCCTGTGTAGAAGAACTGGTAGTGCTGGTGGTCCCACAGCAGCACAAGTGCCACGGTCATAATGTGGCAGTCAGACCATCACTGTGACCCTGGCGGTCTGAAGAACGCCAGGGTCATAATGAGCCCCTAAATGTTCTTTTCTAACTTTCCCAGATTACAAGGCAGTATTATTCTAGACAGGGATGTAAGGACAGATTCAGGACACGCTCCATGCGTGTTTCTGTAACCCTATGCTTGATTAATAATTTTATATTAATTCATTAAAAATAAATGCTTCAAAACTATTAAAACTCTATTTATTGGCTCTAGAAAACTGATTTATTAGCACTTTATACTTTGACAATTGTTTGTTTGCAGCTTATTAAATTTCTTACAGCCATTCTCAGATAAAGATTCATACGGAGGGTCCAGACAAAAAGTAAGAGGTAGCAAGGAAAATTATAATTAAGTAAGAGGTAGCAAGGAAAATTATAATTAATGAATCAACTGTCATTGTGTATTTGGGTTGAGAGCGGTGTGCCCAGCACTTGGGCTGGCATCACATGCGCAGTGAGTTTTATACTGGCGAGCCTGGTTGAGCCCTGTGCAGGGACATTTTAAGGATTTTGAGGACCCTGGGCCAAACGTATTTTGAGGGCCCCCTATTTGGAACAGCTTTGAATTTATGATCCAATTTCAGCTCTTTCGTGCCCTCTTTGGCTAGTTCACTGACAGTGCGCAGGTATACTTGTCCAAGTTCTAAATGTGTTTAGATCCAATATTTAGAGATAGTCACATCTGTTATTTATATTGTAACACAGAAGCAGCTCACTAAAATTACTGCAAATAATCTCTGCGACACCCTCCCATTTCTCATAGGTGAAACCCTGTTTTGATCTAGAAGAAACCATTTTAATGGATGTTGTATGAAACATAAACATATCATTTCTCTGCAAAATGTCTGTAATAGACTCTCACACATCACCTATATTAAAAATAAAAGAGAAGAAAACGGTATTTAAAACAATCATTATTCAGGGTAATCTGGACAAGACTCTGCAGAACAGAGCTAACTCTATCAGGGGGCCCCCCCTGAAAGGCTGTGGCCCTGGGCCGAAGCCCACTTTGCCCAAAGCTTAAAATGTCTCTTGCCCTAAGTATGATATTCAGCCTGGCCATTTGTGAAAAGAGCTGTGCCATGTTAGAAGTCTAAAATTCAAATTGAAGGCTGACCTAGGTTGCTCATCCAAGACATGCACAGTTTATATATTTTTGCCTACTGTTATTCTTAGAATTTGAATCTCTGAGCTGCATAGCAAAGCACTGGCACTATATACAATTAGTATACTTACAGCTCTCTTTTTTTGAAATGGTTAACATAATTCTGTGAGAAAGGCAGAAATGAAAGTATGATAAATTGGACCTTATTCACACTATTTTTTGCTTAGAGTATAGGGAAAGAAAGGAAGGGACACTCTGAAGACGCAAAATTAAAACAGATCATAGTTATCCACATCACACTCAGAAAATGTATGTGTTTTAATTTTACATCCATGTCTCCAGCTGCCAAACGGCCCTTGTCACTTGTGACTTCTCCAGCCAGTTCTGGCTTTTTAGCTACCAAAACTTTGCATTCTTCTACTAGTAGTTTTTCTATTACCTTTTTGAGCATTGCTGCTATAGTCCCAGCAAGCAAACCATTTGTGGACAAAAACATGAGTGTTGTAATTGGGTTCCACCCATTTAGTAGGCCTGGATTTCTTTTCTTTTGGATCACCAGTTTTCAACTTTTTACGATGGATGAGTCTCACTACATGTGTCTCATTCATCGTAATCACATGGCAAATGGACTGTAAATGTTTAACACCAGTGTTCGCCTTTTAAGAGAAGGCCCCGGCGCCACAGTAAGGATAAGGGGCACTTAGCTGGTCATACGTGAACCCATGTGCACACCCATGTGCACAAGTGTGCGGGATGCGCATGGGAGATTACTGTTGTGTCCAGCCTACCACAATGGGGACTCTTAGATATTGGCCTTGTAATGTTAGTGTATACTAACAGGGAAAGTCAGTGTGATTTACTGTTTTGTCCATAGTGGCACTTTATTATACACATAGAGTACAATTTTGCTTCCCTTTGGCCAACAGAGACCATTGACATCTTGACTTGGGGGGTAAGCTGTGCATGAAAATCAATTCTGTAATTTTCAAAATGATATCTGTATACTTCATGAGTCACCTTGAATTGTCATGTTTCTCTGCCTCAGCTCAGGATAAGAGCCCAGGTCTTTTGTCACCCTGCTTTGCCCGATTAATTAAATTTCTCTCCAGCAGCTGGAACAAAGCAATTAACAGTACTTCACCCAACTCAAGAGGAAGAAAGGGGTGGTGCAGAAAGATCTGCATCAATCAATCAATCAGCTGTCACACTGTACCAGTCCACCAAACAAAGGAGGAAGGCCAGAAAACTGGAGTCAACCCAGAAGGGGTCTCTCTTTGAACCTTTGGTGTGCAAGACCCTGGTAGTGATGTCTGTGAGAGGCGGAGCTGAGGCCCCAAGAGTAGATGTGACTGGTGACTCCTAGATGGTGCCATTTTGATCAGTCCCAGGAAGCTGTGCAAGAGGGTTGGGGAAGGGTCAATAGGTGACATGGCACCCTATGATTGGCCAGAGGTGCCTGACTTCCAGAACCTTCCTCTCCCCTGTAAAAGCGGAGGACTCTCTCTTGCCTGGTGATTTCTCTGCGCTTCGCTGCTGGACCCTGGCACTACCATGGAGAACTTGAAGCAGGAACCCCTGACACCCACAAAGGGCTAAGGACTCTGTCCAGTTGACCCTAGGGCCAGTGGGTCTTCCCAAGGGCTAGTGAGGCTGGCCCCCTCACAACCCCTGAGGATTAGTTGGGGGAAAGCCCTAGACCTTTCCACTCAGAAATCAAGACCAGGAGGAAGTCTGGCACTGGGAGCCAGGAGAACCAGCCCCCTAGGGACTGCACCACTTTTGAGGTGAAGAGGTCAGCTGGCCACCAGGAGTAGAACAAGCCCAAGATCATCACAATTGGCCCAACAGGGCCTGAGTTATGGCATTTTAAATTTTGGTGACATTTGACCAGTGACAAAGTGCGAGGAGCTCCATTTTCAGCAATTACCCCTGGGGTGGGCCAGGGCGCAGGGGTCGGCACAAGAAATGTTTACCATTTTACCCTTAGGGAGAAGGCATGCTAGGGGCCCCCCAACCTGATGCTCTTATTCGCCTGGCGACCCATATTCCCTGGGCAGGCTCACTCTCAGGGTGCTGGGACCCCATTGTTGACCCCGTGCATGCTGAAATTGATAGGGGGAGTGTTGTTGCATTCCCCAGCCCTGGCCAGACCATCGTGCTCCCTGTGCCCATGTCCTGGGGAGAAGGAGGCCGCCACAGGTATCAGCGCCTGCCACATGAGCGGGGGAGGGGCAGAGGAACCTTGGTGGCTCCCGTGGCAGCACAGAGTAGTGCTTCGGAGGCAGGGAGCCGGTGGGGGCACCCAAGGGTGGACTCCCTGGGCTGCCCCCAACAAGAGCAGAGTGCGGAGTTCCTGATTGAGACCGGGCACCCCTAAAAAAGGAAAAGGACCATGTGAAATGATGCCGTACAGCCAAAAACAAAAGGAAAAAAGAGGCAGCAGCCCTCCCATGGCAGTGGGAGATACTCTCATAAAAATTCACTGCTCCCAGAGGAGGGCCTTATGATCACTGTAATGCACTTTTCTGCTTCTGGTGGCCCCCAAAATGGGAAGGGGGCACCACCAATTTTACCAAGTATGCCTGGGAAGGAGGCTGCAGGAACCTTTGTAAGTACTGCCCCTAGGTTTGTGGGCCTAATGAATCCATGACCCCTCAAGGATTTCCTCATTATTTTCAAGCACTCCCCTTTTGCTCTACAGCTGGGAGTGCTTAGCTCTTTAGAGGTTATTTTCATATGTGCAGTGGTTGTGGCCTGAAAATGGCTAAAGGAAATGCACATCTTGAAGTGCCCTCTAGGGGCCAAGTCTATGATTGCAATGCAACTTAAATAATGCCCTCTAGAGACTGCTTTTATAATCTAATTTTTATGGCTTGGAAATGTATAAATAAAATACACAAACACCTGTTTGCTTATTTTAAATGCTTTATTGGTTTCACATAATGTTGACAATCATTATTGCTCACAGTATATATGTTTTTTCATTCATAAGTGCATTTACCCAGGATTATTAATTTTGATAATTGCATTGAAGTACAAAATTATGATTTTAACATGTGGTTTGTTACTCTTGACCAAGCCAATTGACTTACTTGATATGTTTGTATGACCCCTTTAGACGGTCATTGGTGAATATGCAATGTCATTCATGTATTTTCCATCTGCCAATGTACATATTTGTAAATTATTTTATGATATTTATTAGCGTGTGTGTAATAAATGTACTTCTCTTTCTAAAGAAAAAGTACTGACTGTACAATCATTTATTGAGTGTTACTGTTGTGTGCCTGTGAATGGTGATTAGTAGCCCAGAACACCTCCCATGGACTGCTCTGCCTTGCTACCCTGAGAGGGATGCATGAGTACATCACACATTTCTTCACAGCACGGTCTCTACAACGACTGCATTTTTACCATGCATGCCTTTACCACACATGCCTTTACAATGAATTTTGTTGTAAAAGCATGTTTGGTAAAGGAACGAGCGTGGTAAATTCTCCCCCACCCTGCCCCTTGCCCCCTACACCTGACACCATACTCCACCCACCCAAGACCTTAAAACTGCCTCTTCCACCCCTGCCCTGTGCCCTAACCCCCTCCCTACCTTTGCCCTGTCCTAAATCCTACTCCATCCTGTCCTAAAAACTACCTCGACCCCCACCCCCCAAAACCCTAAAACCTACGCTGTGTCCTAAAAAGTACTCCACTCTGTCCTAAAAATGACCTCAACCCCCTTCCCAATCCTAAACCCTAAAACCTACCCCACCCTATCCTAAAACCTAACCCACCCTGTCCTAAAAACTACCCAATTTCCCTAAAACCTACCCTGCCCGGTCATAAAAACTACACAGAGCCCCCACCCTAAAACCTACCCTGTCCTAAAAACTACCTCACCCTATCCTAAAAACTACCCTGACTCCCACCCTAAAATCTATCCTGTCCTAAAACCTACCCTTCCCTGTCCTAAAAACTACCACAATCCCCTGCCCCCGCCTAATCCCTACAAGATACCCTGCGCTGTCCTCAAAACTACCCTGACCCCCGCCAAAACCCTAAAAGCTGCCCTGTCCTAAAACCTACCCAGCCCTGTCATAAAAACTACCCCAACCCCTGCCTTATACCCTAAAACCGACCCTGTCCTAAAAACAGCCCTACCCCGTCCTAAGAACTACCCAGACCTCAGCCCTGAACTCTACCCTGTCCTAAAACCTACCCCGCCCTGTCCTAAAAACTACCTGAACCCTCTTCCCCCACCATGTCCTAAAAATGACCCCACCCCCTACACCCTAAAATATACCCTGCCCTGTCCTAAAAGCTACCCGCCCCAGCCTAAACCCTAAAAGCTACCTTGCCCTGTCCTAAAACCTACCCTGCCCTGCCCTAAAAACTACCCCGGCCCCTCACCCTAAACCTTAAAACTTACCCTCTCCTAAAAACTACCCCACCCTGCCCTTAAAACTACCCGGCCCACACCCTCAACGCTGAAACATACCCTGTCCTAAAAACTACCCTGTCACCCGCCTTTGCCCTAAACCCTAAAAGCTACCTTGCCCTATCCTAAAACCTACCCCACTCTGTCCCAAAAACTACCCAACTTCCCTAAAACCTACCCTGCCCGGTCGTAAAACTACCCAGAGCCCCCACCCTAAAACCTACCCTGTCCTAAAACTACCTCACCCTGTCCTAAAAACTACCCCAACTCCCACCCTAAACCCTAAAATCTATCCTGTCCTAAAACCTACCCTGCCCTGTCCTAAAAACTACCCCAATCCCCTGCCCGTCTAATCCCTACAACATACCCTGTGCTGTCCTCAAAACTACCCCGACCCCCGCCAAAACCCTAAAAGCTGCCCTGTCCTAAAACCTACCCAGCCCTGTCATAAAAACTTCCCCAACCCCTGCCCTATACCCTAAAACCGACCCTGTCCTAAAAACAACCCCACCCCGTCCTAAGAACTACCCAGACCTCAGCCCTGAACTCTACCCTGTCCTAAAACCTACCCACCCTGTCCTAAAAACTACCTGAACCCTCTTCCCCCACCATGTCCTAAAAATGACTCCACACCCCCCTACACCCTAAAACATACCCTGCCCTGCCCTAAAAACTACCCCGGCCCCTCACCCTAAACCTTAAAACTTACCCTCTCCTAAAAACTACCACACCCTGCCCTAAAAACTACCCAGCCCACACCCTCAACCCTGAAACATACCCTGTCCTAAAAACTACCCTGTCCCCCGCCTTTGCCCTAAACCCTAAAAGCTACCCTGCCCTGTCCTAAAACCTACCCCACCCTGTCCTAAAAATTACCCTGACCCCCTGCCCTGCCGTAAACCCTAAAACCTACCCTGTCCTCATACCTACCCTGTCCTGTCCTAAAAACTACCCAAACCCCTGCCACAACCCTAAACTCTCAAACCTACCCTGCCCTTTCCTAAAAACTACCACACCCACAAACCCTAAGAGCTACCCTACCCTGTCCTAAAACCTACCCAGCTCTGTCTAAAAACGACCCCGCTCTAAACCCTAAAACCTACCCTGTCCTAAAAACTACCCCGACTGTGAACCCTAAAACCTACCTATCCCACCCTGTCCTAAAAACTACCCGACCCTGTCCTAAAAAATACCCTAACCCCCCTCAAACCTGGCTGCACTTACCTCTCTTTCCTCTGGTCGCTGCTCCTTTCTGTTCCACCTGGACTGCTCTCTCTGGGGTTACTACGCAAATGCGTGGTAAAGGCATGTGTGCTAAACGCATGTGTAGTTAATGCATATGCATTGTAATGGCAGCGTGGTCAATGCATTGGGTTGTTAGTGATGTTTCCCCCCGGAGAGAGTTAAATGCTGCAGTGGGGTGCTTGCTTCCCAGTAGGGATAATTATGGACCTATTACTTGTGCAGACCACACAATTTATAACCCAATTTCGGATGTATGATGGAACAATGCATGCGCCAACCACGCATGCCTAAACAACACGGTCGGAAAAATGATTGTGTTGTTTCCACGAATGCCTTTACCATGCATGCCTTTACAATGATTTTTGGTTGTAAAGGCATGCCTAGTAAAGGCATGTATAGAACAGCATGCATGGTTTTCGCATGCTACCCCCCACCCACTCTACAAACACAACTACCCCGACCCCCTCACCTGCCTTAAAAACACAACTACTCCGACCACACCACTTGCCCTAACAATAAACCTGCTCCGACAACCCACCCGCCCCAAAAACAAAACTACCCTGACAACCCCACCCACCCCTAAAAACTACCCTGATATCCCTACCCACCTTGCTTCCTAAAACCTACCCCAAACCCCCACCCGCCCTAAAAAAAAACGAACACCAACCCGAAAATAAAACTACCTGTGCCCAAAAATCTAAATTACCTCGACCCCCACCCCTAAATGCCCGACCCCCCACCCGCCCTAAATACAAAAATTAACCCAACCCCACCCCTAAAAACCTGCCACCACCCTCCACCCCTGCCTCTAAAAACAAAATTACTCTGACCCCCACCCTAAAAACCATTGTACCCTGACCTCCCACCCACTCTCAAAACAAAGCTACCTCGATCCCTCACCCCCACCCCTTAAAAAAAAAATAACCAACAACCCCACCCCTAAAAACTACTTCCAATTGTCTCTCAGCCCCACTTACCTGACCACGCCCTACCCTGACCCCCCCAAACCACCCCTAAAAAAAAATTACTCCAGCTCCCCACCCCGGCCCTAAAAACCCCACCCCAAATACAAAATTACCCTGACACCCTCACCTGTTCCCCTAAAAACAAAATTACCCCAACCCCTCACACCTGCCCTAAAAACAAAACTACCCAACCCGCCCCTGAAAAAAAAAAAAAAAAATCACCCCACCCCTAAAAATTCACCCACCCCGAAAAACTACCCTCAATCCTCTCCCAGCCCCACTTACCTGACTGTGTCCTACTCCAACCCCCACTCCATCCCTAAAAAACTAAATTACCCCAACACCCCACGCTGCCCCTAAAAACCCAAATCCCCCACCCACCCTAAATACAAAATTACCCCGATCCCCACCCCGCCCCGAAAAACAAATGCTGACTCCCTTTTTTCGTTGTTCAGCACATGCGTGGTTAAGGCAGAGAAAAAAGGGAGTTGTTGGTAAGCGTGGTGACGGCATTGTGGTAAATGCATCTCGTTGCATTTGCCACGTTGTAAGTTATGTTTCCCCCCAATTTCCTACAGTGAGGTTGACTAATGGAGTCACATATGAAATGCATTAGATTTTTCATCCATAATTGCATTATGTAAAGTTCCTTCATTACACATCATCTGAGGCCGTGTCACACATATGGTGCGTTTTCCTTGTATGCACGGGGACACTTTTCAAAAGTGAACACTTTGCGCCATATTAGCATGAATGCACTGCCCCAAGGGCAGCAGAGAACTCGCACTACCCCAGAGGCAGCATATGTCACGGTTTGCACATCCCTTACCTCTGTAGCCTGCAAGTCTTATGACACCACCTGGTTTCTTGTTTGTTCTGGACTGGCCATGTTAGGGGTGACCCCTTCCGATAACCATGGTGCTGCCGACTAGATAACGCCAAAGCAGGCCGTACCTTCCAGGGGTCCCGGAGGAAAAAACCCAAATATGGGAAAAAAAACTCAAACCACAGGAACTCCTGAAATGAGGCAACAAGAGAAACAGTAAGGAGTTGGAATCAGAAGCAACCAAAACTACTGGAAAAAACAGGAAAGAGATCTAGAATAACTGAGAGCAGGAGCGAGGATCACCACGAAGACGGAAGTGTCTGCAAGGAAAGAAAGACCTTCTGTGCTTTTATACTACCAAACAGGAAGTGACATGCAGGAAGAACCAATGATACCATCTTGGATTGGAAATGCTACATAGAGATGAATAGAGAAAATGCCATGTCAGAAGAGTAAGTGAGCAATGTATGCAGAGAAGGAACCACAGACACCGTGCTGGTGCTCAAAGCTCTCCTCTGAAACACGTGGCTGCTGCAATTCAATGTGGGAGCACAGAATACTGCGCCAGTGTACTCCTGAAGCTTATTCAATCCATTTAAAGCCACTCCCAGCCCCTTCAGCTCACTCTTGCAGCTTTCTGCTTTCTCCCATTGTGATGCTTTATCGTCTTCCTCTGTCTTTCCCGTGTGTGTCATTTTCTCACCGTAAACGCTTGAGGCTGAAAAATAAGTGGCGGCCCTCAAAAATAAGTGCTGGTGCCCTGCACTGGAACGAAAAAGCACAAATTAAGCACTGAATGTGGCCACAAGAAGAAAAAGGAAAAAGAAGAAAAAAGAAGCAAGAAAAAGAGAAAAAAGAAGAAGGTCCCAGTATTGCATGTGAGAGTAAGGGATTTAAGGGCCGCCAGCAAACGCAGCGTGCCCCGGAGCCCAAGAGAGGAAGATGGGTGATGCCGCGGCCGAGAAAACAGGTCGCGCCCCAAAGAACGGCCCGTGGCAGGACCGGTCGCCCGAAATGCAGACCGCCAATCTGACCGCGGCCCTCAAGTGAGATGCCACCAGGAACCTGCGGTGTCACAGTAGGCCCCCTCGAAGACCCAGGCTTTTCCAGAGAGCGATGAAAAAACTGTGGATCAAGCAGGGTGCATGGGCTGAGGATGCATCCTCCCATAAAGAGTCACTAATGGGATAACCCTTCCAGTGGATTAAGAACTGGAGACGGTTCCGGAAAATGCAGGAGTCACAAAACTCCTGTACTTCGTACTCAGGATGGTCATCAACCAAAAGAGGAGGAGGACATTGGGAGTGCCTATGATAGGGATAAGGGACAAACAGCTTGAGTTGAGAAACATGAAAAACCGGATGTACTTTCCAGGTCTGTGGTAAACAAAGTCAAACAGAAACTGGATTCAGAACGTGGAGTATTCTAAAAGGTTCATAGTAGCGGGCTTGAATTTATTCCGGGATAGATGAAAAGTCAGAAATTTAGAGGAAAGCCATACTTTATCCCCAAGCTGTTATGGTAGAAACAAGGTGTCTTGATGATAGTAGTATCCCTGTTTTTTTTGTATTTGAGGACCCAGAGCGTTCCACTGTTCAAGAGGGAGATATTGGTATTCTGATTTCACATGATCGAGAAAGGATTGTACGACTCCAATGATTCAACATGGTTCTATTATATATGGAGAAGAGGTAATCACAGTTTCCGGGTAATGGCGTGATAAAGCATCTGCCACAAGGTTCTGGGATCCAGGTATGTATGTTACCACAAAGTCATACTGACTGAACTAGAAAGCCCATCTGGCCTGCAGACTATTTTGACATTGAAAGCTGCGGAGGTATTGTAGATTATAGCGATCTGTTCTAACTTCAAAAGCTTCCATAATACCCATTAGGAAATGCTTCCATTAGTATGCAAGCAGCCTTCAGAGCGAGCGATTCCCTTTCTAATATGGAATAATTGCGTTCTGCATCTGTCAGTACGTGGGATAAATAAAAGAAAGGATGTTCCAAGTCATTGTGATCTTGTCTTTTTAGCAACATGGCTCAAAAGTCTTCTCTTGGATGCATCAGTGACCACTATGAATTTCTTTGTTGTGTCAGGATGCCGTAATATCAGAGCTTGGGTAAAGGCACGTTTAAGGCTTTGAAAAGCCGTTTCTGCATTCTCAGTATACATAAAACCCATCTTAAGGTTTTCTTTTTTAATGGTCTGGGTAATAAGGCCTTGTTGATGGGCAAAGTCTTTTATGAATTGCCGATAGACGTTGGGCAGACCTAGGGCAGACCTAGGAAGCACTGAGTTATAACATGGTATTCACAATCCAATTTTGTGAATCTCTTGGATCCTTGGACTGCTTCTAAGATATCCTTAATAAGGGGTAGTGGATACCTATCCTTTATGGTAATCTTATTTAACTCACAAAAGTTGATACAGGGGTGTAGATCCTTTGTCTTCTTTGGCACAAAAAAGAGAAGAGCCCCAACAGGCAACGAAGAGGGAGCAATCAATAGACTGTGTGTTTTCATCCATGTATTCTCTAAGTACCTTTTTTTCTTGTTCAGACAATGGATACATCCTTCCAAACTGAATCACTTCCCCAGGTATCAAAGGAATGGCACAGTCATATTCCCGGTGTGGGGGTAAAATAGGCTTCTTTGATTTCTGGAACACACCAGATTATTCTTGATAACAACTAGGTACCCCCTGGATCATGTTAATGGTACAATCTGCTTCTTTGTGGGAAATGATTAGAACCCTCAGGGGACCAATGAGTGTCCGTTGAATAACAATTTTGTTGACAAAATTAGGATGAAAGCAATATAGTTCTTTTTCCCAATTAATATATGGATTGTGCTGTGTCAACCAAGGAATGCCCAAAATCATGGTATAATTAGGAGAAGATATCATGTCAAAAGTAATGTATTCCAGATGTTTTCCGAATTGCAAACAAAGGGTAGGAGTGGTATCAACCACTGGTCCAGGAGTTAGGAGGGAGCCATCAACTGTGTGGACATGCGCTGGCATTTCTTTAGGAACACAAGATATTCCTTTTTCTTTCTCCCATATCTCATCCAAATATACACTTGCTCCACAATCCAATAACGCAAACACTTGTTCTTCTTGATTATTTGGGCACTGCAGGATGACCGACAATATAAAAAGAGCTGTGGTATTTTCTTTAGAGGAGCATATAGAAGGTATCTCAATACCTCCCCTCCCTTCACACAGGGGACGGGAATTGGCGTTTCCCATAGGTCTGGAAGGACGGATAGGAGACATTTAGATCAAGTGACCCGCATTGCCACAGTCGAGACACAGGCCCTTCCATCATCTGTTTTCTAGTTCTGTTTCAGATAAGGGTCCACGAACTACGTCTATTTGCATGGGTTCTTCTTCAGTGGATGCTTGATTCTCTGAACGGCTTTCGTCTGAGCGACGTACTGTGGAACGAGATACTCCTGACTGGGACTGCAACCGGATCTTCCGTTTCTCCAACTTTCGTTCTCGTAAACGACACTCTGGTGGTCATTCCGACCTAGGCGGGCGGCGGTTGCCGCCCGCCCGTCGGAAGCCGCCTGAATACCGCCCCGCGGTCAATAGACCGCGAGGGGTATTCTGACTTTCCCGCCGGCCCAGCGGGAAAGCGCCTTCCACAAGGAAGCCGGCTCGGAATCGAGCCGGCGGAGTGGAAGGCGTGCGACGGGTGCAGCAGCACCCGTCGCGCTTTTCAGTGTCTGCATCGCAGACACTGAAAAGCCTAGTTGGGCCCTGCTAGGGGGCCCCTGCCGTGCCCATGCCATGGGCATGGGCACGGCAGGGGCCCCCAGGGGCCCCGCGACCCCCCCTACCGCCATCCTGTTCATGGCGGCTTTCCCGCCATGAACAGGATGGCGGTAGGGGGGGTCAGAATCCCCTCGGCGGCGCAGCGAGCTGCGCCGCCTTGGAGGATTCTAAGGGGCAGTGGAAAACCGGCGGGAGACCGCCGGTTTTCCCGTTCTGACCGCGGCCAAAGCGCCGCGGTCAGAATGACCAAGGGAGCACCGCCGGCCTGTCGGCGGTGATCCCGCCCCCGTTGGCCCTGGCGGTAGAGAACCGCCAGGGTCAGAATGAGGGCCTCTATGTTTAGCGCTAGATCCATCAGTTCTTTAAAAGAATCTACTTGAGTAAAATGCACCAATCCTTTATTTCGTCTCGTAGTCCTCGATGGAAAAGAGTTACAAAAGTGCATTCCACCCAAGTGGTTTCAGTCGCTAACTGCTTGAAACGGGATATGTAATTCAGTACATCCTGATTGCCTTGTATATATCATATAAAGCTTCTTCAGCAGCTGCCTGTAGTCCGGGTCGTTCAAACAACATTTTAAAGACATATACCACTCAGAGGCACTCGTCACTTATCATAAAACTCACAGTAGATATCTAGTTGGATACGTTATATAGCTAAGTAAATAACCCCAAATATTTCATACGAACAGTGTCCCATCCTACGAGTACATTCCTGAAATGATCCAACATAGAAGAAGCATGCTAAAGTCTTTGGTTTGATGCCATATTTAGCGAAATTTTTATGAGTTTGTAACCGTATTCCACTGTATTTCTGCTTTGTATTCTCATCACATAGATACACTCAGGATTAGATCCAACAATACATTCAGTAGTTCGAGTGTGTGCTCATTGGTTCCATGATGACCTCACAGCCAACACGTGTTTCATCAAACAACTTCATATCCAATAGCATCCTAGTACGTTCCCACAAACTTGCAGGTTTTCTGTTGAGAAATCACACAGTCACTTCCAAACCACATCGTGTTCTATACATGTGTATAATGATATCACATCCAAAGTGACTAATAGCATATTGCTATCCCATTCAACATCACTCAAAATACTAAGAATATGCTTTGTATCCTTGATATATGATGGTAAATTATGTACTATTGGTTGCAGAAATAAGTCTACAAATTCCGACAATTTTTCAGTTGGCCCCTCAATGCCTGAAACAATAGGTCTGCCCGGTGGAAAGGGCAATTTCTTATGAATTTGGGTAGGGTGTAAAGGCATGGGAACCTAGGTTGGTTCACCATCAGATATAGATATTCATCCTTATTTAATAGACCTGATTGATACCTGATTTTCAACCTATTCTGTATAATATTGCATTGTCTAAAAATTGGTTTATACTCAATCCTCTCATAACATTGGATATCATCCAACTGTGATTGTATTTCTTTCTCATAGTCTGTTCTATTCATAATGACGACGTTGCCGCCCTTGTCTGCCTGTCTAATCATAATGCGATCGTTCTGCTGAAGCTCTCTCAGTGCTAATTGTTCTCCCCTGCTCAGGTTGGAAGTGTCCCTGTGAAATCTATTCCTGGATTTATGCAAATCAATGTCCCTACATACTAAATCATAGAAAGTGTCCAGATTTGTGTTGCTAAAAGAGCTGGGGACCCATCTTGATTTTCTTTTTAGACCACTGCTTACATGAGTATCATGTGTGATATCCAAATCTTCCAAGACCTGTGAAAAGATAATCGGAACTGCCTCATGTTCAGAAATGGATAGCAATGTGGCAGTGTCAAACACATCTTTAATTGATAGTGTACTCAATTCCAAACCCTGTACAGGACCACCTGTCATCTGAGTTTCTATGGGATTTAGTTTAAAGTACTTCTTTAGTTTTAACCGCCGAACAAATTTAAATAGGTCAGTTTTAGCCCTTCATGTATCACCAAGGCTAGTTGGACAGAAACTCAAGCCCCTCTCCAGAAGTGACTTCATTTCCATTGACAACTCCATGTCCGATAAATTAACAATATTAATAGTTTGTTCATTTGCCAACATCACACCTGTTTGTCCCAAGATCTGGTTCTCATGCCCACCCTCTCTGCTGAGTTTTCCCCCTCTCCTTCCCCTTCTGGTCTTCCTGTACTCAACCTTCTTCTGTTTTGATCCCGATTGCTCTGTTTGATCCTTAAAAGTTCCTGTAAAAAAACACTTCTGCTGTCGGAGTGTTGTTGTAGTGATGCGCCCACTCCGCCCTCAATATCACTTTCACTGGAGATCGGTACACTTAGTGAAGTAGAGCCGGAAGAGATAGAGGCAAGTGACCCCTGCCTTGTAGGGTTGGTTTGGACCAGATGATCATATTTTCTGGCAAAGCTGAAGACTCTGCCGGTTTGATAATCTCTTTCATCACGCTTTAATTTCCTGGCCTTTCTCTGTGTAACCTCCTCCTGAAATTTTAATAAGATTTAATCCAAAATCTTGTAGTTTTTTTCCATGGCTTCAGGAAGATTCAACTCTTTAATCTCACTTTCCAGAGTTGCAATTTCAGTCTCTAGTGTGGAGACCTTCATTTCTGAAAGTTCTAAAGACCTTAATAAAGGCAGAGTAGTTAGACAACAGTGGTTGTTCAGTGGCTACCAAAGGAGTCACCCAAGCTAGGACTGGGCCAGACAAGGCGCTGATCAAATATCCCTCTTTGGTCTTATCTTGAATAAATAGGGTGTATCAAAATGCAAAAAATACCATTAAAGAATCAAGGAACTCCTTTAAATTATTAGGATCTCCAGAATAGCGTGGTGTCGAGGCAGACACAGTGGGTGTATCGATGGACTGAGAAACGAGGGCTTGCCGTAGTGCTGTATTTTCAGCACAAAGTTGTTGTAACTCCTGGGCTTGTTGTACTGTGTGAAGCATGGATTGTGCGGTTTCTGTGACATTTTCAGTTGGTTCTTCCATGATTCTAGAGCAACACTGAATCTTTTGGTATTGCAATCTGTCACGGTTTGGATGTCTCTTACCACTGTAGTCTGCAAGTCTCGGTACACCACCTGCTTTCTTGCTTGTTCTGGATAGGCCAAGATAGGGGCGGCCCTTCAGTTAGCCACGGTGCTGCCGACTAGATAACCCCAAAGCAGGCCGTACTCTCCAAAGGGATTCCCATAGGAAAAACCTGAAATATTGGAAAAACCTCAAACCGCAGGAACTCCTGAAACAAGGCAACAAGAGAAACAGTAAGGAGTCGGAATCCGAAACAACCAAAACTGCTGGAAAAAACAGGACAGAGATCCAGAATAACTGGAAGCATGAGTGAGGATCACCACCAAGACCGAAATGTTTGCAACGCAAGGAAAGGAAGACCTTCTGTGCTTTTACTCTCCCAAAAAGGAAGTGACATGCAGGAAGAACCAATGATACCGTCTTGGATTGGGAATGCCACATAAAGATGAATAGAGAAAATGCCATGTCAGAAAAGGAAGTGAACAATGTATGCAGAGGAAGGAAACACAGACACCTGGGAAAAGACAATATGGCCACAAGAAGAAAAAGGAAAAAGAAGAAAAAAGAGAAGAAACAAGGAGGTTCCAGGATTGCAGATAAGAGTAAGGAATTTACGGGGGCTGCCAGCGAACATGGTGTAGCCCGGAGCCCAAGAGAAGACCTACGGGCCACACCGCAGCTGAGAAAACAGGTTGCGGCCCAAAGAGCGGCCCGCAGCAGGACCGGCTGCCCGAAATGCCCAACCGCAGCCCGTGGATGGGACATTCATGTGAAAAACAGACTGGCTGCTTTAAAGCAACTCTGTTTTTAACTGTGCAGGAGCAACCCAGGGAATTAGAGATCCCCTTGCAGGCGGGTGTAATGAGTGACTACACCTGCCTGCAAAGACCCCCTTTTTTACCTTCCAGAGGGCTGCCATCATGGGACGCACTGACACTTCTTTACCTGTGCATCCATGTCTATAATAAGGTGCTGATGCAGAGGCAAAGGGATTCCCTCATTTGCATGGGTGCCATGCCCTCATGCCAATGAGGGAACACCCTCTGGTGATAGCGCTGGCGCTATATGTATGAAAGTGCTATTGGAATTACAGAAGGGAGTGCACAAAGGTCTGCAGCCCCTTCTCTAATATCAAAGTGGCCCAGAGGCATGCAAAGCAGGAGCCCATGCCCTTGCACCCTCCGGAGCACTTCTGTGATACAGCCCTTCTACAAGTCACACTGTGCACTATAGTTCACACAACCTTGTGCCCCTCACTCTGCATCATTTACTTCACCCCTGATCCACAAAGCTCACTCCCCATCTCTTGCACATCATTCATTGGTCTGGTAACACACTGCATCTAGCCAAGCCCTCAGTCACATTTCTCAGTGCTCACCTGCAGCTCATCAACCAGTGCTCCCCTTGTGCAAATCACCCTGTGATCCCCTGCATCAAACTACCAATGTGCATCAAACTGTGCCCCTTGATGCTTGTCGTCCTATCCTATACTATATGTTCCCATCTGTTGGACGCACCTTTTAGCGTACACTAAAAAAAAGCCAATCAAATTGGCTTTATCAATGTTTGATTATTTTAGAAACCACTATCAATCTTAAAGAAGAATGGCATGTCTGGCATTGAACACGCATTGACCAACATTTTCGATTTCAGTCCATCGAGAGTCAACAAATATGCTCTCATCCACCCTTGGGTAATTATGATGCTGTAATGGAGTAACTTGTAACCTCTCCGAGGGGCCACCGCCCTCTCTCCCCTTTCCTACACCATCCATTTTTATGACTCACGAGGTGCTGCCTGCATAAATCTTAATCTCTAGGCCTTATCAACAAAGCATCCCCACCAGTGATTATGTAGATACACTGAACAGGTTGCATGAGAGGGTTAGCTGCTTGAGGACTCCATATTCTAATGAATGATTCCCGGAGAAAACGATGACTTTTGGCAACCATGTCCTCTTGAATGGAAGACCTTGCTCCTTGCCGGGGCATGGATAGTGGCCTATACCCAGCCTCTAGACGATCTAGGAACACTATGGCCAGGTGGGTGGAGCACAGCCGACGGGCATAATAAATCCAAGAACATTCAACATACCAAACACAGAACTGCTTTCATTATATGCCCACAGCCTAGTGAGCTACTGGCACTGTATGTGAGAGAATGTACCAAGTGACTGCAGCGTTGCTCTAAGGACTGTAATAAAAAGATTTCAGTGGCAGCTAATAATAGATTTACTTTTAGATAATAATAGATTCATTTCTTAACTGAACACAGAATCTGTCTCCAAACGTACCCGGCAGCATGCCATGCATATATTACATTTGGAACGAATAGAAGTGCATATAATAGCAGTTCAATTGAAATGCGTGGAAGCCTTTTATACCACCTGCATTTTCCTTGCAATAACAGCTTTTACACAAATAAAAAGGTAGGTGACTGCTGTTTGATTTAAATCTGCAGGAAATGTTCTTACTCAAAGAATAAGTCAGGCATTCTTTTCATTGGATTTATCTGGCCAGTGCAGCTCGGAGTCATGTAAAGTTGTCCTTTAAGAAAATGACTGCAATGCAGTATGGTAATGTGTTTCAATTTCTCTGCTGTTCCTGCTCCTTCCAGCACGATGGCCATACCCAGTAGTAATGTAATTTCATGACTGTATAGAGACAGGCTTGTGACTCATAACTCAAATCTCAATTTCTTATGTGATAGTTTTTTTTTTTGCTCATGATCCAATTATACCGTAGAAATTAAACTACAGACTGCTGTCTTTCTTTTCCTCCGTGAATTATATTATGGAAAAATGTATTCCTTACGTTAAATAAACTGCTGACGACATGCTGACTTGTGTACAATTTTTGAATGCATTTCTAAAAGGTCATAACATTCTTCAGCCACAAACCAATGGCACAGTGCGCTTTCTTTTGAAAAATAGAATTATAATGCAGTGTGACTTTCTGATGGGAACTCTGCCAGATTTTTTTTTTTTTAGAGCTTACTGCTCAATAAGTGATTCACTAAAAGTCGGCCTCTTCTGCTGAGGGGGTCGGGGGGCGAAGGAGTAAGAAGGAGGGAGTGAAACGTGCGAGATTTAAGGAGCATTCCTCCCAATACCTCCCTTGGAATTTAAAAATGAGCGTGGAGGAGGTAAAGCCTTCTAAGAAAAAGTGACTAATTCACAGTATAGCGGAAGTTCAAGGAAAAGAGAAAGAAGGAAGTCACCAGAGAAACAAATGAAAGAGCATGCTTCAAAATTTCAAAATGCCATGCTACTTTTGAAACTCATAGAAGGAGTACATTTTATGACACCCATCGTTTGCTACTGCACATCATTCAGCAATTACTTGGATTGCGTGGAGGTTCTGTCCTGTTCCGTTATGTGCTGCCTCCAAAATTCACAATGTCCACTCTCACTTCACCCTGCGCCCCCACCACCACCACCACTCACTGCCTTCTAGTTTCTGCTAGAGGCTCGTAGGAAGGTTGAATTCCAGGTTCTTACTAGCTTTGAGTTCCGGTTTCTCAAGCACACCATGTTCCTGAGAGTGGTGAATCATTCTGCCCCATGCTATGTCCACGGTGGGTCCTGTGGCAATGGTTATATCTGATGTTGTGCTGTTGTGTGCGAGTGTGAGTGCTGTATATTAAACTTGGATGACACAGAATCAGGTGATAGGTGTGGTGCAGTGGCGAATTTCTGGGCCAGTGGAGGATTTGCTAGGGGTGTTATTCTTTGTTGTGTCGTGGTGTGGTTGAACACGGTGGCACGTTAGATTGAAAACATTTTGTCATCCTTTAGGAAAGCAGTTATAAGGTAATGAAAGCAGGTCACTCCCAACACCGATAATAATTGACATCGCTCCACCGCTAAAACATAAACAAAAACACACACAGGCACCTCTCCACACACACACCCCTCACTCCCATTGCAATTTCAATGTAATATTATAAAGTACAAAAAAGGGAGTCATTCCTTAAGTAAATTTGGACAGACACTTCTACAAGTGTATTCCTGTCTTCAGCTTTTGTGAAAAGATGCACTGTAATGTTATTTTCAATGTTGCAAATTGAATTGTTTTTATGATTATAATTTATTCTGCTAAAAATGCCTGATTTCAGGCAGTGATCTTTTATTCTCATTGTTTTCTTCACAGATGTAATAAATCCATATTGTAATTGAGGGAATAAGAAGTTCCTTAATATTGGCTCCATTTTCATTATGATTATTCTCATGTTATAATTATATACCTTTTTGTTTTCATTGTATCACTTCCAGTGACAACTGTTGCCCCCTAATTTCTCCATGTTTATTTTCACTCTGTCTGATCATTGTTTTTCTATTGCTTTCTTCATATTTCTATGGTCACTTTCATACCGTGAGTGTTTCTTTTTTTATTAATGAGTATAACCTCCTATGAGGTATCTATTGATCACATTCATATTCATTCTTTATGCTGCATCGCATAGAACACTATTAGGATTCATTTTTTTCTCAATTAACATCCTGGGTGCCTGTCCAATACTTTGATTTTTCATTCCACTATTCTTTACTTTTGTAGCTTTCTTCTGATCAAGAGCACATTTTCTATAAGACGATCCCTTTCCGACATCACCTGTTATTGTTAGTTTAGCTTTACATATGAACATAATTTTGTTGTTATTTGTGCAAAAGTTATATATTTTCTTCTTTTTTCCTTACTTTTCTTCTCCTTAACGTCTCTCTCTTTTTTCTGTTACTTTGTACTTTTACTGAACTAATTCTAATTCTAATTTTAAAACTGGTTCTTCTTTGTTGTTTATTTTCATTATAATTGCCTGTAAACTTCAGGTTACTAATTTATGGCCCCGAGGAAGCAACTTTGTCGCAAAATTCGTGTTGGCCTGTAACCATAAATAATTGTCTCGAGATAAATTACCAAATGAAGCACTTTTTGATTACACCTTAATTCTCATAGATCTTAAGTGAATCACTTTTGACCTAAAAAAACTGTTTTTTTTTTTGGTCTTGAGAAGGTTGTTTGAGCAGAATTAATAGCAGGCAAATGCAAGTAGGGGAAACATATGTCAGTTAATGCAGCCTGATAATGTTTGACTTGCCCATCATCCTCATTGTATAAAAAGCTAAGTGAACAGAAAAAAGGAAAGGTGGACTGGCCCTGAGGGTGGTAAGAGAACATAGAAAGAAGGATAGCTTGAGAATCCAAATCCCCTGTAGTCTAACAAGCAGTCCACAGACATACTGTGGTTAGCAGACCTATTGAGTGGAACCAAACAAGTAAGGGCTTATCAGTGAAATAGTCCAATGTTGTTATAGAGGTATTGAGGGTTACAGAGATCGTAACCTAAATGAAAGTTATAGTCCATTAGAATTGATACTCTTAAAGGATCATTTAAAGGTCCCAAGTGAAGGAGATTAGTTCATCAAAGTTCCTATGTTCATCACAAGTATGAAGACCTGGTCAGCGAAGTCCACCCCCCAAGATATTTATCTTGATTGACTTCCAGTTGAGGATGGGTGTCAACCAAGGCATAGAACTCCAAATTATGGCATCCTGTTATGGAAACATTTTTTCTATTCTTGTTGGGTATATACCACATGCTTTAATTTTTATTTTGCTAACTTTATCAGCTCGGAAAAAACCCAGGAAGGGGCGAAACCCAGGGTGGGTGTTATGTTTCATCTGACACCTGATTCAACCTGTGAAACAGCAACTTTTATTTATTTAAATAAAGCGGTATGTTCGAAATATATATTGGATGTGCGAGTTTCTATGCAGAGCAAAACTAAGGATACTAATAGGCCCGATTTTAACTCTAATCCTCCAGCGTTACTTGTGCTCCAGTGCGAAAGGGGTTTCTCCCAATTATTGAGGCCAGTCAGGAATACTAGAACTTTAACCCTGTCGTAAAGGGGGTTTGACAACCGGGACAAAAACCCTATTTTTATGCCATGAAATATCTTGTCAACTAGTCAACGGCATGGCTTTTTGCCCACTGCAGCTAGTAGCCAAGGTTGGAGCATGCGAGAAATTAGATTGATGGTTGAGTGGGGTGTTAACCCTGCTCAAGCAACAGGCGCAATCCCTGCCAGGGTGAACCACAAAAGTCACCAAATTACCCTGTGCTTAACCCTTCGGTAGCTTGGCACAAATACAGTCAGGCTTAACTTAGAGGTAATGTGTAAAGTATTTATGCAGCACACACACAGTAATACACTAAACACACAACACAGGAAAAATCTGACACCAATTTAGAAAACTAGAGTACATTTTAATAAATGATTTGACACCAAAACAACAAGAATTCAATTAGTAGAAGCAGAGTTATGATTTTTTAAGGTTTAAGGTATAAAGTAGTGCCTAAAAGAACAAAGTGCCTACTAACATCTAGTCCAGGCCAAAATTGAAAATTATGGCCAAGCCCGATGTCGAATACAAAAAGTGGACTGGGCCCGGTCAGCTCATACTTTTGAACTTAAAAGTATTTTCAGCAAAAAGTTGTCTGAGACGGTAAAGTTCAGTGTGGCAAGGCTGCAGACGGTGTCTGAGGAGAAGGCATCATTGCCATGGAGTTGTTAGATGAAGTTGTGGTGAAGATTTTCACCTTCAGACTTATGCCCTCATTACGAATGTGGCAGTCCAAGGACAGTCACACCCACGTTGACGGTCGGACTGCCGCACTCCGGGTGTCCCATACTTAGGCAGGTGGACCTGCCTAAAGACCACCGTCCCCACCAGGATCACAGATCCCGATGAGGTGATGGCTGTCAGGCTTGTAACCAGCCATGATGGTGCTGAATTCAGCACAACCTGGCTGATTACAACCCCACTTTCCATCAGCCTTTTCATGGGGGGAAGCCAGAGGCCATAGAGGGGCTCCTGCACTGCCCATGCCAATAGCTTTGCAGACAGTATGCATTCTGAAAGAGCTGGAGTGCTTGGATATTTAAGGAGCCGAGGCCAATATCCTAGCACTGTTCCTGCCGGTCAGCTGCGCAGGAACGTGTACTGCATTGTTTCCACCTGTCAGCCTGGCGGAAACATTGAAATACACACAGGGGGAACACCACCACCATGGCAGTGACATCCTCCCTGCAGCTTTGGTGGTCCCGTGGTGGGACCACCAAAGTTGTAATCAGACCTTAAGTTTCTCTTTTGAAACTCAAAAATCTCTAGTGGGACATAGCTGGGGACCTTAGTCTACGAGAGTTCCACAAGGCTGGATACCCCTTCTGCGAGAGGCCACTGAACAAGGTTTGCTGCTGCAGAGAAGTATGTAGCGGGAGCTCCTGCAAGGCCAGGCCGACTGGCGATAAGCAAATAGACAAGCAGGTAGGTCCTGGTCTCCTCTCGGTTCTCAGAGAAGTTTAGAGTTAAAGATTTCCTATGTTTTGGATTTTGGCTATCTGGTCACCATTGCCACCACCTCAAGGCTTCAGAACTGGAGGGGCACTACTTAGAGGGTCACAACTCACTCTTTCTGGGTTCACGTGCATGATCAAGATGATTGAAGCCTTTTCTGTCCCTGAGGCTCTGATCAGGAGGCCAAACATCTACACCTTGGAGTCACTCTGGTAGACCTGGATTCGAGAGGTAGAACAGAGTTCAGGTGAAAGACAAGCCTCTGAGACCTCAAAGCAGAATTCATGTAGCAGAGCAGTCCTTCCATATGAATCAAAGTGGTCTTCTGAAGTAAAGATCAGGTCACAGTAGTAGGCAGTTCCAGACCTTTGAGAGTCCTTCCACAGGTCCAGTAAGTGAATTGAAGAGTGGATCTGAGGGTCCTATTTTTACACCTGGTGCCTTCTTTGAAGTAGGAGACGTTTCTAGAGAATTCCCTGTGAAGTGCTAGGAGATTCCTACCTCCCCTGGTTCCAGGCTGGCTGCAGGCACAATGCACTGATGACAAATCCTTTGTGTGATGGCAGGGCATAACCAATATATTGATGTAAACATATCATTATGTATTAATATAACTATCACCTTAAAAACATTGATAATGCAACTAATAAAAATAGTGAATACAAAAATATCAGCTGAAAAAAATAAAGCATGTACAAAATCTCTATTCCCAAAATAATCAACAAAACCAAGTGATTTTAAAAATAAAATTAAACTAAGATATCTATTACAAATCATAGTGTACATAAATATCGAAAAGCTCAGCTAATATTAAAACAAGATCAACTTTTATTTTCGTATTGCTACCAAAAGTTAAAGTAAAAATTCAACTATGTTTAGAAATTCAAACTAAAACAGAACGCTCACCCAAAATGAACAGGATAGCTTAATATTCATTATCATTATTTTCATTCCAAGAAATAGTTTAACACATTGAGGGTGTTTCCAGCATAAATAATGCAAAGTGCTTAAAAGAAAGAAGAGGAGATTTGCCGTACTTCCGCCCGTGGGTATACATAGGGTAGGGAGCCATATTTGCTACTCTTGCTCCATATCCATAAACATTTGGCAAAGTGCATATATTTTGGGGATCAGATTTAATATTCTTACTTCTATCCCACAAACACTGGGCAAAATGCATTTAGAGGGAAACGTGCATATATTATGGGGTGGGGGTGAAGTACTATTTTAACTCAAATCTGACTAATAATGGTTATATTTTGGGGCAGATTTATTATTTCAACTCTAGTCCAGCAAACGTTGGGAAAACTGCAGATTTAATTTTCTAACTCCAATCCAACACACATAGGAGAAAACAAACTGGTGCCTTGAGAGGGGGAGGATTACAATTAATATTCTAAATCCAGCTCAATAGAGACTGTGGAAAATACATATATTATGAGAGGGTCAGATTTACTTATCTAATGACTTTCCCCCTTAAATTGGAAGATGGTGCAACTATTGGGGTATAATGGAGTCTGGTGTACACTTCATACACCAATCCAACATCTAATGGGAAAAGCATATATATCTGAGTGGGGCAGATGTATTATTCTAAATCTAATCCCACACATCACTGGGAATGTATATATAATTGAGGTTAAAATTTAGCAAAATTAAATATATATTAAAATAATTAAATATTTCATCAATCCTAAAACCTTTTTATTATTTTATATAAATTAAATTTTAGTGTTTCCAAATATTCTTTATAAACCAATATTTGATAATACATCAAATACAAATTATTATAAATTTGAAAAATAAAAAATAAAAATGTTAAAAATAAGAAGCAACCCTTTATTCTGCTCAGCTAAGGTAAACCTTTTTTTTTGCAGTTTTACATAGTGCAAACTTGAGCCGAAGGTATTGTAGCACTTTACATGAACACCAGTTACTTTGCCAAAGGAATTTAAGTATGTATTTGCACCTTAATGTATGCATTTGTTATGAGCCACAATATTTTACTTAAAATAAAAAAATATTCACATTCACATTACTAACATAAAAATAAATTACTATCACCTATACCACCCAAAATTCATGTAAATTAATGTTTCCAAAAGTAATAAAGTACAAAACCAATCCCTCAAATATTAGGAAATGATTTCCTTATATTCAGTGTATTACATACAAATAAATTACCTTTGTTATGTTTTAGATAATTTAAAATTTATTTCTAAGTTTAATAAAATGTGATAACATAAAGCACTACTCAAACAATCCCCCAATAAACCTTGAATCACAAAAAATTAAAAAATAACCAGTTTAGAATCTCATGTGCACCTCAAAAATAAGGTCTGTCTCTGGTAGCCCCATCATACGGACTTTAAAATCTTTCAATATCATGATATTCTACTAGTAAGGAGGGTGGGGTGGGTGGCCCTTCATCCAGAAACAACAAAGGGGACTGTGTGGTTATTATTTGTAGGAACCCTGATCTGGCTCATCAGCTTGTCAAGAACCAAGCTAGAGCCTGTTTCATGAGAGACAAAATCAACCTTGTTCCCCTGGGATTCTTTTACAAACATTTGTTAACCAGGCAAAGGGTGGTTCTCGGGTCCTTGCCCATCAGGGTTGCTGCTGGTGAGGGGTTCAGAGTCTCAACCTCCAATAGATTTCTTCCTCTTTTAAACTTGGACTGTATAGACTGACGCCTGATGCTGTCTTCCAGCAACAGCAATATTCCAGACAGTTCCAGGCTAGTGGACGTGAGAGATGACGTTACCACTAAACTACTCTCCATTAAGGTGGGCCCATCCTCTATAGACTCACTTTGTTTTCAAACCAAGCCTTCTGGAGTCTGTACCCCTTTCCCTTGCCATGATGGGCCACCCTCTGTATCCCCCTTTCTTCCTGAGCTTCACGACTTGGGTGATGTTACTTCGATCATACCAAGATTGTTTCCCGGAATGTAGCTGGGTCAGCCTCTAAACATTTGACCTCAAGTGGGGCTTGTTTATTGATTCATCTGATGTCTGCTTGTTCCAACAGACCTAGTCACTGGACCTGCAACACAGTGTGGGGTTTGTCAACTTCTCCTTGGCTGCTTCTACCTCAGGGAAGGGCAGACCCTCGAGGGGACTGTCAGTCTGGATCAAGACCACCCTGTGTTATGCATCCAAGGTGATTGATATGGGCAGTGCAGACATACAGTGTGTCTCTCTTCCTTTTCCATCTGGTGGGGCAAACTACCTAAATAATGTGTTTTGTGGGTATGGGGGCAAAGACACTCAAATGGCAAACCTGTCCGTGGGCTTTTTTTAAAGTAGTGGCAGGTAATTTTAACTACAAATTTGAGCCACTGTCTGTCCCTTCTGAGGACCCCATTGGTGATAAGGTCAACACCTGGGGTTTTCTTGGTCTTAGTATCCCCCTATCAAGTGGTGGTCTGCTGTTGTGTTACAGCTAAATGCGTTCACACCTTGCATTCACACCTACTAATGGCCTTCTGGCAACACAATGGGGGAACCAAATCTGACAGGAAGAGGAGTCACACATACCACCACCCACAGTGTTCTTCTGCCTTAGTGATTATATCCTGCTGGATATTAGACTACGGCCTATCTTGAAAGACATGGTTGTAGTCCCCAGGCAGGATAGGAATGATTATGCTCAGGAACTCAATTTGGGAGCCCTTGGTAAAAGCCTCCAAAACACCTTATATGAGCCGCTGGACAGATGGTTGGTCCCATCCAATAATTGGAGCAGGCTCAAGTGGCGTTCTCTGGCAGGAGCAGAAGAAGCCCTGAAAAAATTGTTTTAGGTTGTGTCTACATATCTGAATACTGTAGTTGCTGAAAATGTGTCCCTTGACCATATAGACTCTACGATGAGACTGAGGGCAATTCACAACTCCATGCTTGCCCTGTTTAATAATCTATTCCTGGAAGAGTCTAAACATATCCCTAAGCATAACAATCAGGCCCCCTTGTATACCAACTCCTGTTGAGCGGCCAGATGTGCTCTCTCTAGATCCGTTTAAACTGGTTCCAGAGTCGCTGTCCGGGAGGATAGTGTCACGTAGGTTCTCATTATGCTAATGAGATTACTGGATTTGGAAGACAGGATCACATGGATTGTGGATACTAAGTATGATTCCACACCACATGACGCCTGTCGCCTAATCCGGGTTGTCCGGCTAACTAGCAGCGCCTCATCTCTGCCTCAGATGATTGTGGCAACCGGGCGCATGACAGGAAAGACTCCTCAGGGGAATCATGGTCAATCAGATTCCATCCCTTTCTCTCAGTTACCAAAAGTCTCATATACGCAAGGACGACAGAGGCAGAACATAGTTCAATAAGGATTCATTGAAGCAAATACATCTTAGATAAAAATGCATGTATTGCAATAACTAGGATGATAAAACACAATAAAAACAAGCAGGTGACTAACAGAGTAAAACACTAGGAGTGATATATAAATATAAATATATATATATATATCCTACCTACACTATGTTTGAGTGCAGCATAAAAAGCCTAATCCACCCTTTGGGTTTTCCCCTTGGGGGTACATCATCTCTCATACCTGAACGAAAAAGCCTGTAGACTAGAGAGACACCGTCCCCATGTAGCTAAGCTAGTAGCTGCAGTGAAGCAATCATCAATCATCAATCAGCATACAGTCGTGGTCATCTGGCTGGAATCTCCCTCTAACGTGTCTGGGACAAAGGGGTGTTTTTATAATAAAACAGCTGACATTCTAAGAAATGGTCACCACGTATGAGTGTGTGTTTTTCTGTGATTGTTAGAGACATAGCATACCACGTTTGTCAGCAACCCTATCCTACTGTAGCCTTGGACAATGCACAAAGTGAAATAAATGTCCTACTAAGAACGTGATGCTTTCCTAGGCGAAAGTACAATGAGATAAAGAAAATAAAACAGCACCGCAAATGTGCCTATTGCTAGAAAAATAAAGCAATGCTGAATAAAATGTAACTGGATTACAGTGCACAACGGCAGGCCTAGTTAGTTCAAACAACGTGTCTAAAACATGGCTGAAATAGCTATACAATACTATGTCACTCTAAAAATCACAGAATAATTAGTGCCAAACGAATCTGTAAATGCACAAAATGGGACTCAATGGTGAGTGCCATCAAAGACAAGGACTACTGTTCTTTCTGGTGCATTATCGCCAATGGTGATTCCGGCCTCAGTGCCCCGATTGGATAGTGATATCTCGGCTGATACCCGGGTTGAACAATTCACCCAGATATATATGTTGATCAAAATCCATATCCGTCATAGGTTGTGCTTATTATCCAGGTAACCTGGATGATGAGTTTTAAATCCTCTAGCTACGTTGTGGTTGTGTATCCCATTGAGGTAGCAACATAATGGGCCTATCATATATTGTGTGCAAGACTTCCATAGCATTGGACTGGATTATATCAAATAAAGCACCAGAGTTGGACAATGTACAGGGTAATCTTTGTAAGGTGTATAGAGACATATGGTGCCCCAATTTGTCTTTTTTTATAGCACTAAAATGAATGGTGCACCTATGTCCCCCACTTGGACTGTGACTGAGATCATCCCAGTATTCAAGAAGGGCTGTAGGTCCCTACCTTCTAACTACAGACCAATCAGCCTCATTAACAGCTTGCAAAAGCTGCTTAGTCATATAGGCGGTCATTCTGACCGCGGCGGGCGGCAGTAGCCGCCCGCCATGCGGTCACCGCCATTTGGCCGCTCTGCGGTCAAAAGACCGCGGAGGCCATTCTGGCTTTCCCGCTGGGCCGGCGGGCGCCCGCCAAAGGAGCGCCCGACGGCCCAGCGGGAAAGGCCCTGCAACACAGAGGCCGGCTCCGAATGGAGCCGGCGGTGTTGCAGGGGTGCGACGGGTGCAGTTGCACCCGTCGCAATTTATAGCAGACAGTGAAAATCATGCTGGGGCCCTGTTAGGGGGCCCCTGCACTGCCCATGCCAGTGGCATGGGCAGTGCAGGGGCCCTCAGGGGCCCCACGACACCCGTTCCCGCCATCCTGTTCCTGGCGATCAAAACCGCCAGAAACAGGATGGCGGGAAGGGGGTCGGAATCCCTATGGCGGCGCTGCTTGCAGCGCCGCCATGGAGGTTCAGCCCTGCCAGGGGTATTCCGGTGGGAAACCGCCGGATCCCCTTTTCTGACCGTGGCTTTACCGCCGCGGTCAGAATGGGCAATGAAGCACCGCCAGTCTGTTGGTGCTTCCGTTGCCCGCGGCCCTGGCGGTTTAGGACCGCCAGGGTCAGAATGAGGGCCATAATCTTGTACAGGTTAAGTGAATGGATGTCCTACACTAGTGTATTGACTACATTGCAGGCTGGCTTTAGGGACGGCATTGGAACAATAGACCATGTATTTTGTCTGCAGCTACTGTGTTGGAAATTTGTTAACTTGGGAGGTGGCAGACTCTATGTGATGTTTTTGAACCTTCGGTCTGCTTTTGACCTTTTTCTTAGAGAAACTTTGTGGAAGGTGGAGACGGGGGTCCCGGACTAAAGTCATAATCAGACTACATTCAAACAATTTTGCCCAGGATAGATGCAGGCTCAAGGGTGAACTAACAGATCCTATGCTGGGAGCAGGGAGTGAGGTAGGGGTGTGTGCTGGCCCCAACTCTCTTTCTTTTATATATTAATGAGTTGGTTTCCCAGATCGAGAAATGTGAAGGTGATGTCCTGTGCCTTGCTGAGCTTAAGATCCCAGACCTTTTGTTATCTAAATCCCCCATGGGAAACCATAAGCATCTGGATTGCTTAAGTCCTTCTGCAGGCAGTTGGGGCTCGATTTTAACCTTGGCAGGACTAAATACATGGGGGCATATTTATACTCTGTTTGCGCCGGAATTGCGTCGTTTTTTTTTACGCAATTCTGACGCAAAACTAACTCAATATTTATACTTTGGCGTTAGACGCGTCTAGCGCCAAAGTCCATGGAGTTTGCGTCATTTTTTAGCGTGGGCACCTACTTTGCGTTAATGAGATGCGAGGTAGGCGTTCCCGTCTAAAAAATTGACTCCGAGGCATGTGCGCCGTATTTACACTCCCGGGCAAAATTCACGCCCGGGAGTGGGCGGGTCAAAAAAAATGACGTACGGCCGCTTTTGCGCCGGTTTTTAGCACCTGGACAAGTCAGGCGTTAAGGGACCTGTGGGCTCGGAAGGAGCCCAGAGGTGCCCTCCCATGCCCCCAGGGACACCCCCTGTCACCCTTGCCCACCCCAAGGCTGGAGGTACCCATCCCAGGGACATTAAAGTAAGTTCCGGTAAGTACTTTAAAAAAAAAAAAAAAAAAGTGCAATAGGGGGGCCTGATTTGTGCCCCCCTACATGCCACTATGCCCAATGACCATGCCCAGGGGACAGAAGTCCCCTGGGCATGGCCATTGGGCAAGGGGGCATGACTCCTGTCTTTGCTAAGACAGGAGTCATTTCTATGGGGGTTGGTAGTCGAAAAAAATGGCGCAAATCGGGTTGAGGCGAAAAATTTGCCTCAGCCTGACTTGCCCCATTTTTTGGCACCCAAGCTCCATATCCCCCTACGCCGGTGCTGCCTGGTGTACGTCGTTTTTTTTCACGCACACCAGGCAGCGCCGGCGACTAACGCCGGCTAACGTCATTGATTAAATACGGCGCCCGCATGGCGCTTCAGAATGGCGTTAGCCGGCGCTAATTTTTTTGACGCAAAACTGCGTTAACGCAGTTTTGCGTCAAAAAGTATAAATATGGCCCATGGTCTTTAATCTTTGACCAACATCCCATTCTAACCCAACTCTCAGCGGTGTAGCACTGGAGAGAGTCCAGGTGTGTGCATATTTGGTGGGTACGCTCTCTGAACACTTGGACTGGTCACCCCATGTTCATTTGCATAGGCTCAAAGTAAAGCAACACTGTATGACATTTTGACGGCCCAACATGGCTCTTTTTTCTGTCCTGTAACTCCTATCCTAGGAATCTATAAATGTCAGTCCCTAGGGTCTACTTTGTATGGTGGAGAAGTATGGTGTTTTCAAAACACTAGACCCTTAGAGATAATAGAAAACTACTTTATGAGGAGTTTAATCAATCTACCAGCCAGTATCCCGCTTGTCCCACTACGGTTAGACTATGGTCTTAGATGTAGTAACAATATATCTGGGTTAAAACCACTTTTTTATTGGCAGGGACTTTGGGTAGTCCCAGAGGTTATGCCATTTTGTAGGGCACTCGAAGATGTTCTGGGGCTGCTGGGGCTTGTAAGATTGCTTGTCTTTAGATCATGAAAGATCGACTGGGTCAGATTATGGACAAAAACTTCTGGTCCTTCCCTGCTGATGCCATCTTAGTTTCCAAGTGAGAGTTAAAAGATGCCTACTGCTGCCATATATACTGTGTATTAAGAAGCCCCTGGTCATGCACTATCCACTTAGCAAGAAACTGGCATACACTAATCCTATACCAGGAGAAAAGAATATCTACTTAGTTCTCGTACCCTTGGGTCCATGACTTGAATATCTAAGATACCTTCACCTCTAAAGGTTGCACCTTTAATAGTCTGTAGTTGTGTAACATTTCTGTTGTTCACATTTAGTTAGGGATTACAAAGAGTGTTTACAGCCATCTTGTTTGGGTGGGAGGATTCAATTCTGCAAGCTTTTTTTGCTTTACAAACAGGGCACCCATGAGCAGTTAGTAATCACAAACAGTATACAATGTGTGTAACAGTATTTATTGAGTGTCACCTGCTTCATTACCTAGCCACTGACTAGCCAGAGAATAATATTAAGGGTGATTGATGAGGCTAAAAACTGAGGAACATATTTACAAGTCCCTTGGGCCTCCTTGCACCGCCCTAGCATCATTTCTTAAGAAGGCGTTAAGGAGGCCCTCACCATGCACCAGGTATAATGTAGGCAAGAGGGGTGTTCCCACACAGGGAGGCCCAAAATAATGGTACGCTGAAATTTACAAGATTTCACTGCACAATTTTTCTGTCATTTTCAATACCTGCTCAGGGCAGGTATTAAACGAACACTCCCATAATAGCCCTGTGCTTTGCTGGACGAGCGCCATAATTTTGGGCGGTAATCTAGCACAGCGCCACAATGGCATCACAAATTATGACGGTATTGTACTAACATGCGCCATGGTGCACTGTATAATAAATACATTGCTACCATGCTGATGTTAGGGGGTGCAGGTCGAAGCAAGAAAAGTGGCACATCAGAGCCACTCAGGAGCCACTTTCTTCTAAATATGCCCCTGAATGTGAATATGCCCCACAACTGCAATCCTTGTATTATTTTGATACTTTATTCGATTAGTGTGATTTTCATTGTTTGGTTACTATTTTTACTGTACACATATTTATGAGTGCTTCGTCCTTCAAAGGTTTCTTGTGTCTAGTTTTATTTTTTTATTTTTTAAGCTAAACCTCAGGGCGTTAATCACCATTGATGGGAAAGCCAGTATCCAAGGATGAGTGATGTGGACATGCCACAGCGACAGTCCTATTTATAATGTACCTCAACACAGGTTTCATGCCGGATAGTTTGAGCTCCGGCTTGACTTCTCAGGTGAGCTACCTGGAAAGTTTAAGTGCTTGGGTGGCCAGCCTTCAGTCTCAGAATGAGTATCCCTTGTTCTCGTTAGAAGGAAACATCTTCAACCCACATTCGATACAGATGTTATATTGAGATCTGGATAAAAAGTGTTTTAGAGAGACCAGCATCACTTGTATGGTGGAGTATGCCTTTCTTGATGTAAGTGAGGTGCTAATACTTCAATGTTCATATGTGGTTTGAATGAAAGGTGGCAACTGTTAAAGGAGAACAGCCATGAAAGGGAGAACGGCTGAAGAAGTGGTCACACCAATAAAGGAGAGATGCAGCTAGAAAAGTGGTTATATTGAGGAATTACAAACGAGGGAAAGAGGCATGTGGCAAATTTATGTATCTCTAGTTCCCCGCAAACTCTGATACTTAATATTTCAGACCATACATGCACGTAAACACCAAAGTAGTATTGTGCATCAGAAAAGTCTTCTGGTTGAAAAATTCTGGAATATTTCCAATTGTGGTTAATGTTGAGAAAACATATACTAATGTGATGTTCTTAAAAAAAGACTACCAGTTACACTAAATTCTCGCTCTTGTTAGCTATATTTAAACTTATAGAATAAGCGGTAGGGCAGGCCTGACCTGTTCAGATCTAGTTTTTACTATTTCACTACCCAATTAAGATGCTTGAGTCAGAGACCTATGAAAAAATTGCAGATCACGCGCTTGAACGTAAGAGTGTTAACTCACTCATTGATCTTTCATGGGCCCACTAAGTTAATGGAATGTTTCATATTCACAACCCTTAATATTTTTGTAGAAACTGTTATGTATCAATTCCATTAATGAATATCTTTCTTATTTGTTCATTGCTATTGATTTTTCAATAATCTCATTACTAACCATGCCTGCAATGATACTTTACAGTGGAAACAAATTCCTGTGGAACTGTTGACCACAGTGACCCTTCTACATCTTACACTGGCTTTGTACTACCCTGATAAGCGTCTGCTCTGAGGCTCACCAATTGCAAGTTTAATTGGTTGTGAGTAGCATAACTCCACTAGATGTTTTGTCTCCCTTGTGCTTAACATAAAACAAGCAATTATGAGTATTGAGTAAGTATTGGTATTTACACAGTGTAAAACAGATTGATTAAGCAACCAAGCTCTCTACATTACATGGGGGTTTAGAGATGATTTACAAGACTGTGTACATTAAGTTAGGATTGCACAAACGCATTTCACACATTACTTCTTGTTTTAAAGCACAGATAGATAAAATGGTTTGCCTAAAATCACTTGACATTGAGGCAGGGACTGAGGCTAGGATTTGAATCTGGGGCCCCAAGGTCCAAGCTCACAAGCTCTTGCCACTAAGCTACATCTCCTATTCTGTCAATGGACTCAACAATCTTTCTTGCAGTTCTGCCAGTTTGTCTGGGAAGTGTAGTCCTTAAACACAGCCCTGAGGTATCTTTTTTCCTGTTTTATCTGCATTACTCAAGGGTCATTTTCAAGTAAAAGTTCAAAATTATTGTTCCTTATTTCGAGATTCAGAGAAAATGTTAGTCTTCTGATAACATTTGCAATTTACAGCAATATTACTGTTCTAGATCATTGCTCGTAAAGGTGGAAACATATCAAGAATGGTCCTACTCCTCATCTTCCCCCATTTTTCAAGAAAAAAAGACACTTGGAAGAACAACATTGCAATATACTGAACACCCTACCCAAGGCTATCAGGATAATCTGATCACCTAGAATTCAGAAAATGAATAAAGAAGCTGTTGTTGCCCAAACTATTTCAACAATTTCTCCGCCCTGCATACTCCATTAAGAGAGCCAAGGAACAGTAGGTGTGATCTTCTCTGTTCCTGGATTAACTCCATGAGGTAGACAGCTATTTGCAGTTAAAGAATTGTCCAAGCAAAGTTGGTCAGTATCTGCATGCAGGCTGCATCTATCCAGTGGTTATGCAGAGGGAAGTTAGCCACACAATGTGTTGCCAAGGAACCCGATATTAGTTGAAGCACTTCATTACTTCATTAGGTTTGGTAAGGCCCATCTGAACAATACATCAAGTACCTACTTATTTGTCAACCAAGAAAGCACTATGGGCCTTGAAAAGAATATTAAAGTGATAAAAACACCAGCACAACTCTATGACAGAGCTATGTGAAGGTGTTAACCAAGCACCCTACGAAGAGGTGACAAAGTGATCTCCAAGCTGTTTTAGACATTGGGGATTTTTTATTTCAGTTATGATAAGAAGAGTAAATGATACTAAAATGGCGCACCTTGAGCTGATTGTCTCTCAACTTAGTCCCTGCTTTCAGCAGCCAGCAACTGACCAGGCACATAGACAACTGATGAATCCTACATGTAACCATGAACACCATACCAAAACACATAGAAAACCCCAGAAATGAAAGGAGTAGCTTTATGTAATTGTGCTTCCATTTGACATGTTCTGGGTTGAAAGATCTCTGCTGCTTCACATGGGCTTGATCTTTTTATGTATGTGGATGACAGGCATGTTTTGTTGCATATGGTGTTTGTGCAACTATCGAATGTAAAATCTATTCCCTACACAGCAGCTGGCAACATGTCAAACAAACAGGAAATATCTCAAGCTTAAGCCATCTAACACACAGGATTTAGTGACTCACAACCTTCATAACCTTAAAGATATTTCAATATCACCCTTTTTGATGGCAAACTATCCATCCCCAACTCCCGTGGTGAGAAACCTATGCGTATTCATTAACAGTGAGCCGTCTTTGGACTTTATCAGTTTTGCTTTTTCAGATGAGAAGCATGCATAGATTATTCCATTCTTCCTTTACCATGACAGAATAATGTGGATTCATGATTTTATTTACTTGGGGATTGTGTGCTGTAATGCTATCAGTCTTGGACTCTTGGCTAAACTTCTGACATGATTGCAGCACATCCAAAATGTGCCTGCATAAAGGGCTTTGGAAGAGTGATTTGATCTCAGATACATTAGATCTTAAACAGGTTGAAAGTTAGAAATGCTAAAATGTTTAAATCAATTTCCTAAGTCCATACAATCTGTTTGAATCAACCCTTCTGCTTGTAAAATGCAGACACACTCATACCCTGTGCACAGAAAATTTTAATCTTTTTGCAGTACGCACTTTCAGGAATGTGAGATGTAGTAGAAAACCCTTTGGATTTCCTGGGGCTTTTATTTCTAAAAGAAAAATCCAAACATTTAACATTCAACTGAGGTGAAAAAGCCAGGAGACCCAACTGAACTGCCTTCAATGGCCTAATTGGAGGAACAAGCCGCCTGAACTTTCGACCATCTCCTTTGCGCTGACAAGTCCCCCAGGGTCCCTCCTCAACTCTGCTTGCTAGCCTCAGGGTCACAATTCTGGATGGCACAACCTGGGACAAGTGACCCCTGGGCAGATTCACATCATCCAGCCACAAGCTCAGAGTCTCCCTCACTAGTGGTGTCACTGGAACTCTTCGGGCATAATCCAGAGAGCTCAGCACCCAGTTGGGTAGCAGATGATTGATCACAGGGTACATATGCAGACCCACCCAGGACATGGCCATAAGAGAGGCAGGTGATTGATCACAGGGTACACATGCAGACACGCCCAGGACAGGACCATAACAGAGCGTGGCATCAGGCCCTGTAACCTCAACTACTGTTTCACAGGGGGACAGTGGTGTGCCAGTAAACCCCAGACCTCTGCCACCAAAGTTTGTTTCCAGTCCATAGGTAGAAACACTTGTCCCACCAATGTCTGGAAATGAGCCCTCATGAAAGTTAGGTCCTGTCTTGAGTGAGACTTGATTTTCTGTCATTTATCAAGAATCCATGCACCTGTAACACACTGCAGACCTCCTGCACCTGAAGCCCTGTCTTGGAGAAAGAAGAGGCAGAAATCAGCAAATCATCAAGATATGGAAACACCGTAATCCCCCTCATATGCATGATACCAATGAGGGGGGGCAAGTACTTTAGTAAAAACCCTGGTGGACGAACTCAAATCAAAGGGTAATACATTGAACTGATAATGTTGTCCCTGTACTCCAAACCGGAGAAACCTTTGACTGTTGATGGACAGGCATATGCAGGTACGCATCCTGTAAGTCCAAGGATGCCAAAAAATCCCTCTGGTTGATAAAAGGAAGAATGTTCTGCAGCACCATCATTTTTAACTTTACATGGGGTATGAACTGATTCAACCACTTCAGATCAATCACAGGCCTGAGTTCTCCTGAATGTTTTTCCACCAGAAAAAGAATAGAATACACACCTTTTCTCTGTGAAACCTGTACCTGTACCACAGCTCCTTTTTTCAGAAGCATTTGAACTCCTTACTGCAAAGCTTGCCTTTTCACTCCATCTTGTGGCCAAGGGGTGGTTAATAAAACATCTGGTTGAGAAGATAGGAACCCAATCTGGAATCCTTCCTTCACTACTTGAAGGACCCCCTGATCAGACACTGACTCCGCCCAAATCTTAGAGAACCAAGCCATCCATCCTCCTACTGGGGCATGAGTACCAGTCATATAGACATGGCTTGGAGGAAGGTTGAGCGGTTGTTGGACCAGTTGCAATCTGGGATTTGATGGTGGAAGGGGCACTCACCCCGTGACCCTACCACAAAAAGGCTTGTGGGCTGTACCCTGTCTGGCCACCCCAAATGCCCCTTTCTGAGTAAAAAGATTCTGCCTACCCACTTTCTCCAGGGCCATCAGCTTGCAGTCCTCAGCCAATGATCATTTCCTCCAAAGGGGGCCAAAGAGCTTAACCGCAGAAAAGGGAATTTTCATCAATGACACCTCCTGGGCAGCATCTGCTTTCCAAGAACGTAACCACAACTGTTGTCTGACAGCATTGGAAGAACCAGCTGTAGATGCTGCTGCCCCAGGAAATAAAGGAAATGTCTGACAGCAGACACCCCTGCTGCTCCATAAGAGCCAGCGTAGAAGTCACATCGTCCCCCGGATCCATTAATTCTGCCAGAGTCTGAACATCCTTCATTAGGTACCGAATGGCATAGGAGAAATAAGCTGCCGCCCTAATGGTAAAATTAGAAGCAGCAAAGGTACGTTTTACTGCCACATCAACCCTCCTATCAACTGGATCAGTGGGGGCAGTGTCCTCAGAAATAATAGCTCATTGGGACACTAAACCTGCCATCAAAGAATCCACCTTGATGGACGTTGGAAATAGCTATGCAAAGATATGCAATGGATACCTCTTTCCCAGGAACCTAGGAACAGTATGCTTGTCCACCTTTTTCTATTCGTTTTCCCTCACCCTTTTAACAGAAGAATTCAGGGAACTCCAAATTGTACCTGATATGTTGCAGAACTTCTTTTAATTACTGATGATGCACATATCACCCCTTAAGTTCCTCTTCCTCTGCCTCAGAATCCACAGAGGTCCCAGGATCAAGATGAGGCTTTTTAGGGGAAGCACCAGGGGCCAGATGTATCAAAAAAGCCTTTTGCGATTCGGAAATAGCGATTTTTAAGAAATCACTATTTCTGAGTCGCAAAATGCTATGTATCATATTTGTGATTCCATAATAGCGATTTCTTAAAAATCGCTAATGCTATTACTGAATCGCAAATTGTGATACAGCCCCCATTCGCACCTATGGGCCTGTCGGCCCATATTTGCAATTTGTTTGTATTTCCCAAATTGCGAATTCCTAACTGGAATTCGCAATTTGGGAAATGCAAACTCCAGGGTGCTGGGGGCCTAAGGCCCCCTCTGCTGCACCCCAAAACAATTTTGGAAGACATGTAAGGTGCACACATGCCAAAAGGGCATGTGTGCGTTAAATGTAAATTTTAAAAATGCATTTGTAATGCATTTTTAAAATTTGCACATGGTTACCACCAATTTCAACTTGGTGGTAATAGCGATTCCTTAATGCCCAATTCGCATTAAGGAATTGCTTTATACATGTGCTTAAGAAATCGCAAATAAGGATTCCTCATTTGCGATTTCTTATTATAGAATCGCAAATTGCGATTCTCTAAACGGGCTCGCAATTTTAAGGAATCGCTATTTTAGCGATTCCTTTAAATTGCATTCAGAATGCCTTTCATACATTCTGAAAGGCCTTTTTGCATTCGCAAACGGGCATTCGCACCGTTTGCGAATGCAAAAAGGCTTGATACATCTGGCCCCAGGTTCCTTTTCCTGGAAAGCAGCCACTACTGCAGCCTGCATCATCTTCTGTATCATAGCCAAAGAGGGGACTGCCCCCGCAGGGCATGGCTTCCCCACCTTGAGAGAAGGATCAGACTCATTGTCTGTCGACTCCATAATGTCCATCACACCAGCCTAACAGAAGAAGCAGGAAGAACTTCTCACTTTTATGGTTGCCAAGGGAGAGACGCTGACGACAGCAGAAAACATCAGAATCCACCAGCAACTACACCAGGCCACACCTCCAGAATGCTGCAAAAGAGGGCCCAACATCAGCAAGTCCCTTTAAGCTGACTCCCAGTGCTGGCCCACTCCTATGGCGAAAATGGCCATGTACTCCCCGAATTCGCTTACTCCTGCTGCGTGTCACAGCAGCGAATCCGCACATCACAGCTCTAATACAGCCACAATGCTGGTAACCTGTCCCATGCCAAGTCTGCTACAGCAGGACCTCCGAACAGGTATGTGCAACATACAAGCCCACAGCGGTGGCAGAGTGCCCGGCACCCACCCAATCCTGCCAAAATATAAACCAGCCTTAGCTTAACCAAAGGGCTGCTCACGCTAGACATCCTAACACAAAAACAGGCACATAGCCAGTCCGCTCCTGTCAGACCACCGCTCATTTAAATACCTGAATCTTCCATACTTGAGTCATAGTTTCATGCCCAGAAACTAAACAAGCATTTGCAATGCAACGGGTCTCGCATTTGCTCGAGTTAGAGCTATTCGCGTTTTAAACTCCTAACCGGACAGTTTCACATAAGTGAGCAGACGGCCGCCATGAAGCGTGACGGAGACACACAAAAGAAAACAGAAGTTCACTTGCAGTGAAACACATCGGCAACAATGCAATTAGCCACGTAACTGGCAAAAGGGCAAATAGCCATGTAACAGGGTTGATGTCATACAAAGGGTACGACTACTGCCGAGCGAGATTGCGCTGCCTACACACTAAAAGAGAAAAAGTAGTCCAGAAACCATACGGAAAACATGGAGCCTCGCATGTTTTCAGTAGTTGGCCGGTGTGCTCGAGGAGGGCTAAACACCAGAAAAGGCATGACATATGCATAACTTTCACTAATGAAATCAAGAGAATTGTAAAAGGCAAGCCCACAAACCAATGAAAGTGACGGGCGTGACATTGGTGTGGTTAAAAGCCCAAAGAGAGATTACAACAGGGATGGAACGTTTTGCGCTCGACCCTAAAAACAGGATGTGATGTGGGTCGACTTCCTCTTTATGCATGGTGAGGGGGAAGGGGAAGTCGTCCATGTTTGAAAGATGGGAAACTAGTGTGCTAAGTTTTTTGACTTTGTAGTTTCTGTCGGGAGGCTTAAGCTCATAATCTAAACACTGAGGCAAGGAAGACGGACGAGGAGGTAATGTCATTTGCATTTGTGGCTTTATGCTGCCACCATGTACTTCTACCACATGCAAGTGTTGCCAAGGATTCCAGGAAGCAGCCAGTGGCATTGCTGTGCTGATCACACACTGCTAATGAGAATTTGCTCAGCGTGCAAGCCCACTAGGGGCTGCTTGACTATGGCTTTGGTTTGCTCAATATGCTGCCCTGTCTGTGTGATAAAGGAAGCTCAAGTAGGCCAGCGTTGGCCTATGTGTGTGAGGAACCCTGGAACTAGAGTTGGTTCTCTGCACCCTAGACAATGCAGGGGTTACTTATGTCTCACATTTCACCATCTTACAGGCTCAGCCCCAAGCTCTAATGTTATCCATCAGGTCACCAGTCTGCCATTAAGTCAGTACCCACATTGTCACCCACGTTACCCGCTGCAGAATGCAACGCATCACTGCCACACCAGGAATCCACACACCTCCACCACATAAACATGCCAGTTATCTACACTGTTGCGTGGGCCAATTAGCACCCTTGTGAGTGCTTGGAACCTACACTGCCCCACAATGGGAAACACATTTGACATATAGCAATTTACATTTCCCACTGAAACACATGAAGTTTTCATGCCATGCCAGTAATCCTCTTTGTTCCACGCAGTACAAACCACCACTTTCACCACATCAGTAACACAAACTGCAACACGTAATGCACCATTATCAAGCAAATAAGAAAATTGCCCCTTAACCAGATAAAGCACTAATGCATGTCAATATTTGCCCCCCCAAGCCTCATTATATAAAATACTGATTGCCATACAATATGCTTTACTTTGTACATCATTAAATGCACTATTGTTAGACCTGGCATCCTTGGTGTGGTTTCACCTGACTTTTTTTTGCATTCTAGGATCCTGTTTTTCTGACTTCGCTTTTGCTGGCTTTAAGATTCTGGGCCTCTCTTTGAACCAAATCAGTACACTTCTGGACCTGAGGACATTTTGCCAGGAAAAACGACTGCTGTGCTGCTGAAGGGACTGCCTCTCTGCTGGAACTCTGCTGGACATTGCTGGACTCCTGCTTTGCTGTGTTGCCATGCTGCCTGCTGCCCTCCTTGCCTGGGAGTGAGAAAGACTGGACCTACATCTCTACATCCCTAGAACCAAAGTGACTTCAAGGCCTTGCTGGCTTGCCTCCTGTTCTGAACTTTTAGCGACATCATAGAAATGACTCACCACTGCTACAGCTTCTGGACCCTGCCAGCTGTGAGTCATACCCTGCCAAGTGGTGCCAATCCAGTCCTGGGCCCTTGGAAGTGGGTTCTGCAGCTGTGTTCTACAAAAATCCACGCATCTCTGTCACTTCGCTGATTGAATCAGTCTCTTTCTTCCTCAAACATTGCCACTGCCATTGAGGACCAGGACTCCACATCGCCAACTGCATGGCTCCAGGTCGATGCATCATCATCAGCCCCGGCGCATCTCCTTTGCATCACCAGTTCTGCGACTTGACAACAATGATTTGCCCTCATCGCAAAGGGGTTTGACGCTGCACCACTGCTCTAGCATTGACGACTGTGCGGCTCAACCAAGATGCAGCCCCTGATTGTGTGGATCAGAACTGATGGATCACCCTTGCAACCTCTCCTCTGCTCCTCACATCAGAACCTCTTAGTCGACGCAACCCTCCACACAAGGTACTGTTTCAGTGGACAAGATTGGTCCCTTTAGCCGGCCTGTGCTCCATCGCGGTCTGCATGAACGTTTGGATTTACCTGCTCTATCATGACCAGATAGCCCTGGTTTGTGCCTTAAGTTTATAAACACTACAATTGCTGACAGTCTTTAAAAAATTCAAAGCTCGACTTCTACTGATTGAATTATTGTTGTTTTGTTCATTAAATTAAGGTCTATTTTCCTATCTTGGTGTGGATTTTTTATGTGTGGAGTTTTCACAGTTTGTATTGTTTCAAGTGTTGCACACATACTTTACACATTGCCTCCTAAGTTAAGCCTGCCTGCTCTGTGCCAAGCTACCAGAGGGTGAGCACAGGTTAATTTATAGTGTGTAACTGACTTACCCTGACTAAGACTGTGGTGCCTACTTGGACAGGGTGTATATCTCTGACAACTAGTGACCGAATGACTAACAGATTTCCCTATGCTAATAATCTTTATTACCCACCTACTGCATTTCATCCAACCTTGCCATACCAATGGTCCTCTGGCCCCACAGCATGTAAATTCCCATTGCCATGCTGTGCTTGCAGACAGGTCTGCTTCTCCCTGCGTCCTGTCCACTACACGATTGCTGGTGTTTGCTCATGGTCCATCCTGTGTGTCTTGTGCTCCTCCTCCCTATCTGAAGCTGAAATACGAGTGTGAGACCGTGCACCTTCAGAGAATGTAAGGATGGGCAGAATAAACGTGCTTCCGATGTGCTATTGTGGAAGCAGAGCCATTGCCCGGTTTATTTTTTTTGCCAGCAACAGTGTATAACAACAAGCACTCATTGCAGATTGCCCTATCAGGGCAAGGCCCTATATCTTCCAAATAAACTGTGCTGTTAGAAACTGTCTTGGTCCTGGCCAGCCAGAAGTATGTGAAAGGGACCCTGTACAGTCCAGCCTGTAGCCCATATGACTGCTATGCACGATGAACAAACACCACTCTTGTCCCACTGAACTGGCTGCACCATTGGTAGCTTCTGCCACCAATTGTGAAGTGTTTTTTAATGAGAATTTGGTGGTTTGTTTGCAACACAAACAGGTCATAAACGATTCACCTCGATTATTAAGAGGTAATGGGGAGAATCTGTCCGAATAATTTTACTTTAGTCCAAATTGGCCAGGTCACTCCAAATTCTGAAAATGGCGGGATAGAAATAACACTATCTAAAAAGGAATTTTCTTGGTGCCCGGGAATTTTGTAGTAAAACTGTAAGTACGGTTAAATGTGTGAGAGTATTAGGATCAGCTATGCCCGTACGCGTAGGTCAGTCCTGGTATGCTATACAATTAGATTTGTAGAGAAATCACACCATGTCGAAAACGAGGACAGAGAGATGGGTGATGGCTACTTTTAGAGAAGGAGGGAGGATTGTTTGATCGATGTGTTGGGTCACATTGTTAGGCTAGTAAGTTTGAAAGGTAATGGAGCCAGCTTGTTTCTTTTCTTCTTTCGGGCGTGAATGCAGTAAAGAGTCCTATTTTCAAACCTGACAGCTGCATCTGTGATGTGTCCCGCGCTCTTCCCCGTCAACAGAAGGTATAAATATCTCAGGATGTTTCCGTAAAGGCCTTTGTTTAATAAACTGGCGGTGCTCTCTTCCGGCTTAAGCAAGACAGGTGATCTTAAAACATGTGCATTATAAAAGATGTTTTGTCTGCCCATGTGAAGAACTAAAAATACATGCTAAGCAGGTGAGAATTTTGAAATATTTATTCAAATGCAAACATTTTGTTTCCGAAAGTATGCTGGTCAACGAATTCAGAATAAGTAGCTTTACATAATGTGCATTTAACATCAAAATCAATGAAAATATAAGGCCATGCACTTTTTTGTGCGTGCATGTATTTATGCAGGGTCGGGCTGTGACAGGGAATAAGCCGGAACAGCAAAACTAAAAGTGGCTCCCATTGGCGAATCAGTTAGCTAAGAAAGTGTCCCACAGTTGCAAAGAGGTTAATTTTGGACTTGTAAAGACGTGTGTTGCAAGGTATGGGAGAATGCATGCTTTTGTGCTTTCTACAGGCAATGCTTGTATTAATATCAAGAAAAACAACATTAAAATCCATCCCACCTGAACATAACCTCAAAAAACCGGGCCACACACTGACCTATCAGACAAGCTCCTTTGGCACTGCCTGATTCCCGATAGCAGGAGCGCCTCGTGGCGCCTTGTAGGGGCGGGGCAGCGCATGTGGGGGGGCAGGATTAATTAACAAACACCAAGAAAAAAAACACTTACTTGCATCGCTGCTGCCACCACTATGCCTCCCCTCTTCTGCAGCTGCAGGTACAGGCTCCCACCCTGCCCGGCAGCCAATCCGAATGCTGTTGTCAGCCAGGGCACTCCCAGGCAGACTGGGAACCTGTGCCGGCCCTCTCCAGTCCGGCAATACAGTGCTGGGCTGGAGAGAGCATAGTGCGCATGTGTGTTTGGCTGACCCGAGATGGCCAGCCAAACATGCGTGTGCACTGAGGGGGAGTGCTGAGCACTCCCCCTCCGTCCCAGTCATAGCCCTTGGCCCGCTCACTTTACTACAAAACAATAATAAACACAGTTTATTATTGTTTTGTAGTAAAAAGGCTTGCAGCTGCTGGCGGGGGGGAGGCAACGGTCCTCTGCCATAGCGGAGCAGCTGCGCCTGCCCAATAGGCCCGTCCGACCCTATATTTATGTAATCAGAAACATATGACCATAACTACCACTATTTTAACATAGAAAGGGTGCCCTGGTTTCAGAGCTGTAGCAAGGGCACCATGGTCACAAGTACAAGCAAGGAAAATGACGCCAAGTTGCCTGGTTTGGCAAGGGAAAACATCTAGAACTGAGGTTCGATTAGTCCTTCACACCCCCAGATTCCAGTGCCCCTGCTGTACTATTGATATCCCCACCCATGAAAACACAAAGCAGAGTACCTACAAGGAAACTGAACGAAAGGGAAGTGACGCTGGTATTAAGTAAAAACAAAAAAGACTAATGTTTGCCTATATTCATAGACCAGAAAATCAGAAACCAACAGAATGTTGCATACATCTAACACTTTGGTAGGATAGAATTCTAGATGCTAAACTTTCTGCAGACACCATTGACCTGACAACTTATTTGACCATTACATTTTTTCCGAGCCCAAATCATCTTTTAGGAAGAATTAAGCATTCGCTGGAACCATATGAACTCTTGACTAAAGCTGTTCATGACCCATGCCCGGCACTGAGCTCAGATCAACTCCTCTCCTTGGTGCAAAATAATAACACTATGGCACCACTTTACCCAATCAGTCTTTCATTGTCATGTCAACAAGCCAGTGATTGCAGCTCACTAGCAAAGCTCATTTATGATCCTCGGAGCCCACATGATATAAAATTATATATCCCTCAGCCAGATGCCTCCCTCTAAACAGCATGAGTGAAAATCACTTCTCCATTAACTTGGATATGGGATTTCAATATGAGACATAAAACCTCCATAATTTATTCAGCAAATACACTCTAGAATGCATGAACGTCATGGAACGTTTACGTGGATAAATCTATCCTCTGGAACCACACATGACATGTAGAAAACAAAATTGTTAGATTAGGAGAGACAGGCTGAAGTCTTTATATGAGCTGCAACTCAGCTAACACAAGGTTAATACATATCTAACATATATTAAATAAGCAGGTTTATTTTAGGTATCCCTGTCTTAGCCTGGTAGCTTGGCACAATCAACAACCCATTCCTTTCAGAAAATTGCATATAATAATACAGCTACAGCAACAGCAAAACAGTATTACAGCTCAGAAATAAACAAATATAAAACCTCAAACCAGTTCAGTAAAAAGGAACAGTATTAATGATTAAAACAAAACAAAATAAAACAAAAATGAAGAACATCAGGCGTAGGGATCAGGAGAAAACAATAGGGCTCCGTAAGCCAATACAGGGTTAATGAGGTATGGTTGATCGATCCCTAGGTACCCTCTGAGGTGAACCAGCAATAGATCATGGTTGGATACAAGTTGTCATTTCAATCTATTCAAGAGATGTGAAGGACTGGAAAGATTTATAGTTCATCCTGGTGAAAAGATTTACCTTTGTACGTTTCTGGATGTCTTAAGCATGGCAACACTGAAAGTTGCTAAGCAAGCCTCCACAACATTTTATTATTTGCAGTGGTAGGTATCCTGAATATTTTTTGTCAAAAGTTCAGAAACAGTTAAGGTTGGAAAATTAAGCCGCCAAGATTACATCCTTTTTTGATGAGCTTAGCATCCTGTTGTAGTCCTCCACAGAAGAAAAGTTCTAACTTTTGGAGAAAGTTCTGTAACATCTTCTCTAATGCACAAAACATTGCCAAGCAGATGAGCCCACGCTTCCTTGATGCCAAAAGTTCTGAATACTTTTATTAGAAACACAAGCTCGGGGGGAACAAGAAAGAAGGAAAAGAGAAGGGAGAAACACTGGGTGCATGGAGCCCTGATCATCAACTGTAGTTAATTAGACTCAAAATACGTTGTACAAGTATGAGCACTCTAGATAATATGCAAAGTTAAATATTAAGCATTGGTAATTCAAATCATAACTTGAAGACTATAGAAGAGCTTCGCCAGCAAGACCAATGCGAATCAAGGGGTCCTGGGATGAAAATGGAATGAGAAAGATCAAGAGATAAGTAGCAACACTATCAATAATTCCAACCTATGGGAATTACCTACAGTAATGCATGGAAAAAACATAGGTGTAAGTGGAAGAGAAGCTGGGTACAAATTAGAACAAGGAACAAGGCAGCCCACCAACATACACAGATGCCAGGTAAAATACATCTGAAAGTGCAGCCCTTGCATACTGTTCTGCCCTCCGTAACCTAGAAGAGGAATCCTCTCACCATCTTGGACTGATATATTGCTTATTTCCTACCACCTTTCTCTTTTCATGATGGTCCCCTTATTCTCACTATGGCGCCTACAAAGTGAATTTTAAAGCTTGATTGCAAGTGAGTCTTGACAGAATAACAGCTACTATCTCTGAGAACAAGAGGTTCTGCTACAAGAAAATGATTAAGGGCACATTTAGAGCTTGGAAGAACATCATAAACCGGCTGTCCTTCCACTTTGTCAAACCCAGAGTTCCCCTGCTCTATTTATAAAGGGGGGAACTGCTAGGTTATATTAATAGGAGCCTCAACTGCCAACCTGTTAACCCTAAACAAGTGGTACACCCATCGCAGGACTGCTGGATCACAATGACAGTAGGCCTTCACAATTGAGGGGGCAACCACCATCACTCATTTTCCATGCCTGTTTCTCCCACGTGAAGCATAGCGAAAATGGGCATGGAAAATGTTCAATGTCATCCACATGAAGGGAAAAAGCTCTTTGCACAACAGGTCATTTACTTTCTGTTAGAGAAAACAAACTCCAGCTTTGGGAGTTTGTTTGCTCTTGTAGGAAATCGAGTTACTGGTTCAGGAAGGTGAAACCCTACTCAGCAGCAACCGCAAGCAAACCTCAAATTAACCTGTGCTCAACTCTCTGGTAGCTTGGCACAGAAGCAGTCAAGCTTACCTTAGAGGCAATATGTAAAGTATCTATGCAACACATCAAACAGTAGTAACGTGAAAAAGCAATACAAGAAAAATCACACACCAATTTAGAAAAATACATTAATATGTAATAACTTATTTGAGACCAAAACAATAAATATCCAATCAGTAGATATCGAGACATGCAGTTTCAAAGATTTAAGGTAAGTAAACTGGCAAAAGCCCAAAGCACCACTCGCAGTTACCTGATTACGCAAGATCAGCTGAAAGTCACACGTTTAGGCCGACCGCAATGGAGCATGGCCTGGATACTGGGACTAGGTTAATCCCACAGTGAGAGTTACATTCACAAGCCCAGCATGAAGAGTTCAGTTTGTGGTGGAGGGGGCCACAAGGAGCAGGGATAATGTTTAGTATAGCCTTAGCTGTAGTGCGAACATCCTGTTTCGGGCCTCACGGGCAGTCGTTTTGGAGATTTGCACTGGCAGACACCACTGGCTGTCGAAGCTATAGCATGAAGTGCAGATCTCTTGTATCCGGGCATCACTGGCAGTCGCTGTAGCGGGAAGAGTCAGGTCTAGTGGAGCTTTATGATCGCAGGCAGCGAAGTCAGCAAGACCTTGTGCAAACAGACCCAAATCCTCAACATTTCTTCTTTTTGCGGTATTTGTTATGTCCTGTAGCACAGAACAGGATTTCAGTCACCTGACCCTTGGAGTCACTGCAGGCCAGGATGAAGGGTGCAGGTCCAGTCTTCCTTTACAACAAGTAGGGCAGCATGGCACTAGAGTAGCAGGGCAGCAGAGTGGCAGTCCTTCATGCAGCAGAGCAAGAAGCATTCCATCGATCACTGAGGTCTGGGGTCCAAAATGTATACTTGGTGCCAGCTTTCTAATAGGAGAAGCTTCTAGAGGTTTCTACCCCTAGATATGCTTGGAATTTCCTGCCTTCTTTCCCTGGTCCCAGTTTGTGTGAGGGCACAAAACACTGGTGTCAAACCATTTGTGAGTGTACTCAGGCAGAGTATTTGTGATGTGCAGCATGTTAGGTGTCAGCTCTGCCTACCTATCAAGTCAGAAACGTCCCACCCTGCCAGTCCCAATTGCCCCTTTGTCTCACTGTCAAGGAGCAATACAAACAGATCAACTGTCAGCTACACCTTGTCATGTGACCCAGGTAACAGGCTGCAGGCATCAAATGGATAGGACAAAGAAATGCCAACTTTCTAAAAGTATACAAAACAGTGATGGATGGAATGCTTGAAATAATATCAGCCACTGGTAATCACTCAGGCCACAACCCAGTCCATAGTTCAAGGAGGGCCTGGCTTGGCTTTTTGGGCTGGACTTTGTCTTGTGTTGCTTGTGTCCCAGTTCAGGGAGGACCAGGCTTGGCAGTTCGGGATGGACTGTTCCAATTGCAGCAGGGTCAAGACTGTATTGCATATAGCTGGGTCTCGACTCAGGTGACATAGTGTGCAAAATAATGAGGATTGGGATGCGGCCCAAGAAACTACCACTGGCTGAGATTCATTCAAGCATTCCATCCATCACCTTTTTGTATACCTTAACTTTTTTAAAGTGGTCTTTTCAGAATTGTGACTAAAAATTAGACTTTACCATTAAAGGCGGGTTTAAATTACAGTTCTTTAGACACAAACTTGACAAACCTATCTGCTCCCAGTTGAAAGTTATCAATTTTAAATGTAACAGGGTGATCCAGTGTTATCCTATTAGAGAGACAGGCCTTGCAGTAGTGAAAAATACACTCTATCCTGACCCTTTATGTCCTATTTACACTTTATTCCACCGCCTCCGGAAACCACGTCCCAATTCACAAAATAGCGTCCGCAACTTTTCTCTCAGGTTGATCTGCAGTGGATCCTAGATATATATAAATGTTTTTTTTCTTTAATAACTCCAAAACTACTCAACAGGTTTACACCAAATTACAAAAGGCACTCTTTCTGGACCAAGATCTAACTTTTGGCCTAATTCCATTCAGCGATTCGAGCTGTAGTTGTGTCTAAAGTCCTTATGAAAAATTGCATGGGGAAAACATGTTTTGAGACCACCCCTTTTTTTTGGGACTCCAACTTGTTGAATCACCCCAAAACCTTCCAGATAGCAGCTGTAGTGACTGGCAAACCAGTTTGGGAAATGTTGGGAAGATTTGTCAAAAGGTTTGCCAAAATATATATACATATATCTTACCTACTGGCGGTCGCCAGTAGGTAATGATTGTTAGGATATCTTTGGCATCGTTTGACAAATCTTCATGAAATATTTAAAAAAATGAGCACCAGTAATTCTTGTTGAGCACGGACATTTTCAGGGCGATCAGTCAAGCAGGGGCTGAGAAAAAGGGGAGGTCCTAAAACATGCATTTCCCATTTTAATTCCCAAATGAGCCCGAATCACAGGACAGAATGACACCAAATTTGGCAGAAAGGTAGCTTTCAGTACACACATTATGCTTTCAGTTATTTGGTGTAAATCCATTCAGTAGTTATTGAGAAATATAAGGAAATTCAAATTTCAGGCCGCAATAACTTCACAAATAATGACAAGCTTGTGCAGGGTAATGCAGAGCTCTGATTGGCTGCCAACACTTCAACCAGGAAGTTGTTAGCTGCCAGCTTGGGAATCGGCTTCAGCTGAGTCCCTAAAAAAATGGAAAAAAAGCCAGGGTAGGGACCACCCCCACCCCCAACGCCATACACATAACCAGAAGCAGCAACATAACATATCTAACCCATAACCCTCAGGAATAATGCAAGGACAAAATGATTTAAAGAAAGTGAGTGTAATACGATAAAATACTATGGAAGGTGCATCAGAACCCAATGTATATACATATTTACAAATACCACAGGGCCACAACACATAGGCCAAGACCCCACCTCACTCCTGCAACAACACAGAGAGAACACTGCAGGGGCATCAGGTCAAAAACTAGACAGGCACCTCAGGAGAACGGGGAATTGGGGGGCACCTCAGCCAGAAGATGGTACAACACCACTGGTCCTGGAGAGGGGCAACATGCCCTGTGCACTGTCCTGGGGAGTGCAAGGCTACAGTCTCTCAAGTGGGTGGTTTGCCCACTGCTTGGTCCTGGGGAGTGCAGGGCCACAATCTCTCTAATGGGTGGTTTGCCCACTGCTTGGTCCTGGGGAGTGCAAGGCCACAATCTCTCAAGTGGGTGGCTTCTTTGACTGGTTCTGGAGGGGGCATTGTGCCCAGTGAGCATCATCCTGTGGAGGATGGAGTGAGTGGATGGCTTCTTCAATGGTTCTGCAGTGGGCATAGTGCCCAGTGAACTTCATCCTGTGGAGGATGGGGTGAGTGGATGGCTTCTTCCACTGGGTCTTGAGGGGGCATAGTGCCCAGTGAGCTTCATCCTGTGGAGAATGGGGTGAGTGGATGGCTTCTTCCACTGGTTCTGGAGGGGCCATTGTGCCCAGTGAGCTTCATCCTGTGGAGGATGGGGTGAGTGGATGGCTTCTTCCACTGGTTCTGGAGGGGGCATTGTGCCCTGTGATGCAGATCTTGGGGAGTGCAAGGTCACAGTCTCTCACCTGGGTGTCAGACCCACAGGATTTGCAGGGGCCAGGCCGCACAACAGCCCATGGATGCAGGACTACATACTGTCCGCTAGTGGTGACGGCTGCTCAGTGGTGGCAGTAGTGCTTGTGGTGGTGCTGGCAGTGGTGGGGGGAGGCTCCAGCCCTTCCCCTGCAGCCTTGGACGGCTGCCCACTGGGGCCTGCTGCTGCTGGCAGTGGTGCTGGTGGCGGTGCTGGCAGTGGTGGGGGGATGCTCCAGTCCTTCCCCTGCAGCCTCGTACAGCTGCCCACTGGGGCTGCTGCTGTTGGCAGTGGTGCTGGTGGCAGTGCTGGCAGTGGTGGGGGGAGGCTCCAGCCCTTCCCCTTCAGTCTTGGACGGCTGCCTACTGGGGCTGCTGCTGCTGGTGGCGGTGCAGGCGGTGGTGCTGGTGCTGGCAGTGGTGGGGGGAGGCTCCAGCCCTTCCCCTGCAGCCTCGGATGGCTGAACCACCATGGTTGGTGGTGGGGGCTCCGAATGAGTCCCAGAACCAGGCCTTCTGTCCTTCCTGCCTGCTGCTGCAGGCCCCTTGCCCTTCAAGTCAGCAGCCGGGGATTGCTCCTTGTCTTTCCCTGTAGCAGGGGGGGTGCCTCCTTGCCCTTCCCTGTAGCAGCTGGGGGTGCTTCCTTGCCCTTCCTTGAAGCAGATGGGGTGCCTCCTTGCCCTTCCTTGACGCAGCTGGGAGTGCCTCCTTGCTCTTCCTTGACGCAGCTGGTGGTGCCTCCTTAGCCTTCTTTGCAGCACCTGGTGCAGGCACCCTTTCAGTGTGGCTGCCTGATGCCCGGTATCCGCTCCCTCCTGGAGTAGCTGTCGACACTACTGTGGCCGTGGACTGGGTGGCTGAGGTGCTCGCCTGGGTTCTGACCTCATTGGCCTGACGTGAAGGACGAGGGGGAGTGGTAGGGAAGAGGTAAACGGAGGAGAGGAAAAGCTTCTTAGGGACATTGGGCCGGAAAGAGGGTGAAGGTTTGGGAGTGGAGGAAGAGGAAGTGGTTGTAGGAGGTGTCTGCCTGCTGATTGTGGGTGCAGGTGCATGGGCTGGATGGTGCTGTGAGGTGGATGACTGTTGGGTGTCTGAGTGCTTGTGTTTGTGTACTTTTGGAGGAGGGGGCACAGACACAGTGGGAGAGGACACATGGGACGTGTGCATGGATGTGGGGGTGTTGACTGCCAGTGAGGGGAGTGTAGTGATAGGCGTGATGGTGGGAGTGGATGAGGATGTAGTGCATGCAGGTGAGAGTGTAGACGCAACTGGGAGGGAGGTGGAAGATGAGGAGGGGGACACAGTGGAGGCAGTGGATGTTGGTATTTCTTCATCTGGATGGTGTTTGTGTGAGTGCCCGTGGGATGATGTGTGGTGCTTGTGTTTGCATGAACCACTCCTGTGTGTTGTCTTGTGTGCATGCTAATCTGCCTGTGTGCTTGGGATAGGTTGGGGTTGAGTGGGATGGGATTGGGTACAGGAAGTTGGGGGGGTGAGGCTAGAAACAGGGACAATGGCTGCCATCAGAGAGGAGGCCAGAGCCTGGACTGATCTCTGTTGGGCCGCTATGCCAGTGTGAATGCCCTCCAGGAATGCATTTGTCTGTTGCATTTGGGCTACCAGCCCCTGGATGACATTCACAATTGTTGACTGCCCAACAGAGATGGATCGCAGGAGGTCAATAGCCTTCTCACTCAGGGCAGCAGGGCTAACTGGGGCAGGGCCTGAGGTGCCTGGGGCAAAGGAGATGCCCACCCTCCTGGATGAACGGGCACGGGAAACACGCTGAGGGGCTGCTGGGAGGGCGGTGCTGGTACGGGGGCGGGGGCTGTACCTGTAGTTGAGGTGGGCACAGAGGTGTCCGCCACCACCAGGGAGCTTCCATCGGAGGAGGTATCACTGTCCGAACTGTCCCCTCCAGTCTCCACTGTGGTGCTCCCCTCGCCCTCTGTCCCACTGGTGCCCTCACCGTCGGTGGATTCGGCCTCCTGGGCCCTGTGGGATGCAGCTCCCTCCATCGCCGGTGCTTCTGCTCCTCCGCCAGATGATGCTAATGCACATAAGGACAGGGTGACAAAACAAAAAGGGGGGGAAGAGACAAAGGATAAACTTGGTCAATGGCGGCAACAACATCACCGTTGGTGTACACGACACACACACACACAGGGAACATTCCTACGCACTAGGCAATGCACTACCAGTCACCATGCTAGTCACCATCCCATGGACATGGACACCTAACGCCAATTGCAGCATACCTGAGACCCACAGACCCCTGCCCAGTAGTGGATGCCTACTAGCTTGATTGGAGGAAGTTTACATCAGACCCTGCCGACCATGGGACCTACCCTGCAATGTCCAGCCTGGCCCAGGGGCACCCACAGGCACACACCCCTCACCCGGATACCACCTCACCACACGCAAGCAGTATATTGGGGCACTGTACTCATCCCCTTGTGGCTGCTGTGATGCCCCCAAGCACCCATCCAGCTCCGGATAGGCCACCGCCAGTATGCGGGCCATCAGAGGGATCAGGGTTCAACAGGCATCCCATCCTCGTTGGGAGGCCATCCCCAGCTGGGCCACCACCTTCTTCTGTGCCCAGCATCTCAGGTCCTCCCACTGTTTCCAACAGTGGGTGCTCTGCCTGCCCTAGACCCCCAAGGTCTGCACGTCCTTGGTGATGACATGCCATATACCCTTTTTCTGATGGGCGCTGACCTGCAGAGAAATACGCATAGGTAAAGGTATCAGTCAGACCGTCCTGCCTCTTACACTCATGGCCCACCATAGCCCTTCACATCCCCTTACGCACAGACATGGCCAAACATACCTGCAGCACGCTGCCCAGGGCCCTTCCACCAACACCCCCACACACAAGGCCTTCACACACAGCACTCCATGCATTCATGCCCCATGAATGGCGCTCACAGTGTACTCACCCATTGGTCTGGAAGCCCATACAGCATTTCCTCCACATGACCCTTAGCTCCTCCTCAGAGAATCTGGGGTGTCGTTGTGGTGCCATGGGTGTAGTGTGAGTGGTGTGGGTGATGGTGTGTGGGGTGATGTGTCGGGGTGTGTGATGTAAGGTGTGTGGATTGTGTATAGGTGATGATGTGATGTGGCTCTGGTTGTGTGTGTGCTCTTGCTGTCTCTCTCTGGTGGCAATTCTTTCTAGTCGTAAAGGGTTGTGGGTGATGTGGGTGTGTGTTTTACAGTGGTGCGGGTGTGTGGGTGTGGTGTGTGTATGAGTGTCAGGTGTGTGTAGTTTGAATTGCCCAATGTGGTGTAGTTTTGTTAGGTTGTGTGTATTTTGAGCGTGGTAGTATGTACCGCCAATGATTTACTGCCATTGAATGTGATTCATGGGTCATAATGCTGTGGGCAAAGTTCGGCGTAACGGTGTGGGTTTTGCTACCACCAGTTTATCACTGTCCTTTGGGATGGCGGTCTTGTGTGTGTGGCTGTATAGTGATGGTTTGGTATGTGTGTGTCATAATATGCTTGGGGGTTATCCGCGGCTGCGTCGTTATGTTGGCAGCAGTCGGCATGGCGGTAAGGGGGATTTACTGCCAATGTCATAATGAGGGCTCCTATGTCTGTACAAACAAAACTCAAGCTGACACACATCAGATAAACGCATAAGCCATATCAGGGGGAGAAGTCTAACACTATAAATGCTCACATTGGACAATTTAAGATGAAATACACAGCCAACAGTACAGAATGCCATGACACCACCATTGCATGAACGCCCACATAGCCATACAGACAACACATACTCATGTCTTGAGGGACAACAGCACTGCCCACAAAGTCACATACTACAAACAACAGCAAAAAGAACAGCAAGCAGGCTGAAACACACACCACAGTAGGCACACAACACAAGCCACTCAGGAACAACATAACAGTAGAAAAGGAGTTGCAGGACTAAGGTGTACCCAATAAAACAACAACTTTTTGGGTTTATTATAACTAATAGAATAAAGGCCATTGGCCAGGCCACTTTTAGGGCCATATGTATCATCACGGCCCTTTGCGATTCGGAAATGGTGATTTTTAAGAAATCGCTATTTCCGACTCTCAAAGTGCCATGTATCACATTTGCGATTGGTAATATTGATTTCTTAAAAATCGCAAATGCTATTACTGAATCGCAAATTGCGATACCGGCCCCATTTGCAGCTGTGGGCCTGTTGGCCCATATCTGCAAATTATTTGCATTTCAAAAATTGCGATTTCTGAACCAGAAATCGCAATTTTGGAAATGCAAAAGCCCAGCGTGCTGGGGGCCTAAGGCCCCCTCTGCTGCACCCCAAAAATGTTTTGGGGGACATGTACGGTGCACACATGCCAAAAGGGCATGTGTGCTTTACAAACCACCTGGTTTGTTTTCATGGTATTTTGCATGTGCAAAATGCCATTCTGCGAAAAATCGCAATTTGCGATTTTTTGCAGCATCTTCTTGCGATGTGGATTTTGCGAATCGCAAATTGCGACTCGCAAAACCAGGTTGCAATGCACGAAATCGAAATTTTTGCAATTTCTTATTTGTGGTCTGCGAATGCCTTTCATGCATCGCAGACCACTTTTTTGCACTCGCAAACGGCCGAATTTGCTATTCGCACCGTTTGCGAGTGCATAAACTTTTCATACATCTGGCCCTTGGTGCATAATAGTTTGGTGTTGTGCCCAAACTTGACTCCTAACTGCCATGGAACCTCCACAGAAAGGGGCATCAGGGAGATAGACAGGCACCTAATGGATCATCCTTGGGGGTGTCGGATTTGGGAGGGGAGTTTGGACTTTGGCTTGGGAGGGGTGGTCTACTTTTTGGGAAGGGTGGGCTTCATTTGGGGGCAGAGGTATAGGGGCTTGCAGGTGGGGCAGGAGAGGCTTTGGAGGTGAAAGGGAGAGTCTGGGAGGTTCACGGGGGCCTCTTGGGTTTGGGGTGGGATAGAGGGAACAGGGAAAAGGGCAAGGTCAAATATAGAAACTTTCTTAGGGGCACGGGGATGATAATAAGAAGGGGATCGGGATTTTGAGGCCAAGGGAGTGGTTGTCTGCTGTGTTGGTGTGGCTGTCATGGCTGTATGCTTCTGGGAGGTATGCTTGTCTTTGGTGGGTGTCTGTTGGGTGAGTGAGTGAGTGTTTGTGTGTCTTGGAGGCTGGGAGGTGGAGGTCCTGGGGGATGGACTGGTGGATGTGTGTGTCTGTTGGGGTGATGACTGTGGGTATGCTGGATGGGGTGGATGTCTTTGTGTTTGTAGTTGTGGTACCTGCAGGTGTGGTGCTTGTGGTCAATGTCCGGGGGTCTGCTCGGGTGGTGTCTGTGGGTGTGGTGGGTGTGTCACTGACTGTTGGTGTGGTGCTTGCGGGTATGCTGGATATTGTGTGTATGATACTGGGGTTGGTGGGGGTGTCTTGGGAAGTTGTGACTATTGTTGTGTCTGTGGGTGGCTGTTGTTTGCTTTTGTGCTGGTGTGTTTTGTGGTGCTTGTGTTTGTGTGTGCTCATCTTGTGTGTTGATGTGGATGTCTACGGATCTGTCTGTGTGCTTTGGTTAGGTAGGGGAAGGGGGGATTTTGAGTAAGAAGAGGGAGGTGGAGGGGGGACGGAAGGTGGGGTGTGACTGGCTGGCATCAATGTGGAGGCCAGAGCCTGGAAAAATCTCTGTAGGCCAGACACTGCACCATGAATGCTTTCCAGGAATGCATTGGTCTATTGTAGGTGACTTGCCAATCCCTGAATGGCATTCCAAATGGCTGCCTGACCCACAGAGATACTTCTCAGGAGGTCAATAGCCTCCTCACAGAGGGCAGCAGGGGTATCAAAGGCTGGGGTGGAGGTGCCCGCAGCAAAGGAGTGCCCGCCCTCTTGGGTGAGTGGTCACGGCCGACTGGGTGGGGAGCAACAGGGAGGACAGTGTTAGAACTAGGGGTGGTGGACAAGGATGGTATAGGAGGATCCCCGATGGGTCCTCCACCACTAGGGGGTGTCCACTGGAGGAACAATCCAATGATGATGTTGATGTCGCCATCTCCCCCGTGGCACTCCCCTCCCCTTCGGGCCACTGGGTCCTTCTGTGTAGGGGGTGTCATGACCCAAGTTCCCATGACCAGATGCTTCCCCAATCAGCTGTGCCTTGTCTCCTTTGCCGGTGCAGATGCTGCAAACACAAAGCGAAATAAGGTGATCACATGTCCATGATCACACTTGAACAACAGCTCTGATTAGCTTACAGTACCATTATGTCAAGTAGGCTCTAGCAACAAACTCCGCCTAATACATATGCAAGCATGCTATCTGAACTGTCAGTAGTTGCCCACAGGAAAAACAAACAACTACAATTGCATAGCACAGGTTATGCAATCAAAATGACCATGCAACCATTAGGAGACACCATCAGCCTCAAAGCGTGGCCCCATGGAGCAGACCACATTCACCTATTGGCATACAATAGTGAGCCAATGCAATGCTCTTACATAGATCCCACACAAGGTCATACACACAGCTCACATACATAAAAACCCAACAATGAGAACTTATGATATAAAATCATGCCATGTTGATGACAATAGTACAATATCACCGAGAAGGTGACATGGAAATACTCATGTCACAATGGAAACATATCGACAGTGTACACTTCACCAAGTGACATTTGGCCCAATAGAGTCATGGAGGTAGTATTAATGTTGCTCAGATAGGCCACACATGTGGCATGGAAATGGACACTACAGACATCATGTACCATATGTCAGGGAGAGATGTCTCAAATCTCACACCACAATGAATCAACAAGCCCCAGGGTAATCACCACCTATGTATGGCACCCCTTGCTATGACATACCCTGAGTGCATCACCAGAAGCCATTAGTACCTTGAATGTTGGAGAGGCCCTGAGATTTGCAAGTACTTGTGAAGGCAAACCCAAATGGCTGTCTGTAGATGAATGCCTTTACCCAAATACATGTGATAGCTACATAACTGCAAGTCACTTCATGAAGCATGTCAACAATCAAGACAAAAACCTTACCCATTACACATGTGTAGTGCATCTTTCCACCTGATGCTACATCAAGGGAATAGATATATATATAGTGTGGCTCTAAACTCTAGGCCTTCCTGTCATGTCCCTCATTTGTATTGCAGTTGTACATGCCAAAAGACATGCTATGATGGGTGAGGGTATGTGTCAGCCAATAAATAATGGTGACACACTCCTGTATGTGGCACTACATGAAATGTAGCACAATTTTAAATGTCCTATTCCACAAACAGTGTCCCATCAACATAGGTAAACCATGCATGAAACTGCAGCTCACAAATGTTTAATTCAGAGAAAGGGACACATGCTGACATGTAGACACTAGGAATGTTGGCAACAGTGCTGGCCCTTCCCAAGGGAAAGTGGTGATCTATAGCTATGTCCAAAGAAAAATTTAAGCCCTGCCACATGTATATTGGACATCTTCCCATTACAAACTGCAGTGAGGCACCAGCACCCATCATACACTGAAGACAACTAGCCTTTGGGTGGCAGATGCCTACATACGCATGGCAGAGGACAGTGATCCATCACCTACTTACCTTTGGCCTGGAACGTTTATGGGTAATGGTCTGCTGCATAGCAATTACACCCACTACAACAACAAATAGCACTTGATTGATCAATGTACACAGCCATATGTCGTCCCTGCAGAGCAAGTGGTTTGTGGATCCCACCCAGTTGTGTCCTTGGTCCCTGGGACAACAGACAAGGCAGATCAATATACAACACATGACATGGCTACACAAACAATCACTCATCTACTGTGTGCATATGGCTCATCACTAATTGTCAGGGGGAACAGTCAGAACCTGACTCAATCACTTGGCAATGGGACAGGCAGGAATATGCACTGTACTCGCCCCCTTGTGGCTGCTGTGGCTCCCTCAAACACCCCTCAACCTCTGGATAGGCCAAAACCAGAATGCAGGCCATTAGGGGGGCCATGATCCGACGGACACCCTCCCTCATTGGGTGGACAGCCCCAGCTGGGCCTCCATGATCTTCTAGGCCCAGCGTCTCAGGTCCTCCCACCATTTTTCTGCAGTGTGCGCTCCACTGGCTGTGGACCCCCAGATTCCGCACCTTCTTGGTGATGGCTCTCCCTTCTTTTGATGGGCATTGACCTGCATGGTTGCAAAAGACAAATCATGTTTACGTCTCATCACAAATGATTGAGTCACATACATGTCAGTAACATCAAGCTAGAACTTTCCTATTTGTCAATACTCCCCAATTGTGACATAAACAAGCCAATACGTACAGGGCCATGACTGCAGACATACATTTCCCAGTCTGAAGATCAACCCACGAACTTGCCTAGGCTGTACAATGACTAAGCAAGCTTATTAACATCATGTGGGCCATGCTCTAGCAACCTGACTGCGAAATGAGCCACTATGAGACACATCACACCTCTGTCCCTTCTGAAGGGTAAACCCCTTAAGCATGAATGGACCAACACATTCACATTATGTGAGAATGACTCTCTGCATATAGTCCCTACAGACTACTACTGGAGTACAAACTCAAACATCACACATGGGTAACAATAAAGGGACTGACACAGTGGGTACAGAAAGTGTCCATCCTGTCCATGTGTGGGCATATAGCCTAACAAATGCAGGCTCATGCCACTTCAAGGGTGGAGTTCTGTGTAATGTACCAGGACCAAAGAACACACTTTTGGACATATGTGTCCATCCTACAGAGATGGCATCCAACAATCAAAGGCATGCATTGTCCAGTTTCTGCTATGTGACCAAACTACTTAGTCACATATCATGTCCTTCCAGGAATCAACACACTGTCTGCACTGTTGGAATGTCATTTAGGCAATAAGCCTGCACAGGACAAATGTGTGAAGGTGTTTACAGGGCCGTGATAGTAAGGGACCTGTCATGAGTCAAAGACACACATTGACAATGATGCTCAAGTGAACTAGATCAGTAACTTACCTCAGGACCCATTCCCAATCCAAACAAGGGAATGAGGCATTCTGGGCAGGATACTACACGAGAGCCACATATTGCTCACATGACAGGATCTGCTGGTGTACAGGGAGTGGCCACAGTGCCACAGTTGTATAGCCATAATGACTCCACCCGAGCCTAGATTAGGAGCCATACTGAGAGATACATGTGACAGGCCCTGGTCTCTGCTGGCTAAGCAGACAGAACCTGCATGACACTACATTCCCATCACTTCCATGCATGACAGTATATCATGTAGCCAGCAGCAAATTGGCATGTGATGTGTGTGGCAACCCCAAGGGAAGAGAGTCATGATATTACTTCACAGTCTAGCAAGGGCAGATGTGTGAAGAAATATCTGTGGCAGCATACACATTGCTCAAATTACTCTCAAGTGACTCATGCATACTTAGTTCATGCTGTCATGCACATACATGTCTGACACATACATCAATCATGAGAGAAGGGATGTAAGTGGTTGGCAGTAATGTCTCCTTACCTAGTTATGTACACCCAACACAAGGAGGCTCTAGGAACCCAAAAACCCACACCACATAATGTTAATTAACTCATCATATGGCACTGGCCACCAGTACCTGCACATTGACTCTCCCACTGACGCCACACAGACTGCACCTACAAGCGCATGAGTAGTCAAACTGGCACACATGGCCACAATCTAGCCTGTGAGAAGGGAAAGTATGGTGAATTACAGAGAAAACTGTGCACATGAGGTACTTACCTGCTCCTCTGGGGTACCATAGAGCTGTTCATACAGGGTAGGACCTCATCCACTAGCCCCTCCAGCTCCTCTGGAGAGAAGGCAGGGGCCACATCACCTGTTGGACGTGGCATGATTACGCCCAGAGGTGGTACGCAGCACATCAATAGTGGAGATCTTGCTGACAGCAGTTCTAAGGAGTCAAGTGAGTAATTCTGCAGAACATGGCAGTCACATTTGCCACGTATGCGGTCGTCACCACCAGCAGACAATGCTATTGGCCTATGACTGCCAATGGCAACAACATTAGCCTAGGGCTGCGTCCGCCATGGTTGCAACCACATACTGCCATGACAACTTCCACCAGCGATCGCAGGCGGTTCCTAATGTCGAGTGGAGTCGGTCAGGCATCCGCCATTTTAGAAGCCTGAAATGTGGTATTGAGCTTCACTAACTGTGTCACACCTCTGAATATGTTGTTTGGTGCTCACAAATATGCTTATCCTGTCTTGTCATGTAGGTCCTACTACTCATGCACAATTGTAGTATGTTGCAGGGATGGCATTTTACAGTGGAACATATTCCTCCCCTATCAAAGGTTATTTCTGTGGTCAGGATATCCATAATGCACATAATTGAGTTTGGTCCAGATACACTTTGTGGACACATGTGTGGCAAATCATGGGGTCACATGTGTCCCTTGAGTCATTAGCAGCTGTGATGTGTATTTGTCTATCCCTTCTAAATTGATTTTTCACGTTATCATTGACATGCATCATGTATTTAGCTGAGGACACATTGACTAATGTTAGTACTCATTGTTTGTCATGTATAGGTAAGCAGCGAGAGGGAGGATGAGTCAATCGCCTGTCTACCGCCCACTGTCAGACCTTCAGACCATGGAAGAATGCTACGTCATACTGCTCTACTGTCTGAATTGGCAAACAATAGTGGACTTATGCCATCAGTTGGAGCCAGATCTAATGCCAGCTATTAGTTATCCAACCAGCATACTACCCATTGTACAAGCCATGTCAGTGTTGCACTTCCTAGCCAGATTGGCCCTGTCAGATGACATATCCCAACCTATGTTCAGTATGGTTTTGAAGGATGTCCTCTCAGCAATGTTAAAACACCTGTGCAGTTACATCCAGTGTCCCCGACGTTTTGCATGCATCCCACATGTGGTGGGGGCTATTGATGGCACACATGTTGGCTTGGTCCCACCGCATGCCAATAAACAAGTACATTGCAACAGAAAGAACTTCCATTCCATCAACATTCAAGTTGTATCTTCAGCAGATATGTACATTTCCCATGTCTGTGCCCATTATCCGGGGTCAGTCCATGATTCATTCATTATGCAGAACAGCACTATCCCCCAGCTGATGTCACAAGTGTCCCCAGAGAGGGCCTGGCTGGTTGGTAAGTCACATCTGTCCTGTTTGAATGCGTGCAATGTCTGGTGTCACAATTCTGATGAGAGGGATTCATTGTTGCACATATTTCCCATTCCTTTACAAGTGACTCCATAGATCCAAACAGTCCTTGGCTGTTGACACCAATAAGAAATCCAACAACGCCAGGGGAAGTCTGCTTCAATGAGGCCCATGTAAGAACATGGCTGGTTGTGAAGCAGGCTTGTGGGCTCCTGAAGGCCAGATTTAGGTTCTGGACCGGACTAGTGGAGCCTTCCACTAGTCACCCGTCAAAGTGTGTCATATCTCTGTGGCATGCTGCATGATCCACAGCATCTCCCTATGGAGGAATATCCAGTACACCCCAGAGGAGGGGGAGCCTGCAGTGCCACCCGGTGAGACTCCTGAAATGCCAAGTGAGGATGACATTTGGTGAAGAGGAAGGAGCTGAGTTATGGTAAAATTTCATCAATAGCTCCTTTTCTTGAGTGTAAGTATGTCATGTGATGTAATGTCTGTGACTGTACAAAGAACTGTAGTTGTTAGAATGTGTGGCGTGGAGTGTTCTGGCAAAAACTGGGGAGCTAATACTCTGCAATATTCAGCCAAAGGGCGCTCGAAGGGTGAGCCTTTGACATATCACCACCTTGCTGTAGCAACTTTGTGTCAGTTTCATTGCAATGTAATTTCATTTCCAGATGCTTGCCATATGAAATTGTGTAATATGAGTTTTTTCAAGCCTATACTCCTTGTGTTGTCTTTTTGTAGATACTTTCACCATGTGATCCTCATTTGGGCATTTCAGTGTTGTGACATTGGCAGGTATCTGATGCTGTTCTGACATAGGAAGTGGACATGGATTGTTCCCGCTAATGAAGGTCACAGATTTGTGGTGTATGAGACCTGTGCCAAGGCAGCTTGAACAGTGTTTGGGTAGAAGGTTAGAAGTGCATATATTACTTCTTGTTGTGGTGTGTTGGGCCAATTGCATCATGTGTGTGATCATGTGGGCATGAAATGTGTTGTCATCAAGTGCAAGCATGGCATTCACCTTTTACATTGGCTAAACACTATCCTTGTATGACCTGTATGTAGCTGTAGATGTGTTTCATCATTGCAGGCCACAATGCCTGTGCCAAAAAATTTACATATCTTTGTGTCATCAGATGCAAGGTCATTGGATCATGATGGAACCGTGATCAGGGACTGTTGTACTGCCCTCTGTCTGTATCTTGGTTTATGCAATGTTGGATTACTTTGGTTTGGTATTTGATGTGTTCAAGCTGGTGACAACATTCACTTTTCTGTTAACCTATTACAGAGGACAATGTCTGACAAGGACCTTCCTTGAATGGTCTGGGGTGCTGTACCTTAGTATATGTACCTTGATACAATATGAGTCAGCCATTCTTGGCTCTGACAGTCTAGACATATTGACAACCTATGTGCTATACAGTGCAATAAAATGTTTGGTGTGACCAGACACTTGTTGCAATGTGTTTCTGTGTGTTTTAGTCATCTTTATCAGGACACTGTACCTGTTACATATCCCTCCTTGCATTAGTATCTTGTATCTCCCTCATTTGCTTCACATGGTCTTATATCTCTATATAACAAATTGTGGAACAGAAACATGCAGACAATGACTTTGTGATAGGCAGATTTATTGAAAATGTGTGCTTTAAAACTGAGTTGGGGAATGGTTGAAAAGAACAGGTAAGGGTTCAGTCATGGTGGATAAAATCATTGGCGTAGATGCCACACAATTGCAAGTCCAAAGTCCAGTGTATTCCTCCTATAGGAAATGGACGGTGGTTGAAGAACAGTCAACAGAGTGAATATGTGGCACACAAGGAAGGTTCTTTAGGAAGAGGTCACTTGCTGGCATTGGTCGGTGACTTGCCACCCACACCTCCTGGAGTCTTTGCTGGATGTCCCCGCTTGTGTGGGGGGGATCTGCTGCTACAGAGGAAGGGGTGTCTGAGGCGGGTTCTTCCCCTGGCTCGGCCTCCCATCCAGTGGCTAGCACCGATGAAGGGCCAGGTGTTGCTGCACCAAAGGAAGGGGTAGATTCCTACTCTGATCAGGGTACTAATAATGTCCCTCAACACCCCTGTTAGGGAGGCCATGTTGGTATTGTGGCCCTCCCACTGTTCATGCATATCCCTATGGATGTCCATGCATATCCCTATGGATGTCCCTCTGCAGCTGCTTGATCTCCTGGAGTTCTGCAAGCACCTGGCCCACCATGAAATAGGACTCCTGATAGACCCCCAAGACATGGCTGATGGGGTCCTGGCCAGGAGAATTCCTAGTGCCCTCACCCTGCTGGCCTACAGCATCCCTCCCACGCACCCTACCCCCACATTCCTGTGCCCTTGCCACAGGGTGCCCACTCCCACTGGTTCCAGAACCATCATTGTCCAAGGTGTGGTGCTTAGACTCAGGATCCTGGACTGGGGACAAAAGATGTTAGACACTGTCCTAGGGACACAGTTTGGAGGGCGAATGGCTGCTTCTGATGTTGAGGCAACCGGGATGGGAGGTGATGAGGTGGGCACAGTGAGACTCACTCTTGGGGTCTGACCAGGTAGTCCAGATAGGCCAGAACTGTCCTCCACGTCCAGACGCTGGGGAGTGTCTTCTTCACGGAGGGCTTCATCCAGGGGGGTAGTGGCAGTCTCTTCAGTGGCCTCTGTGTGCCCAGTGGCAGCTCCGCCTGTTGATGTGAAACATACAATGTTACTGGTTCTATTGTGAGATCTACCTCCCAAAATTTACAGTGACATTTTGCAAAGCCGTTGTACGTAGGTGATTTGCAGGTTATCCTAGTGTGACATGTATTAGTGCTATTGTTTATTTTTACCTGAGATTTGTGAAGCGAACCAATTCCATTAAGGTCAAGCAGCTGCAGAATTGCGTAGGTCATTAGCACTTGAGAGGATGGCCTGAGAATTACATTGTGTCACCAGAGCAGGAAGAACAATGGCTGGGCAGGATGTGGCTTTGACCATTTTGAGGCCTAATTGATAGTCATGCAGGAAGACCCAGGACTTTTTTGCATATGTGATTGGAGTCATCATGTGTTCAGTGCATTGTGAATATGTCTGCTGCCAATACCATTCTGATGATGCATCTTGAGGCCTTTGGGGTCATTTTCTTGGCACACTGGGTAAGCTGTCCGCCCTGACCTCAGTAATTACGTCTTTGGTTAGCTGTTCAAGAAGGAACTAGATGGCCAGACACATCTCTGAGTTGAGCATGATCTGTATCTTGGTCCTTCCCAGTTGAGTCAACTTCAATTCAGAGTTAGCAAGCAAAGATGTTTGTACAAGTGACCACTGTTCTACAGTTTGGGGCCACTTGAGCAGTGCCTCCTGGGAGCTGCAGTCATTTCACTCCCTCTACTTCCCAACACTTGACAATTGGTAACCTCCAAGGTGAGTAAACCTTGTTTGAGAATTCACTAACAGGTGCTTTGTGACAAGTGGACACTGGGCTGGTGATTGTAGTTAGGAAACCAGGGGCCATTGGGCTTTGCCGTCATATCACTCCCCCTACTTCCCAACACTTGACAATTGGTAACCTTCCAGGTGAGTAAACTTTATTTGAGAATTCACTGACAGAAGCATTGCGACAAGTGGACACTGAGAGCAAAACAGGGCCTATTGGGCTTTGCAGTCATGTCACCCCCTCTACTTTCCAACACTTAACAATTGGTTACCTCCCAGTTGACTAAACTTCATTTGAGAGTTCACTGACAGATGCATTGTGACAAGTGGACACTGGGCTGGTGATTGTAGTTAGCAAAACAGGGCCCACTGAGCTTTGCAGACATGTCAATCCCTCTACTTCCCAACACTTGCCAATTGGTAACCTCCCAGGTGAGTAAACTTCATTTGAGGGTTACTAACAGATACACTGGGGCAAGTGCACACTGGGATGGTGATTGGGGTTACAGGGATAGGCCCTCCTGTGAGTTGTAGTCATGTTACTCCCTGTCTTAAACACAGTATACAAATGTTATCCTTACAGGTTAGTACACTTCCATTGAGAGTTGACGAATAAGGGCATTTGGACAAGTAAACACTATGCTTGTGTTTGGTGTAGGTTACTCAGAGCCTCCTGACCTTGGCAGTCATGTCACTTCCTCAACTTCATACACCTGAGAAATGTCACCCCCCAGGTGAGTACACTTCATGTGTGAGATCCAAAACATGTATTTTGGAGAAGAGAACCCTGGACTGGTGGTTTGAGTGACAGTAAGAGAGCCTCATGTGATTTGAAGTCATGTAACTCCCTTTACTACACACACTATACACATGGTATCCTCCCAGGTGAGAACATGTCAATAGAGAGTTAAGAGACAGGGGTCTTTGGACAAGATAATATTGTGCTGGTGGTTGAAGTTACATAAACTGAGCCTGCTGGGAGTTGCAGTCATGTCACTCTCTCTAGTACACACTATTCATGTGTTATCCTCCCAGGTGAGTCCACTACAATTGTGCGTTAACAAACAAGGGTATTTGGGAAGAGGACACAGGGCTGGCTGAGTGGAGACAAGTGACAGTACCTCCTGGCCTTGGCAATCATGTCAGCCCCTGTACTACACACACTTGACAAGTGTTATCCTCCCAGGTGGGTACACTAGAATTGGTAGTTCACAAACAAAGGTATTTCATGAAGGATACACTGGTCTGGTGATTAGAGTTGTAGAACAGTGCCTGCCCGGCGTTGTATTCGTGTAACTCACTGTATTACACACTATACCCAGGTGTTATCCCCCCAGGTGATTACACTTCAATTGTGAAATGCCAGACAGGGGTCTTTGGACAGGTAGGCACTGGGCTGGTGAGTGGAGTGACAGTGAAGATGGCAAGAGGTGAGCAGTGAGCATGCATGGTATCGCATTTGGATGACATTTTTCGTTAGTGTTGTGACTTACCAGACTCCATTCCCCCAGGTATTCCTGTCAAGCCCTCAGGTTGCAGGATGACCAGGACCTTCTCCTCCCAGAGACAGAGTTGTAATGGGGCGCTGGGAGGGCCAACACCAGTCTTTTTGGTCTACAACTGGTGCCTGGAGACCAGGAAACAGACCTTGCCCGTAAGGTTGTTTCACCTCTTACTAATGTCCTCCCTTGAGCGGTTATTCCACCTCTTATTAAAGTCCTCCCTTGTGTGCATGGTGGTGCCCCAGCATTCACTCTGTCTACTATTCTGTCCCACATTTCTATTTTCCTACTGAGAGGAGTGTGCTGGACTTGTGCTCCAAACATTTGTGGTTCCTCTCTTATGATTTCATCCACCACTACTCTCAACTCTTCATCTCTGCCACGGGGATTTTTGGAACATTACATGGTGGGAAAAAAATCCAAATTGAAATTCAGAACAGTGACAGTGACTTACTAAGGAGGGGTAGGGCAGAAGGGTGTAACTGGATGAAAGTGTGTGCTGGATGTTGTATGGGATGGTGATAAAAATGGTGCCTGGTATCAGTGCAGTGTGGGAAAATACTTGCTCTGTCTTGCTGAGTCTTGCTTTGTAAATGCAAAGGATTGTGGTGTGTTTTATAGTGTCCTTTGCAGGTGTGCCCAGTGTGGCAATTTGTGCCAGCTGTGTGGTTTTCAAATTCATCCAATGTGCCATTGTGTATAACTCTGGTGACCGCGAACTGCTGTGGTTCGGTCCGCCATTGGCTGACCACCCTGGGTGCCTGCACCTGCGACTTTGGGCTAGTAATGCAGTCAGTGGTCGGTCGCTTTGCTGTTGAGGCTGGAGTTCGGACTGCCTATTTCTGGGCTTCTGCGCCACTGCGGGTCTGGCATTTTTGTTTGACAGTCAGGGGTCCTGCCTATGTTACTCTTAATTGGGCAGTCTGTAAGACCGCCAAGATGGCGGTCTTGTCAGGACCACCAACATGGCAGTTAGGCGGTCCGGCCACTAAATCCGTAATGAGACTCACTGTAAAGAGCTCCACTGGGGTACAGAAAATGGCCGGCGAATGTCACAGGACATGGCAAAGCCATTCTAGAACTCATGAATGTTAAAAGGAAAATGCACAGCCTGTGTTATGGTGGGAAAAGAAACATGAGACCATTTCTTTGGAAAGTAATGCTACATCCCGTGTTCAGTAACATAATTATTTTCTTCTCCTAGGTTGTGATTGTTAAAATCCTGCCCTTATGTTTTAAATGACACGAAAAGTTTAGTTATATTATAAAAATATGTTTTTTATGTATTTTATAGTTTTATTGCTGATTGTCAATGAAAATAATCTGTACATTGCTCCACTGTAATTATATAGATTATATTTAGATAGAAGGGCACGTTATAGTTCAGTATTATTAGAACTTAATTACAATGTTATACAAAAGGGAGGCATTATATCAACCACTATGCTCAGTATGCAGCTCCACTGGTCCTTGCGCCTCATTCTGAAAAGACAATTTGAATTGTTTATTATTTGTCTCTGATATTTAGTGCTCTTTGGCTGCAAGCAGAGCTCTGTCCAAGTAGCCATGAGAAGCATGGTTCTGTGAGAAATGAGAAGACATGAAAGGCCTCGCCAGAAACTGCTTAAATGTAATTCCGGTTCCCTGATGAAGTGAAGTGATTCTAATTTACAGAAACGCTGAAAATGAAATTATTATTGTTCTTTGACAGAAACATGAGAAATGTGAATCATCCTTAAAGAGGACACAAGAACAGTGTTTCAAAGGCACGATGATTAAATGGACTAGATAAATGTCAGAAACCTTGGAATCTGGCCTTATTCAAATACAGTTATTTTATTACACTTGTCATTTCCCATTACTCAAAGACCAAGGACTCGCAAAGCCAGCAGGTCGTGCTTAGAAGTATTATAATTTCTACATTTTTTGCCTCTGTGGTTGCATTGATGGGTAGTGGCATGACTGAGAATGATTCAGTGGTTGAATGACGGGATAGAAAAGCGAGTTCATGGTTGGATGACTGTGTGTGGATGGAAGAGTGAATGAATGGAAGGATGGCTGGATGGTTAAGTGGATACATGGATGGATGAGGTGGCAAGGGCAGTGTGTGTGAGCAAAGATAAGATAGTGAGACGGCATTGAGGACGCTGTGTAAGAAGGGTCTCTGTATGGTGTAGGCACAGTTAATGGGTGAGTGATTTAGTGCATGGATGAAAGAGTGCGTTCAAGATTTATGGTTGGAGTCTGAGAAAGGTAATGAGTCAACGGCTAGATAAATAGTTGGCTGCATGAATGGATGGAAGGGGCAAGGGCAGTATGTGTGGGCAAGGGCAGTGTTTGGGGGCAAGAGCAATGTGTCTCGTCTCATTTTCTCTCCCTTAGTATGTTGATTACAGGATTTGTTATCCTCAGAGTAGCAGGTTTCCAAGTCCTGCGCTGCGCATAACAACACACATGGCGAGCTCTTTGCGCTTGGCTGTTGGAGTGTGTCTTTTAAAAGCAATATTAACATGAGAAGCTTGCAATATATTGTGCAATGAAGCTGCATAAAAAATGTGTTAACATAGAAATGAATGCACGCATTTGAAATGTGCCCACGGGGAGTGGCTATCAATGTATACGAAAACTAATGAAAGCTTGTTAATTCTGAATTTTATGCAATATTGTTTTGAATCTGTTTTAGCATATCATAATTAGAGTTATGTGTTAAGAAGTTGCTTATTAATTGATAGGCCTTAGCTCAGCGAGGGTCTGGGCCTAGCTGCCTGGTCTCGTATTAAACTGCATTTTCTAACGTGCAATGTGCTGTTTTCTTGAAGGACATGAAGCTGTACTTTTCCAGAGGTTATGTGTGTAGCCGTAGTAGATTCTTTCTCATGAGAACCGACTTGCTCAAGGAGACGTTTTTCTGAATGCAACAGTGTAATTTGTAACAGATCCAAAGTTAGCTGTAGTAAGAGAAAACAATGGAGACACTGACTGGAGCGTAAACTGTAACTTTTTCTACCTGACATTCCAACCGATGAAGACGTCAATAACATGGACCAATCCGTGACATGAGAACTGTGGTTTGTGTAAAATTCTGGCAAGTTGTGAAGAATTATTGGACAGAGATAATGATGCACCACTTATTATCCAATAGGGAGTTATGGGCTAATTAGACAGTTTTGATTTCACGGAGTGACCCAAGGAGAAACTGAGCTCAGAGGAGAAACTTCACTCACTCACAGAGACTTTCAACTATTTTGCTTTGTCCTGATACTCTAAACCATCCTCTACCCATTCTTTGCTTGATGCTAACTTCTCCTCCATATGAGGGAAGAGAGTTAATTCCGTAGTTATGCTAAAATGAGACTTTGCCTCGTCCTATATCTGCTGATGGTGAATCGACTGATGTCCTGAGGACGAAGACTGATGCTGTTTGCTGATCTGTTGGATTGGTAACTATCTGATGCAAATTTGTAATTGTCTGTTTGCCTTTCTGTGGGAAAACAGGGCTGATTGCAGAGGCCCCCTAACTTTTTGCACCCATTTTCCACTTTTTGCTGGTGTTTTCCTGACTCTGATGGTGCCCTGGGTACTGCTAACCAGTCCCAGGGCCTGTGCGCTGTGTAAAATGGATATGCAAATTAGGCTAATTATAATTGGCTAAGTTAACCTACCTATAAGTCCCTAGTATATGGTAGGGCATGTATGTTTAGGGACCACAGCATAGGTGGTGCACCCATAGGTGCACTGCTGAGGTGCCCAGTATCATTTTAAAGGCAGGCCTGTCTGGCTGGCTGCTTTTAAATTAAAGTTATATGCAAATTCGACTTTGGAATTAAAAGTAGTTCCAAAGTCTTAAACTATCTTATTTTTAAATATAAGTCACCCCTAAGGTGTGCCCTATGTGCCCCTAGGGCTGGGTGCCATGTAACTATAAGCAGGGACTTTATAAAAATAGGTTTATAAGCCCTGGTGAGGTAAAAACAGCCAAATTCGTTTTTCCCTCATTGTAGTAAATGGCCTTCATAGGCTAGAATGGGGAGACTTTATTTTAATTTTTAAAGTCTCCTTAAATTTTGCATACCAAGAGTTTGGTATCAAATTAATTGTTGTAATAAATCCCACAACTTCCAGTTGTGGGATTTAATATAACTTGTTCAAGTAAAGAGTTTTAAACTTTACCTGAAAAGTTGCCAATTTCAGCCCTGCATTATTTTTGCTGCTGTGCCCTGATTGGCCAGCCTCTAGCAGCTTGGCCAAGCTGCCTTGATGAGGTGTGAAGTGGCCTGGCTTCACACAAAGGAATGTGCCTGTGGGAAGGAATCTCCCCTCAGCAGATGGTGAGGCAGGAAGGGGGAGGGCTGCCAAACTGGTCTTCAAAGGCAGAGAAGGACATTTGGAGCAATCAGCAACACCCCCACATCCTGCAACCCCAGATAACTAGGTGCCCCCTTGATTAGATTAGGAGTTTATGATTTTTAGCCACACCAGTGGGTGGGCTCAGCCAGATATAACCTCCAAAAATCAGATTCAGCCATGATGGATTTTTAGAGAATGTTGCCTCCTGGGATTGATTTTTGCCACACTTCCCAGGAAGTGGTGATCAGAGGGGGAAGGACCCTGCACCTGATTGGAGAACCAGGACCCCCCTGCTTTTCACCCAGGAGCAAGGATAAAACTGGCAGACCTGCACCCACACCTCAGTTCCCTACCACCTCCAACAAGGAAGAACTACAGAAGAAGAAGGACTGTCCTGCTGGACCCCTGGCCTGCACCTGAAACCTGCACTCAGAAGTACTGCACCAGCTGTACACTTGGGCTTCACCACAAGAAGGACTTTGCCTGGCTTCAACTGGTTCAAGGAGGGACTCCCTGTTTGCTACAGGTGAAAAATTGCTAACCAGAGTCCCCTGCACCAACTCCTGAAGAAAGCGACCAGCTGACCACTGTCCAGTGGCCAAAAAGGAGTTTGCGTCAGGTGCATTCTGGGAGTTGTAGTCCGCACCCCCAAGGACCATCTCAGAACTTCTGGACCCTTGGGATGAGCTGTGGACCTCAAAAGAACCTTAAAAGGACATCTGGGAGAAGCCCCAGAAGTTTGGAGAAGTTTGGACAACTTTTGAAAAAAAGCTCCATAGAGGGACCGACCCGGCGTGGCAACTCTAGCCGGCTTGCCTCAACCGCGACCCGGCCTGATTTGCTGGTTCGTCCTGGTAAAGAAAATCTCAGAAAAAGAGACTAAGGGGGTCATTCTGACCCTGGCGGTCTATGACCGCCAGGGTCGCAGATGACGGAAGCACCGCCAACAGGCTGGCGGTGCTTCATAGCCCATTCTGACCGCGGCGGTAAAGCCGTGGTCAGAAAACCGGGGCCTGCGGTTTCCCGCCGTTTTTGCCCCGGCTAGGCGGATCCGGCAGGGCAGCGCTGCAAGCAGCGCTGCCATGGGGATTCTGACCCCCTTACTGCCAACCTGTTTCTGGCGGTTGTCACCGCCAGGAAGAGGCTGGCGGTAACAGGTGTCTTGGGGCCCCTAGGGGCCCCTGCACCGCCCATGCCAATGGCATGGGCGGTGCAGGGGCCCCCGAAAAGGGCCCCGGCCGGCTTTTCACTGTCTGCCTAGCAGACAGTGAAAAGCGCGACGGGTGCAACTGCACCCGTCGCACGGCCGCAACACCGCCGGCTCCATTCGGAGCCGGCTTCTGTGTTGCAGGCCTCCTTCCCGCTGGGCCGGCGGGCGCTAACATGGTTAGCGCCCTCCGGCCCAGCGGGAAGGTTGTAATGCCGGCAGCGGTCTTTTGGCCACGTAGCGGCCAAATGGCGGTTCCCGCCTGGCGGGCAAGTCCGAAGGTAAAAAGTTGACCGGGACCTCCCAGCCAGCGTATCCGAGGAGTGCTCCATGGACGTCGGATCAAGATCCAGGTTTACCCCGGTCGAAGGATTTTCACCTCGAAAAAACGACTAAGTCCGAAGGTAAAAATCTCCACCGAGGATTCCAGCATCGCGTATCCGGAGAAGGGCTCCAGGAGGTCGGATTGGACTGGCAGGTTCGTCCCGCTGAAGAAAATCTTCAAAAAAGAGACTAAGTGTGAAGGTAAACTTTTAACCGAGGCCTCCCGCGGCCTGTAGCCGAGCAGGGCTCCATCGCGGTCGACCTTAAACTTTGACTTTGCCCCGGTCGAGGTGCAACCAGATGACCCGATTGGCGCTTTTTGTTTCTAGGCGCTAAAAAACAATAATTCTTAATAAATTCATATCTCCGGTTCCCCTTATCCGATTTTATTCGTTTTGGTGTCATTTTAAAGATAAAAATATAATCTATTTTCATAAATTGGTTTTGGATTTCTAAACTGTTTCCTGTCTTTTATTTAATTACTGTTTTGTGATATTTGAATGCTTTACACTCTGTCTCCTAAGTTAAGCCTTGACGCTCGTTGCCAAGCTACCAAGGGTTGAGCTGGGTTTAATTTACTGAGACCTAACTGGACCTTAGTGGAAGTTAGTGGCCTATTGCTAAGTGTAGGTACCTACCTGCCCTTACCAATAACCCATTTTCCAACACTTTCTTTCTAGGTACCAACTGCTATTTGTGATAGAGGCCATAGTTTAGATATTTTCTAAATTTGTGTTTCTAAATGTTTTGCATTAAGCCCAACATGCTAATGCTAATTTGACGTTAGTTAAGGCGTTCACAAATATTTTGTGCAAATAGACAAATGACTGAGTTCATGCTTTGTTGAATCATGTATTACTGAGACTTTGCTAAGTTGCTTCATATTAATGACGTGTCTAAATACTGAATGAATATTCTCTATGCTTTGATTAATTGTGTTCTAAATTGTTAATTAGAAGAGTTCTAATGAGGTTTATTGCTAATGAGATTAACCAAGATGATATTAGATTGTAACCAGTAGGGAAATAAATATCCTAACATTTAACTAGTTTGTTGTGGTTATTCGTGACTGAAAGATCATGGTGTGTTCAACTATTGATTCTTATTAAATATTATTGATTAGCTCGTTGATTAGTTACTAAGAATATTGATTGGGTTATTGATCTATTGATTTGTGATGCCAAAAAGACATCTCGTACTGGGAAGTCCCCGAACGTGGTCCAAAGGTTCGTCGACCTAGGCGTGTCTCCTTGTAAGTTTACTTATCAAGGCTCAGACGCGCTAACAGGGCCAAGTCTGACAGACTTGGCAAAGCGAGGAGAAGCTTCTCAGCATGTTGTGTATAGGCAGTGGAGCACCAGGAACCAGAATCCAGCAGGATGCACATATAAGAGGAGCATCACAAGGCCTGTTCTGGGCCCTCACGTTCAAAACACTCTGTTGATCTTCAATCCTGTAATGGCGATGTGCAGCTGTAAAAGATGGGAAGACAACTCTTTGTGTTTATGTACTCATTGTAAACATCTGTGTGTAACCTGAAGGCCGCATTTTGAAATGCTGGCACCCTCTGGGTCTCTCCTCCTTTAACTTTTTGAGATTACTTAAATAAATGCAAGTGAGTTCATAATTAACATTTGTCAGTAGAGCCTAGAGACCAGATAAACAGGAGATCGTGCTTTGTAAAGGCAGTTAGTTTTAATCTTACTGTTGTAGATTGGACTGCACACCACAAGAAGTACGACCCGAATTTGACTGAGAAATGAATAGGACACAGATCAATCTAATGAACTAAAACCAAATCGAGGTAATTTTGATAGAGACTCAAGAATAGGGGACTTTCTACAAACACATTTGAAACATTGAGGGCCATATTTATACTTTTCGACGCACAACTGCGCCAACGCAGTTGTGCGTCAAAAAATCTAACGCCGGCTAACGCCATTCTGAAGCGCCATGCGGGCGCCGTATTTATTCAATGACGTTAGCCGGCGTTAGCCGGCGGAGCTGCCTGGTGTGCGTCAAAAAAAATAACTTACACCAGGCAGCGCCGGCGTAGGGGAATATGGAGCTTGGGCGTCAAAAAATGGGGCAAGTCAGGCTGAGGCAAAATTTTCGCCTCAACCCGATTTGCGCCATTTTTTTTTACTCCCAACCCCCATTGAAATGACTCCTGTCTTAGCAAAGACAGGAGTCATGCCCCCTTGCCCAATGGCCATGCCCAGGGGACTTATGTCCCCTGGGCATGGTCAGTGGGCATAGTGGCATGTAGGGGGGCACAAATCAGGCCCCCCTATGCCACAAAAAAAAAAAAAATATACTTACCTGAACTTACCTTAAGTTCCCTGGGATGGGTCCCTCCATCCTTGGGCGTCCTCTTGTGGTGGGCAAGGGTGGCAGGGGGTGTCCCTGGGGGCATGGTAGGGCACCTCTGGGCTCCTTCCGAGCCCACAGGTCCCTTAACGCCTGCCCTGACCAGGCGTTAAAAAATGACGCAAAAGCGGCTGGACGTCATTTTTCTTGACCCGCCCACTCCCGGGCGTCATTTTTGCCCGGGAGTGTAAATACGGCGCACATGCCTCGGAGTCATTTTTTAGAAGGGAACGCCTACCTTGCATATCATTAACGCAAAGTAGGTGTCCACGCTAAAAAATGACGCAAACTCCATGAACTTTGTCGCTAGACGCGTCTAACGCCAGAGTATAAATATGGAGTTCGTTTTGCGTCGAATTTGCGTAAAAAAAAACAACGCAAATCCGGCGCAAACAGAGTATAAATATGGCCCTGAATATGTTACAATAACTTTACAGCACTGCGAAATATGATAAGCCATCTTTAATACAACTATTTTAATTGCCTCTCAAATTAACCAGCGGTCAAACTTGTTTTTGAGATCCCAACTTTGATGCTCTGTGTACTGTGTGTAAACGGACAACGGAATGCATGCACCATACACTCTAGCACAAGCCACCGAGTATGTGTTGGCTGGTGGTACTACTACTGGATACCTTCATTCTGCGGACTGTGTTTGCCACAAAGATCAGGTTATGTTTTTTTTTTTTAGTTTCCAATCTGCTGACTCATCTTTTCTGTTTTTTGGAGCATTGGTCTACTGTATTCATTGACACAACGCCTGAAGACATTGAGTAGCAAGCTCTCTTAGTATGATATAATTTGCATTTTTTCGCTACCTGCCCTGTATACTGGATGGGAAGACGTAGCCTTATCTTTATAATGAGTCAACTCTTAAAATAAGTCACAAATATACCTGAGTTGGTTTACTTCTATGGTTGAAGTACATCCCTACATTTTTTTTACATCCATGGAGGATTCCATGATTCTTCCTGAGAAGCTGTAACAAGAACAGGTTCCGAGGAACTATTCAGAAATTATTTTATGTGTGCCATATTCCTCCTATGCAAAATCATTCATGAATTCTTAAACGTGGCATGATTAAGAAGGCGCTACTGGGCCCTCCCTGCCTTAACTGTGCCTGGCCTGGCCATTTCAGACCCTGCTCTGACGTGACTGGACTGAAGCCTCACAGCATCGCACTTTTGCTTCTGTTTTCTGAATCCTTTCGCTCTCCTTTATTCTTTATTTTACTGCTTCTAAACGCTTTGCCTCTTTGCATTTGCACTATCACTCCTGCTTCCTTTTACCTCTTTTTCTTATTGCTGTCTCACCATCTTTTTGGCATCTCTTGTCTTTTTCCTCACCACTATTGTGCTGTCTCTTTTGCCTCTTTCTTCACCGACTCTTTTGAATGTTCTTCTTCCTTATTTTGCCTGCTCTTCTGCACTCTCTGTAACCTTCTTCTCATTTTCACCTCTTTTTGCAACTTTGCCCCCTGCTGCTTTTTTCTACACTTTCCACCTACCTATGACTATTTCCTACTCCCATGTTTTCCTACTGCTTCTAGCACTTCCCTCCATCCCTCGGAGCTCCTCTCCTCTTCCTGGACCCACAAAATGGTGGCCTCAGGGTGGACCTGCAGTGGATGGGGGGGGGGGCAGACAAGCCACAGGTGTGCAAAAGGCAAGCCTGTCTGTGCCTATCTGTCCACATCTGTACCCCGCCCTTTCCCAGTGACAGGAACCCTGGCTATTTACCCACCCATCACATCCCAGATGCTAATCAGTCACAGACCTCCTGGACAACCCTGCAGGCATTTCATTTAAGCCTGCCTCACTTGCATTGAAGGTGCATTCTCTTCTGTGCCTCTTTGCTCTCAACGCCCACCCTCTCTACTTCTCTAGAACACATATCTGCACCCCAAACTACAACCCCTCACACAATACCCACCAAACCATGTCATGCTCCTCCTCAACACCCACTCACTCGTCAAACAGGTCATCAAAGTCTGGGATCTCCTGCACAACCTCTTACCGGATCTTCTCTTGTTAACCAAGACCTGGCCCGAAAGGACAGCAGCCCAGACATTGCAGTGGCTATGTCCCCAGCCTGCAAGATCACAAGACAGGACTAAACTTGTACCCTAGAGGAGGACTAGCCATCATCGATAAAGAAAACATCCACTGTTCCATAACTTCTGCAAACTGCAATAACGACCTGGAATACCTTGCTTCTAATCTTAACATCTATAGCAACACCACCCTGTTAAGCTTTCTTCTCTACCAACCTCCCAGACCGAGATCCAATCTAGGTAACACCATTGCAGCCCACATCACCCCACTTGTGCTCAACTCCAGTTGCTTCATCGTCCTATGTGACTTCAACATCCACATGGATGACATCACCAATCTGAACACCAACATCCTCCTGGAAGACCTGAACACACTCGGATTCACCCAATGAGTAAAGGACCCCACTTATGCCACTGGGCATCTCCTCAACCCTGTTTTCACCAACTTCCCGACATCAAAGTAGACAAGTCCATTCCCTTCACTTGGAATACGTATTCCCTCACCTGTGTCAATCTGAATCTACACCAGCCCTGCAAGCCCGGAATCGCAGCCATCAAAACTGCCCAAAACAACTGGGACAAAATCCTTGAGGAACTGGACCACTGAATTCCAAACCTGCCAGCCTCTGCAACTAGATGATCTCCCCCGATCTGTCACCAACTTCACCTACTGGATCACCTCTTGTGCAGGAAAGCTTGTCCCGCTCAAGGCCACTACCACCCCATTGACTAAACTAAAAGTTAACTGGTACATAGAACAACTACAAATCTCCGAACACCATTGAAAGTAACTAGAATGCCAATGGAAACTGTTGGAAATTAGGCTACTAGTTGTGTGGCCATCACAAGTAATAGTTCCACAATTGTCCTCAGTGGGAACCAAACACCCCATTATAGTGCTTGACTCTCACAGGGTAGCGAAGCGGAGCAGTCCAAGGCCTACTCAAGGGAGATGGTGTGGGCTAGTATTCACTGGCACGCAATAATAACACTCAATAAATGGTTGTCCAGTCAGTACTTTCTCTTTAGAAAACGGAAATTGCCCAGTCGGTACTTTTTCTTTAGAAAAAAGGAGAAGTACATTTATTACTCACACACTACTAAATACTATGGAGTAATACAATAGATGACATTGTGTCAAGTGCATTTTAACAGTCATTGTGTAATAACTACATTGGTTTGGCAGAGTCATGGTCATTCTTGCAAAAATGATGAATCAAGAAAATGTGCAATCATTATGAAAACCCAATAAAACATTTAGCAGGAATAAACTTTGTTTGTACATTCTTTCATATACTTGGCATTAGACTGTAATGGTCAGAACAACACCTAGAGGGCATCACAGTGAAACAACATAGTGAAAAAGCATTGCTTTGCAGCCACACAATCAGTCCCTAGAGGGTGCTATGAACAGTGCATTATACATTTTTAGACCTTTCAGGCCTACGGAAATGTTACCATACACAAGGCTCCTAGAGAACAAAACACTCCCAGCTGTAGAACAAAAGCTTGAGCCATGGGAGAGCTTACAAACACATCTCAAAGCAAGAAAGGTGATGATTTTGTGCCCCCTCCAGCTTAGGATGAAGACCTAGAAAATAACATGAAAAGCAAGATCACGTTGTGCTGAACAATTTGGTGGTGGTCTCATCATCCTGGGACCGCCACCAGCTGAGATATCAGTGAAAATATGCTCTAAATAAGAGGCTCCAGAAAGCATTATGAGGCGAGTTTATAGCAAACAGTGAATTTTATAGTAGTGGCTCTCCCACTGTGCTGGGGAGAGCCACGCTTCATGTTTTCCTCTTGTTGTCTGTTTTCCAAGGGGTCTTGTACCACATTTTTCTTTTTTATCGGGTTGCCAGGTCCCAACCGGGCACCCCAAGGATTCCTTCCATTGAAGGGAAGCTCGAAGAGCCCACTCCTGGCTGCCGTCACTGTCTTACTGGGCTGGCAGCACGATTGTGTGCTACCACGGAGTTGGCAGCCTTCACTTGTGTCTCCCTGCTCCAGCGGGCAGATGTGTTCTTGTGTGTGGCTGCCTCCAATCTCCCCAGATGTGGGTATAGTGAGCGGGTAGAGCGGACCACATGGGGGGTGCCACAGCACCTCCTCCATCCTTAATGTGTGCAACGGGGCCTAGGAATGGGGTCCTCGACCCCTTCTGCCTCCTGCGGGGAGAACACATTGATGCTGCCCCATCCTTTAAGACTCAGGAAAGTGGGATGGCACTTCATCTTATACCTAAATACTTTCTTGGCCATCCCCCATGTTCCAGTCCACCCCGGGTGAAGTTGACCAAAGGGGCAAGAGACCCCCACATGCTCCAAGGGAGGAAAAATAGGTCAAAATTGCCAAACTAGAGAATGCCAAAGTTCGGGCCCCATTGGGTCAATTAGGACAATCCTGGGCTCATTGTACTCCTGGTGGTCAGCTCTATTCACCAGAGGAAGTTGCAACAATCCCCCTTACCTTCAAAGTGGTGCAGTCCTGAAAAAGATAGTCCTCTTGACTCCCTGTGTCAATTCTCCTTTAGTGCTTTGTTGGTGGGCAGAGAAAAGTCCATGGCTTCCCCCAACTTTTCCCCAGGGGGAGAAAGGGAGCCAGCCTCATTGGCCCTTGGGGAGACCCATTAGTTCTGGGGTCAACTGGACAGAGTCCTGGGTCCTGCGTAGGGGTTAGGAGGTTCCTCCTTCCAGTTCTCCACGGCAGTCCTAGGATCTAGCAGTGAAGTAGGTAGATACTCCACAGGCAAGAGAGAGTCTTCCCCTTGTGGAAAAATTTATAAAGAGTAGAGAAAGGTTCCATAAGACAGGTACCCCTAGCCACTCCTGGGGTGCCACATCACCTCTCTACCCCTGTCATAATCCTCCTGCACAGCATGCTGGGAGAATCCAAACTGATGTCATCCAGGAGCCACTTGTCACATCAGCTATTGGGGTCTTAGCTCCACCCCTTGCTGACATCTCTGCCAAAGACTTGCACACTAGAATTTCAAAGGGAGCACGATGGGTTGGCTCCAGTTGTCTGGGCACGCTCCTTTGTTCATTGGGCTTGGGAAGGCCCATCCCTGGTGCAGTTTGACAGTTGGATGATTAATACAGATCATTCCGCCCCATCCTTGTCCTCCTCAGGAGATAGGAGGAGTACTACTAATTGCTCCTTTTGTGTGGAGGCAGAAATTGTTCCTGCTGCTGGAGAAAATGTAGAAAACTGGACATAACAGGGTGACACAAGATGTACAGTTATCATTTTGGAAGTTACAAATTTGGTTTTCTCACACAGGTTACACTCCAATGCAAGATATCAATGGTCTCGGTAGGCTAGGAAAAGTGAAACTAAGTTCTAAGGCATTTCTCTTCATATGTGCATAATGGGCTGTCACTATAGTTAAAACGTGCACACATGTTTGAGTGTAATCAGCTAAGTGACTCTTACACTTGCTGCATCGCAGCAGCTGTAAAAAGTATATATATATATATATATATATATATATATATATATATATATGCATATATATATATATATATATATATATATATCAGTAAACAAAGGTGGTTCCAAGGCAGTGCGCTCTGGCTGCTGATGCAAGCGATTGAGGTTAACCACACACCCCTAATTATAAATCATCAAAAAGTTTGCTGCACTCTCAGGAGGTAAATTTGCTTCATTTATTGCCATTATTTTCACTTCATTTTCATCTCCAATCCCATTCCAACGATGCGTTTCGACAAACAGTCTTTTTCAAGTGGATTCCAAGGATAAGTGAGTCCTTTGTAATTTCCTTCACCTTTTATAACTTGTGCACAAGCATTCTGGGAATGCAGCCCCCTCCCCAGGCCAATTTCAGCCACAGGGACCCTATATTGGAATAGGACTTCATGCCCCCGGGCCCAGCCAATATCGAAAGGGGTGCGGGGTCCAGCCATATTGGAATAGTTAGAAGCGGCATGAAGCGCCCCTCCTAGGCTGATTACAGCCCTGGGGCCTCCATCCCCTTGGGCCCATCCATACTGGAGTTGGGAAAGGGGACACGCAGTACCCCTCCCCAGGCCGATATCGGTCCAAGGGTCCCCATCACCTGAGGCCTGGCCAACAGAGGGTGAGTGCCCTGGTGCTCACCCAGGCCACAAAAGAATGGATGCACAGTTCCACAATGGAGGTGATTGAAATCAACTGTTCCCTGAGAGTATCCAAACTCAGGAACAAGAGCCCTCACTCACCATTCGGTGACATGCTTCATCATCAGGCTTTACTCCTCACCAGGACAGCACTGCAATGCCTGACGGGCCCCTCGAGGAGGCTCTTTACCGGAGATCTTTTAGAATATTTTGCCGGAAGTGAATGCAGTAATGTGGGATTGGTGTAATAAACTGCTAAAATTGACTATAGGGACCATATATTAGAATATTTATTGAGAATGTGGGCCTCTGTCAAGGTTAAAAACAAAGAAAGCAAGGGGAAAGTAAGAATAATGTCTATTTTTCCCTACTTGAATATAATCTCTTATGTCATAAAACCTATCATCTAGGGGTTTTGTATGTGGAGGGTAGGGTTGGGAATCCCTTCTCTGACTGAAATTATAAGGCCAACATGTTTCTCTCTAAGTTAGTCCGAAAAGATCTAAGTGCGATTCATCAGGACCTAAAAAAGACCATACCTAATCCTCACTGTTGCGGTAAGCTAAGTTAAATGGGTGGAACAGGAACCTAAAAAGAGAGAAAAAGGTTATTAAACATACAGTAGTCTAATAACACATGGTGCAAAACACTACATGCCAGTGAAAATCAAACCACACTAATGGAATCACCTAGTGACGTTCTCAAAAACTTCGAAGACGTGTGTATGTACACTTCTAGTTATCAAAAACTAAAATAAAATAATTCTTACTCTCCTCAAATTAAAGGATGGGCCACAAAGGGATAGCAACGGGCATTCGTGATCCAGCAAATGTAATAATCTGCATCCATGGAGTCAAAGGCAAGAGATATAGGCCTTTGTTATGACATTGACGGTAAATCCCACTTACCGCCACACTGATGGCTGCCAACATACCGCCACAGTGGCGGATATCCGATCACCGTATTATGACACACACCAATCCAACAGAATACTGCCACACATCTGCCAGACAAAAGGTCAGTGCTAAAGTGGTAGTCCCAAAACCCATACTGTTACGCCAACAAAAAAATGCCCATCACATTATGACCCACGAATCACCAAGGCGGACATTCAAGGGCGGTAAACCATTGGTGGTACATACTGCCGCGCTCAGAATGGACACCCACATGCAAAACAACACTACATTGGCCAATACTAAAGACACACACCTGACACCAATACACACACCACACCCACACACCCACACCACTGCAAAACACACATTACCCACAACCCCTTACCAGCACCAATTGCCACCAGGTTACTGAGAAGAAGAGCACAGAGACAACTAGACACACACACCACTTACACCCATGCACCCCTCACGCACTTCACATCACACACCCTACCACATTACCCAACACACCCTCACCAACACACATCATACAACACCCATGGCACCACAAAGGCGACCCCCTTTCACTGAGGAGGAGTTAAGGGTCATGGTGGAGGAAATTGTCAGGGTAGAGCTATAGCTCTTTGGAGCAGAGGTACAGCAGATATCTATAGCAAGGAAGATGGAGCTATGGCGGAAAATCGTGGACAGGGTCAATACCGTGGGACAGCACCCAATAACAAGGGATGACATCAGAAAGAGGTGGAATGACCTATGGGGGAAGGTACATTCCATAGCAGCAAGACACTAGCTTGCCATACAAAGGACTGGTGGTGGACCCCCACCTCCTCCACCACAGCTCACAGCATGGGAGGAGCAAGTGCTGGCAATACTGCATCCTGAGGGACTCGCTGGAATAGCCGGAGGACTGGACACTGGTAATTCAATATTTACTACCTATCACACCCCCGATACCTGCACACCATCTCACACCTACACCCTCACTCCCATCACTCCACTCCATCCCACACACTGCACCTACACATCTCACTAACCCCAATGCCAAGCCCTGCATGCCATACCAATGCATGGCCACCCCTCCCAGCCTGCATGGAAACCCATCACTAAAGCATGCACAGCATTACGAAACTAACAATCCCACAATACATCACCATACACAAGCAAAAGCTGTCAGGGCAACACCAACCATAGAGGGGAAGCTAGGGAAGTACAAATGTCACACACTTGAAGCATAATACATAATTTACATCCCCACAGGTACCCCAGCCAATGTCAGTGGAGAGGAGGTGCCACGACTATCCAGTCCCCAACAGAAGAAACCCCCAGTGATGACAGTAACTCTGGACGTCTGGCTATGGAGGACCTACATGGCCCATCAGGGACCACTGGACAGCTGGTCACCCAATCCCACTCACAGACCACCACTGAGACTCCCCCATCAAGAACCAACACCACAGCACCCACCCAGCGAACCCAAACCTCTGTTCCAGGACATGTCAATCAGCAGTGTGCCCACCTGTACAGGCCACACCTCATACCCAAGACAATCAGGAACCTGGGGTCACTGCCAGTGGGCACACCATTCAGGGGACAGGGGCACAGGCCAACAGGGAAGCTGAGAGGACTGCTATGTGCCAGGGGGAGGAGAGGTGCAGGGGACTGATTCTCCAGGAGGCACTCTCAGAAATCCTGGGAGCCTACCAACATTCCCAGGATACGATAGGCCAGATCCTAGACAATGTGCAGGAGAACAGGAGGCTGTAGGAGGGACAGTATCAGGGGATCAGGGAGGACTTGCAGGCCATTAACAACATCCTGATCTCCATAAAAGGGGTGCTGGCAGACATGGCCAACATCATGAGGGAGGCAACAGTACATCAGCGGGCCCCTACCACTAGCCAGTCAACTGAACAGCCCTCCACTTCCGCTGCAGGACCCACAGGCCACTAGCATCCCTCCCCTGCAGAAGGTGAACCACCCCACAAATGTTCCCTGTGACCCAGACAGAAGCCAGAGACACTTGCCAAGACCATTGCCTGGAAATGAGACTCTCCTTTTTGTCCAACTTGTGTCACACTCAGTCGCATTGAACTGCCATTTACCCCCTTCCTATGGCCCCTTGGACACTGCACCTGTGCTACAAACAGACTGGAACAATACCGTGGACTTTCATCCATCATCACCCCATTCCATTGCACTTTCCCCTCTATTTCTTAGGACTACAATAAACACCATTGCAAAAAACTCGATTACTAGTATTTCATATATTGGAAATTTGTATTGATTGAAACTGCTACATCCATTGCAAATGAACTGTACATAGTGAGAGCATAGAAAGAATGACCTGTTGCTGGCTATATTGACCACATCAGGACATTTTTGTCATATCATCAATATCTGTAAAATGATAATCCATAGGTGACAGTCAGTTAGAGGTAACAAGTGGGTAATGCCAGCATGCCACTGCCACACAGAATACAACAATAGTCATAGAAATGTGAAGTTGCACTGTCTCACCTGTGTGTCATTGAGAGTACTGACAGATAACTGCTGTCCACATCCTCATCCTCTGCCTCCTTATTCTCACTGTCCACAGGGTCCACTGCTGCCACAGGGGCATCTCCAGTCATCTCCTCCTGCAGAAAAGGTACATGGCCCCTGAGGGCCAGGATGTGCAACATGCAACATGCCACTACTATCAGGCAGACCTTCTCGGGTGAGTAGCACAGGGATCCACCTGTCAGATGGAGGCACCTGAACCTGGCCTTCAGGAGGCCGAAGGTCCTCTCAATGATCCTTCTGGTTCGCCCGTGTACCTCATCATAATGTTCTTCAGCCCTTGTCCTGATATTCCTCACAGGGGTCAGCAGCCACAATAGGTTTGGGTAGCCAGAGTTACCTGCAAGTATTGCGGGACAACATTTAACCACATGCTATCCTATTAGATTAACATCAGAGGCATACACTAACATGCACCGGGTGGGGACCAAGGCTCACCTATAATCCACACCCTGTGCCTCTGTAGTTGGGCCATCACATTTGGATGCTGCTATTCCTCAGGACAAAGGCATCATGCACCGACCCAGATTATTTAGCATTGACGTGGGAGATGTACTGGTCCGCCAGGCACACCACCTGCACATTCATGGAGTGAAAACTCTTACGATTCCTGTAAGCCTGTTCATTCTGGTGGGGGGGTGGGCACACGCAATATGTATTCCATCAATCACACCAATAATATTGGGGACATGTCCCATTGCATAGAATCCGGCCTCACAGTGGCCAAATCTTCCACCTGGCGGAAAGCAATGTATCTGTACATGAGTTTTACCAGGGCAGACAAGACTCTTGCCAGCACAATTGAAACATTGGCTTGACATTTCTGCTGCCAAGCCCACTGTCACTTAGAAAGAACCAGTTGCCAGGAAATGGAGCACTGATACAACTTGCACAAGAGGGGGGAATCCCAGTGGGATGACGGATAGCTGAGATCAGGTCAGGCTCCAACTGGGCACACAGCTCTGTGATTGTGGCCCTGTCCAGTCTATAGGTGAGTATAATGTGCCTGTCCTTCAGTGTAGCTAAGTCCACCAGGGGTCTGTACACGGGGGAATGTCTCCATCTCCAATTTATCCACAGCGGTAGGTATCTAAGGGACACAAGAGTGAGTAGGCTGTCACAATTGGAACAACTATACCACAACAGCAGTCCACATCGTGCAATTATGTATTGGGACAGTTTACATTTCAAAGTATGTGCCTATTTATCCTGTGATGCAGCAATTTTCGATAGTCCTGTTCACCCCCTCCTGAAATGGTGACCATCTGTCCTGTGTGGAGGGACAGGTGGAAGTGAGGTAATTCCACCGATGTTGAGGGTCGTGGCGGTAGGCGGTCGTGAATTTCTGTGCAATTCTTCATTGGCTAATATTGGAGTACAGTGGCCAATGGGGATGTACGCCAGCAGTGACGGTGTACACCGCCGCGGACATGACCACCATTTTCTCAATCATTTTTCACTTGTTTCCTGACCTTCAACAGGAGAAGACCTACACTACATGTGCTGCTGTGACCTGTGTCTGTAACCTACCATGGCCCGTGTGTCCGGGGAAAGGGCCCCAGCCTTCACTTCAGAGGAGTTGGAGCAACTGGTGGATGGGGTCCTACCCCAGTACGGACTGCTGTATGGGCCTCCAGATCAACAGGTGAGTACACTGTGGGCACAATGCATGTGGCATGGATGCGTGGAGATCTGTGTGAAGGCATTGTGTAAGGGGGGGATTATCTGTTGGTGGTCTACATGTTGCGCGCTGGGGAATGTGTTTGCCAATGGTGATGGAAACGGGTATGGTGGGCCATGTGTGTGACAGCCTGGACTGTTAGTTTAATGGTGTTCTCCAGTCTTTATTGCTTCTGCAGGTCAGCGCCCATCAAAAGAAGAGAATATGGCATGCCATCGCCAAGGAGGTGCAGACCCTGGGGGTCTATGGCAGGCAGAGCACCCACTGTTGGAAACGGCAGGTGGACCTGAGATGCTGGGCATGGAAGACCTCGGAGGCCCAGCTGGGGATGGCCTCCCAACAAGGAAGGGGTGCCCGTTGGAACCTGTCCCCCCTGATTGCCCGCATACTGGCCTACCCTGAGCTAGATGGACGCTTGAGGGAACCACAGTGGCCACAAAGGGGTGAGTACAGTGGGTATCATTACAACTTTTGGCTGGTGGGGTGGTATCTGGGTGGTGGTTCTGTGTTAGTGGGTGCCACTAAGGCGACGCCAGACATTGCAGTGTGGACCCTCTGAAGGGTAATGGTTGCATGGCAAATATAGGTAACCTAGCTTGTTAGTAGTCACTTTTAGGCAGGGCTGAGTGGGTCCCTAGTGTGCTGCAGTGTGCGATGTGTGTGCCTTATCGTGCCTTGGTGACTAGCCATATAACTGGTAGTGAAATGTCATCCTGTCCTTGTGTGCATTAGCATTATCTGGCAGAGGAGCAGGAGCACCGGCGACAGAGGGAGCTGCATCCCACATGACCCTGGAGGCAGAGTCCACTGATGCTGAGGGAAACAGTGGGATGAGGGCGAGGGGAGGAACACGGCAGAGACTGGAGGGGAAAACACACTCTGATACCTCCTCCGATGGGAGCTCCCTGTTGGTGGCGGACACCTCTGTGACCACCCCAGCTGCAGGTACAGTCGCCACCCCGTACCCGCACTGCCCTCCCAGTAGCCCCCCAGCCAGTTGCCTGTGCCCGCTCACCCAGGAGGGTGGGCATCTCCTTTGCCCCAGGGACCTCAGGCCCTTCCCCAGTGAGCCCTGCTGCCCTGAGTGAGGAGGCTATTAACCTCCTGAGATCCATCTCTGTAGGGCAGTCAACCATTGTGAATGCCATCGAGGGGCTGGCAGCCCAGATACAGAAATGCAATGCATTCCTGGAGTGCATTCATGGTGGATTCGCGGCCCAACAGTGATTGATTTAGGCTCTGGCCTCCTCTCTGATTGCAGTCATTGTCCCTGTTTCTACCGTCCCCCCTCTAACTACCACTTCCCAGTCCCACTCCCCTCAACCCCAACCCATCCCATGCACACATAGAGATGAGCATGCACACAAGGCAACACACAAGAATGGCACAGACAAACACAAGCACCACACTTTATCCCACAGGCACTCAAAAAGACACAACAACATCCACTGCCTCCACTGTCTTCCCCTCCTCCTCCTCCTCCTCTTGCACTTCTCTCCCAGTCACGTCCACACTCACACCTGCATACGGTACAGCTACATCCACTATCAGCATCACCACACCAAGCAGAACACACACCTCACTGGCAGACACTTCCACAACAACCATGCACGCGACCCCTTTGTCCTATCCCACTGTGTCATCCCACCCCCTCGTAAAGGTCACAAACGCAATCACTCAGACACCCAACAGGCATCCACCTCACATCAGCATACAGCCCATGCACATGCACCCAAATCCAGCAGACATACACCTTCAGCAACCACTCCCTCATTCTCCATTCCAATTACTCCTCCATCCTCCCGCCCCAACGTCCCTAAAAAGCTTTTCGTTTCCCAAATTGACCTCTTCCCTACCCCTCCCCCCGTTCTGCTTGTAGGGGCAGGATACCAAGGACACAGCCCAGCACCTCAGCCAAACAGTCCACTGGGACAGTGGTAGCACCACCTACTTGTGGTGGTAAGGATACCAGACCTACAATACAGAAGGGGAAGGAGTCAGCACCACCAGGGAAGAAAGGGAAGAGTCCTGCACCACCAGGGAAGAGTGTGAAGAGTCCTGCACAAGCTGTGAAGAAGGGGAAGGAGCCTGCCACAGCTGTGAAAAAGGGGAAGGAACCTACACCACTAGGCAGGGAGGGGAAGAGCCCATCCACCCCTGCCAGAAAGGGTAAGGGATCCACAACTCATGGACAGGAGAAGACGAGGCACTCTATGCCAGCGGAAGCTGTCAGGCTACCACCGCCGCCACCAGCTGTCACAGGGTCACCACCACCAGCTGTGAAAGTGCAGCCATCAGGTAGTACAGGGGCTTCCCAGGAGGCTCCTCCAACCACCACCACAGTGCAGCCGTCATGGCTGGCGGACGCCAAGTAGGCCACCCTCCAGGGGCAGCTGTGTGGGCTGCCCCTTCCAGAATCAGTGGGCAAGTCACCCACTCCAGAGACTGTGGCCTTGCACTCCCCAGGACAATGCAATGGGCATGTTGCCCCCTCTATATCCAGTAGGAAAGTCACCCACTCCAGAGACTGTGACCTTACACTCCCTAGGACAAAGCAATGGGCATGTTGCCCCTCCCAGAATGAGTGGGCATGTCACCCACTCCAGAGACTGTGGCCTTGCACTCCCCAGGACAAAGCAATGGTCAGGTTGCCCCCTCCAGAACCAGTGGGGACATTCCCGTATTCATCTGGGGTGCCTTCCCACTTGCAAAATAATGCCCCTCCAGTGTTCACTCCGACTGTGTCAGGAAACAGGTTGAGCCTTGGACTGTGCCTTGTTGCCTTGTGCTCCCTCATGGCTTTGGACCGGGCATTGGCCCTTTATGGACATTTGTATATTTGTATATATTTGGTTTGTATGGTGGATTTTGCTATGCTAATGCATTCCCATTACACCAGCATCGTGGTCCGTGTTTTATTATACTGTGTGTCTTGTGCGATTGGTTTACGTGTGCAGCTGGTTGTGTGTATGGTGTGTGTGTGTTGGGTGTGTGTTGTGCGTCTGTGTGTCACTCTCATTTTCCTCCTATCCTCCATGGCGGCATGGTTCTTCCCTGTGTCTCCAATGGTGAGTCCTTTCACTTCTGAGCTCTGTTTCCACCTGGCTTTTGTTGGCGTTGGTACCTTCCTGGAAAAGATGGTGGTTTGCAGAGTCTTAATATGGTGGGCGGTACTTTGTCTCCCGTCTGGCTGTTGACAGCTATACTGTGGTGAGTGTTGTTTCTGCCCTGGCAGTTGTTGTGGTACATTGGCTGTCTATGAGAGTTAACACCCCATAGTCGTAATGAGGGCCATAGTCATGGGGTGTCTAATTAAATTCCTCATAGGATTGTATTGATGATTGACTATTCATCTGTGTTGATACAGCAATCCATAAAAGAATATCAAAGTGACTAACACCTAATGTTATTAAATACTGTACCTATAATGTATTAAATCCCATCTGGTAATGCACTGGGACGGGATGTATACACTGACATTGGTAGTGTAGTGGACCCAGGTAAGGGTTATCTAGATTCATCATTGTTATAGGTATCCATGTAAATGAATATATGACTGTCAGCTTCTGCCATATGGTATATAGATATCAAATCTGCAGGGATACTGGTCAATAGTCAAATTAAGAGTTGATAAGTGAATGACAGTTCCCGCCAAGTAATGGTTAGCAATAGTACCACTCGGAGTATCATGGTATTATTTATGCGTCAAGCGTCTCCTTGTTGCCCACACTGACAGCTCCCACCAAGAGACATACAAATTCTACACTCATAGATATGCACTTTATTGGGTAGCCGTTATCCTGCCAACCAAAATTAGTATCAAATAATGGTGGTGGTAATTTGTAACCCGAGCGAGAGCCTCCCCAACCCCTCGAAGAGTTTTGTCAAGCATGCCAGGTGTAATATGGGCGAGTCCTGGCCCATAAGTAGTGGCCCGGGACTCAGGGCAAAGCACTTACTTGCTCATAAATCCTTCGGTAAGACAGCACCTGCTCCTGCTCCACACTCCCTTGAGTGAATGCGGTAGAGGAGGCAGGGCTTTTTTATAGAGGATCTATAAACAATGGGAGTAGAGATAGGTCTATATTTAGAATCCAGGCTGGCAGGGGCCATCTTGGAGTGTAGAGTTCGAGTATTGTCAAAAGGATGTTCTTAAAACTGGTTGCCATTGTAATCTAATGAGCAAATAAAATTGCTATTGTGTTGAAATGTTAATTACTCAAACCCCTTGAGGGAAAGTAAAAGAAAATCTGTTTGAAAAATCCCAGAAGATGATATTGTACACATTGGCATATAGAGGGCAAAAAGTTAATTTAAACAATGTATGTGAAAATGTGAACCCACTTGGTGTGTGGTCATATTCAGAATAGGTCATGGAGCAGATGTTGTGATCTCTGAATAGTATTCGTGGAAAAAACTATGGAATCAATGACAATGTCATATTAATTCCGACCAATCACATTATGGTTGGTGGCCACTGGGGGAGCCCCAAGGCCCAGCAGCCCAAGCAGGCTCCTCCAGCAAAAAATGCTGCTCCTTTCAGGTGAGAGCAACCTTTTCATCTGTTTTCCTGCCCGCTTCACTGCGGCAAGGAAAAATAGATGAAAAGTCCGCTCCCAGTGGGTGGGAAAATTTTACATGCTTCTGCCTGCTGGGAGCAGACTTGGGGCCTGATCTAGAGCTTGGCAGTGTTGGTCCTGCCACTAGTTTTCCATCGGAAAGCCCATCTGCCTCCATTGCTGTCTGCCCACTCGATTTAGATGTTGGCGGGACTATAGGCGAAAGACCGCGAAAGACCACCCGAGTCCCACCGACTCCGCCAAGAATCACCAGCCACCTAGGGAATAGGGACTGATGTCGGGACTTCAGACACCCTTAACACTGAGCAGATTTGGATGTGCCATACTGCCAAGTCAACTGTGGCGGTCCGAACTCCACTCCTGAGTTGGCGGATTGGAGGGGAAATGGGGCAAAAATGTACCTTTTTCCCCATTCCACTTCTGTTTTGAACTGAGCACGCCTGGACAAGACTTTCTGTCACTTCTGCCACTGGACCACGGAGAAAACACAACCCCCACTAGCTGGACTTAAAGGTAGGTAACCCGCATTGGCTGTGTACGTTGTGTGGTTACCACATATGAGCTCGGAACTACTCCAGTCATATACATGTCACAGTCAATTTTTGGAATACATGTGAAAAACAAATGTCAGCAGCACATTTGTGTGAGACATAGATGGGGACACACTGGTATGTGACACATATCACGCACATGCACAACTGTCATTTTGGTGTCAGTATTCATTGTCAAGTGAATGCTGGTTCCACAGTGACATTACATTCACACCCGTCGACTATGACCATGTGTGCACATTGCAAAGAGACCTGTGATGTTGTGCTTCCAGTTGTGTATGTGAGTCATTACGTCTATGTGTGTGTGCAATTCAATTGGCTGGTTGAGGCTGAGGGAGTTCGAGTAGGTGATGTGGTTTTGCCTATATGTGTGCCACTTATATATGGGTTGAATGTTGTTATGTATGTTTGGTTGTGTGTTGTGTTACTGTGCGCAACATGAAGTGAGTGTGTTGGTTGTTGTGGTTGTACTGTGTGTGGGTGCAGTGTGAATAATGTGTGTGTGTTGTGTCATGGATGTATGACAATGTGTGTTTTCAGCATATACTTGTTGTGGGGTGGTGGATTGCCAATGGACTATAGTTTTTATGCGGTGTGCTTTGTAGTGTGTTGTGCAGGGGGGCACATATGGCTAAGATACAGTGGTGTGCATGATTTACCTCTATTCCATTGGCACTGCCATTGTACAATGTCCACTGGGTCCAGTGATGGGCTTCATGGCTCCCCAAGCAAGTAGGTCATTCAATAGTATCTCATCTCTTTGTGGCATCTTCATGTGTGCCTCCTCGGCTCCCACCCACTCCAATAGATCCTGCCTCCACCCCTCAAACTTGGGGGAATTGGGCTGAGCCAACTAATGGCAATATCCCTCTTGGCCAAAACCAAACCTAGCATGAAGAATTTTGTGCTTGATTTCTTGTTCTTTTTTCCAGAATTAGACCACGTAGACACTGCTTAATCATGAGCATGAAAACCAAACCTTTGACCCTGTTAAGCTGTTCTAGTATTGCTTCCCAGAACTGCACAATACTCAAGCAGCCCCACACTACATGGAAAAAGTCAGCCAAAAAGACAGCCACCACACACCCACACTGCAGACATCCCAGTTCTCTTGCTGGATAGATTTTGTGTAGCAGATTGGGGGAAAGATAGGCAATGTGTACAAAATTATGCTGTATAAGCTTGAATCGCGTATTTAGTGATGCCTCCCACACCCCATTATGTATTTAGTACATTCCTTAGCGTCCATCAGTGGAAGTACCGGCCTGTCGGCTTAGAGGGCCCGATACATGTGGGTGATTAATTTCCGGCCCAGTGCCATAGAAAGCATAGTGACCAACATTTGCGTAGGCTCAAGGGCTTCAGGAATGAGGGCCAAAGTTCCCATGCCATAGCAGCAATCTTAGTTTATTGAAGAAACTGGTCAGGCCCCAGAAGCCATGAACACATCCTATATGGTAATAAACCCTGCCATGGGATATGAATCCTCCAGCATCGTACAGTCACTATCCCGTCATTGTTCCACTACTAATGTCCTGGCAATCATTGTAAAAGGTCCAAACATTCACAGATCATAGTCTTGTGGAAATAGCGCCCTGCGAAGGACCCACTGAATCGCTTTCTCCCAGGGCTGACATACCAGGTGGCTCACATGCTGCAAGGTCTCAGGGACTCTTCTCCCCCTCAGCAATGAGGTTGATAGGTTGTGGTCACCAAGGGTGCACCAAGCAGAGACTTCTAACTATTTTCCTCCTTATCTGGTCAATGAATAGTGTGCTGGAGCTGGGCCACCAGGTAATAGAGTTCAAGATCAGGTACCTCCAGTCCCCCTTTATTCCATTCCTGTTTTTAACATGGACTGTCTCATCCTGCATCTTTCCCCTCCCAATAGAGTTCCACCAAAAGACGGTCTAACTCTTGGAACACCTGGCGAGAAATTATATACATAGTGCTCTGGAGTACATACAGACAGTGGGCAAGTACTATCATTTTGATCAGCGTTATTTTCCCTACCAGGGAAAGCTTACGTGTGTTCCAAAATGTTATAGATGGACAGAGATTGTCAATAGTCCTCCCCAGGTTCAATGCATGGCACTGTTTCACCCCATGGGCAATTCATAACAACAGGTATTGTACACTCCCCATCTCCCTCAGCAGCCCCGTCTCCGGCAGTTAACTACAGCAAGTCCCTTCAATTGTCCAAAAGGGAACAGAGCAGACTTGAAGGGATTGAAATGTAGTATGAAAATCTCCCCGCATGGCGATAAGTAGGATCGAGACAGATAGGTCGGGCTGGCGGAGATATATCATTGTGTTCTCTGCATTCAGTGAGACGACATGGACCGTCTGGCCCACTGGGATTCCCCACACATGCAACACCTGACAAAGGCGACACACCATAAGCTTCATCATGAGGGCAAACTGCAGGGGAGACAAAGGGCACCATTGCTGCGTATTCTGCTCTAGCCATAACTTGTCCGAAACATGTTGCCCAGTCTTCACCAGAGTGCGTTCATGCATGGCAGAAACCCTGACTGGTCCACATGATCTAGCTTAAAGAGCAGCAGCAGTAGATGGGCCACCAGGACATGACTAAGAATTTTTAGATCTACGTTTAACATAGAGAGTAGGCGGTCTGAGGTAACCTTCAAGTGGTCTTTCCCTGTTTTCAGCACCCAAACAATAAAGGCCTCTCTCATAAACACCAGGAGCACTCTCCTCTCATACACTTCTGTGGAGACAGTCAGTAGTCTGTCAGCCAGCGTTCCAGGGAAGGCCCTATATACCTCAGGTGCGAGTCCATCCCCACCCGCCGCCTTAGCAGTCTTAAGGGAAGCTATTGCATGGACAATCCCCTGTTTTGTCAGCATCGCATCCAGCTCATTGCATCCTGAGTCATTTATCTGCGCAAGAGGTAGCGCTTTAAAATAGGTAGCAATCATGGAGTTATCAGGTTGCACAGGAGGTGTATAGACCTCCCTCATGTGCTCCGCAAACACAGTATTTATTGCTTGTTGTGTGTAGTCAGGTCATCCCAGTAGATCCCTAATGGACAGAATTGGCTGGTTTTAGGTCTTCTCAGGCCAGCATTCATCCTGCTCTGTCACCCTCCCTGTATAATCTACACCAAAAGGAGAGTCAAAGATACTTCTACAGCTGATCTCATAGCTTAAGGAGAAGCTCCTGCCCCATTCCTACAGCACCCCCGAGTTGGATAACAAGGCAGCCTCCAGCATGGCCAACGTCTTCTCTGGTATTTTCAGATCACTTACAAGAGTTTGACGAATGCCCGCAGAAGTGGCCATACACACACATCTCAAATCACCTTTATTGCATCCCACTCATTTGCTCTCCTCAATGAGCTGCTCCAGTTAGTATCCAGTCACAGCCTCCACCACCATCTCCAAAAACACCGGGCCTGTTAGGACCTCAGCTCTAAGTCTGCAACAAGTGTGTAATCTGACATGAACCTGCCTAAACAGTCACCCTTTGGCAGCACCTGCCTGTATTAGAAAGTAGTCTAGTCTACTATAAGTATCAGCCAACGGGGTATAGCAGAAATCTGCACTTATTTGTGGGTGCTGTATCTGCCAGATGTCAACCAGCTGAATGCCTGTCATCATCTGTTTAAGTGTGTATGTCATGTGCAGCACATCTCCTTTGACCACACAGTTAAGACACCAGCTAGGATGATCTCCACTGTCACAAAATTCCTGGGCCTCCAAGAGAACTGTCCTGAAGTGGCCAACAATATCCACATCAGGAGCATAGACATTAATAAAGCAGAATTCATGGGCATCTAGAGTACCAGTCAGAATAACACATCTCCCCTCAGTACCAGTTGATAAAAGGATCAAGTCTAAATCCCTTTGCTGAACATACAAGGTCCATCATTCAGAAGGATGTGAATATTTGAGTTCAGTTCTACAGAGATATTTACCATCGAGGAACCTAAGATCTTCATCTAGACTACTGATTGCGGTTCCCCGCTGTTATAGGGCCAGGTGGGGGGACAGAGCCTTCACTGTCGAGGCGGCTAGACTCTGGAACTCTCTACCCCTTATGATTAGACAGACAGAGACATGCTTCGCCTTTAGAAAGAAATTAAAAACTTGGCTTTTTTCCCTCTAGGGTGGGATTTTTAAGCTCCACTCATGAAGGATGATCTCGGTCTTTCCCATATCTTATTAGGCCTAGCGCTTCGATGCTATCTGCCGGAATACGCTCTACAAAAGCTATACAATACAATACAATGCACTACAAGTATCCATCCTGACCTGTGACTTCCAGAATGGGACTTCAGGGGCCACCCAGATTACAGCCGGTCGGGCAAACTCTAAGTAGGAGGTAGCATATACCTATCCTCTCCATTTCATCCGCAAGCAATTTATACAATCTCCTCAGAGATGAGTCTTTTGCAAGATTGCAATTGAGACCCCATAGTGTTTTAAGTAAGCATGTACTCTACAGTGCTTCTCTGGCCTGTTGAGCCCTTGTACCTTCCATGTAAGGAACTTGTACCTAGGACCTATGTCAACCATTCTTCTAGTTGTCAGGGAGCAAGACCAACCCCCCAGACCATCCCTGCCATTTTAGGACCTGGGTCCTGCGACACAGGTATGGAGAATCCCAATCAAACAGAGCACCTTTGCATAACATTCCCCTATTCCTCCTGTTCAACTTTCCACTCTCAGGCTGGTGTGGTTTAAAATAACAGGGGAAAATTAGAAATGCAAAAATAAGGCAGGGGCCTTCCTCTACTTGAGTTGTAAGTATAGCCCAACGTGCCATAACTCACATATATTGTGAGGTCTAAGTTGGTATACAGTGATCCCAGGAAGGACAGGCCCTCAGCCATCCCCAGCATTGGAGAGAAAAGAACATTATAGGAAAAGTATAATATTGGATCTGTGCATACAGTGTAAAATATCACAGTTGCAGCACAACAGGTGGATAACCTAGCTATATATATACAGGAAAAGACAATGGTGGTCATTTTGAAATTGGTGGTAAAAACCGCTTACTACTGCGGTGACGGCCGCCAAAATACCACCATTGCGGCTACCATCCATCTGCCATATTATGAGCACTGCCAGTCTTCCGCCACAAGAAGGGCAGAAATCCGGCAGTGTTCATGGTGGCGGACGGTGGTACAGTGGCGCTGTTACCACCAGCATCGCCACACCAGTAGAACGCCGCCACCCGTATTATGACAAGTAATACGGCCTGGTGGTGTTCTGCTGTTGGGGCACTGCTGGCAGCAGCAGCGCCCCTTCCCTGACGGAAGACCTCCCCGCTCAAGGTAAGTCGGGCTTCCGACATGAGAGGGTGGTGGAGGTTGTAGTGTGTGTGTCTGAGTGTGTGCATGAATGTGTGTGAATGGGTCTGTGTGTGTTGTGTTGTTTATGTGGTTGTATGCGTGTGAGTAAATGCGTGTAAGAATGGTGAAGTCAGTGCGTGTCTGCATGTCAGTGTGATTGTCTGTAACAATGTGTGTGAGCATGTCTGGAAGTACGCATGTATGAAAGCGTGTATGCCAGTGTGAGTGATTGGGTGTCTGCGGATGTGTGTGTGTATTGGGGGTGTGTGTGATGATCGGAAGGGGTGGGGGGGGTGTTTGGATCAGGGTGTGGAGGGTGTATTTGAATGTCGGGGTGGGGGGTTAGTGTGTTTATAGGGGTGAGGGGGTTTTGGATGGAGGGGGGATGGGGGTGTTAGGTGTGTGTTGGGGGGGTGGGGGAGCCGCCTACCAGTGACAGGGAAGGAATTCCAAAAAAAACGCCACAAAAACCATGGTAGTAGGCAGGCTCACAATGCCGCAAGTGGTTCTGTGCCAGCCGCCGGGCTGGAGATTGATATCTCCGGCCCGGCAGCTGATGCCACGATGGCGGTATGAGTGGAGAAGTGGCAGGTTACGGGTTGGCTGCAGCCAACCCACGATTCTCATAATGTGGCAGTATGTATGGCCAGCCTGTTGGCTGTACTACCGCCACATTAAAACTCACCCGCAGGGTTTTAATGACCCCAATATGTACGATGGTCTGACACCAGAGTGTCTAAACCCACTCCCCCGGGCCCACACACCAGGCCTCACAACGCCAACCATCCGGCATGCCACAGATGTCACTGCCAGCCCTATAAGATGACCTCAGGGTCCCCACAGGGCCATGGCCATACTTCTCACATTTCTCGTCCAGCAACACTGATCACAATTCCCATACAAACCATACACTTCTGCCATTCCTACAGAAGTCTATCGGGAGTCTGTTATCACTCAGTGTATCTGGGACCACAGGGAGCTGTGAAAAGGAATTCTGGTCTATGGCATCCAGTGCTGCAGATCTCAGTGTTTCATTAGGGCTAATTACAATACAGTCCTCCACAGCTGTCCCCAAGTCCGGCACTGACAACTCAGGAGTTTTCTGGTTTCTCTCATAGCGATGCACTGAGTGTCTTTGGTCTCTCCTCAGCTGGACGAACCAGACTCGTGGTCAGGTTCACTGGTGTCAAGCCAGTCCATGGCCTCCCGCGGAGATTCACAGAAATGCACAGAGCCATTGTACTGGACTCGGAAACATCAGGCTGTACTTTATATTATGCTCCTCAACTGGCATAATGTTTTTCTGAAGGTATTGTACCCTGTAGGAGTAGTATGGGAAAATAAGAATTTGTTTGTCCTCAAAACACACATGTGTGCACACATGTTGCAAATAACACTGCGGGCTCAATAGTTGAAAGGCTTGGTCTTAGTGCTCAAGGTGGCGCCCGGGCCTCTGCACCGCTGCCAGCGTTCTATGCACCCATTTAATAGTGAAAAGCTTAGAGAGCCTACAGAGCTTAAAGGTGTTGACAATCCAGTCGTCAAGGAACAATTCCACCAAGGGACCTTCTGCCTGTTCTGGAAAGCCCACAAGCAAGATATTATTCTGCCTGGAGCGTCCCTGATCATCTTCAAGGTGCTCTTCTATGTGTGTGGTGCTACATTTGAGTCCAGCTACCCCAGCTTTGAGCTTTTTGATCCCTTTTTTTCAGTTTGTCCACATCCCCCTCCGACACCATGACCATGTCAACAACTTTTCACAGGTCCAGTCACAGATGGTTCATTTCGGTAGCCAGTGTGTCCGTCTTGGTCTCCAGCACTATTCGAGACCCCTGTATGGCTGCCAATATTTCAGCCGTGGTAGGAGTTTGTTCCTCCATACCAGACCTGTTCATCTGTCCACATGCCTGAGACGGGGTCCTAAGAAGCATGACTATGTACAGAGAGATTTTGTTGGATTTTGCTGCTTTTACTCCTTTCTCTTCACCCATATTTTTGTGCAGCTCTGCAGCACACTATTCCCAGCCAAGTGGTGGTGGTGTGGGACATTGGCCTCCTCTGATATATCAATGACCAGCAGGCATACATTTTGTCAGCACTCGATGGCACTCATGGCCCATAGCCCCAGCCGATCACAGTCAAGGCTGCCTGGCACCCTCCAGTCCTCGGTGAGCCTACTCAACCACACCTCAGCTCCTTTCTGGCCAGGACCACTGAATCTGTCTGCCAGGTCTCGGCCACTGCGCCTGCTAGCACTCGGTCTCAAACCTCTCCAGCCTTCGTCCTCTAGGATTTCAACACCTGCCAGCAGGCTAAGGAAGCACCCCAAATGCCCAGGTCCGTCCTCACATGGGTGCTGTGGGCCATCGTTCCTCTGATGCTCACTAAACAGTCCAAATTCAGGGTCACCAGCCCAGATGCATGTCTTGCTCGGCCAGCCGGAGAAACTATGGAGCTGTCTCCTCCGGGAGCCCTTCAGCCTCAGCGCTCGACCCAGGACCTCTGAAAAACATTTTTGGCAGCAGCCATGCCTCACCAACACAGCAGTGGTGGCAATTCAGGTTCTGTTGCAGGGATAACACCACAGGATTATGCAGGATTTTGATTTCCACACAAGGAACACCAGGGATACGCTTCTACCCAGTTATCTTAGTTGGCCATGCCACCACAGACTTGGTGTTGGCTCCCGCTTGGCAGGAGATTTAAAGTTGCTCCTCTCCAAGCAAAAGGAAATACAGGCTTCCCTGCCTGCGCCAGTGCAGGCAGGAAAACTGCTATGTCCTGGGGGAGGGTACCCCAGGACATAGCACGAGATGCCCTGGGGATGACATCTCCTGGGCCATTAATGGCTCAGGGAGGGGGCCTGCGTGGCCCGTCCTCCCCATTACATATGCAGCTAGGGATGGGGCCCCTGGCACCAAAATCGGCCCAGGGAGGGGGTTTCATAACCCCTTCTCCCTTTTTTGAGTACAGCTGTCCCCAGGAAATGGGTTCTCAGGGGTGAAATTGGCCTGGGAGCGGGGTCACGTTCCCTCTCCTACTTGTTTCAAAAGGCCGGGCCCTGTGGGATGGGGTCCCAGGGCTGAAATCGGTCCAGACAGGACCTCTTCTCAAAATTGGCTGGGCCTTGGGGGATGGGATCCCCATGGCCAAAACTGACCTAGGGACAGGGGTCATGTGCACCCCTCTGCCCCCAAATATATATGATGTCCTCCTGGGATCTGGCCTTCCTGGGGGACTTAAAAAAACAAGTGGGGATACTATGCTTATTTTTTTTTAAACTTGCAGAAATTTGCTGCAAAATTAAAAAAAAAACATTCTTGGTCCCAGGTGGGGTTCCTGTGGGATCCCACCACCAGGTCTAGGGGATCTGGGTATTCCTACTCTGTCCCTTGTGTTTTTGTTTGACTTTTGTCCTAGAACTCGGTTGAGTCTCGAACCCTAAGACTGCTGCCACCACTTAAAGAAAATTACAAAAATACTCTTTCTGGACCAAGATCTAGTTTTCTGCCAAATTTGGTGTAATTCTGTTCAGGCTATAATTGTGTCTAAAATACCTATTGGAAATTGCATGGGGAGAACGTGTTACTTTTTCTCAGCTCCCACACCCCCAAACTTTCCTTACAGCAGATGAAGTGACTGGCAAACTAGTTGTTTAAAAATGTTCCTCTCTGAAAGGTTACCCCAAACTTTTTGTCTTCTTCCTCCTCTTTTTCTGCCCTCATTTTGTTGGCTTTAGGACTCTGGGCACTTTAGCACTGCTAACCAGTGCTAAAGTGCATGTCGTCTCTCTCTAAAACATGGTAACATTGGCACATACCAAATTGGCACATTTTATGTACCTATAAGTCCCTAGTAAAATGCACTAGATGTGCCCAGGGCCTGTTAATTAAATGCTACTGGTTGGCCTGCAGCATCGGTTGTGCCACCCACTTAAGTAGCCCCTTAACCATGTCTCAGGTCTGCCAGTGACAGGCCTGTGGGTGCAGTTTCACTGCCACTTCTACCTGGCATTTAAAAGTGCTTGCCAAGCCTTAAATTCCCCCTTTCTTACACATCTCACCCCTGGAGTAGGCCCTAGGTAACCCATATGGCAGGGTGCTATGTAAGTAAAAGGCAGGACATGTACTTATAGGTTTTACATGTCCTAGTAGTGAAAAACTCCCAAAGTTGTTTTTTCACTACTGTCAAGCCTGCCCTTCACATAGGCCAGCATTAGAGATCCTGTTATATCAGGGGTCTTCAAACTGGGGTGCGTGCCCCAGGGGGGCCTTAAGTGATACCAGGGGCCAGGCCCTGGCCAAAAGAAGCATTATGCAGATAACAGTGGCTTGTTTAAAGCAGAAAAACGTGTATTGCATGTTTAAAAAGGTAACAGAACTTAACTGCAATGTTTAAATAAGTCTATACATATTTACATTGCCAACCTAATAGAATAGTTGTGAAAAATTCTGAGGGGGTCCGATTATTATTTTTTCCCCTACTGCGGGGGTGTGACATCAAAATGTTTGAAAACCACTGCATTACATGCTTTTAAGTGGTAATTTCTGATCTGAGAGGAATAGACTTGTCATATTTGGTATGGGTGAAATGGTAGCAAGAAATCCACTTTCTGGTGAAGTTGGATTTTACATTAATATTTTAGAAATGCCACTTTTAGAAAGTAGTTATTTCTCTGCAATTACTGCCATCTGTGCCATGCAGTGTGTCTCCAATGCACGTCTAGTCTGTGCTGCTTGACAGCTCCCCTTGTTTATTCCACAGAGACAACCATAAACACAGTACACTCAGCTACATCTGCATTCATCTGCGTACAGATGGGTTTCCCTGGGCAGGAAGGGTGGAGGGGCTCTCTCTTACACTTCAAAGGCCAGTGTCCTACCCTCACACAAAGAACTGGTAACCCCCACAAAGCTCCTGGCAAACAAGGCTTGGTTGAAAGGGGAACTTGTACACTTCAAAGGAACTTTTAGGCATATATACTGGGTCTCCGACCCCACCAATTCAGACGATTCTGGACTTACAATTGGGCTCTGTCAGAGGGACTGCCTGGCTGCCCAAAGGACTCACCTGGACTACTTTGCTGGAAGGACTGTTGCCTGCTTGTTGCCCTGCTGTCTGCTTCCGGCCGAGCACTGACTCTGCTGGAAAGACTCTGCCTTGCTCCTCGGGTGCTCTCCAAGGCCTTGGATTGAGCTTGCCTCCTGTTCTGAGGTCTCAGAGTTATCAAAGACTTCACCAAAGAAGAGAAAAATCCAGTGAGTCGGAAAATGGACGGAACCCCTTCCAAATCAACACAGTGTCTGCCTCGCAGTTGAAAAATCACACATCGCCTGCCAGATCGATGCAGAACCTGTTGCCCGTGCTTAACGATTTCTGGGTTTTCCACACATCATCCATGGCCATTAAAATAGCCATGCATCTCAGTGCGGAATCAAGGGTGCGCTCCTGGAAACCAACGCATCGCCTTGCAGTGTGGAAAGAAATTATGCATCACCTTTGCTGCACAGGAAAAATCAATGCATCACTTTACTGTTTGATGCGTCTCCTCCTCTGTGGACCTTCTGTGCCATTATTCTTGATGCATCCCAGGTACTGTGTGTTAAAGGGATACAAACACTGATTCTTAACAATTGAGACTTATTTAAAATTTTAAAAAGTGATATCTTGACTTGTGCATATTGGAATGTTGTCATTTTTAACTTATTTTATTCAGACAAATATGATCTATTTTCCTAAATGGGTGTGGAGTACTTTTTGTGGTTTTTCGCTGTGTTACTGCATGAGTTATTCCACAAATACTTTACACATTGACTTCTAAGTTAAGCCTGCCTACTCGCTCTGTGCCCAGCTACCGGAGGGTGAGCACAGGATAATTTAGGTTGTGTTGTGACTTACCCCAACTAATTGTGGTCCCTATTTGGACAGGGTGCATACCTCTGCCAACTCGAGACCCCATTTCTAACACTAGTTTTAATTTAATGAAGATTCATCAAACGATGCAAAGTTATTAGGAAAACAAAAAATATATATAATATATATATATTCAAGAAAGACAAGTGTCTTCTCGGCCACTCTCCCGGACCAGCTGCACGGCTGCAAAAGAACAAACGACTCCTGGCCCAAATAAAAAACAACAGATGATTTTTATTGCTGTTCTTCTTTGGGCATCATAATGCTAAATTAAATAAAGTGCAAAACACATTAAAGAAAATAAATGGTCTATGCGTTTCAGCTACGCCTTCAAATATATAGGGAAGAGTGGAATTTCCTACCTCTCCTTATTGGAATTTCAAGACCCTATCTAGAGCTACATTTTACTTCATGGTTTAGCAGGGTTGGGCCACTCCTGTAGTCACACATTCGTCATGGAGAACAAGCCCACGTACATACCTATTATCTCCCCTTGTGCCAGCTGACCTCTCCTGTGCAGGTACCACATAATAAAGGATATATCTGTGGTATACCTTAAGCTATTTTTACTATAAATAGGATCCCTATATTATCCAGAAAAAAAAGAGAATATGGGGGTCATTACGACCTTGGCGGTCTTTTAGCAAGACCGCCGAGGGACCGCCGTGCGGAAGACCGCCAGTGGTGGCGGTTTGCCGCTCGGCGTATTATGACTGTTGGCTGCTCTCCATCATTATTCCGACGGAGAGCCGCCAACAGCCACACTTGCGGGCGGCGGGAAAGTGGAGGTTGCTCCACCTCCACCGCCACGCCAACAGAACACCGGCCAGCGAATCACGTCCTGTGATTCGCCGTGGCGGTGTTCTGTCGGCAGTGTGGTGTCGGCGGAGCTGCCCCCATGGCTCCCGTCCCCTCCCGGAGGATCGACGGACCAGGTAAGTCGATCGTCCGTTAGGGGAGGGGGTTGGGGGGTGTTGGGTGTTGTGTGCGTGCATGGGGGTGTGCGTGTGTGTATGTAGAGGGGGTGTGTGAGTGCGTGTATGCTTGCGGGGGTGTTGTGTGTTTGGGAATGAGTGCGTGTATGGCTGTGGGTATGTCTGTATGGATGTGTGCGTGTATGTTTGAATGTGGGTGTGTGTGTCTGACTGTGCGTGTGGATGTAGGCATGTATGTCAGGGTGTGTGCGTGTGTGTGTTGGTGGTGCCTGCATGCGTGTCGGGTGTGTGTGAGTAATGTTAAGTTGGGGGTCGGGTGGGGAGGGGGGCCCTGCCACCTTTGGGGGGGGCAGGGGTGGTGGGGGGTGTAGGGGAGGGAGTCGGGTGGGGGTGGGGGAGACCCCTATCAGTGCCAGGGAAGGAATTCCCTGGCACTCATAGTGCTTACCGCCATGGATTTCATGGCGGTTGAAACCGCTGGAAATCCACGGCGGTAAGCCGGGTCCAAATACCGCCGGCGGTATACTGACGGCCGCCGGGCAGGAGACCCAGGTCTCCAGCCTGGTGGTCGTCTCCGCCCTGGCGGGCGGGATGGAGAACCGGCGGATGACCATGGCGGTAACCGCCATGGTCATAATACACCAAGGTAAGACCACCAGCCTGTTGGCGGTCTTACCGCCGGTTCTCCGCCATCCGCCAGGGTTGAAATGACCCCCTATATCTTAAGACTTTCCCCAATAGTTGAGGTAGAGTCCACACTGGTAGGACCATCTTACCATGGCGGGATGAGGTGCTCAATAATAAAGCATGCCACATTATGTGGATGAGACCGTCTCATCTAAAATCGTTTTTTGACCCAAAAGGAGTCCAACAACCTGAAGACAAGGAGTTAGGAATATGAATTACCTATTATGTCAATAGATTCACAGCACTCCTTGTGATTTATAAGTTTATCTTGGGCTATAGGGTTCTTGCTAGACAATTGTGACAAGTAGTAACAGTGGCTTCTTTTTTCAAGTCTTTTTATTTGTTCTTTCATGAAGCCGACAAAGACACCAGGAAACCAGAAAAGTATCTTGCAATAAATAGACTTGTAGTTTGTTACACAAGGAGACATTGACAGGGATTACAAACTCTATAGCACTGGTTTGTGTCCAAAGGAGCCATCTATAGAACTACAGAAATTATGAAATCTTTATCACTTGTTTTTTTCACAAGAGTTATCCACACATTATGAATTTTATTTGAACTCTTGCAAACTCCATTGGAGATATATTAGATCAGACGTATTGCTGTATGGTATAGTCTGTGGTATGGAATCAAAGATAGTTAGTTTATATATAACCCAGATTAGGAACTAGACATTAAATGCTAACAAGTGCTTTCATGTTACAGTTACCCACTTGTCAGTTTCAATGCAAATCCAACATGAAAAGTTATTAATTAATTTTGAAGGTATCTCTCACTGATAAACACGCTGTTGTAATTCAAAACATAATTGTATTTTGGCTCAGAAAATATTGATATTGAGTTATTTTATGATGGGTGTAAATTCCCAAGGTTTCTTGCCACTGAAATTTACTAAGCTGAGTAAGAAGGGCCAGGAACTAAGATTTAATGGCGGAAAGGGCCTGAAACAGATCAAACCAAACAAGAGAATAACCAGGATTTGAGATGTTTCCTGAGGCAGTCTAGGTTAGGATGACCTCTAAGATGTTCAAGTAAGTTGTTCCAGAGTTGAGATGTAACGAAGATAAAACTCCTACCTCCCCGTTTCCTTATTCTGATTTTTGGAAACAGTGACTGTTCTGGAATGTACTAAATGCAAAGATATTCTGGGAATATACCAGGGGAGATTTGTTTTCAAATATTCTGGGCCTTCACCATACTGAGTTTTATTTGCCAGACACAGAGCCTTGAACATCACTGTTTTCCTTACAGGAAGCCAATGAACCTCTAATATTGTAAGAGGAATAGGAATTTTCTTTAAAAGCTGAGCTGCTGCATTCTGTAGGCACAGGAATTTCTTAAGAGAAAGTTGGTGAATACCTAAATATAAGGGGTTACAATGGTCCAGCCTAGACCGAACTAAAGAAGTGACCACTGATTTCTGAAGTTTACATGCCTTGAACTTTCCTAAGAGTGTGCAACAAGAAGAAGCATGAAGAGGTGAGTTGTTGACCTGTGGATTAAAAAATAATATAGGATCAAAAATGATCTCCAGATTCCTAACTGAGGATACCAGAGTAGGAAGAAAGCCAAGCATCTGTGGCCTTTAGGATTGGTCCCAAAAGGCTGTGCCCCTGTCGAAAAGGAGAACCTCGGTTTTATCTGAATTCAGCTTTAGGCCACTATTACTCAACCATTCTTCAAGTGCACCCGTACAGCCATTCAAGCGGTGTGCAGTCTCAGCTACATCATTTGAAATGGACACAAACATTTGTGTGTCATCAGCATATGCCACTCAGGCAAAACCAAAGAAACAAATGAGTTTTGTCAAGGGAGCCACATCAACTTTAAAGAGCATGGGGCTCAGTGACGAACCCTGAGGGACACCACAGCGCAATTAAAAGCCAACCCGCCACTTCTCCACTCATACCGCCATGGTGGTATGAGCCGCCGGGCCGGAGATGTCTAGCTCCAGCTCGGTGGCCCACAGAGTACCGCCCATGGCATTATGAGCCAGCCTACCGCCATGGTTTCCATGGCATTAGCAACGCCATGGCGGGAGGCACTACTGATGACAGGGAATTCCTTTCCTGTCACTGGTAGGCAGCTCCCCCACCCCCCAACACTCACCTGATGCCCCCCAACCATCCTCCATTCAAACTCACCCCCACCCACCACCATACACACACTAACGCCCTGCCGATACACAAACTAACACCCCCACCCCCTCCGATCAACAAACACCCCCTCCACCCATACACGCACACACTCGCAGACATGCACACACCACCCAACTGACCCCACAGCCAAACATGCACACATCACCCCCTCTACCCACCCCCACCAGTCACAGTGCCCCTCACCCCACACCCACCTCCCCACATACACGCACACAGTCACTCACACGCACCATGCATACACCCATTCACTAACACTGCCATACACGCATTCAGACATGCATACTTACAGACATACTGACACACATTCTTACACAATCACACTGACATGCAGACACGCACTCACTTCACCATTCTTAAACGGATTCACTTACTCGCATACAACCACACAAACTACACAACACATACAGACGCAGTCACACATGCACTCACACACTCAGACAAACACACACACACACAACACCCCCTCCCCTGTCGGACACACTACTTACCTTGTCCGGCGAGGAGGTTGTCCGGCAAGGGACGGGAAGGGGGGCTGCTACCGCCAGCAGCGCCCATCAGCAGAACATCACCAGGCCGTATTTCTGGTCAAAATACAGCTGGCGGTGCTCTACTGGCGTGGCAGTGCTGGCGGTAGCAGCGCCAGGTTACCACAGTCTGCCAGAATGATCACTGCTGGATTTCCGCTCTTCTTGTGCCAGAAGTCCAGCAGTGATCATAATATGGTGGACAGAAGGTAGCTGTGTTGACGGTATTTTGGCAGCCGTCACTGCGGCAGTAGGCCGTTTTCACTGCCAATGTCAAACTGACCATTTAAGTCCCCCAGGGTGTCTGATTGCTCCCTATCAGAAAGAAAGTAGAGAAGCAGCTCTAGGGCCAAACCTCTGATTCGAATTGCCACCAAGCATTTCAGCAAGACTGCATGGTTCATGGTAATGAAGATAACAGATAGATCCAACAGGATCAATGCCGCCTTACCAGTGCTGTCTAAAATACTTCTCAGCTCCTCTGTCTTTACTAGCAAGGCTGACTCAGTGCTATGATTTGTTCTAAATTCGAATTGCACAGAATTTAGGGCCAGGTGTAGCGAAAGAAAATTTTGCGACTTACAAATTGCGAGTCTGACTGACTCGCAATTTGCAACTCGCAAAATTGTATGCAGAAAGGTGTCTCAGACACCTTCTGTGACTCGCTATGGGGTCGCAAAGACCCACCTCATGAATATTAATGAGGTGGGTCGCATTTTTCGACCCCATAGCGAGTCAATGCATTCACCGGGATGGTGGCCTGCTGAAGACAGAAGACCTCCATGGCTGTGACTGCTTTTTTAATAAAGCTGTTTTTTTTTTTTTTTATTGCAGCCCGTTTTCCTTAAAGGAAAACGAGTTGCAATACAAAAAAATAATGAAACCATTTGGTTTCATTTTTTCAGAGTAGGCAGTGGTCCATTGGAAAAATTATTTTTAGCGACATTCACAAAGGGGAAGGGGTCCCATGGGGACCCCTTCCCGTTTGAGAATGAGTTACCACCCACTTCAAGTGGGTGTTAACTGCGAATTGCTTTGCGACCGCTTTCGTGGGCACAAAGCAAATCTGCATCGCAGTGCGAGTCACAAATAGGAAGGGAACACCCCTTCCTATTTGCGAGTCGGATTCACATTTTGCGAGTCAGTACCGACTCGCTAAATGTGAATCAGCATCGCAATGGCCGTTTTGCATGGCGCAAACTGCGTTTTTTGCAGTTTGCGACTTGCAATCCGGTTCCTACATCTGGCCCTTAGAATCTCACTCTCCTTTAGGAATTTAGAGAGTGTGATATTCATGTGTTTCACCAGGATTTTTGCAGAGAAGGGAAAACAAGATATAGGACGATAATTCTTTACTTCTTGTGAATCTATGGCAGGTTTTTTCACTAATTGGAGGATGAAGGCATTTTTCAGCTCAGTAGGAAAATATTGTGAATCGATGATGGTGTTCAGTAACATGGTGAGGGGAGTGGCAACCACCCCTGTTATAGCCTAAACAATTTTTGGGAGGCAGGGGTCAGATAGAGCCCCTGACTTTGTTTCACCTAAAAGCTTAACTACTCGTTTCTTGGTAAGAGAAGAAAACTTGCAAAATGTATTTTTATCAGGAGCTACACTGGTAGAACCCAAGGCCAGAACTAAAGCTCTATCACTCGAGTTTACTTTACCATGTATTTCCTCCACTTAATTTTTAAAACCATCCTCTAGCTTATCACAAAAAGTTGACTAGGACGTACTGTAGAGTTTGATGATAGGCTGGAAAGGACCTGAACTGTTTTAAAGTTTACTCCTGTAGAGTTCTTAGAGAAATTAATTTTCTTGATACAAATCAGTTTTTTATGTTCTTGAATACACCGATTGTATTTAACCTTTTCTTCCGTATGATAATTTCATCTGCATACTTTCTTATGCCTTTGGCATTTTTGTTTCAATTTCCTTAGCTGAGGAGAGAAATAAGGAGCAGAAGGCCTGCTTCTGTGATTTTTCATAGTTTTGAGGGGAGCCAGCTTAGTGACTACATCACTTATCCGCTCCGAATATTTGCAGGCTGTTAGTTTTGAATCCTTCATGGTTGATGGGTTGAGGCATACCTAAAGTGTTGTTCAGCTCTGTTTTATTAATTTTGTTCAAAGCTTGAACATTCTTAATTTGCCCACTCTTATTGGTAACAGGAATTTGTGAAAGAAGTTTTAAACTATAATTGACAGCTATTTGATCTGACTATATAATAGGTAAGATGTCGTTGACCTTTAAGTCAGGGTTATTAAAAAAAATACCATCAAGGGTATGTCCTGCTGAATGTGTATTAGCATTAATCAGCTGTTTAAGACTAAAACCATTGAAAAATAAAGACTAAGGGCCTGATTTAGAACTCAGTGGACGGGTTACTCCATCCCAACGGTGACGGATATCCCGTCTGCTGAAATCTAAATCCCATTATAGTCTATGGAATTTAGATTTCAGTGAACGAGATGTCCATCATCATTGTGATGGAGTAACCCATCAGCAGAGTTCTAAATCAGGCCATAAGTTTCAAATTGTAATGGAGAGTGGAAATGCAGAGAGTTTCAGTAGGCATATCATCAGCCACACTTCAAGTAATAAAACATCAATGTTCAAACTGTAGTTACTATAAAGCTCTTCTTTACCTTTTTAAACAACAAGACTCTAGTAGTTTCAGATTAAGCCCAGCTGTGCTATCAGGCATGAAACAACATCTAGTTTTTTCTGTATATCTCTCTCCTGTCCTATTCCCCTTTCCCCAGTTCTAGCGTATAAGTCTAAAGTAGTGTTGTGGAGTTGGCTGTAGGTTTGGAGAAGCGGTGAATATGGTCTTGCAACTTTTGGATACATATTTCCAGATTAGTATGTCCTGACACTTTCAACCAACTGCTCTGCTGCCTTTATCTGAGGATTACAATGGGGAGCTGGTAGTAAAGTATTGTGGAGCAACTGTGTTAAAATTACCTTGTTGCATGTCACCTGGAAGATAAGTTGAAAGGAGCGCAGGGACTATCACACTGAGGGCCGTATTTATACTCTGGTTGCGCCGAATTTGTTTCGTTTTTTTCGACGCAAATTCGACGCTAAACTAACGCAAACTAACGCCATATTTATACTATGGCGTTAGACGCTTCGGCCCATATTTATACTTTGGCGTTAGCGCAGTTTAGCGTAAAAAAATTTTGCGCCGTCTAACGCCATTCCGAAGCGCCATGCGGGCGCCGTATTTATGGAATGGCGTTAGACGGCGCAATCAGACCGGCGCTGCCTGGTGTGCGTGGAAAAAAACCACGTAGACCAGGCAGCTCCGGCGTTGGGAAAAAATGACGTTAGGGCGTCTTAAAATGGCGCAAGTCAGGTTGACGCTAAAAAATCGTCGTAACCCGACTTGCGCCATTTTTTTTCGACGCCCATCCCCCATCAACATGACTCCTATCATTGTAAAGATAGGAGTCATGCCCCCTTGCCCAATGGCCATGCCCAGGGGACTTCTGTCCCCTGGGCATGGTCATTGGGCATAGTGGCATGTAGGGGGGCACAAATCAGGCCCCCCTATACCCAAAAAAATTATTAAAAAAAAAAAAAAAAATACTTACCTGAACTTACCTTAATGTCCATGGGATGGGTCCCTCCGTCCTTGGGTGTCCTCCTGGGGTGGGCAAGGGTGGCAGGGGGGGTCCCTGGGGGCAGGGGAGGGCACTCTGGGCTCATTTTGAGCCCACTTGTCCCTTAACGCCATGCCTGACCCAGGCGTTAAAAAGCGGCGCAAATGCGCCGTTTTTGGCCACGCCCACTCCCGGGCGTCATTTTTGCCCGGGAGTATAAATACCACGTAAAGGCCTGGGAGTCATTTTTTAAGACGGGAACGCCTCCCTTGCATATCATTAACGCAAGGAAGGGGTTCACGCTAAAAAATGACGCCCACTCCGGGCACTTTGGCGCCCGAGGGGCCGTATTTATACTCTGGTTGCGTCGAATTTGCGTCGTTTTTTTCGACGCAAATTCGACGCTAAACTAACGCAAACTAACGCCATATTTATACTATGGCGTTAGACGCTTCGGGCGCCAAAGTGCCCGGAGTGGGCGTCATTTTTTAGCGTGAACCCCTTCCTTGCGTTAATGATATGCAAGGGAGGCGTTCCCGTCTTAAAAAATGACTCCCAGGCCTTTACGTGGTATTTATACTCCCGGGCAAAAATGACGCCCGGGAGTGGGCGTGGCCAAAAACGGCGCATTTGCGCCGCTTTTTAACGCCTGGGTCAGGCATGGCGTTAAGGGACAAGTGGGCTCAAAATGAGCCCAGAGTGCCCTCCCCTGCCCCCAGGGACCCCCCCTGCCACCCTTGCCCACCCCAGGAGGACACCCAAGGACGGAGGGACCCATCCCATGGACATTAAGGTAAGTTCAGGTAAGTATTTTTTTTTTTTTTAAATAATTTTTTTTGGCATAGGGGGGCCTGATTTGTGCCCCCCTACATGCCACTATGCCCAATGACCATGCCCAGGGGACAGAAGTCCCCTGGGCATGGCCATTGGGCAAGGGGGCATGACTCCTATCTTTACAATGATAGGAGTCATGTTGATGGGGGATGGGCGTCGAAAAAAAATGGCGCAAGTCGGGTTACGACGATTTTTTAGCGTCAACCTGACTTGCGCCATTTTAAGACGCCCTAACGTCATTTTTTCCCAACGCCGGAGCTGCCTGGTCTACGTGGTTTTTTTCCACGCACACCAGGCAGCGCCGGTCTGATTGCGCCGTCTAACGCCATTCCATAAATACGGCGCCCGCATGGCGCTTCAGAATGGCGTTAGACGGCGCAAAAATTTTTGACGCTAAACTGCGTTAGCGCAGTTTAGCGT